>NC_072474.1:18505191-19175191 GCF_027574615.1 Eptesicus fuscus
ATCAATAGAGTAAGAAAATATTTGCCATTTGCTTTTAATTATCCTTCCTCTTTTCAAAGAAACTTCAATGCTATGTTATGTTTTCTATACTAGAAATCAGCTAGGAGAAATCGGGATTCTTTTTCATAGTTTGTTAATGATGGAATTACTTATTTTAAGTTGTGGGATTATTTTTTCCCAATTCTGTCAAAATTCTTAATTGAGGTATCTTTTTTAAATAATACAGAACAAATGACTATCTCAAATTTGTGAACCTCGAATAAAATTAAAAAACAAGTCATCATTATTAAAAGACAGTTAACACAATAAATGAAGTACCCTGTGCCAACTGTCTGTGAGATTTCTTCTCCCTGGGGAAAATGACGATTGATGCTTAATGCATGTCATTAATAACTCTTAATTCAAAGGCTAATTTCTGTTACTGAGAGGCCAAGTTTCGTCAGCAGACTCCAAGTCCTAAGGCCAGCAGACACTGAGCATATTATGAAAGATGACTCTACTTGGCCAGACTAGATTACCACAAAAAATCTCGACAAAGCTTCTGAAGCATGCTATTGGGTACTAGAAGCAGCCTTCCAGCTTACTATAATAATAATTTTATTTCCATTACTTAGAAGAAACCAAACTAAAGGAAAATCTCCTAAAAGGTACTGTTTACTTAAATGTTACCTATATTCTCATAAAAGAAATCTCTTTATATATTACTATATAACAAGCAATATTTAAAAGGATTTTCAAATTGAACACTCATTAAAATGTTTAATAATAATCATTTTTATATATTGATTAATGGTTTGTTGAAATAAATAGCATTTAATTTTCAAACATCCTGTGGTTTTTCATTTTTAAAACCAAATTAATAAGAATTCATAATTAAACTAATTTTTTCAATTAAGAAGTATAAAAATAAATAATTCTGAGAATAAAAGCTAACTGGAAAAAGCAATGAGTAAGAGAAAGTTTACAGCTGGAGGTTAAGGAAAAAACAGATAAAAGGAATTTATAGAAAGAATTTAGGGAGATCAACTTCTAACTTCAACAGGACCGGGTATCTTTTATAAACAACTAGCCAAAATATATGAGGCAATAACTTCTAGGCAATGGACAGCAGAAAATACAAGAAAGCAATATCTGAGAGAAGAATAACCCATGAGGTGAGCACCACAATTACCTTGGAACTCTGCCAGAGGACAATTTCCTGCCTCACACAGGGGGTTGGAACCCAAGCAAAGTACAGCAGTTCTGCTGATCTGAGGAAGCAAAGATCAGAGTGATATTGTTGCAGCTATTGAAACCTGAAGGGCTGGGTCCTAGAGGGTAGAGAACTAGCAGGGTGTGGGGGAAATGGACTAATAAGTCTAAATGTGTGTTCCTCACAAGCCACTGCTCAGGGTTGGGCTGTGCATTCACAGAGCAATACTCAAGGCTTACCAGAGGTTTGCTGCTACCAAGCTGAGAGCCAACAGAGATACTGAGATGAAGCAGTGCTGGCAGATTTTGGAGTTGGCTCAATCAGATGAGAGAGACCTTGGTAACCTCCCAGTATACAATACTGACACTGCTGAAACACCAGAGAGGCTATGTCTTAGGAGAAAGGACCATAATTTAACGGCTTCCACTATGCCTGTCTTTATAAACTCTAACCCCACAACTCATGGAAATCCACAGGGGAGACAAGAGTTTGGAGATTTGTCAGTTTGAAGAGCTTAGAAAATACTTTGGCTTTCCACAGATCCAATCTAACAAGGTGTAAGAATTAATAATGCAAGTTGAACATGATCATTCAGAAATTGACTTTGTACAAGACCAAAAATCAATATATTTTAAAGAAAGGAAACAGAATCCAGTTTCTACACATAACATCTACAACTTCCAATGTCAGTCAGACTTTTCTGTATGTGAAGAAACAGAAATATGGTTCCCATTGTCAAGAGAAAAAAATAATCAATATAAGCAGAACAGACCCTGAGGGCACCTATATGTTAGAATTAGCAGATGAAGACGTTATAACCACTTTTATAAATATATTCAGGAACATAAAAAGAGGGTCATAATAAGTCCATTGGGGAGAAATATCAGAAGAGAAATGAAAATTATATGTAAAGAATAGTTCTAGGAGTACAGTGACCAAAATGAAACATTTACTAGATAAAAAATTCAAAGCAGATTGGAGATAAAATAAGAAATGGGTTTATGTACTTGAAGAGAGAGCAGGAGAATTTATCCAATCGGAAGAACAAAGCATAAAAAGATTGAAGTAAAAAAATAAATAAATGAACAGAGGGAGAGAAAATGGCCACCAAATAGGCAGACGTTTCTTGCACCTCCTCCCAGGGCCAGACTGGAAATAAAACTAAAGTGGGGACCATACACCCAGAATTACCTACTGAGGTCCAGCTGAGGAGGAGGCAGATCAAGGAAGGACAGAAAACACCTGGGGACCAGTAGGAAGGGTGAGGGCACGAGAGGGGCTGACCCAGCTCCCAGGGCGGCAGGCCCAGGGTGAGGGGGGAGCGCTGGGCCATAGGAGGGTCTGTTCCCTCAGAAGATTGAGGCCTGGAACCCAGGCTGGGCAGCTCAGCGTAGAACACCAGAGCCAAGACCATGTAACATCCATCCATGAAAGGCAGCAGGGCTGTTGGTCGCCAGGTCGTCTGGAGCCCGTAGACCAGAGCCAGTCAGAGAGAAAACCTCACTTTCTGTTTTGCTTTGTTTTTAAACATAGAGCACAAGAGTTCATTTACAGCTACCCACCGGAGGCTTTGCTGCAGGGAGGGTGGTGTGGGATGAAGGTGCCCAAGGAGAGGCTGGGGTGGGAAGCATTGGGGAGAGATGTGGAAAAGCAGCAGTCGGGAGTCCTGCAGTCGGTTTTACCCCCAAATCTAAATGGCCCTATTTCCGGAGAGGACCTAGCGGCTCTCAGTAGCAGCAGTGCAGCCAAAGGGAAAATCCCTTCCTTAGGTGATACAACCAGCCCCACCCTCAGGAGCTGCCTGCCACACCCTCCATCTTGACCTTTGCAAAGAAGACAGCCAGAGGCCAAGCCTACAGGTTTAAATAGTCTCAGGGAGTTTCTGTGACTGGTTGAAGGTAAGGCTGTCCACTTTGCATTCCAGGGATGCAGAGCTGGTACAATATTCACAAATCAATAAATCTAATACACCACATAAACAAATTGAATGACAAAAATCACATGATCATATCAATAGATTCAGAAAAAGCATTAGACAAAACCCAGCACCCATTTTTGATAAAAACTCTCAGCAAAGTGGGAATAGAGGGATCATACCTCAACATAATAAAGGCCAGAAATGACAAATTTACAGCAAACATCATACTCAATGGGCAAAAACTAAAACCATTTTCCCTAAGAACAGGAACAAGGCAGTGTTATCTGCTTTCATTAGTTGTATTCAACATAGACTGGAAGTCTTTGCCACAACATCAGACAAGAAGAAAAAATAAAAGACACTCAAATTGGAAAGGAGGTTGTAAAACTGTCATTCACAGATGACATGATATTGTACATAAAAAAACCTAAAGACTTCACACAAAAAAAAAACTACTAGATTTAATAAATGAATCTGGCAATGTAGCAGGATACAAAATTAATGTCGTGGAAATCATTGGCATTTTTATACACCAATAATGAATTCTCAGAAAGAGAAACTAAAAAAAATAAAAATCCCATTTACCATTGCAACAAAAAATTAAGGTACTTAGGAATAAACTCACCAAGGAGGTAAAAGACCTGTACTCAGAAAACTATAGAACATTGAAAAAAGAGATAGAAGAAGTTACAAAGAAGTGGAAGAATGTACTGTGTTCATGGATTGGTAGAATTAACATCATTAAAATGTTCATACTATCCAAAGCATTCTATAGATTCAATGCGATTCCTACTAAAATACCAATGGCACATTTCACAAACCTAGAACAAACACTCCAAATATTTATATGGAACAACAACAACAACAAAAAACCATATGGCCACAGCAACCTTGAGAAAGAAGAACAAAGTTGGAGGGATCACAATACCAGATATGAAGTTATACTACAAAGCCACTGTAACCAAAACAGCCCGGTGCTAGCATAAGAACAGGCATATAGACCAATGGAACAGAACAGATAACTCAGAAAACGACCCAATCCATTACGCTCAATTAATATTTGACAAAGTAGACAAGAACATACATTGGAGTAAAGACAGTCTCTTCAATAAATGGTGTTGGGATAATTGGACAAGTACATGCAAAAGAAATGAAACTAGACCACCAACCATACACAAGAATAAACTCAAAACGGATAAAATACTTAAATGTAAGTCATGAAACCATAAACATCCTTGAAAAAAATATGCAGCAAAATATCAGACATCTAATGTAGTAAAATTTTCATTGATACAATGCCTATGGCAAAAGAATGGAAAAAATAAACAAATGGGACTATATCAAAATAAAAAGCTTCTATACAGCAAAAGAAACCAGCATCATAACAAAAAGGGAACCCACTGTATGGGAGAACATATTTGCCAATGATACATCTGATAAGGGGTTAATATCCAAAATATATAAAGTACTCATACAACTCAGCAAAAGGAAGTCAAACAACCCAATTAAAAAATGGTAGAAGACCAGCCTGGCTAATGAGCCATGAACTATGAATCAGGAGGTCCTGGTTCAATTCCAGGTCAGGGCACATGCCTGGGTTTCAGACTCAGATCCCAGTAGGGGGTGTGCAGGAAGCAGACAATCGATGTTCCTCTCTCATCAATGTTTGTATCTCTCTATCCGTCTCCCTTCCTCTCTAAAATTATCAATTAAAAAATGGCAAAAGACCTAAATAGACACTTCTCCAAAAAAAAAAAAAACACATACAAATGGCCAAGAGGCACATGAAAAATGCTCAATGTCACTAATCAGAGAGATACAAATTAAAATGACAATGCAGTACCACCTCACACCTGCCAGAATGGCTACCATCAATAAATCAACAAATAACAAGTACTGGCGAGGTGACAGAGAAAAAGGAACCCTAGTACACAGTTGGTAGGAATGCAGAATGGTACAGCCACTATGGAAAACAGTGTGGATTATCCTTAAAAAGTTAAAAACAGAACTGCCATTTAATCCAGTGATCCCACTTCTAGGAATATATCCTAAGAAGCCTGAAACATCAATCAGAAAGAATATATGTACTCATATGTTCATAACAGCATTATTTACAATAGCTAAGATCTGGAAACAGCCCAAGTAGATGAAACAGTCCATCAGTAGATGAAGGGATAAACAAATTGGTAAATTTACACAATGGAATACTATGGAGCTATAAAAAAGAAGGATCTCTAATCTTTGAGACAGCATGGAGGGACCTGGAGACTATTATGCTAAGTGAAATAAGTCAGTCAGAGAAAGTATCACATGATCTCACTCATATGTGGAATCTAATGAACAAAATGAACTGACAAACGAAATAGATCCAGAGACACGGAAGCATGAAACAGACTGAGGATCCTCAAAGGGAATGGGGGAGGGGAGAGGAAAGAGATCAACCAAAGATAACCCATGGACAAAGACAATAGGGGGGTGAAGGCCTGGGGAGGGGACAATAGTGGGGAAGAGGGGGGGTCACTGGGAGAAAGAGGGGCATCTGTAATACTTTCAACAATAAAGATCAATATTTTAAAAACTATAAAATAAACTACTTTAAAAAATAAAGTTATTGGAATCACAGAAGGATAAGTAATAATAGCCCAAATTTTTCCAAATTTAATTTAAAATACTAACAAATAGACACAAAAGCTAATATGTCCCCCAAGTAGGATAATTACAAAAAAAAAAAATCACATTTAGGCACATCACTACTAAAAATAAAAGAGAAAGATAAAATCTTGTAAATAGCCAGAGAAAAAGATGTATGGAAGGACCATGATGCAAGCTATGGCAGACTTCTCAACAGAAAATAAATAAATACATAAAGGCTAGAAAACGGTTAAAAAAATCTGTAAAGTGTTGAAAAAAAGTAAAACTGTCAACACAGAATTCCATATAAAATAAAAATATGCTTCAAAAACAGGGTGAACAGTATATATTTTAAGGTAAATGAAAGCCATGAGAATACATTGCCAGCAGACCTAAGGATTTATTTCAAGCCTAGGAAAATGATACTAGATGAAACTAAGAACTGGTAGAAATTGATGGAAACTCATTTCTATATCAGAGGAATGAATAACAAAGAAACAAAATTAAGGAATAATAGGTGCGTAAGTACAAAATAATAGTTTTTTTGTAATTTCTTTCAAAGATAACAGTTTATTTAAAGTAAAAATAATATTATTTAAGATGGGGTTAATAATTTATATAGAAGTAAAAGAAATGAAATCAATTGCCAGAATAACTGAGAGGGACAGTTATATGGAATTATGAGGGGAAAGCATGAAGTGTGATAGGAAAGGTAAGTGGGAAGAGAATGTGAATAGATACAATAATAAAGCTAAAAGAATCATTGATAAATTAAAGGTGAATATTGTATGTTCTGGAGCAACCACTAAAAATAATAAAACATAAATAGTTAAAAAAATAAAATGGAAATTTATAAGTTTTTCAATGAACTCAAAAGAAGATAGTAAGAAATAACAGAGAAAGCAAAAATAGAAAGGACATGGGAAAAAATAGCACGGTGTATCTTAAACATAATATGAATTGGTACATTGAATGTAAATGGGTTGAACAAAGCAATTAAAAGGCTGAGATTACCAGACTGTATATAAAAGTAAGGCCCAACTAGATAATGTACTTTATAAATTAGAAAGACACATTTGAATATATTAAGCAAACATGTTAAAAATGCAAGTGTTTGAAAAGATTTCCATGTGAACAGTAAGGATAAAAAGAGTTAATGATGCTGTATTACTACCAAGTGGTGTTCAAGGTAAAAGTATTAGTTGGGTAAAAGAGAGACATTGCATAATGGTGAAAGAGATAATTTATCAGGAAGACCTAACAATCCTAAATGCATATACACTAATAGCAGAGTTTTAAAATATATGAAGCTAAAATGAACAGAATTAAAGAAAGAAATAGACATCATATTTGGAGTCTTTTAATATTGCTGTCACTAAATAGGTAAAGTAGGCAAAAAATCAGTTAAGGATACAGAAGATCTGAAAAATACTATCCACTGACTTTGTCTCATTGACATCTACAAATCCTTGTATCTAAGAACTGCATAATCCATATCTGTTTTATTGGCACATGAACTACTCATCAAAATAGACCATGTGCTAAACCATAAAATAAAATACAGAAGTTTGAAAACTGACAAAATATTTGTTCTGACTATAACAGAGTTAATTTAGAAATCAGTAGCACTAAGACATCTAAAAAATACCAAATGTTTCAAAATTAAACAATACACTTTTTAATAGTCAAAGACAAGCCAGAAAACATTTAAAAATAAAGGATAATAAAATAGAACACATCAAAATATGGCAAAAGATGAAAATTTATTACTTTAAATGATTAAATTCAAAAAAGAGGAAAATCTATTATCTAACTATTGACCTGAAGAATTTAAGAAAGGTATTTTGTTAAATTGTACACTTGAAACCTGTATGGTTTTGTTAACAAAGTCACCCCAACAAACTCAATTAAGAAAAAAAGAATTTAGAAAAGGAAGCTCTAATTAATCCCAAAGTGAATAGAATGGAGAAATAATAAAGAACAGAGATCATTGTGAAGAAAACAAATGAAGAATGTCAAATTGCCCTAGCTGATTTGGTTCAGTGGATAGAGCATCAACCCTCTGTCTTAAGGGTTCCGGGTTTGATTCCAGTCAAGGGCACATACCTCTATTGCAGGCTCGATCCCTGGCCCTGGGGGAGGCAACCAATTGATGTGTATCTCTCAGATGGATGTTTCTCTCTCTGTCTGTCTCTCCCCCTCCCTTTCACTCTCTCTAAAAATCAATGGAAAAAATATCCTCAGGTGCGGATTAACAACAACAATAAAAAGAATATCAGAGGAGAACTAAGATGTGGCATAGGTAAACACCTGTACTTTCTGCCTCCCACACCACATTGAAATTACAACTAAAATACAGAACAACTATTATCCAGAACCACTGGAAAGCTGGCTGAATGGAACTACTACAACTAGAGAAGTAAAGAAGAAAGCACACAGAGACTGGTAGGAGGTGCGGAGGCATGGAATGGGCTGGTCCGGCACCCAGGTGTGCTGTTTTTTTAATCTGGAGGGAGATCGCCTCTGTGGAGGCCGCCCAGAGGAGCCAGGGGTCCCAGCCCCACACCAGACCCCCAGCCCAAGGTTCCAGAGCTGGGGAAAGAAGTCACTATGGGCAGTAAGAACTACTGACTATAAAAACCAGTGCGGATTGGGGTTGAGTGACACACAGGCTGCTGGAGACCCAGCTGCTCTTCTTAAAAAGCCAGCACCATGAACTGAATTTACAAGCTCCCACTTCCTCTGAGCTCCAGTGCCAGGCAAGGCTCTGGGGGACCCAGACACATACCAGGAGAAACTGGACTATCTGGCATCAGGGCAGGAACTCTAAGTGGTCATGGTTCCCATGCTGGGATCTCCCCAGTGCAGAGCTGACTGACAGCCATTGCTGTTTGCTCTGCCCTGGTGATTCCCTGAGACCCTGCCCCACCCAATTTACAACCCCACCCAAGCTGTGCACAGCAGCTTTTGCATATGAATGGCCTGTCCTTTCTCAGGCTAAAAATCTGTCAAACAAGCTGAAGCTGGGTCAGGTAGTCCCAAACCTATCAATAAAAGGCCCAAGACCTGGCACCAACACCAGCATGCCTTGCTTCACAGCTGGGCCTTGTCTGGTACTTCCAAACCTGATACAAAGAGGAGGAATCTTCAGATCTCTATGTAGCTCTGTTGGATGGCCCCAGGCAGTGGCTGACTTTGCACCTCCCTGGAGACCCAAGAGCCAGTGTACACAGTGGTCAGTGTGAGACCATACTAGATTGCAACTCTACACATCCATAAGTGATACACTCAAGGGGCAGACTCAGTGAGCACCAAAGCCCCACTGAAGCAAGTCCTGACCCATAAGGGTGTCTCCTGCACAGCAGCTCTCCCACTGTAGTTGCAGCTGGTCCCCACAGCCAATTGGTCTGGAGGTCAATTCCTCCCAGAGACACCAACAGCAATCAAGGCTCAATTACAACAAAACTGTGCACACAGCCCACAAAGGGGAGCACCAAGAGTATCTACCTCAGGTGATTGGGGAGGCTGAGCCACTGGGCCCTACAGGACACCTACTACACAAGGCCACTCTATCAACTCAAGGAGACATAGCAGCTACCCAATACATAGAAACAAACATAGGGAAACAGCCAAAATGCAGAGACAAAGAAACATGTCACAAATGGAAGAAATGGAAGAAAAGAAAACTACTGGATATAGAGTTCAAAACCATGGTTATATGGTTACTCAAGAATCTTCTAGAAACCTCTGAGGAACTTAGTGAGACTTTCAAGGATCTTAGTGAGAATGCCAAAAAAAAAAAAAAAATAAAAAGGGAAAGGACCAGTCAGAAATTAAGGATACACTGTTTGAAATAAAGAATAATATACAGGGATTCAACAGTAGACTAGAGGATCCCAAGAATCAAATCAATGATGTGAAATACGAGGAAGCAAAAAACATCCAACCAGAAGAGCAAAAAGAAAAAGAACCCCAAAATATGAAGATAGTGTAAGGAGCCTCTGGGATAACTTCAAGTGTACCAACATCCGAATTATGGGGTGCCAGAAGAAAGAAAGAGCAAGATACTCAGAACCTATTTGAAGAAATAATGACAGAAAGCTTCCCCTATCTGGTGAAAGAAATAGACTTATACAAGTCCAGGAAGCACAGAGAATCCCAAACAAGAGGAATCAAAGAGGACCACACCAAGACACATCATAATTAAAATGCCAAGGGCAAAAGACAAAGAGAAATATTAAAAGCAGCAAGAGAAAAACAGTTAGTTACCTACAAGGGAGTACTCATACGACTGTCAGCTGATTTCTCAACAGAAACTATGCAGGCCAGGAGGGAGTGGCAAGAAATATTCAAAGTGATGAATATCAAGAACCTACAACCAAGATTACTCTACCCAGCAAAGCTATCATTTAGAATTGAAGGTCAGATAAAGAGCTTCACAGACAAGAAAAAGCTAAAGGAGTTCATTACCACCAAACCAGTATTATATGAAATGCTGAAGGGTATTCTTTAAGAAGAGGAAGAAGAAGAAAAAGGTAAAGATAAAAAATATTCACAACAAAGTGACAACAAATACATATCTATCAACAATTGAACCTAAAAATCAAAAGAATAAAAAATCCAATGAACAGAATAAACTAGTGAATGGAATAGAATCAGGGGCATGGAAATGGAAATGACTGATGGTTCTCAGAGGGAAGGGGGGGATAGTGGGGGTGCAGGAAGAGATTAGACAAACATCTTATATGCTTGTATGCATTACCTATAGACACAGACAATAGGGTGGCGAGGGCCTGGGGTGGGGTAGGAACCAGGTGGAGGGGAGCTATGGGGGGGAAGAGGGACATCTGTAATAATCTCAACAATAAAGATGAATAATTTAAAAAAGAATATCAAACAAACATTTCATCTTTGAAAAGATTATTAAAATGATAAACTACCAATACTAGGTATTAAAAAAAAAAGAGAGAAAACATAACTTATTGATAGTAGAATGTTAGTGGGATTATCACTATAGCACAGACAGATTATAAAGGGGAGATAAGGACATACTATGAATAATTTATTCCATTATATTCAATAATGTCTATAAAATGGATAAACTCCTTAAAAGACATAACTTGCCAAAAATTCCCTTAAGAGGCAATGGAAAATCTGAATGGCTCTATATCTATTAGAAAATTTGAATCTATAATGAAAAAGCTTCCCACAAAACTTTATGCTTAAACGATTTCATTCGTGGATTCACTCAAACATTTAAGAAAAAAATAATATCAATCTGACATAAACTCCTTCAGAATTTAGAGGAGGGGACAATGCTTCTAAAATCATTAAAGTGGGAACATAATAAAACAAGTGAATAGTTTAGTAAGCTGCTCCTTGCACATGGTCTGGACATCCTATGTGAGAGAGGCAGGAAATGTTTGGAAAGCTACACAAGAACAATTTCCAACTTGATTGTATTCTGTTTTGCAAATGTAAAATTCTGCTAAAGATTGGCCAGTAACTGGGTAATATTTACTTCAGGTGTTCCAAAAGCCAATAAAATCCAATTCTTTGATGAAATTCCTTAGTCTTTAAAAAAAAAATTTAGGTTCTTATAAGCCAATCACTTCTGGAAGTTCACAGAAGCCCCACAAGGTAGATTTTTATTTAAAAAATTAAAATCTCTCTATATAAAAGCCTAAGTGACCATTACGACCAGTCGACCGAAAGACTGGTTGACCGGTCACTATGTGATACACACTGACCATCAGGGGGCAGATGCTCAATGCAGGAGCTGCCCCCTGGTGGTCAGTGTGCTCTCAGAGTCCCTCCCCCAGGCCAGCAGGCCTCGATCATTCACTATCGGGACTGGGCAAGACAGCCCTTATTGCCCTGATCGCTGGCCAGGCCGAGGGACCTCACCTGTACACTAATTCGAGCACCGGGCCTCTAGTGTTATATAAGAGAGATCACTAAAAAGGATTACTTTTATAGTCTAATTATAGTCAGTATAAGCAAATTCCAGGACTAGCTTATATTCCAGATATAATTTTGTTTTTCTTGTGTGACTAGATATTGACCCCTTAGGAAACAAATGTGAAAAGGCATTATTTAGACATAAATTACAGCTTATCTTATGATTGCCTGTAACTGTATTTCTTTCTTACTTATTTTTTTTTTAATAATTCTGTTATAAGAACATCAGTGATGGAAAAATTTCAAAGAAATGTGATGTAGAGATTGAAAGCAAACACTACCCTCCAGCAATTACACAATTTATTTTCTGCATTCATATCTTCTTAAATATAAACACATATAATGCTTGGGGAAACTGAGGTTCAGAAGGATTAAATGATAGCTCCAAAGTAAGAAAGCTAGAAAATGGCAATGCCAACTTTAAAGTCTAGAATCCCTAACTGTTAATCTGTTCATCTATCAAACATAGCCAGAAATATTTTAATGGTAAAGATTAAATTAGATAGAGACTCACATCCCTTACATTATTGAAAGACAAGACAAGACATGGGAACATTTGTTCTCTACTTGTACAGAAGTTGAAGAACTTTAGTTCAAATTCCAGATGACTAACATTCTAGATGTACATTCCTTCAAAAAATTAAAAAAAATTATTTTAAAGGTCCTTAGCTCCTAGTACCTTAAAAACTACTAATCCATTGTCAAATCACATTTTTAGGAAAAAGAAATACTTTTAAATTATAAAAAAGATCATAAAACACTCAGTTTCCAAGAGGCTGTGTCTTCTCAGATGATGAAGATGTGAAAAATGAGCCTAAACCTTCGCTTTGTGTCTCTCCCAGTCGTTCTGCCATCCTTGACTTAAGTCAGTTGTTCAGCTTTCAATGGTTGATAGCAGCCAAGTCAGAGAACTTCTCACTGCTGCGCCCAGCAAGCATGTTAAAAATGAAATGTTTACCAACATCCTGCAGACTCCTCAGCCCAACCTCCTAATTTGAAAGAGCACATTGGCCTCTGACTGATAGGGCTACTTTCGCAATTGCCTTTCCCAAAAGAGCGTAACAGAGCTTTGCCTTTCAGAAAGGGCTTTGATGGGAAAGCCACTGATTGTTAAGGTCAGGCATACATTTGCACGGACGACAATCCTTTTGAATAAACATGAAACCAGATTTTCAAAGAAATATCTTTTAGAAAAGCATTGTTTTCTCCCTCTCTTTTAAATATATTTTTATTGGTTTCAGAGAGGAAAGGAGAGGGGGAAAGAGATGGAAACACCAATGATGAGAGAGAATCATTGATCGGCTGCCTCCTGCATGCCCCAAGTGCGGATCGAGCCTGCAACCCAGGCATGTGCCCTGATCAGAAATTGAACCATGACCTCCTGGTTCATAGGTCAACGCTCAACCACTGAACCACACCAGCTGGGTAAGTATTGTTTTCTAATCCAAGTATGAAAATACCCATGGTTGACATCCATCATCATAGCAACAGTGATACTTGGTGCTCATGGCTGCCAGAAATCAGGAAAGCTCCCTACAGTGCCAGCTTTTCTCTCTTTTTAAAAATCTTTGTAAAGTCTAGGCAGGTGATGAGCAGAAGCCAACATCAGGATAATGATTTATCTATTAACAGCTGCAGACTCTGCAGCCACTCTCAGCACTAGAGGCATCACCAATACTATCATATCCGTGGCAGAGTCAGAGGTACAGTCGTATTTTAAATAGCAGGCAACACTTCACACTTATGGAGTGATCATGGGAAATAACTATTTTTTCTGAGCACTTTTGGTTACACTAATGGGTTAGTGGATTATTGTTAATATTTCAATGATTTGGAATACAGTTTAATTTAGAGTTCATTGTACAAATGAGCTATATACCGTAAACACACAGCTTTAAACAGGAACACATCACAGAGATGTCTGGGAATAAAAGCAGAGGTGAGAAGTCTATTTTCTTCCTTCTGCCAATGCTCCATCATCAATTGTACTCAGTTGCTAGTTCACCACCATTCCTGCTTTGCCTGTGTGCATGTGTGTTCTGTTCAGTGCAACAAATATGTATCAAGTACCCGCTAAGTGTCAAACACAAGGCTACATGCTGAAGTTACAAAGATGAGCAAGACACTTCCTGAACTTATGGAGGTCAAGTTTATAAACAAGATGTTCAGAGAAGCATTTGTCATTCCTATTTGCTCCATATATTGCTTCACCTGAGAGTCACCTTTGGTGAAGTCCCTTATCTTCAAATCTACTTTCCATCACTGTCCCCATCTAGACATTTCAGCTTCGGTACTTTATTTATTTGTTTATTTAATCCTCACTCAAGGATATGTCCATTGACTTCAAAGAGAGATGAAGGTAGAGAGAAAGAGAGAGAGAGAGAGAGAGAGAGAGAGAGAGAGAGAGAGAGATGAGAAACATCATTTGGTTGCCTTCTGTATATGCCCTGACCGAGGATCAAACTTTTTTTTTTAATATATATTTTATTGATTTTTTACAGAGAGGAAGAGAGAGGGATAGAGAGTTAGAAACATCGATCAGCTGCCTCTTGCACACCCGCTACTGGGGATGTGCCCGCAACCAAGGTAATGCCCTTGACCGGAATCGAACCTGGAACCCTTGAGTCCGCAGGCCGACGCTCTATCCACTGAGCCAAACCGGTTTTGGAGGATCAAACTTTTTTAACTGAGCCACCCAGCCAAGACTCAGCTTGGGTGCTTTAAAACAGTACACTGTGAAATATAAAACTCAAAGTATACCCAGTCTTTCTCTGGAGGAAGTAGTAATGCTTCCCTTTATTTTATATTTTGATTTTTAAAATATATTTTTATTTATTTCAGAGGGGAAGGGAGAAAGCTAGAAACATCAATGATGAGAGAGAATCATCCATTAATTACATCCTGCACGCCCCACACTGGGGATCGAGTCCACAATCCAGGCATGTGCCCTGACTAGAAATTGAACTGCAACCTCTCAGTTCATAGGTCAATGCTCAATCACTGAACCATGCTAGCCGGGTGAAATGCTCCCTTTAAAAAGCAGCAATTTAAGCAGCCAGGAGAGAAGAGTGCTGTGTTATGAGACAGAGAAGAGAGGAGGAAAGAAGCCAGGGAGACCCACCAGACAACTCTGTTTTAAGTTGAACTTCCAAGAAATGGGTTCAGAACTCAGTGCTAGAGTTGATGAGTAACTGCAGAGACCTGCCCTTGTTAGCATCCTGAGCAGATCAGCAGGTGCCAGACACTCTGCTATTCTCAAAAACACCCAAGTTTGTGAAGAAGCAAGTTACTTGGAACAAACCTTAGCCTGCAGCCAAGGGCAAATCTGCTGGAATAATTCCTCTAATTCTACCACACATATCAATACCTGTAATAGGATAATTACAGAGGCAACTGGAAAACAAGAGATTATATATTACAGTGGCTGAATTTTATCTTTCCCTGGATAAGAGTCCAGCTACTGGGGAGAGAGAGCCCTCCCTACCTTGAAAAATAATTTTGCTCTTGTGACTATTGAACTGACAGTGTACTTCTAAGCTAAACTGGTTTAAAAGATGAAGATGATGCTCTGAGGCAGTCACCAGACTGATAGCTCACCTCCCTTTCCTGTTGTTCACATATTGCCAGTGGTCATATTGTCATTATAATTAGATAGTTAATATTAATAGTAGGAAGAGAGCAAAGGGGAGACCAGACACTATAAGCATGGTCATCTGGGCAGCTTCCCCAGGAGGCTACGGTGTCACGTGCCAAGGGAACCACTGGTCCACTCCCTGCAGATCGCGGGGATTGAACAAAGGGGGAGAGGGACACATGCACAGTAAAGTTGGGGTGACCAGACTTTTGAGACCAGTAAAAGGCACTTCATTTTGCAGAATTGGGGACCATATTTTATTCTAAAGAAAGAGGCAAACAACACAAGATCATGTTGTCTCACACACACACACCTGTGATGTGACTAGATTATATCTTGGAGGTGGGCATGCGGGCTCCAGCATCACACATCAGAGCATAAGCCAGGGCAGTCAAGACAGAATGAGTGGAATGCAACCTGGCCACAAGGCCGTGTCGGAGGAGCTGTGCATGGGACAACCATGCTGGGTCCTCATGAGAGTGGAAGTCAGCACTCCCCATTCAATCAGGGCGTGGGGCGTGGGGCAAGGCATCTGTGCCGCGCCAGCACAGCCAAGGGTTCGGCGAGCCTGAGCGGGGGCGACAAAGGATGGAGAAATGATAGACAAAAGAATAAGCTGGGTCTAGGTGGATCTTCTGTGCCTTGCTGAGGCCACAGAACAGATCCAGACTGCAAAGCTGAGGCTTCATTTATAGTCAGGGACAAACAAGGTAATTTACAATGTTGTTGTAAGTTTCACTTGTTTTGGCAGCACTTGCTGCCCCTCCCACAGCCCATTAGCTACCCAGGAAAGATCTAGGGAGCAGTCACAAGATCAAGCTTAATTATGCTTAGAGGGCTGTGCCCTCCAAGCTGGGACTTGTTTGCGACTTTGCCAGCAGGTCAGTCCGAGGCTTAACCCTATAACCGCTTCCTACAGGCATCCAAGCTGCCTCCTCTGGAAATGGAAGGAAAGGTCATTAGATTATGTTGTGAGGTGGCTAAACCCCCACTCACCCATAGAAATTTCGAAGTGTACTAGACAAAATACTTTCAAAGTCAAGCATTCTATAGCTCAGGCATTAGTCTTACATAACACAATTTTACCAGTTGGATTTTGAACAGTGTTTCTAACCACAGTAAATCCCTTTTCAGCAATTTAGCAAAATTAAAGTGATTTACAAAATAAGTGAAGAGATACATTATGTTGTTTGTCATCATTTTCCCAAACCACTAGGGTTACAAAGAAGCATAAATATTTTAAAAGTGCTCAGGATAGTTTAATTCTGTCTTTGGCAATTTATAATTTTACAAGACACAGATTACCGAGATGTATTCTAGCAATCACTAATTGTTTTTAGATTATACATTAATATATTCATTTCATAATTGTAAGTGAAAGAATGCATACTAATGCTCAAAGATGTGGTCCTTTTGCATAACTTAACTAATTTTAATGGTTGAAAACTTAATTAAGTAGATTCAAAGTGAAATCAGCTTTGGTGATAAATGTGCTTACCTTTAATCAAAATGGACAGTAGTTTCATGCCATAATGAACTACTAGATCCATGGCTTCAACAATTTTTCACCCTATTCAGACCTGCAATCCATTAATCCTACCACTTTTTCACTAGGCCCCTGCGCCCCGCTCCCCCCGCCATGTCCCTCCTTCCCCCTATCTAGCATACAGTGTAGGGGTCATTGTTAAATCACACCAGTGCATATAGCTTCAACTCTGTAGCCCACTCTGCCTGCATTATATTTGTCTGGCCAAGACTCCACCTTGCTGAATCCAGTGTTGAAGGTCCCCTGCCCCAGGCAAGCAGCTGGATGTGGCTGGAAACACACACAGGGACATGCTGCTGGCCTCAAACCAGAGCTGTGTTCTTGGACTGCTCATCAAGCCTACATTTCCTTGTCCATGCACTTCTTTTTCTTATGTGTTTTTCATATTTTGCTATGTCTGGGCCTCTAATCTTTCCATACCATCCTATCCCTCATCTGAATACTTGGCTTCCTATTTCCTTGAAAAACCAAAAGCAGTCAGAAATGAATATCCTTCAGCACCTGCTCTCAGAAGCATTCATCTATATGCAGTTGGCCCATGGCCTCAAACCTTCCCTCCTGTTACTACAGAGTGACTGGCCATGCCCCATCCAGAGTAAACTATTCATTGCACACACACACCCCTCTTTCCTATCCAATGTGATTATTCCACCAATTCTTCCTTCCTTCTCCAACATCATCATTTCCCCTCCCTACTGGATCATTTCCAAAAGCATGCAAATGTGCTATTATGTTTCCCATCTTAAAACAATAAAACGTTCTTACTCTCAGCTCTCCCTCGTTTCCTCCCCACCTCTCTGCTCCCTTTTCTAGAGAAACTTGTCAAAAGTTGTCTTTAAAGGACTCATTCAACTCTCTCCCCTGCTACTCTCTTTTGAATCCATTCCGATCAAGCTATCGCCTCCCTGAGCCATTGATGCAGCTGTTGTGAAAGCCATCAGTGGATTCACATTGCTAAATCCAATGGTCAGTCCTCCCTCTTCATTCATTTGACCTGTGCACAGCATTTGATACACTGACCACTCTCTCTTCCTTCATGTCCTGTTCATTCGGCTTCCAGAACCCTTCACTCTCTCATTTCCTTCCTGTCTCATAGCAGCCCTTGTCTTTGCCAGTTTCTCCTCATCTCCCTGGCCTCTAAATGTTAGCATGCCTGGGACTCTGCCTTAGCCTTTATTGTCTCTAACCACACTCACTTCCTAAGTCAAATGTACTTAACACACTTTTTATATACAAACCATGTGGGTGATAGAGCCAAATTAATTTGATCCCATGAAGTCCTTCCTTTGTTGCTTTTGTTCTGTACCCGCCGTGCTGCCCCTCCCTGTAGACTGCGAGAATGTAACAGTTGCACATACCTGCCAATAGGAATGTAGAGAAGTGGACTCAGTCCACTTTAGGCAAACGGCCCAGTGTGCCCCTGTGTAACTGGACCCCCTCAACCTGCCCCCTGACCAATCACGGGGGCCATAAACGCTCTCCCTGCCCACTGCTTTGGACCTTCTTTAAAGCCTTTGTTCTGGCAAGAAAAGCCCTCTTTTCCCCGGTGATCGCTGGAGATGAGAGCTCGTGCTAGCACGAATAAAGGTTCTCTTGCAGTTACAGCGGGTCTTGGCTCCTTCTTGGTGGGTTTTTGGGGATTCTGAACACTGGGCATAACAGTGGGGAGGTTTTTAAAGATACCTGTGCCTGGGACCCACCTCGGACCAATTAGAGAAGAATTTCTAAGGGTGGGGGTGGGCACCGGTTGAGAATCACTGTTATATATGATTTCATCCAGCCTCATAGCCTTGAATGCATCTAAGAACTGATACCGTCAAATGCATGTCCTCACAGATCTTGCCCCTGAACTCTACACTGGAATGTCCAACTGCCCACTTGACTTCCATGCCTGGATGTCTAATAGCATTTCAGAATTCACAGAATGGCTGAGCCCACCCTGTCCAAACTTGCTTCTGTCATTCTCTCCATGCCAGTAAAGGACAACTCCATCTTCCAGCTGCTCAAGCCCAAATACTGTCATTTCTGCCTCTGCAATAGTTGGAAAACCGGTCACTTCTCGCCACCTTTCTTACTCCCCCCTGCTCCATAACTCCACCACTTTTCCCCAGACATGCCCATGGCTTGCTCCCTACTTCCTTTGATTCATTGCCCAGATATCATCTACTCAGGGAGGCCTTCCCTGACCACACTATTTAAAATAGCACCCTCTTCTCACACTGCATGCCCTCCTGCTGTTCCCTGCTTTATTTTACTCCATTGCATTTACCACAATCTGATACACTACATCTTTAGTCAGTTGATTACTAATTTTGTCTCTCCCTTAGAATACAGTTCAAGAGGGCCCAGCATCTGAAACGCAACCTACAACATGAACATAAATGAATGATTAAATCTTTTATATCCTCTGGAAATAAAATCATATAACTGAATCAAGAGAAAAACAATGTGATCACTTTCAGCAAGAAGGAAGAGCTGACCCAAACAGCGATTGGGCACCACTTTTTGAAGTTATCCACTGGTTTGATGATACAGATAAAACATTTTGGCATATAACTATGCCTCCTCCAAAAAGTGCTGTATGCGAAGAGCATGTTATTTCAATATAAATCATGTCTGGAATATTTCTTGCCGTGATCTAACTCAATGTCTCGCACTGCTCAGAGCCAACCTGTCTCATAAGTCAGCCTTCTTGTTTGAGAGCCTTGCTGCCAGGAAGAAAGCTGAGGGCACCTGTGCCTCTTCACTGTGACAGCATGCATCTGTGTTACCGGGTAACTCCTCTGCACTCGCTCTAGCAGCAGCTGAACCCTGTGCCCTGGGCAATCTGGCCCCCGAGGTGCCTCTGCGGGAGTCTGGTAAGAAACAGTGGAAAACCGATGCCTTTATGTGGCTGCAAATCAAGATTTTGCTGTGTCCCTCAACCCCTCCAGCAGGAACATCGGCATCACCATATGAATCTTCTTACACCTGTGTTTATTTGATATATCACAAAATAGAGGCTAGCCACATAAGCAGAGAGAGTTTTAAAAGCCTATTTTATAATCAACGGTCGATTTATATCTCATGGCAAAGTCTTTGATAGTGAACATTTATTTAGAAATTATCAAAGAGAATTAGTTTCCTAATTTTTAAAGACAATTGTGCATATCTGACAGGGCAGAAGATGTATAGCTCACTGAAACCTATCCTCTTAGGGAGACTGTAATCAGGCAAAAGTATATTAACTTCTCAAGATACCAAGGCATGAGCATGTCTCATTCACACAATATTCACCAATTCTAGCTATGGAGAGAGTGGTGCCCATGGATGGAAACCACTGACTGAGGGTCTAAGGCAGGGCTGGGGAACCTTTCTTTATGCCTAGGGCCATTTGTATATTTATAACATCATTCGAAGGCCATACAAAATTATCAACTTAAAAATTAGCTGCTATATTTGGTCAAACATTTCATTAACTCGCCCCTAATGCCTTGGCAGGGCCAGACCGAGTGATTTCCAGGGCCTTATGCGGCCCGCGGGCTGGGCGTTCCCCTGGTCTAAGGGAACTGTCCTAGGAATGTTAAAATAATTAATAGAATTTCACACATCAGGGCATATAAAAACCAAAATTTTTATATGCCCTGATGCTATAAAGGCCTATATACAATTAATGTGAACAATCAAACAGGATGCAGTAATACAGATGGGGTTTATTAAGTCCTTCTGTCTATGGCCAGCTACAGAGAAGATTGCCACCGGGCCCTCTGCCTTACATGTGACTACATCTCATAAAAGCCTGAGAAACTTCACTTAAGGATCCAATGAGAGGCTGATATTTCTAACTGAGTAAAATGTGTGCCCTTTGTAACAAACCTTTGTCACTTTCATTCAGTTTAGGCTGTTTACTTGCTTAGTCAGGGTTGGTTTCATTCTGAAATGCTGGAAATCTGACCTGAAGTACTGAATGTTAATGACAAACTCTGGGAAGAACAACTGAAAATAGTTATCCTTGTCTATTTCTATCCTAAAAATTAATTGTATGTAAATGAATGTGTAAAGAGCTCTACTGAGTGCTGCCATTAGAAATTAAACTCTTACTTTAGTTAGCTGACTTTTCTGAAACGCTATAGTTTTTTCTTCCCTCACCCCACTTTACCTCTGGTAATCACCATACTGTTGTTTGTGTCTATTCTATGAGTTGTTGGTGTGTTTTTTTCTTAATCCCTTCACCTTTTGCACCCAGCCACTCTCCCCTCGCACAGCTTTCATTGTTTCTACTTTGTTAGTTTATTTTGTGTAAAAAAGAAGAAAATTTTACCTTTTGCAACAGCATGGATGGACCTGGAAAGCATTATACTGAGTGCAATAAGGCAATCATAGAAAGACAAGTACCATACTAAATGCTATGTTTTAGTGAACCTCGTGGTTGAGAACCCTGGAAGCAAGCTTGGTGAGCACATAAAAGTGCTTAGGTTACAGATCAAGACAAAGCGGTTTTGAAATTAGAAAAGGAAGGAAAAAGCACATAATTAACTTGCTAATTGTTTCTCTTAATGTGAATGCTAGCCACTGGAGATATTTTAGCGGAGGTAAATGAAGCTCTTTGCAGTCTTGGCCAGGCTAGCGCAATGCAGTCTTTGGGGGGATTGTCCCCATGAGGCAGGCAGCTCAGTCAGCCCCTGCAGCTTTTTCTCTCTAGAAGTTGAGAGCAAACTTTTTCTCCTACAAGTTGAGAGTGAGACTTAGCAGTCATGTTTAAATTTCTTTCTCTTTCTACTTTTTCCAAAGTAGAACTACTTGACCTTTTCAGTTTCATGCTAGGGGTGCTCTCCTCCTTTCCAAGCCCTTGCCTTTTGGAAGGTAGCAAGGATCACTTTCCTCTTACATGTTCCAGGCCAATTGATCTCACTCTGCTGCTCCTACAATTGCTGACCACAAATACCTGCAGTATCTCTCTGAAATTAAATTTAGGGAGTTGAATGTTTTTTTTTCCCAAATGAGAAAATGCCATCATATAAAGATCCTGAAAAAAAAAAAAATACTGACCTTCTCAGAAAAGCTGAATAACATTGGAGAGGAAGGCGTTTTTTCTGGCCCAAAAGAGTCTGCAAGTGCTTGTGGACAGATCCAGGACTCATTGCCACTGATCTCTAGGGCCTAGCATATAGCCTGGGATACTAAAGATACTCAATGCATGTTGTTTAGAATGGGAAATTAAAAATGACATATTGCTTTTGCTGCTACTATTACTCTTGCTGCCATTGGCAAATGATTATTGATTGCTATTGAGTTTTCATAGTAGTTATTGAATCCTCCCAACAATCTGAGGTTAGGGTTAGAAGCTTGAAAAGACCTCACCATTGAAGGAGTGGTAGCTGACATGTCATTCAAATTCCCCCTACTTAGGGAGGTACAGTGAACTTGTAATTGATTAATTTTGGGGATGAGGATAGGAAGAGATGTTTGGGTTAAGCCAATGATTGAAGATAAGGGATAGAGTCTGTGTTCAAAATAGGGCAGCTGCATTGTGCTAATGGCTTATCAGTGGTCAAAGGTTAAGAACAAAGTCCCAGTTCCATCAAAGAATTTGACTGAAAATTAAGGAGGATAGAATTTCCATCTTGTACAGGATCACCTGTGGGGTTAAGAAGGAGGCTGCAGCTCATGGAGCTGCCTTAGGTAAGCCAGAAATTGTGAAAGCAGCTGCAAAAGCTCAGTTAACCTAGAGTATTGAATATATGGAATAGAAGAGTGGTTAAGACCCTTGATTTTAGAGCCAGACCGCCTGAGTAAGAATCCTGGCCAATTGCTACCTGTTGGGTCAATTACTTAACTTCTCTGTGCCTGAGAATTCTCAACTATAAAATATGGATATTAACTACCTCATAGAGTTATATGCATTAATGAAATAATGTATGCAAAACTTAATCTGCCTGGCACAGAATAAGCAGTAAATAAACCCTGGCCAGAGTTTGGCTGAGTCCTCACCCTTGTAACTGAAAAACTGCAGGTTCAGCTGTGCCACAATAAAAGCCAAACTCATGAGGCAGGTGCTTGTGCAAAAGGAAAAAGGTTTTATTCAGGTCCCAGATGACCTGGAAGAATGGTGGGCTTCCATCTCAAAGACTATCCCCCTTCCTGCTCAAGCCCTTGGTTCTTATAGGGAGAGGGAGGGGAGGCCTTTTTTCTATCTAATTATCTTGCTAGCTTCTGGCATGCTCAGGCCCTATCCATTCATCTTTCTAGCTTTTGGCACCCTTGGTGTAAGAACCTCTCCCCTGCACCATCTTGGCCAATGGGGGAGTCTCTCTAGCATCTAACACTCCAACTGACTAAGTTAACAATCCCCCCCTTTAAAACTCTGGACCCTTGTAATCTTACAAGAGTAAATGGAAGGAGTTATCATCTTCTGTAGTTTCTTCCTGCTATCAGGGGTGCAATCTTACCTATCCTCAGGTCCAGAGATTCTTGCTATCTACTGAAAGAAGAAGGGGGTCAAAAAAGGAGGAAAGCCTTTATGCAAGAGAGAAGGATTGCTGTCTTTGGAAAGTGGCATACGTGATGCGTTTTCGATCGGCCTGACAGATTCTTTCTAAAAATTGAGAAGGATCTTTGTTTGGTGTCTGTTGAACAGGGCATATCATTTTCAGGCTCCTCTGTTTAGAAACTCCTTTCTTAAGCCCTTCCAATATGCACCTTTTGTAATATTCTAGGAAGGCTAGGTTCCCACTATGTGGCTCCCTGTTGGATTCTGTCAAGGGGTCTGATTCTCATGATGGAAGTGATGAGCCTCTTCATTAACCTTATCTATAACTAGCTGCCTTGCATCTGCCATTAGTAGGATATTAAGGAGAGGCTGTATACCTTCCCAGTTTTGATGGTGAGTGGCAAAAATGGAGGTGATAAGATCTGCCATTTTCTGAGGATGGTCCCTATATGAGGGGCTGAGATTCTTCCAGTTCAGTAAATCTGAAGTGCAAAATGGAATATGGGCCCATAGTGGCCAGCAGACTGGCCTTCCTAGTTTATTCCACCTATAAGGTATTGCCACAAAGGTAACTATCCTGCTCCAGGTAGAGATACTCCCTAGCCAAATTGGGTGCCCTGCTGGAATTCAAGGGGAAGACCATTCTTTGTCATACAGGGGTGGGGCTGTCACCCCTCTGGGCCCTATCTCAGGGGTATCTAGCGGTGGGGGCGGTGGTGGGGAAATCTTCCTGCTGCTAATCCTGGGTCCCCAGATTCAGGGCATTAAAAGACTCATCTCCTCATTTCCTTTTCTTCCTGTGTCTTACTATCAGGGAAGGGTTTTGAAGCCAATTCCCTTCTCCGCATGATTAGTTTATTCCCTTTCTTTGCTGAATTCTTATTATGTAACGACATAAACACCTGGACATAAGAGATTTTGTCCCATTTCCCTGACTGTTGGCAAAACAATTCCAATTATATGATGGTGTGGTAATTTAGGGAAACATTTAGGGGCCATTTCCCCATAGTCTAAAGTATACATAGGCCAAGCAGCATTACAATAGAAAACAACTCCTTCTCAGTCATTTGATCACAGCTGTACATGGACCAATTTGCTAAAATTCAGCCCCGTGGGCTCCCTTTAGGAGTTGAAACAGAACAACCCTGATGGCACAGAAGTTCAAACCCCAAACCATAACCATAGAAAGGCCCCAGACAAAGTGAAAACTTATAAACAAAACTTGAATCCTTAATTCCATTAGTCCAAATGAGCACTCACAAGCAAGTCCTAGCATCTTATCTCCTACCAGCTGATACTGCAAGTGGTCCTGACTGGACCCAAATGACATAAAGCCCACGCAGCACAAAGCCCAAATAGCAGGGATAGAGGGCCCCTAGTGTGCATGCTGGTCCGACTTACCCTAGGGGAGTCCATCTGCTCCCCAGAAACCTGTTTCCTTTAACCAGCCAAATGTTTCAGGCTGATGATACCTTGAGGAGTGCAGATAAATTCCCAGAGAAAAGTTCTTGGCAGCTGCTGCGTAGTCCCCACAGTCCTGCTCAGGGGTCAACATGTGACAGGCAGCTGGGACCCCAGACCAGCCCTCCAGGACTTACCAAGATCCATGCTGTTCTTGCAGAGTCTCAAAAAAACTGTAACTGAAAAAAATGCAGGTTTGTCTACCTGCCACAATGAAAGCCACACCTGTGAGGTAGGAGCTGGTGCAAAAGGAAAGAGGTTTTCTTCAGGTGTGGCACAACCTGGGAGAACAGTGGACTCCTGTCTCAAAGATCATCTCCCCTTCCTATTTTTTTCTATCCAATTACCTTGCTAGCTTTTGGTGCACTGGGGTCCTGTCCCCTCATCTTTCTAGCTTTTGATGTGCTGGAGACCTATCCATTTTCTTTCTACCTTTCTGCATGCTCAGGCCCTCTCATTCACCTTTCTAGCTTTTGGTATGCTTAGTGTAAGATTACCTTCCCCTGTGACATCTTGACCAATGATGGAGATTCCTTGGTGCTCCAGCTGACTATCTACAGTAATACTTTAGCACCACTCCTTGGTGTTGCTCTATGCATTTACTGGTGTTTCTTGAAGTATGTGTGTTTGGTGGGAGCAGGTGGCCAGAAGTGGGTTATGGAAAAGACTCATTATGGCTTATATTATATACTTTTATTACAAAGCCGGAGAGCAAAGAAAACCTAGAATATAAGAATATGGAATTTGAAACTCAAAATACCCAAACCTTGAGAAGTCAGTCTCTATGATCAAGCAGGTAGCAAAATCAGAAAAGCAGCAAAACATCTAGAGATGCCTCCACCTTCAGATAAATTCCCTCCTCTGGATATAGTTAGCATGTTCCCTCAGCCACCCCACTCTGGACACGTGAAAGTCCGCACAGAAGGTAATCAACTGGAAGGAATCAAGGGAAAAATCCAGCCCAGCAGTTCACAATATTGGGCCCCATTTGAGGGAAACTGTCTTCTTCAGGCTGTGCCCAGATGTTGACAAAATATTGACAGAGTATTTATAAAGTAGGAAGGCAAATATCTAAAAACATTTTGGGAGTATGTTCCATGAAAACATTTTATAGGCATGTGAAAACAAAATGGCTCATTTGAAAGTTCTTGGTGGCAGTGGCACTGGTCTTCCCATTATGGCAGCCACAACTCACCCTCTTCTCCCTCTCAAGAAACCACTTCAGAGATGAGTTGTTGAGAATGACATCACAGGGCTAAACTTATTTATGCCACAACCACAGATTGTTTGCAAATTGTCAGGATTTTATTTCTAGTAGCAATAAATTATTTACCTCAGAATCGATTGAGACATAGCAGTGTGAAAAATAACATGGTTTGGAACTCCCACCTAGTCTGATACTTTCCTTTGATAGTGGATAAAGTTGGTACTCAGAAAACATAAACAAATAGCTCGAGGTCACAGAGCGAGCAAGGAACAAAGTCACCAACCAGTTGAAATCAAGTCTGCTGATCTGAGTCCACTGCTCTACGCGACACATAACATTTCCCTCAGCAGAGGCCTGACGTGTCATTCAAGAATAACAATTTAGCAGTGCTGAATGCAACTCCCTTTTCCTCCAAGATATCTACCACCAACCAACTAAGAAGAATCATCTAGTCCCCATTTAGCCACTGGACCACCTTTTAGCAGAGGAGTGGCTATAATGCTATTTCGAAATATGTGCTACTTATTCCAAAACCTACATTTCATGTTCACACATTAAGCTGCAAATATACATACCCTGAAGTAAAATACATTTACAAAATATTTGAGCTCAGCATTACCAAGAAAAAACTTGTGGTTTTACAGAATTATTTATTATAGCATAGAATAATTTTAATTCCAATGACAAGATGGCCTACAGCAATGTTTAATATTCATTCACTTCTACTCAGGCAGAAAATTGACATTAGAACAGGTCTACTTTTATAAAAGGCATTCTAGCTTTTCCAAAGGGAAGACAGTTTTTCAAACATTATTCAAAAATATGCTCAGAAAGTGTAGCCCCAACCTGTGATATCAAAGTGATACCTTTTTGTCAGCTACCACAGCCAATAAAGTGCGCTTGGCAGCCACGCTGACTGTGTGGCCGGCTTGAGAGCTGGGTGACTTTGCTAATAAAGAGGATTAGGCAGCTTGGGCCCTGCCCTGTGTCCTAGACGTAGGTTGCAGGAGAAATGAAGGATCTTCCTCCGGAGTGAATTGACAGCCATTTATTTGTTCAATGTCTAGGCTGCAGATGTTGGAAAATGTCAACCTCCAGAAGGAACAAGGAACTAACCACTGCAGCTTGACAAAGGCAGACTGCCAAGAGAGTCATGGTTTGGTGACAGATGGACACATTTTTTTTTTAAATCCCCATACAAAGACATATACAGACAAGGACAGAAATTAAGGCAAATATGTGAGCAGTGTATTGAGTGGCACCGTGCCCTTGGGTCAGGGCAATCTTTGCACAGGCTTTGCTCAGCCTATTTGCTGGTCTATCTCTGAATCCTTCAGGCCAAGACTGGCTTAACCGAGCAGCTGTCCAGCTGGGCTGCTTCCTCAGTAATAAACAAAACCATGTGGTGTGGAGGTATTTGAGGGTTGAGAGAGGGTGAAAAACACTGAAACAAACAGGCCTGAACCAGAGAGAAACAAGGAAACACATGGAAGTGCATAGTGAGATTGCACCAAGGACAAGCGCTCCATAGTACCAGGCTTGCACGTCTTGCTTCTGCTGTGGCGTGAGGGCTTATGGACTACAGAACGCAAAGGTTTGAAAATGTTGTGGTCAGGCCAGGAGGCTCAGGTGAACAGAGAGTGAGGGAGGTGCCAGAGGACCTCTTGTAGGACCCTCCCTCCTAAGCCAGGCTAGTATGCCTGTGGGGTGGGTACCTCCTCTCATGAGAGAAAGATCTATTTGGGGCAAAGGTAAACTGGCAGTCCCTTTGGAAATCAGCAAAATGAAATCAACCCCCTTGACCACCTGAGCTCCCATTAAGGAGGGGATTTCTTGCCCTTTGGAAAAATAAAAGGCGGGCATAACAATAAGACATATTAGCTCCTTATCTAACAAGGAGAGAAACTTGCTACAATATAAAATTTTACTTTACTAAAATTTCACCTACTTTTACTTTAGTGCTTTTTAATCAGTGGAATAGAATCATTCAGACCCAACGGAGGAATTTTCCTTGAGACTTGATCAACATGGAGCAACTATGTGATATTGGTTCAGCAAATAAGCAACTTCTACTGAGATGGGAAGATTTATTTCATGAAGACAGCAGTGTTTTTCTCCCTGAAATCATATATGATATAATGCAATTATAAGTAGAATTCCAAAGGGCTGTGTGTTTTGTTTGGTATGGCAAGGCTATTTTACTTATTTTATTTTTGAAACTGGATAAAGTAATTTTATGTTTGCATGGAAGAATAATCTTTAAAAGTATTATGAAATTACAAAAGAGAGAAATAGAGCATATTGTGTTTGAGAATGAGGATGTAGTTGATTTGCCTTACCAACTATAAATTTATTTTAAAGTTTCTTTGATCAAACCAGTAGAGGAGCAACAGATTGATCAATAGTAAAAGAATTGCAATGTACGTCATTATTTGTAGTGACCTGCTTTCCAAAGAAATATCTGCAAATAACCTGGTATCCATCAACTGACACGTGACTAAATAAATTATGGTACATTGTACTGTAAAAGAGGTAAAATATGCAAAATATGAAATGGTATGTAGCTATTAAGAAAAATGAGCAAGATTTATAGCTACTGACATGGAAAGATATCACTGATACCTTATTTGTGAGAAAAAGCCAGTTATATAGAAATGAATGGTGATGATTAACTTAATGTGTCAGTTTGGCTAAGCTATGGTGCTCAGATATTTGGTCCAACACTAGCCTGGATGTTGCTGTGAAGATATTATTTAGTTGTGATTAACATTTAAATAAGTAGACTTGGAGCAAAGCAGATGGCCCTCCAATATTGTGGGTGGGCCTCATTCAATCAGTTGAAGGCCGTAAGCAGAAAAGACTGAAGTCATCAAAGGAAGAAGGAATTCTGGCTCCAGAATATCTGCAAACCCATGACTGTAGCATCACTCATCCTTGGGTTCCAACCTGCCACCCTGCCCTGCATATTTCAAATTTGCCGTCATGTGAGCCAATTCCTTAAACTAAATCTCTCTATGTGTGCCTACACATACTATTGATTCTTTTTTCTCTGGGAAACCCTAACTAATATATGCATATGATATTTCCGTAGCTGCAGACAAACAAAAATTCTATGCACATGAATTTATATTTGTATAGGTGAGTATGAACATGAAGAAAATTGAGACAGAATTTGCACCAAGCTGAAAATACGTGTGTGTGTGTGTGTGTGTGTGTGTGTGTGTGTGTGTGTGTGAGTGCGCACATGTGTGAGCATGTTGGGAAAGAGAAGAAGGGGGGGGGGAATCTAGAGCAAAATGGAAATAGCATGATATAAAAGAAAGTACAATAAAACTGCAAGTAGAAAAAATTAAACATGCATGAAAGTAAAAACATGAGTCAACTAAATTTTAAAATAATCAGTTGTGACCAGATGGTGAAAGGCCTTTCACACCAGACTGAAGGGCATCGCCTCACCCTGTACACAATGGAGGCTCATTAAATGTTTGAAGCACACACATAACAATGATTTGAGGTGAATTTGTCAAGATGAGCTCATTTCAGGGGGGTGTGGAAGCAAAGTATTTAGGAGCTTGGGCTTTCACATCAGGCAGTTCTGGGTTCACATCCTAACTCTACCACTTACTTGACTGTGATCTTCTTCGCGTGATTTAATTCCTCTGATTCCAGTGTCTTAACCATACAATGGGAGTAATAATAATACCGACATCACAAGGCTTTAGCAAATATCCAAAGAGATCATATGTGAAATGCTATATGCTGTCAGAGTAAAGAGTTAAAAACAACAACTGTATTTTGGTTTTGGTTGTGTGTGTGTGTGTGTGTGTGTGTGTGTGTGTGTGTGTGTGGTTATGAGAGAGAGGCAGTGAGATTACCAGGAGATTATTGAAGGAGTCCAAGGAAAATTTGCAAAGAGTAATTCAGTGGTTAGTAGAACAGTTCATGCAGCCAGAGTAACATAAGTTGATGTGTGTTTGTGAGTGTGTCTGTGAGCATACACACGTGTGCCTGGCACACTTAGAAGGAAGATGCGGTGGCAGTAGGAATGAATGAGAGGAGGATCTCAAAGGTAAAATCTACAAGATTATTTCAATATCAAGGATGACTGTGAAGTTTCTGGATTAGACAGTGATGTTAAGGTAAAACATCATTCTTTTCCTACACTTCTCTTCTTGCAAGTTCCTGTCCTCTTCCAAAAAACTCACTTGAACCGTTTCACTTGTCCAAAGTGTTTCCTGGTTGACTTTGACCCACTATATTAGGAGGCCTGGGTACTCTGTTTTTGCTCTACATTAACTTGTGCTCACTTGAATATTGTGGGTGAGTGTGCACATTATACACACACAATTAAATTAGGGACTTGTGGGAAGAGGTACACAGTCTCCCAACTTTATTCCTTTAACAAATCTTTATTTAGTTCCTATCATGTATCAACTGTTTCAGTTGCTGGAGACATGATAAGGAACAGAAACAAAGCCCCTCTTCTCATGGATCTCATATTTGGTGTTGGAAGGTAAACATTCAACAAGTAAAACTATGGTGATGGTGATGAGTGGTATGAAGAGAAATAAAACAAGAAGAGCAATGGAAAATGACCAGACGGAAGAAATGCTGTTTTGAATGAGTTGATCAGGAAGGTCTCTGCCAAGTGTACATGGCAGATGTCTCCTGCCCTTGGCTGCTACATTCCTTAAAAAAATAGCCCATGTTTATGTATGCTCTGCTTTTAAGCCATTGAACTCAGACCTTAAGAAGGTTAAATTTGCTTCCCAATTGCAAATCCAATGTCTGTTTTTAATACGGGATGGGGCAAAAGCAGGTTTATAGTTGTTCATTTGGAAAATAATACAATAATTCATAAATAATAATACAAGAATAAACTCTGTTTTGAATACTCACATCTGTAAATCTACTTTTGCCCCACCTTGTATTTATTTTTTCAGAGTCTTGGCATCCCTTAATAATGCCTGTGACCATGGCTTTCATTTTTCACCCATTTATAACCAAGTTCCAGCAAGTATTAGCTCCATGACCCTGAACAAGTTGATTAATGTCTCTGTTTTTCAGTTTCCTCATCTGTGAAGTTGGGAAAGTCATTGTAGCCGCATATGTTGTTATGAGGGTCATCAGAGATAAGCACTCAATAAATATTAGTTATTGTTATATCCCAAAGAAAATTTCGTATTTATAGCCTTATCTCAAATGATAGCAAGTCATGTGGAGATTACTAGTTTGCAAGAGAGCTCAAAATACATTATTAATTATCCTTCCCCCCACCTCTCTCACACACATGCTAAAGAAATTTCTCTAGTAAAACTGTATTTTACCCATTAATTTATTTATATATGATTTATGCACTGCCTTCCTCCAATAAGTTAATAAGTTTCAGGAAATTTTCAGAAAATTCAGAACTAATGTGATTTAGAAAGGACAACACAGATGAAGTTTTGTATCACTTGCTCTTCGGAGACATGGAAAACCCGGCTAAGTCACTCCTGTGCTATTTAATGCCTTCGTTCCTGGCTAAGCCAGTAGTTTTCAAATCTGATTTCACTTTATGGTCACTGAGAGCTTTAAAAAATACCTCTGGCCCAGCCCTGCCCCAAGCAGTTAATTCAGAAACTAGAGTCTAGTGTCTGTGCACTGAGAGGATTACAAAGCTCCGTGGGGCCTATAAAACACATCCAGATCGGGAAGCACAGAGCTAATATGTTTTACCCAAACGGAATCCCTGAGCACCCAAAGGTGCCCTGGAGGACTGTGATGTCCACTTGCAAAGGTAGGAGGACACAGAGAAGGATTCTTCCCTAATAACTTATCAATGCACCTTTATGATCTGAACTTCTTGTCTTCTAACTTCTGTTTCTATTCAAAACTGTTTGGGTACAATCCGAATACTTACAAAATGTCTCTACATTTTAAACTATAATATGGGTGGAAATGGAACTCCTGAGAGGCCTGTGGTGGCAAAGACAGAGGTAAAGCTATATAGTTGGTCAAGGACAGAGTGTACTTGGTCAGCATGAATCATCTCAGATGACCATATGTATCACTATGAACAACTTTTCATTTCTCTCTCCTGTCTCTCTCATCTACTCACAATTTTTGACCTGCAAATTTTTATTTTAAAATGTAACTTAAAATGCACAATAACTGTAATCTATATTCAGAGTTCACTGAAGTACATGTTCATTTTTAATATTTTTCTTTTCATTGAATTTATTGGGGTGACACTGGTTAACAAATTATACATGTTTCAGGTGCACAATTCCACAAGATATCATCTGTATACTATATTGTGTGTTCACCACCCCAAGTCAAATCTCGTTCCATCTCCATTTATCCCCCCATTCACTCTTCCACTGTCCCCCACATAGGTAGGTAGGTAGGTAGGTAGGTAGGTAGGTAAATAAATAAATAAATAAATAAATAAATAAATACAGCTATAGGAATTCAAGAAAGTAGGTGGAGAGAAATTAGGTGTAAAATGCCACCCAGCAATTTGGGAAGCACTGAGCATGGTGGGCTGCTCTGAATTCACCCACACACATCTGCATGCCTAGACTTGAACCTGCAGTCTAAGTGAGATTAGTCCTATTCACAGGCAGTGCAGAGATTTCATCCTTACAATATTGGTAAGTTTAGAGCCAAACTCTTATGACGGGTGCCAGGCTACCTACTTCTATTGTTTTCTATTGCTGTCATGACCAAATGCCACAAACTTAGTAGCTTTAACCAGCACAGCTTGTTTCTCATAGTTCTGTTGGTCAGAAATCCTGGTGGCTCAGTTGGCTTCTCCGCTCCAAATCCCCCAAGGTAAAAATAAGGTGTTGACTGGTCTGGGGGTAAGAATCCACTTCCAGGGTTATTCCCCCTTTGGAAGCTTCATTTCCATGTGGCTGTAGATGGGACGCCTGTTTCCTTGCTGTCAGTCGGTGCCGCTCAGATCCTCAGGCCAACTCATCATAGAGTCAGCATCTGTCTCCCAGCCAGTGAGGGCAGGCCGGGTCCTTCTCATTCTTTGAATTTCTCTGACTTCCCCTTCTGCCACATCTCTCTGACTCTAGCTGGAGGGAGTACTCTCCTTTTAAAGATTCACGTGATTAGATTGGACCCATCTAGATAATCCAGGATCATCTCTCTATGTTAAGGTCAGTAATCTCAATTCTATAAGTCCACTTTGCCATGTAATGTGACGTATTCCAGGGATTCAAGCATGGACATTTTTGGAGTCCATTCTGCCATTCTCACAGTTCAGAGACCATAAAATGACTACCATAAATCCCCTGTGTCTGTTTACTTCATCATTTTATTTAAATTAATTAGAAATTTCACAAAGTCTGCCTTTCTTCATGAAGTTTTCATGCCCATGTAAGACACATAAGACACATTCCTCTGTCAGCCTATGCTGGCTACTATGACAAAAATACCACTGACGGGGTGGCCTACAAGACAAACATTATTTCTCACAGTCTGAAGGCTGGAAGTCCAAGATCAAGGCACTAGCAGATTCAGCCTGGTGAGGGCCCACTTCCTGGTTCAAAGACCACCGTCTGCTCTCTGTGTCCTCACGTGGCAGAAGGGGCAGAGTGCTCTGGCTCTCTCATAAGGGCACTAACCTCACTCATGAAGGCTCTGGTCTCATGACATAATCACCTCCCAAGTGCCCCACCTCCAAAACCATCACAGTGGGGATTAGGTTTCAACATATGAATTAGTGGGGACTCAAGCATTCAGTCTGTAGTCCCTGCCAAGAACTCTGGAGTCAGATTCCTTGTATAACATAGGAATATAAACCCCTTTCTAGGGGGGAAAAGATATAAAAGGACTTAAAAAATGTTATTTATTCTGGACCTTTATTTTGCCCATAGCAATTTGAAAGCAAATCATATAGTTACAGTCTGCATGATTACTACTATAACAATTCCTTTCTTTCTTTTATTGCTATAGTAGAACTGTATCTACGTAATTCAAAAGACTGGATGCTTAAATGGTTTACAAATAAAGGAACATAGGAAGTACTTAAAATAACAATTCTTAACTCCGAAACTCTATTTGTTTAATCTATTTATTTTAAACATGATTGGTCTGTCATATAGACATTTCATTGCAATGTGTAATATTAATGTCATAAAATGATATACATTTTAAAGGTGGCAAGGGAATCCGGTTAGCTTTCATGTGGGTTACATAGTGGAAATCACTAAAAAGAGGGCCAAAGTGAAACAGAATAGTTTCTCAGTAGGTTGGAAACAAGGATTGATGAACAATATTAAATTATCACCTAGGAGACCAGAGGTATAATTTTTAAAGATTTGACCATTAAGATCAGTTAGAGCTTACTGTCAAGATAAAAAAAAAAAAACAACCAAAAAAAAAACCTAGGCATTTACCTCAGCTGCATCAAGGAAGAGCAAGTCAGGGAGAAGAGAGCAAGAAGAAAGGATGGCCCTCCCTGGGTTGGTGGCCCAGTTCCTAGGAGGGGGCCATGGAAGTCAGGGCATGGAAAGGGCAGAGTCCTGCTGCTCACCTTCACCCCTCTTATACTCAGACAAGTGACATTCAGCACGTGGCTGCAAATGCCATTAGGCAAATGAGCATATGACAGTGGGTGCCCATGCCTTGGAAAGTCTACATGATATTCTAATTCAGAAGCAAAAGTGTGACATCTGTGACCCTGAATAATTGTTTTTGTGGTGGCTGTCAAAAAAGTCACAGTAAAGTCATTTTTAATACTTCAGTCTAAGCACAGTGATGCTTTTATGAGGCTAATAAACGCATCTCAAAAATGTTATAAATTTGTATATGTAGAAATTATGTTGAAAGCATGTAACCTTTTCTGAAGAGCACATTGTACTTGTTTTTTGAATTGGAAGCTTTGTGACATGCTGTGACTAAAAGTGATAAAGTTCAGATTTAAATGTAAAATTTTGAAGAACAGCTGATTACGTGTGGAAGAAGCCCACATATCAATACAGCCACAGTCTGACTGTTGCAGGCAGTGGTTATCCCTGGGGTACCAGAGCAACGAATGCCTCGAGGCATGTGATTAGTGGAAGGTTGTGCTATTATTTTTCCAACTATGACTCTGAATATATTTTTATATTACAAATGATCACCACAGTGAGTCCAGTTAACATCCGTCACCTCACAGTTACAGTATTTTTTCTTGTGATGAGAATGTTTAAGATCTATTCTCTTAGCAGCTTTCAAATGTACAATACAGTATTATTACCTATAGTACCATTCTATTCAATTAGAAGCGAAGTTCTGTCAATTCCCATGACTTTTTTAAGATTCCACATATAAATGAGATCATATGGTATTTGCCTTTCTCTGTCTGACTTATTTCATATAGCATAAATGGCCTTCAAGATCCATACATATGCTATGTTTTCTTTATCCATTCATCAATTGATGTGAATTGCTTGAGAAAAGACTCCCCATTCCTTCCTTAAAGGAGAAGGCCTGACACTCCATTCCTGCTAGAGGCAGCATGGTTTCCTAACTAGCTGTGCATCAGAAACACACAAACCACTTAATTACAAAATGCAGATCCCTGGGTCCCAGTCCTAGAGCTTCTGATTCAACACCTTTTACCTGCACCTGTCACTCCCCGGGTGATTCTGGTGCAGACACAGGCTTGAGAACCTCTACTGTAAGGCACAAGGGTTTTAATTACAGCTAAAGTTCATCATTATTAATGACAGAACTTCGCTTCTAATTGACCATTTGATTCCCACTCCTTTTATCTCTGGCCTCCTATTGAGTCCTACCCTTTTTCCTCTATTAAGAAGGAGAACATACCAACTTTTTTGGGCAATACGTTCAGTAGAGGTGATGAAGAAAACTCCAGTGGCCTGAGGAATACTGGCTCCTGAAGTATATCTTACGTTGATAAAGCATTGGGACTTTCTTCTTCTGAGATCATAATTTATTAATTGCAAGCATTGTAGAACCTTATGTGCATCTCCTTCAACGAGCATTGACTGAAAGGCTACTGATATGCTCTACCAGCCTCAGAGCCTAGGAAGGTGTGTTAACCTTTGTCCCTTTCTTCATGGAGATCACTGTTTAGTAGTAAAGACAAAAATTAGCCTGTGCCTATTTACACATCTGCATCTGGCTTCTCCCCTACTGTGGTATTGTCAACTGCATTCTTTGAAATCCATATTAAAATGGTATTGAGAGGAAATAAAAGAATTGAGGCCATATTACTCTTTTTTTTTTCTTCCATTCTGGGAGACTTAATGAAATGAAAGTGAAGAGCTGGTAACACTTCAAACAAAATTACCTTAGCCTCTAATAGCCAGCCCAGCTCTTCACTAGGGTTAATTCTGTCTAGAGGACATTAACCATGGAGCAAACTCTTTTGTTTCCTCCCAAGGCTGCTGAATGATCCTGTACACTACAATGAGGCACCTGTGGGTTGTTCTTTTTAATTAAAACTCTTCAATGGAGTGGACTTTCAGGCACTTACTGGTAGTAGATGCTAGAATTTGGTCCACCTCATTTTCCAAAGTCCAATTTGTAAATTGTGTTTAAAAATAGCCTCCTGGTTTGAGCACACAATAAAAAATTCACAGCAGTCTCTGAAGGATGGATTTATAGGCTGTTCAGACCAGAATGCAAGAAAGATTACAATGTGTCTGTGTATGTATAAATGTTTATTAGGGCCTGGAAATTGGCAGAGGACTCCTGAGAAAACTGAGGTCAGCCAAGAGACTGTCACGTTGACAGACCTTAGGCCATGATAGTTGAGAGTGGGTTTGAACAGAAAGTCTTCTGATCAATCTAGGGAATGAGAGAGGAGCTAGTCAGAGAGCTGGAAGATAAGAAACCCAGTGAGAGCACCATGCAGCAGTCAGTGAGGTGTGAAGCTCAGCTGTGTTTAGAATGCTGTCCTGATATGAACTTTCAGATGGAGGGATAGGTAGAGTGATACTCTCTTCACCAAGTGCTACTCTAGGTGATTTTAGAGAAACTGCCTTCCTTTCCTGTATTTTAACACAGTTCTAGGTTCCTTGCTCTAAGGAGAGGGTGAGCAAAAAACTTCCCATAAGAACTAGCTGCTGTTGAAGCTCCCTATACATCAGAATTTGGATGGATGGTGACTGCATGTGTAAATGAGAACCAATTCCCAGAAAATACAACTAAATGCCAGCTTATAGTTCATTTCCAACATTAGTTCTTATTTCTCAATTGAAGATCCTATCTAATAATAGACAAATATGCAAATTGACCATACCTCTGACACACCACAAGCCACGCCCACAAGCCACGCCCACCATCCAATCAGAGCGACTATGCAAATTAACCCAAACCAAGATGGCTACAGCCACAGAGAGCAAGGTTTCCTAGGTAACAGAGGAAGCCAAGCTTTCCGCCTGTCCTTGCCAGGCATAAGCCTCCACTCAAGCTACAAAGTTTCAATTATAGAAGGTAAACAAATTCAAACAAATAGCGGCAGAATGGAGCTTGAGAGAGCAGGCCAGGGTTGCCGCTGGCAACAGGGGAAGCAAAGCTTTCCGCACACCCTGGCCAGGCCCACCCGCTTAAGGTAACAAAGTTTCAATTATAACCCCAACACAAATGGCTGCCAGCCTCGGAGGGAGCCCCAGGCTTGGCTCCGCTCCAGGCTACAAAGTTTCAATTGTAGAAGGAAAATAAATTCCAGATACCAGGGCCTCCTCTTGGGTTGCCAGGGGGCGTGACCGGCCTGCAAACCACCACAGGCCCCTCGCTCAGGCCTCCCCACACCCCAAGGGAACCCCCACCTGATCCGGGACGCCCTTCAGGGCAAACCAGCTGGCCCCCACCCCTGTACCAGGCCTCTATCCTATCTAATAAAAGAGTAATATGCAGATTGATCATCTCTGCAACACACAATATAGCTGCCCCCATGTGGTCAAAGATCCTGCCCCCATGTGGACACAAGATGGCCACCACAAGATGGCCAGCAGGAGAGGGCAGGTGGGAGGCACCTGGCCTGCAAGGGAGGGCAGTCGAGAAGGACCAGGCCTGCAAGGGAGGGCAGTTGAGAGGGACCAGGCCTGCAAGGGAGGGCAAATGGAGGTGATCAACCCTGCAGGAGAGGGCAGTTATGGGTGACCAGGCTGGCAGAGGAGGGAAGTTGGGGGCAAACAGGCTGGCAGCGGAGTGGTTAGGGGCAATCAGGAAGGCAGGCAGGCAAGCAGTTGGGAGCCAGTAGTACTGGATTGTGAGAGGGATCCCAGATTGGAGAGGGTACAGGCTGGGCTGAGGGACAACCCCTGCCATGCACGAATTTCGTGCACCGGGCCTCAAGTATATATATATATTTATATACACACACACACACACACACACACACACACACACACACACACACACATTAAGGCTTCCATTGGTAAAATCATATGATTATAGCAAAACATCAATCCTTTTCATTTGTTCTGCCAACACTTATGACAAGCTATCTGAGGAACTGTATCACCAATAACATTAAGCTTTATCATATTATCTTTTTATTTATTCACTCATCCAAAATACTTTTGAGCACCTTCTATGTTATAGGACTATATCAGATTCTTAGAATACATCAAATAGACACAATCTCTCCACTACTCAAGCTAACAATAGAAAGATAGGTAAGTTAATAACTAAAAGGATGAGCTAAATAATTCTGTGACCACAGACAATCTCAAAATGTCATTGATTGCAACAACAAAGGTTTATTTCTTGTTCACAAAAGGTCTACTATAGAACCATGCAATTCTCCAGGGTGGACAACAATTGCCTTCCAAGTAGGAACTCAATATATATATGTGGGAGGTAAAAGCAAGAGAAAATGGAAATGTATTAGATATGCAGGGCGTCAAGGATGACCCCCTGACTTGTCAAGCTGCAGGAATAATAGTGTTATTCACTGAAATATGAAGTGCTGGAAGAGTCCTATGATTTGGGGTTAGATGATGTTTGTGTTTTGCCTGTTGCAGGAAATTTCAGGGCTCAGTTTTGGATAATTTTGAGGTTTCTTTGAGACCTTCAAATAGAGATGCTGGGTGGGCATTTGGGATTCAAAGATGATATCTAGCTGGAGATATACATTTGGAAACTATGAGAAAAATGGGAGGAAACTGATGTCAGAAGCATGGATAAGGATATCTATGGATATGGTATAGACTAGAGTGAAATGAGAAGAGGGCCCAGAACTGAGCCTTAGGGGATTCCAACACTTAGTAGCTTATCTTGCAGGAGATATTGACAAGGAGGGAACAGAAGTGATAGAGAAAATCAGGAGAGTGTGCTATCTTGGAATTCATAAAACAGATTCTTTCAAAGCATAGTCAACATAATAAAAATGCTGCTAAAATATCAAGTAAGATGAGAATGAGGCCTGCATTTTGGATATGACAGCTGAAGTGAGTAGTCACTTAGCAAGGTGTATTTTAGTGATATAAGGGAGACAGAGCTATATCTTGAGTATGCTGAAAAAGAGTGAGAGACCACTAGTTAAAAAATGGTGGATTGAAATAGGCTTTTATCTCACTGTTTTATAAAACCCCACTAAAAAAAAAAATAACCTTTAAAAGGCATAAACTTACAAAGAGAAAGGAAAGAGAAGCTAGAAACCACTGGAGACTCTACAAAGCTGGACTAAACTGGTAGGAAAAGCAAAGCAGCAACACAAGTTACATCTCAGATCCTACCAGAAGTCTCAAGAAATTGTCTCTTTGAAGTGAGGATAAAGTGGGCTGCTAAGTGTAGAAGTATTAGTGGAAAATATTTTAAAAGCAGTTAAATCTTCATTTACCCCTTGTCATAGCTCTTCAGCTGTCCCACGCCCCATGCCAACACGCAATAGGAGGTTACTCTCTGCAAAGGGTAAAACAAGATCTCTCAACTGGCAGACTGCAGGCACAACAAGTACCTTGTTGTATAAAGGAGAGTTAAATAAAAGTTTAGTTGTGGAAATTTGAGGCCTTCAAGACCTCTTCCTTGATATACAGTATATTGTAGCCAGGCTTATATGATTAGGAAGAGATTAGTTGAGCCTTCTGTAGGGAATCTGACTATCTCAAGAGAAAAGACCCATAGGTTTTTCCTAAGGAAATAAGTCAACCAGTATCACCTGACACTGAAGAAGACAGTCAACAAGAACCTGCCCTCAGCCTCCTCCTTCTCTCTGATCCCTGGTTTAGTATCCTCATTGTTCAAATCCACTTGGAAGTGAAAGGGCAAGGACTCTAGCTGATAGATCAGCCTCCCAAGGTAGGAAGAGAATGAGGAAAGATGGAGTGGTTCTGGAGGGGCATTGGAAGACATCTTCCTCAAAGGGCAAGACCTTAAGGAGGGTCAAGTAGTGGGGTGTGCTTCAGGAAACCTGGGGGGACAGAAAGCCAGGGAAAAGGATATCTACTGATTTTAAGTAATCACAGTTAGGACTGTTTTAGGATGAAAATAATGTGTTAGACCTAGAAGTTGGAAAAAAAAAAAAAAGACTTAACAATTAGGAAGAAATAACCTCTCTGGTTTATAGAATCTATTGGGGGGATTGGAGGATTTTGAGTTATTCTACAAAATTACTTTTACTTGAGATATTACTGTTTTACTTAACCAAGATATAGGCATTTTAATAAAGAATATAAAGAGTATCTAGATGCTTACAAGATGGTTTTTATCACACGTGATAAAAGATTTACATAGCAATAAAAACAGAAATCAAAATGATTCAAATCCCAAACTATATCTCTTTCACCAGTAAACCTGAGACATTCCCAACTGATAAATCTTGACAGCTTAATCCATTTCACAGATAGTCCTAAGTAGTTTCACATAAAATGTTTTTGTACTGGAAGCCTCCCTCAACTTCTGCAGAGTAACTTCTGCTTTTTTAAAATACTCTAAAAATGAAGATAGCGATGGAAAAAGCTTGGCTATGACTCAAGGAAATGTTCTTTATCATTTAAGAGAGGCCACACTCAGGCCTGGGAGGTCCAGGTCCCATCACCTAACCCGACTTGCATCTTCAGTATTGGCCTAGATCAGATACATTTCAACAGGTGTGCCCCAAGCATTTTTAAAACATGCAATACCTGACTGTTTACTCAAGGGCTTTGACCACTTTTCCCTTAGACTGTCAAATAAAAGAATGACAACAGCCAACACAATAGCTGTCGATGTGAATATATCAAAAGTATATCATTATTTTGTGATATCAGCAAAAAATATATATTTTTGGTGTGCCAAAGAATTTTAGTAATTAGTTTACATGTGCCATGAGATAGAAAAGGATGAAAAATTTCTGGCCAAGACTAGTGAGTTATTGCAGGCTCTAAGTAAGGATACATACAACCAGCACAAATGAAGTTAATTCTCTATGTGGTTCTTTTTCAGAAATAAACACTTCTTGAAATTTTCTTAGTGTCTACTACTTAACTTCTTTTACATCAATGTTCAAACTTATGATAATTGTGACAAATCCATGCTTGCTGAAGATTTAAATTATTACATACTTTTTAAAGTCCATTTTGGAAACTCTTGTACTTAGATAGAATAAGTTCCTTTTAGACCTCAGAACTTCACTTATATAAACACATTAAGGCACTTATATTGCATTCAGCAACATATAATTAAAGTTTGTTGTGGTGCATGCATGGTGCTTAAGAACACAGAATTTAAGAAGTCAATTCTGGGTTTAAATCTCAGTGCTAGATATTACTGAAATGACTGGTGGTGGGCAAATTATTCTATTCTTAAGTTTGATGAGGATTAATGCCGGAAACCAATTCCAGCATGTCATAATTACAAGAGTTTCATCAAAAGGATGATGAAGCTTGGGGGCTCAACAAGGGCTGAGTCACATATGTAATCATCTGTTGGAACGGCTAAAAGGCATCTCCCCCAAACCTGAATAGGATAATCATCTGCTGCCAGACAGCTCAGGGCATCTTAATCTACATGTTATTGCCTCCTGTTGGCCAAACACCTGAACAGCTGTAGGCTATTCCCCAATCTGACAATGCTTCTGTAAACCCTACCCTTTGAAATCTTACCCTTTGAAGTGTATTATCTCCACCTTGCCTTAGGACAAATTGTGTTAATAAAAAGCATGGGTCCTGAGTCAAGGGGAAGTCTTTAGCTCCTTTAGCTGAAGCTCCTCTGACCCCCAATGCCTTTCAAAACTATCTTTCGTCCTTGGACTCCTTATGGAATCTACACACAGCCTTTCTCCAGATTGCTGAACCCTTCATAATGCTGGGACAAGAACCCCAGCATTAATGGTGACCCGAACTGGGGCTTAACCTTGGCAGCACCAACAGATTAAATCAAAGTATATATGTGTAGTAAAATGATTATTTTGCCTACTCAGCACCCACTCCAATTCTGAAAATTGCTATATCACCACTCTCTCTTGCCTTTTTTCTCTGACTTATCCTTATGATGACTATGATTGGCTCAAGAATGAATAACTGATGTAAGTTCAGCCAATTATAATTGTCTCTGGGAATTTGGAGATCACCTTGGCTGTCCTTTTGAGCTAAGACAATGTTAATTCAGGAGCTGTTGGCATAAGACATTTTTTTTCTTGCTGCATAGACTGGGAAACAGAATACTGGTCTGCAATAAGAGGGAATAAAGTAGATATGCAGAGATAAGAAAGAGTGCCACTGGGATAGGAAGCCCTGATTCCAGCTGTTAGCTGGAGTCCTGTTCTTTCATGCTGTGATATACCCCAATATTCTCATAATAAATTACTCATTAGACTTTCATGAATTCAAGCTGGTTTCCTGTTTCTTGCCATCAAGAATCATAATTCTTATTGGGATAGTATACATAAAAGTTATTATTTTGCATCAGGTATTGGCTTTTTTTTTTTTTTTTTTACAAATTTCTAAAAGAAAATTTAAAAAAAAATGAATAGAAATATAGAGTTAGGTTTGTCTTTGCCTTGAAGTATATACCAAAAAAATATAAAAGCCAATCAAATCATCCCTATATATTATGTATTTGGCATGAATAAATTGGGAACTTAGCAAGATGCATTAACTATTTTGGTGTATTAAATAAATAGTACTAACATGCCACTTTAATGCCACCCTACAATGCAATGCCATAGGCCTTGCTGTGCCATGAACATGGCAAGTTCATTCCTGTCTCAAAACTTTTAGTTGTTGCTTCTTTCTGGCATGGTCTTTTCTGGAGTCTTCATGTTGCAAGCTCCTTCTCAACATTCAGGTTTCTGCACAACCTTATGAAAAAAAATCACTTTTACAACAGGAATCACCAAACAGTCTTAGATTTAGCATAAAGAACTAATAATAATAAAAGTCACATACAGCCCAACTGGTGTGGTTCAGTGACTGAGTATAAACCCATGAATCAGGAGGTCAAGGTTCAATTCCCCATCAGGGCACATGCCTGGGTTGCGAGCTCAATGCCCAGTAGGGGGTGTGCAGGAGACAGTTGATCGATGATTCTCTCTCATCATTGATGTTTCTATTTCTCTCTCCCTCTCCCTTCTTCTCTCTGAAATCAATAAAAACATACTTTTAAAAAAGTCACATACATAGTGCTTACCATAACAATGGCATACACTACATAAAGTTGACATAAAGATTAAATAAGTACATTTGTAGTATATAGCATTGTTATTCCTGCATTGTACATGAGGAAATAGAAATAGTACAATTGCCTAAATACCTGTAGTTAGTAATTAGTGAACCTGAAAGTTGAACTCAGTTAGTCTGGCCCCAGGACTCATGCTCTGGACCACTCTTCTCTGCTTCTTCTTGAAATGAAACATCACAAAAATGCAGCTACCAGTAGAGTAATATGAATAAAGTTGATTATTATCAGTTCTATTGAATTCTTTTAGGAAACAAATAATTTATATTGTCTTCTTTTTGAAAAAATATATTTGTACTGATTTCAGAGAGGAAGGGAAAGGGAGAGAGAGATAGAAACATCAATGATGAGAGAGAATCATGGATCAGCTGCCTCTTGCATGCCCCATACTGGGAATTGAGCCCACAATCCAGGCATATGCCCTGACCAGGAATTGAACCATGACCTTCTGGTTCATAGGTCAATGCTCAACCACTGAGCCATGCTGGCCAGGCTTTTATATTGTCTTCTTAATGATTATGTCTGTTTCCATGAATTCTTTAAAATTCAAAGATGATTTATAAATACATAAGAAGTAGTGATAATGTATTATAGCTTAAATTTACTTTCATCAACTAAAAAAATCTAAAATGTACAAAATAGGAGAAAAAACTTTCATCCATATAAGTTCAATGATGTTTATTTTTTTTCTTACATGACATATTTGAAGGCAATGTAAAAGGATCACCAATTCCTCATTCTATAATTTTCCTTTATTAACCCTATCATTTTTAAAACCATATTCTATCACTTCCAAGAAAAACATGACTTCCATATTAAGATAAAGAACAGTTAATAATTTCACATTCATCCTTTTCTATCTTCTCACTGAAATATCACAACACTGAAAGAAAGACATAATTACAAGAACACTGGCAATAAGGAACACAATAATATACCAGATATACCAACCAATTGACAGAACCCAGGGGGACATGAGGTGATTTTCACCATTGTCCATGGATCATGCCTGCCTCAGGCTTGGGAACATGCAATACCTCATTATTTAATACAATGAGGAAAGCAACATGCAGAGGCTATGTTGTGCAGCAGCCAGGACCCCTTCCCCCCCATTTCTACCAATTAAAACAATACATTTGGACACACCCATTTTCAAAACTGTTTGACTGGGGAGGAAAAAGACAGATTTCTGGTGGGAAAGAATCCTTGGATACAAAATCTATGGTAAGATGAGAAGAAAGGGTTTGTGGGAACCATGCAAGCTGGAGAGGGTACAGCTTTTCTTGAAATATTTCTGAAAAGGGATGCTCTATAGGCTGCATCAGGGTATCTAACATAGATTCCTCTTCACGTTAATGGATGACTGGAAAGAAGATCCTCTCACAGTGCAGCACACGCAGCATAATAATAAAGAGCTAATATGCTAATGGTCGGGACGCCTTAACACATAAAGACCAATCACAGGAGGCTGCTTGCATGTGCGCAACAGGGCATTGCTCCGGAGATGGGGCAGAAGCGGGGAAGCAACTGGAGGAGGCGAGACCATCCCGTGCAGGGGAGGGTGGGGGTGAGAGCCCATAGCGCCCCCCTCACCAGTCCTTTGCCACCCACCACTCGCACGCAGAGCACCCTGCCACCCACCTACCAGGGGAAGGAGCATAGCGCAGCAGGCAGGAGGCTTCCACGCTCTCCTCCGGCGCCATGACGGGGCGGAGCTGCCACGTTCCTCAGGAGATGGGGTGGAAGCAGGGAGGTTCCTGGAGAAGGCGGGACCAGCCCGAGGTGACTCGAGGGACTGAGGGTGGGGATTGAAGCAGCCAGAGAAGGCCAGAGGGGTCAGAGGCTGGGCCAGGCATGCTGGAGCTCTGTGTGGAGAGGTTCAGGTGTCAAGGCAGGTTGGCGGGTGGGTGGGCGGGGCCCCACAATTTCGTGTGCTGGGCTCCTAGTCTGCATATAAATGACCACCAGACACAGGACCTAGAAAAGGATCTGTGTGAAATAATCCAGGTGAATAGTATGTGAGAGAAATTCTAACCGTAACCAGGTGAGCAAGTCACAAAAACAGGGAGACAATCTAGAAGATAATAGCCTATCTGATAAAGTGGTTGAAGAACCACCATATCTTACCTAATAAAAGAGAAACATGCAAATTAACCATCACTCCGCTACGGCCACAGCCAATCAGTGTGAGTATGCAAATTAACCAAACAAAGATGGAGGTTAATTTGCATATGCAGGCGCAGAGTGGAGCGGCTGGGAGGGGCGTGACGCCTGCTATGAGGGGAAGGGGGGCTGCAGAGGGAGCTACTGGAGCGGTACTCCAGACAGAAGCGAGGACTTGCCAGCTCCCCGGCGGCCGGTGAGCAGGGACTGCTGGCTCCCAGGTGGCTGGGGAATGGAGACTGGCTCCTGGGCAGCTGGGAGTGAAGCCAGGGGAAGGAAGGCCTATTCTTGCAAGAATATCATGCAACGGGCCTCCAGTCCTACCTAATAAAAGGGTAATATGCAAATAACCATCACTCCGCTACGCCCACGATTGGGCCGGCAGGAGGCTGGGGTTGGGACTCGGGGTGGCCTATCCAGCCATTGAGAAGATCAAGATGGCGGCGCCCAGTCCTCTTAGCCCCAGCAGAGTCCGCCCAGTAGCAGCAGTCCAGGGTGTCCGGCTGGGAGGCACCAGCGCCCAGCGTGAGCCGTGGGATCTCTGGCAAGGTGGGGCGGTTTGGGAGCAGGGGTCTCAGCTGCCCCCAAGCTGCAGGATCCCTTGGCAAAGCGGGGCAGCTTGGGGGCAGGGGTCTCAGCCTCCTCCAAGCCGCAGGATCCCCTGGCTGTGAGGACAGCTTGGGCTGGGGTCTCAGGCCTGCAGGGCCCGGCACCCAAGCCGCAGGATCCCCTGGCCAGGCTGGCTGCCTGGGCTGGATTCTCAGCCTGGCCAGGGTTTGATCCCCTTCCAGTGGTGGCAACCTGGGGTCTCAACCATTGAGTCACACCAGCCAGGCAGATATGGAGGAATCTTAAATTTTTTTTTATATAATATATATTTTATTGATTTTTTACAGAGAGGAAGGGAAAGGGATAGAGAGCTAGAAACATTTATGAGAGAAACATTGATCAGCTGCCTCCTGCACACTCCCCACTGGGTATGTGTCCCCAAACAAGGTACATGCCCTTGACCAGAATCGAACCTGGGACCCTTGATTCTGCAGGCCAATGCTCCATCCACTGAGCCAAAACAGTTAGAACTGTCCAATATGCTAAAGAAAAAATCCTATCTAATAAAGAGAAAATATGCAAGGGAGGGCATTTGGGGGTGACTGGGGTATCAGGGGAGGGCAATTAGGCATTGATCGGGCTGGCAAGGGAGTGGTTAGGGTGTGATCAGGCTGGCAGGCAGAGCGGTTAGGGGCAATCAGGAAGGCAGGCAGGTAAGTAGTTGGGAGACAGCAGTCCTAGATTGTGAAAGGGATGTCTGACTACCTGTTTACAGGCAGTAAGACATCCCCCAAGGGGTCCCAGATTGGAGAGGGTGCAGGTTGGGCTGAGAGACACCCCCCCCACCTCCCGTGCACGAATTTCGTGCACCGGGCCTCTAGTTAATAATAATTCAGTAAAACTGCTGGAAAGGAAAAGTGTGTCATTCAATGGTGAAATGGTTCTGAGTGAAAACCAGAGGATGGCCTTGGCAGTGCTTGGCTTGAGCAGAGTGGAAAGGGCCTCGGAGAGCGCATTAAACTACCAGGGTATTGAATGAACCATTTCTGAATGAAACAAACCAAACACTGAAACAAACTGGAAGGAAGGCAGGACATTGGGTGGAAAGAAGTTTTGTGAACTAAGTGCCAGAATCTTCCGTGAAATGAGGGGGGTAGGTATATTAATCTGATAAGGCTGCTTTAAAAAGTAAAATTCAATGTGGCTTTAAATTAGAAAAGTATTTTCTCACAATTTTGTAGGCTAGAATTTCAAGATCAAGGTGTTGTCAAGGCAAGTTTCTTCTGAGACCCCCCTCCTCCGTTTGCAGATAGCTGTCTTCTCCCTGTATTTACACGGTCTTCCCTCTGCATGTCTGTGTTCTTATAGGACACCAGTCATGTTGGATTAGGGTCCACCTGAATGACTTCATTTAACTCTAATTACCTCTGTAAAGGCCCCATCTCCAAATACAGTCACATTCTAAGGGGTTTAGAGCTTCAACATATGAGTCTGGGGAGGGAGACACAATTTCAGCCCATAAAAGGTAATTACCAGAGAAACAGAGTGGGGTATACCAAATGAGTGGACATAAATGAAGGAGGAATGACATGTGGTGGCAGTGTGGTGTGAGGAGACACCAACTTTACCATCCCAGTTGTATATGGTCTGAAGAAGAAAAAGGATCTCCATTTGAGAAAGCAATCACAGAAGTCACGTCCTCAATGGCAAGGCAAATAAGGCCAGCAGTTAAAAAGTTAAAGATTTAGCAGAAAGAAATTTCAGTTAAACTGCTGTCGTAGCTTCATACTTTCTCAGTCTCACTTCTCTAAACATAAGCCAATGTGATCAAATTGAAAAAGAGCAAAACCAACATAGCCAGGCTTTTAAAGAAAGAAATATCGCCCTCGACCAGGAGGAAAGCAGAAACATCAAAGGCTGAAGCACAGCCTGCTGAGTGCTAATGCAGATGCTAGCAGGCGGCGGAATGTTCATCATCTCTGGGAATAAAAATGCCCCAAGGTCTGGGCATGGTACCCTTCTCTCCTACTTCACTGGCTTCCTTGTTGTCTTTATTGCCTCCTCTCATCGCCCCCACCTCTAAATGTAGGCCTAATCCAGAACTTGAACCCTCAGTCCTATTTATTCTCTTTTCTGAATACATTCTCTCTCTCCGTGACTCCACTCAGCCATGGCCAACTATCACATGCTCAAACTCCCAGATTATATTACATTTATAATAAAATGTTTGAAGTGTACAAGCAAGGATATGGCAGAGCAGCTGTGAGGACAGTGGAGCAGTTGTAGTGACATGAAGAAATCAAGAGGGCCCCCACCTGTTTGGAATGAAGCTGCCAATTATCCAGGAATCAGAAGAGAAGACAAATTCTTTAAGTGGGGAGTCAGTTCAGCTCCAGGCTCTATGGAGTGGTGTCTTCTGCCCACCCCATCCCTTTCCCTACCACAGCTCTGTGCCACAGTCAATACCTATGGGCATTGGAGGAGACTTCTAGCCTTGACATGAAACTTGCAGTTTTCATGTCTGTGTGCTTCTATGCCTGGTCATTAAGCATACTACATATACTAGTAGCCCTGCACCCAAATCCATGCACCAGTAGCTCTCTGCTGCCCTCCTGTAGCTCTCCACCCACTGCCCTGCCCTCCTGTAGCACCCCGTCTCCCGCCCTGATAGCTTGTTGTCCTGCCCCTCCTGTAGCTTTTCAGGGCCCGCTTGTAGTTCGCTGCCCCGCCCTCCTGCAGATCCGTGATCTGGTTGTTACTTGGTCGGTCATTAGGCCTCAAGGCATAATGGATAATTAGCATATTCCTCTCTTATTATATAGGACTAGAGGCTCGGTGCACGAAATTCAGGGTGTGTGTCCCTAAGCCCAGCCTGCACCCTCTCCAATCTGGGATCCCTCTCACAATCCAGGACTGCTGGCTCCCAACTGCTCGCCTGCCAGCCTTCCTGATTGCCCCTAACCGCTACTGCTTGCCAGCCTGATCACCCCCTAACCACTCCCCTGCCAACCTGATTGATGCCTAACTGTTCCCCTGCCAGCCTGATTACCCCTAACTGCCCTCCCCTGCAGGCCTGGTCACCCCTAACTGCCCTCCCCTGCAGGCCTGGTCCCCCACAACTGCTCTCTCCTGCAGGCCTGGGTCCCCCCAACTGCCCATCCCTGCAGGCCTGGTCCCTCCCAACTTCCCTCCCCTGCTGGCCTGATCACCCACAACTGCCCTCCCTTGCAGACCTGGTCCCTTCCAACTGCCCTCCCCTGCTGGCCATCTTGTGGCGGCCATCTTGTGTCCACATGGGGATAGCCATCTTTGACCACATGGGGGCAGCCATCTTGTGTGTTGGAGTTATGGTCAGTTTGCATATTACTCTTTTATTAGATAGGATATGTAACTATATATGTATATAGGTGTAAGTGTGTATATACCCCTCATATTACACATGCCTGTGAGAGGAGAATCCATATTGTCCATCAGAAGACTGCTACTTGGAGTCTAAGTGGACCCTTTACCACAGGCAAGCACCCACATTTCTACAACTGGATTATTTTCAGCCAGCCATGGACAAGCTCATCTTCTATCAAGGTTGTATCATTTTGATTACATGCTATTTTAAATAGCCATATAATTAGCCTCTGGAGCTACTATCTTAGACATGGCTGTCAACAAAGTGTTTATGACCCAGCACAGGCTCCACAGGTGGAACATTTTACCCTAAAACAATTTGAGTGCAGAGAACTCTTCTTCTAAGGGAGCAGAGAGAACTGCTTTTCTGCAAAGACCCATAAAGTGATAATTTACCTTGAGTCTAAAGGAAGGAGGTTTTACAGGAGATTGCAAATAGTGAATCATTCTGCCATTCAGTGGATTACTGCATCTCATTAGTTTTCTAGTAACACTTGGAGAAAATGTTGTTGGCAAAATAGGAAAAATCTGGAGCTCAGAGATTTAAACATTAGCAGCCATTCAGAAATAAACAGCAGCAACTTAGCACAATGGAGAATACTCTGATCTAATTACTTCCACCAGTAAACCTACCATTTCTCTTCCTACTGATTTACTTAGTTTCGCACCATAAGCTCAATTAATTTCATTTTACTAAGAGGTCATGTAAATATATATACTCACTGTAAATATTTTGAAATGCCTAACAACTATGCAATACTTGGTTAACTCTTTGGTACCTGAAATTACCACATATACAACATTACAAACACAGAAGTTGGTGCATAGAAGGCACTCAGTAGAGTATTATTTAAATAATATGATATAATTGAATCAGCCTATATAATAAAGAGGTAATATGCAAATTGACCCTCATGCCCTCACAAGATGGCCATCACCACGTTGTCACAAGATGGCCGCCCCTATGTTGTCACAAGATGGCCACCCCAAGTTGTCACAAGATGGCTGCCACAAGATGGCCGCCCCCACGTTGTCACAAGATCGCTGACAGGGGGGGCAGTTGGGGACAATCAGGCCAACAGGGGAGCAGTTAGGTGTCAACCAGGCCAGCAGGGGAGCGGTTAGAGGGTAATCAGGCTGGCAGGCAGAAGAGGGCTAGGGGCAATCAGGCAGGCAGGCAGGCAGGCAAGTGGTTAGGAGCCAGTAGTCCCAGATTATGAGAGGGATGTCCGGCAGTTGGACATCCCCCGAGAGGTCCCAGATTGGAGACGGTGCAGGCTGGGTTGAGGGACCCCCTCACCAGCGCACAAATTTTGTGCACTGGGCCTCTAGTATAAAATAAAATCAGTAATAGTTTAGAAAGACAGAACATGTTTAGACTATCCAATGGATAAATATAAAACAGTAGATTAAATGTCAAACCATGCAGAAAACTACAAATGCTTGAATAATTAAACTTTTGAATAAAAGGAGCAAATATAACTGAAACTCTAGATTACTGTAAAGGAATTTTGTTTCTGCAATTTTCCCCCTTTTGCATATTTCAATTACAAGTTCTCAACAAAGCAGTCTCTGTGTTTCTCCTCTAGACATGATACCTGCAAACAGAACCGAGAGAGCTGAAAGCTTACCCTCCCCTTCAGGTATTCAGGACAACCAAATGGCTCGGTGTAGACTATGATTCAAGGCCCAAGCAATTATCTAGGTATCAGGGGGAAAATAGATGATCAAGGGATATACTTAGTTAATCATAGCCCTCGTTTTCATAAGTCAATTTAATTAATCCTAACCTTCTAAATTTTGTTTTACAGAGCCAGAATCATCTTATAACCACTCTAAAAACACTCCTTGGAGCAGAATAATCTGATATGTAACCTTAGCTGTAATTCTGCCAAGTTGAATAGCTTTACAGTTTATTATTCCTTCACCTGGCATCTTAGGCAAAAGTACTCAGGAGAAAGGATTTTGTGTATAGCAATGAACATTGAGAAGGATAAAAGAAAGAGGGCAGTTTTTCTTCCTATTTATTCTGGGACATTTTATTTATTTTCACCTACTCAGCATAGCCTCTAGGGCAGTCATTCCCAACATTTTTGGCCATGCCCCACCTAAGCATCTCTAAAATCCTGATGTCCCCCGTAACATATAATTCTTATTATTCAAAAAGTGAACTCCTAATCACATGGAGGAAGCCTGAAAGACCATTAACTTGATCTAAACAAGCTTCCAAAGCACAGGTATACATGAAAGAGAAAAATAAAAGAACAAAAGGGCAGTTGAAATACTGAGGAAGAAATCAGTAAGAAATTGTTAAAAAAAAATCTATCCTATCTAATAAGGAGGGAATATGCGAATTGACTGTCCCGCCCTCAAAGATGGCAGCACCCACAGCCAATAAGGATGGAATATGCTAATTGACTGCCCCGCCCTCAAATATGGTGGCACCCACAGCCACAAGATGGTGGCACCCAGTCCCCTCAGCCCCTCCAGGGCAGCAGGTGTGCGGCAGGCCAGGCCCACCTGCCTGGGGGTGGGCCCGGCTGCTCCGTGCACCTGCCTCTGGACTCCCCCAGTCCCCTCAGCCCCCCAGCTGCCCAGGGCTGGCCCAAGGTGCAGGCAAGCCTCGGATGGCTGCTGCCCAGCTGCCCAGGGCCGCCCGAGGCTCAGGTAACCAAGGCCGGCTGAGGCTTGTGCTGCCGGCAGTGGCAGCAGCAGAGGTGTAATGGGGTGTCACCTTCCTCTGATCACCGGTTGCCTCCTGCCCCTGAGGGCTTCTGGACTGTGAGAGGGGGCAGGCTGGGCTGAGGGAAGCCCCCCTCCAGTGCATGAATTTTCATGCACCAGGCCTCTAATATATATATAAAAGCTTTAGCTACCCAACAACCTGAATGACCAGAATGACCAGAATAACTGGAATGAGGGGAACAACTGGTTGCTATGACACGCACTGATCACCAGAGGGCAGACGCTCAACGCAGGAGCTGCCTCCTGGTGGTCAGTGCACTCCCACAGCGGGAGTGCCACTCAGCTGATTGACCCATCCTGGTGGCCCACCAGCCTGGTGGCAGCCACTCACTCCTTCAGTAGCCCTGCAGGTCCAATCTCCGGAGAATGGGCCAAGCACCTAAGGACTAGCGCTGCCAGCACGATCCTGACAGCCCTGGTCTCCTGGAAGTCAGCTTCAGGCATCGTGGCTGCTTCCTATCCCTAAACATTCCATAAGGAAGAAACAATATAAAAATGGCTGTCAGGTGGCTCCCAACAACCAGCGTGAATGTCAGCGGGATGGATCCAGATCTCAGGTCAGCAAGGGCATCCCACCACCCGCCTGGAGGGCTGATTGCATCCTGGCCCCCACCCCCACCCCCTTCAAGACCCCACCATGCATGAATTCATGCACCAGGCCTCTAGTAATAATAATATGAGGTGATATAAAAAAATAGCAAATAAAGTTTCAAAACATATACTAGAGAACTGAAATGCATAAATATGTCATTTTATATATATATGTGTGTATATGAGGTATATGTGTATATATATATATACTGTATATGAGGTCCCTAGAACCATAAGAAATGCAAAAAATTCACTGTTAATAACTCATTCTCAGTTGCCCCCTTAAAATCAAATTGCTCCCCTCTGCGGGGGGTGGTGTTCCCATGTTGGGAACCACTGCTCTAGAGACACTGTGAGATATGTACATAAAATAAAAAGGTGGAGAAAATCACCAATTTAATAAGAGGCCACATTCCAAAAGTAGCCTGCCATGGTTGTGACACACTCAGTTTCTAGTTGCTACATACACCTTATTCAAATCCCGACTCACTTAAAAGCTGCACAATCTGTAAGATAGACAGAATACTGTACCTCACATCTCAGAATGTGGGTGAGAGAAGTAGATGAGGAGTGATGTGAAGTAAATGTCAAGCTCAGAGCATTTGAGATCTGAAGCCTCATATGTAAATAGCTGTTGTTATTAAAAAAAAATTTTAGCTTTTGGAACATGGTTTACTCTTTTCCTTAGATGAAAAAGTTATAAATGGTGGTTAGAATCCCAGGTTAGGTTACCATAGGCTATTTTACTCATAATATACATAGCCTGGCATTGGTAGCACTATAAAACCGAATCACCAGTTTCAAAGGATCACCAGCTGTGATCACCAGCTGTGTCTTGTCAGCCAATCCTCAAGGCCACCTTCCCAGACCAGAGTTTGTCTCTTTCTAGAGCCTCCAGAGGTTTGGAGATGGGAAGTCCCTTCCCAACTGCCAGGGCTGCATCAGGGAGAGGTGATCCTGACTGCACAGGCCAGAGCTCTGTGCCTTTCCTGCAGAGACACTGCTACACCGGGTCTGGCTTTATAGCACCATGAATCAAGAATGCCTCTGGCAGAGGGAAAGTAGGGGAGGGTGGGGGTAAGGAGGAAAGATCAACCAAAGGACTTGTATGCATGCATATAAGCCTAACCAATGGACACAGACACCAGCGGGGTGAGGGCATGAACGGGGGTGGGGGGAGGAATGGGGGTATAAGGACATATATGTAATTCCTTAATCAATAAAGAAAAGATAAAGAATTCCTCTGGGTTTTTCAGAGACTTCTAGAGCTTGGCACTGATAGGGCATTGCTTTGCCGAATCAAACAAGAGCTCGAAGCCAGACCCAGGAACACCCTGCTCCTAGAGCAGTTTTCCACCCTTCTTTGTGCACAGTTCCTAGAACATGCAGGGAATCAATAAAGGTCAGTTACCTTAAAATTACAAAAGGCCCCACTCACAGTTGGGGTCCAATCTCCTCAAGTTGCCTTGTTCCTTCCTATCTCTGTAACGTGACTTGGATTCTTCTTCTTCTTCTTTTCTTCTTTTTTTTTTTTTGCCTGAAATGTTCTCCCTTCCATTCCTTCCATGTGAGCAAATAGTCATCCTCAAAGGCCCCGCTCAGAGGCCATCTCCTCCCAGCAACCTCCTGGCTCCCCCAAAAGTCAGCCTCTCTGTGGTAGCAACCACAGTGCTCTTTGCCCAACTCTGTCCTGTCATCGTGGCTTTGTCAGTGCCATTCCTCGGTGCTTTCAGGAGTTCACCTGCATGAGAATCATCTGGGCAGCTTGTCAACAGAGGAGGTCCTTGGCCTTCCCCCAGGGACTCAGTAATAGTGGAGGGAGGAGTCTGCTCTGTTCACAAGCTCCCCAATGGTTCTGATGGAAGAAAAGTATAGTGTGGGAAACAGCATGCAGGCAGAGACATGATTGTGCTGGCTGCTCTCTCCCCACTACTTAGTATAGTGCCCCAAACATAGTAGGTACTCAATAAAAGGGAGCATTAAAAAAGTTGGTATTCATATATCAACACACAAATGTTTGTTGAGTGTATACTAACTACACAAGGTCCTACAAACAATAAAGTGGGTAGTCATCAAAATCCAATATGGAGTATGAGGACAGGTGCATGACACCAATGGAAACAAAAATATCTAAGACTTTAAGACTAACCTGCCGAAGAGCCAGTGGTACTCAGCTGTGTATACATATTGAAATGCTTTGACCTCCATCTCTAAAGCTTCTGAATTTGTCTGGGATTGAGTGTGTTCACTAAGATTTTTAAAGCTCCCCTCTCCCCTAGGTGATTCTTCTGTGTAGCCAGGGTTGAATGTCACTGCTATACATTCACAGAACAAACTACCTGTACCTCTCCTAAAATATTTAGTTTATTCTGCCTCACTTTTCCAAGTCTGTGTACTTATCCCCCCTCTCATGTCTAACCAAATTTCTAAGCTTCTTGAAGTCAAGTATCAAATCATATTCACCTTTTATTTCCCTATAGTGCCCATAACAGAAATGTATACTTAGGAGTTACAATATTGTGATTTTTTAATTTAAATTCTTTATTGTTGAAAGTATGACATATGTCTCCTTTATGATATTGTGATTTTTAATGAGAAATATGTATTTGGTCATCCTCTTATTCCTGGCACAGAGCTCCTAACACCATTTGAATTTCTTTAGTGATGAGAGTAATAAAGATGTCTTCTGTTATGCTAATAAGGTGTCTTTTGGAAAGTCTCAAGATCACATAAGGTTGGGGACTGATTGCCAGGGAGCCTAACCATGGGATTAGAGGATTGGAACTTTAAATCTTGCAGGGAAGGAAAGGTGGCTGGAGATCGAATCAGTTGCCAATGGTCAATGATTTAATCAATCGTGATTGTAATGAAGTTCCCATAAAGCCCCACAAGGACAGGGTTAGAGGAGTATCTGTGTTGGTGAAGATGTGGAGGTGTTAAGAGAGTGACCCAAGGTATGGAGGAAACTCTATCCCTTTCTTCCATAGCTTGCCCTATGTATTTATTCTATCTGGCTGTTCCTGAGTTACATCTCTTTATAATAAACCAGTAATCTAGTAAGTACACTATTTCTCTAAGTTCTGTGAGCCACTCTAGCAAATTAATGGAACCCAAGAAGGGAGTTATTGGAACTAGGGATCTATAGCTGGTTGGTCAGAAGAATAGGTGACAACTTATGCATGGCATCTAAAGTATTGTGAGCATGGTAGTCATATGAGAGTAAAGAAGAAATACAGTAGGAAGACTGCATTTTTCTAAATGGGAGGATAGCAGTAGAAATTTGTAGATGAATGAATGAAGATACTATGTAGGGGACTTAATTCTCAGCAACTAGATGTGAGTTGGGTCAAGAAACATTTCAAGAATCTGAACCACAGCATGACACAAGACACTAGATAGGAGTGTTTAAAAAAAAAGCAAAACAGGAATCAGAAACAAGTTGGCTCTTTGAGTGTTTAAGGAGTCTAAGAACTTTAAAATGACAACAGTCCCAACACAAAAGAACAGCAGCTACAAACCAAAAGGTGCTTTTTATGTACCTGTCATGGAAGAAACCCCTGGGCCATCAAATACACTGGTGCAGAGTCTGGTTGTCAGCACCATGGACAAGAGCATTCTTGAAGGATTTATAAATGAGGACCCATAGGAGGACAGTGAGCCAAATCATTGCTCAAAGCTATTTTCCTTTTTTAAATTGAAGTATAATTGACAAATAATATTATTTAGTTTCACGTGTACAACATAGTGACTTAACTTTTGTATACATTGCAAAATGATAACCACAATAAGTCTAGTTACCATACAAAATTGACACAATATTATTGACTGTATTCCCCATGTTGTACCTTTCATCCCCATGACCTATTTATTTTATAACTGGAAGTTTGTACCTCTGGACCTCCTTCACACAATTTGCCCACTAAGCACCCCTCCCTTCTGGCAACTACCAATCTGTTCTCTATATCTATGAGTCTGAGTTTTTTGTTTTGTTTTGTTTTGTTTTTTTTAAGATTTCATATATAAAGGAAATCATACAGTATTTGTCTTTCTCTGTCTGACTTATTACACTTAGCATAATGCCCTCACAGGCTATGCATGTTGTCACAGATGGAAAGATTTTATTCTTACTTATGACTAATATTCCATTATATATACACACATATGAATGCCTAGGTTTCTTCAATACCATGGATGTTTTAAATAATGCAATGAACACAGAGGTGCATATATATTTTTAAAATTAATGTTTTTGTCCTCTTTGCTTCAAATAATCACCAACACTTGTTATTTCTTATCTTTTTGATAATAGCCATTCTAACAGGTGTGAGGTGATATCTCCTTGTAGTTTTGATTTACTGATGATTAAGGATGTCGAACATCTTTTCATGTAACTGTTTGTCATCTGTATGTCTTCTTTAAAAAATGTCTATTCAGATCCTGTGCTTATTTTTAATCAGACTTTTTTGTTATTGAGTTATATGAGTTCTTTATATATTTTGAATATTAACACCTTGTTAAATATATATTTTCAAATATCTTCCTTTATTCAGTAAGTAGCCTTTTCATTTTGTTAATGGTTTCCTTTGCCACGTAGAAATTTTTCAGTTTGAGTAGTACCATTTGTTTATTTTTGCTTTTGCCCTTGCCTTTGGAATCAGATTCCTCCCCCCACCCCCAAAAAAACTGCCAAGGCTGATGTCAAAAAGCTATTATATTTTATTCCAAAAAAGCATACAACACAAAAGAGATTTTTGCTACTCTTGAGAAGAATGGTTAAGCTTAAGGTAGGAGCATTTGCTATTGAAATGACAAATGTAAATAATAAACCTCTGTTGTTTCTGGGCTGTTATGAAATTTCAAGTTTCTAATATATTTTGAATGCCATATTTAAACCATATAAAGCTTTTCTAAATTAGATGCAATTGTTGCCCTAATTTCAAAGATGAAGCATAGAGGGGTTACCTAATCATTTTATAAAAGCCTTTTTTATTATTGCTTTAGTAAATGTTCATATAAAACACTTAAACTTCTTTTAGTAAACTCAGGATGTAACTGAAAAAAAAAAATATAATAAGACAATATAAAATAATATTAAATCTAAAGAGACCAAATCTTTCATCAAGAAATTAGGGTTTGAGTTTAGATTGGATGATGAGGATAAGTTAACATACTAGCATACAAACCATCCCAAGAGGTAAGGAGATAGTAACTAATAATTTCTGAACTCTGCCTGTGTGCCAAAAACTGTGCCAGGGATTTTTCATTAATCTAATTTAATTTGTATCACTGCCCCAGGTTTATATTGAGGTCTCCAGTGTGCACATGAAGATACTGAGTATCAGAGAGGATGAGCAACTAGTCTGAGGACACACAGCTGCTCAGAAACAAAGCCAGCATTTGGTCTAACTGCCTGACTCTGAAATTTGCTTTTTTTTTTTTTTTTACCGCCCTGTCATGTTACCAGACCTGGGTGATGCACAATTTTAATCTATGGCAAATTGTATATTTCCTTTATCCAATATTTCCTCAAGGCATTACAATCCAGAATAACACATAGATTATATAGTATAGAACTAAATTGCAGTCCATGAAAATCAGTTTTATTTAAACCAATACTGAAACTATCTTATCTTACCTAATAATAGACAAATATGTAAATTGACCGTACCTTTGCTATGCCCACAGCCAATCAGAGTGAATGAGTATGCAAATTAACCCACCAAAGATGGCGGTTAATTTGCATATGAAGGCAGGCGGGCAGCACCATGGCCTGCTTCCGGGAGTACGGGTCCATCGGGAGTGGAGTAGGCCCTGGCGCTGCCCACCCCATGGCCGGGGAGGCGGTGGGGTGGGCAGCGCCAGACTGCACAGGAAGGGTCCGGGTTCATCGCCACCCTGGGGAGGTGAGGCCGGACCCGCCTAGCCGCTCCCAGGGGTCCCTGGGATCATCGTCGCCTGGGGAGGTGAGGCTGGACCCGCCTAGCCACTCCCGGGGGTCCCTGGGATCATCACCACCCCGGGGAGGCAAGGCCGGACCTGCCTAGCCGCTCCCAGGGGTCCCTGGGAGCATCGCCACCCACTGCTCCCAGGGGTCCCTGGGATCATCGCTGCCCGCCACTCCCGGGGTCCCTGGGAGCATCACCGCCCCGGGGAGGCAAGGCCGGACCCGCCTAGCTACTCCCGGGGGTCCCTGGGAGCATCGTCGCCCACTGCTCCCAGGGGTCCCTGGGATCATCACTGCCCCCACTCCAGGGGTCCCTGGGGACATCGCCACCCCGGGGAGGCAAGGCCGGACCGCCTAGCCGCTTCCAGCTTTCCCTGGGATCATCGCCGCCTGGGGAGGCGAGGCCAGACCCGCCTAGCCACTCCCGGGAGTCCCTGGGAAGATTGACCCCCGGGAGGCAAGGCCGGACCTGCCTAGCCGCTCCCGGGGTCCTTGAGAACATCGCCGCCCTGGAGAGGTGAGGCCGACCCGCCTAGCCGCTCCTGGGGGTCCCTGGGAACATTGCAGGCAGGGGGTTGCTGAGACCCAGACCTGGCCTCTGGCCACAGATTCATAGTTTCATGGAGACCAAGGGAATCTGCCTCATCTGCAGAGAGACAGAGGTTCTGCAGTGGCCCCAAGACGCCAGTGAATGGTGAATATAGTCAATAGTGTTGTAATGATGGTATGATGCCAGGTGGGTACTAGAGCCCTGCCAGGGATCAAGGGGCATGGAAGGACTCCGGGCAGAGGGGCAAGGACCCTCACCCCTGAGACGGGGGTTGAGGGGCAGTGCCACCTCAGTGGAGGGGTGCTGCACTGCAGGGTATTGGACTGACTGACATGATTCAGAGAAGCTCCCAGTGTTAACCGACCTTTCTCAGGCAGCCTTCACACTTCAGAGGCAGTGACTCCTGCTCCTGCCTTGACCCAAAAGCAACCCCGCAGTGCCCTGCCCCATGGCAGAGCATGCCTAGGCAGTGAGTGTGAAGCCTTCCACCTGCTCCGGAGAAGCAGGGGCAGTAAAGAATGGGGGGCAGGGGACGGAGAGAGGAAAGAATGTGGAGCATCCGCAATGAAGAGGTGCTTGAGAAAGAGGCTTGGAAGCCTGACTGGAAGGTTTGTTCTGTTTGCCGGGTGACTGCCCCTTAGGAAGCGCAAAGAGCATGGCTCTGAGGGCTTCCTGTGTGCTGAGTCAAGTTCCACAGCCAACTGGAATTGGCCTCAGTTTCCTGGTCTGTAAAATGGATGAAGCGTGTCCCAGTGCCTTCACTGAGCTTTGATGGCCAATTGAGATACTATACAAAGAAAATGAGGGAAGAAGTGAGAAAGAAAAGGAAGGACGAGCAACACAAAAGAAAGACTGAAAGGAACCTGTAAACCCATTGTCACTTAAATAGGGAATATAGTCAATAGTGTTGTAATGATGGTATGATGCCAGGTGGGTACTAGAAATATCGGGGAACACTTTGTAAAGTATATGATTGTCTAAGCCACTATTCTGTAACTAATATAAAACCTGAAACCAATACAAAATAATATTGAATGTAAAGAAATGAAAATTGGAGTGAAATTTTTATAAATTTCAAAGTTTAAATAAAAGCTGTAAAGGAAGGAAGGGGAGAATAAAAATAGTGTTTTTCATTTTAAAGAGTTGTCTTTATTGGGTGCTTTTATACTTTTCTAAGTCATTATTATCTCATTTTAATTTCGGGGCAACTTAAAGACAAGATAATTGTTCCCTCCACTATTCAAAGAAAGGAAATCTTGGTGTCTGGTCCTAATGATTCAATCGTCAAGCCCTTATTGTAAAGCAGGGTTATTAAAATTTTCTGTGCAGGGTCATATCTATACTAATAAAAGCCTTGGGGGTGATCAGGCCAGCAGGGGAGGGTATTTGGGAGCAATTAGGCCTGCAGAGGAGCAGTTAGGTGTCAATCAGGCCAGCAAGGGAGCAGTTAGGGGGCAATCAGGCAGGCAGGTGAGCATTTAGGAGCCAGTGGTCCCGGATTGTGAGAGGGATGTCCAACTGCAGGTTTAGGCCTGATTCCACAGGGATCGGGCCTAAACCTGCAGTTGGACATCCCTTGAGGGGTCCCATATTGGAGAGGGTGAAGGCTGGGCTGAGGGATACCCTCCCCAGTGCACAAATTTCATGCACCGGGCCTCTAGTAATAAAATAATTAGTCCTGCTGAATGTAAGGCAAGAACTATACATGTGGTTTATTAACCAAAAGCAACCTGAAACACAGCCTTATTGAAGCCAGTTAGTTTTTCTATTGGTCACCTGCTATTTTATTTATCATCATCATTTATACATGTATTCACCAGCACATGTTAATTAGCATGCAAACATAAACACCACCTCTGAAGATATTAAGCCATTTAAAGTGGGCCCAAATGATAAGGGCAAGCTTAAATTTAATGTAAAAAAACCTAAAATACTAGAAAGCATATTTTGATTTAATATCTAAGAGATAATGAATTTTCCTTTTCCTCCCTCCAAAAAGCTTAAAATTACATTTTAAACTACTTGTGATACAATGATATATTGAGATGAGAAAGGAAATTTGTTTAAGAAAAAAACACAGTCCTTTTCTAATACTAATAATAGAGTTTACAGACTGTGAATGTCAAAAAACAAGAGATGAATTCAGGAATTAGAAACCTGATTCAGGGATCTGAGTCAGCCATTGATGAATTTCTTGCATTTTGTAAAATTCTGAGACCAATGCATGACTATGGTTAATAATTGGAGCAGCTGTTCTGATAACATGTTAAAAACTGCAAAAAATACATGTAAACAGTTAATGGGCCTAACATATAGAACCCTATTAATGGAGGATTACTGTATAATATGTGATCTAAATCAGGACTCTTATGAGAGTGATGCTACTAGTAAATATGTCAAGACAATTAGTGTAACCTAAAACTGTCTTAGGAAAACTAGAGAGTATGGTCACTCCAATAGATAACAAATGCCATAAACACCCCCAAAGGCTTTCAATTGCCCTTCACTTTAAATTCTACTGAACTTTATTTACATCTTCATACTCTAGTTTCTCCTTTACCTACCTTTATCATATCTTTCTTTTTTCCATTTTAGAGGTATAACTAACAAATAAAAATGTACATTTGTAAGACGTAAAGCATTGGTTTGACATATGTATACACTGTAAAATTATTATAACAATCAAGTTAATAAACACATTCAGCACCTCATATAATTACCTTTTTTCTTTTTTTGAGTGTGATGAGAACACTTAAGATCTACTCTCTTAGCAACTTCAGTGACACCTTATGGCATTAGAATAGAGAATTATTAACCATAGTCATCATGATATACATTAGATTCCCAAAACTTATCCATTTTATAACTGCACGTTTGTATCCTTTAGCCAACCTCTCTTCATTGTCCCCACTTCCCAGCCCCTGGTAACCACCGTTCTAGTCTCTGTTTCTATGAGTTTAACTTTTTTAGATTCCACATATAGGCGAGACCACAAAGTATTTGTCTCTTTCTGTCTAGTTTACTAGAGTATTTCGCTTAATACAATGTCCTTATATAAATGGTAGGATTTCCTTCTTTTATATGGCTGAATAATGTTTGTGTGTGTGTGTGTGTGTGTGTGTGTGTGTGTGTGTGTGTATGCGCGCGCGCACGCAACACGTTTTCTTTATCCATTCATTCCTTAATAGATACTTAGGTTGTTTTCATGTCTTGGTTGTTGAGAATAATGCTGCAATGGACAAAGAAGTGTAGATAGCTTTAGATAGCTCTTTGAGATACTGATTTTATTTCATTTGGAAATTTTATATCTTTCTTAACCTTTATATATTGTCCCTCCTCTATAATCTCACCCTACTTTTTATTTTAGTTCAATTTTTTCCTTCTCTGGTTTTCTTCCTCCCTTTTTCTCTTCTCTTGCTGTGGCTCTGCCTTCCTATATCTATGAAGCTCTTTCCTTTCCCCCATTCCCCTTTTAAAAATAAATTATTTATTCTAAATTATGTGTTGCTTTTATTCTGCAAACCCATCCCAATTTGCCAGTACCTGAGGCTGAAATAAAGTTTTAAATTTATTGTTACATATTGAATAGTTTTATGTATTTTGGTTTTTTAACGTAAGAACAGTTGAATTGAATGTTTTATATTTCTTTTTCTACAAAAAGGCATTTTTGTACGTAGACTGACCCCCCTCCCCACACACACACCCAAAGATATACATACCCTAATTTTTGGACCCTATAAGTATGCTAAATTATGCGGCAAAGGGGACTTTGCAGGTGTGATTAAGATTATGGACTTTAATTATCTGGGTGGGCCCGATCCACTTACATGAGCCCTTAAAAGTGGAGAATTTTCTCCAGGTAGAGACAGAAGAGACACAGCAACAGAGCAAATCAAAGGGATTCTAAATGTGAGAAGTATTCACAGCTTTCATCGGCTCTGAGGTGGAGAGAGTCATGTGATGGAGGCAGCCAATTGCCAGGACTGGAGAGAGCCTCTGGGAGCTAAGGGTGGTCTCTAGCTGACAGCCAGGAAGAAAACAGAACCCAGTCCTACAACCACAAGGAATTTGATTCTACCACCGATCACAATGTGCTTGAAAGCAGAAAGGAATTCAGTCCAGCCTTGCCAACATCTTGGTTTTGGCCTTGTGAGACTCTAAGGGCATGTTGTACAGGACATCTGATATACGGAACTGTGAGATGATCAATGGGTCTTTTAAGCTGCTAAATTTGTGGCAGCAGCAATAGATGATTAATGCAATATATGTATATAGAATTGAACCTGGCTTAATTTTGGAAGGAGAGTTTCATGGATTAGTGGTTCCTAACAAATAAATAATAATCACCTCTCTCATCTTTATTTTAGGCTGTTTTGGACATATGGTGCATGTGCTAATTGATTTTTCAGTCATTGTCATGTTTTCAGATGAATGATGAACTTAATAACTTAGAGAGACTCATTCTAAAAGTACCCACCCATCATTACTTTCAACACTTAGCACATTCTCATTCTCACACAACTCTCTGGGGGAAAAAATTCTTTTTTCTAGTGACCTTTCCATCCTTGCAAGAGATGCAAGAAAAATATGCTTCTTCTTTTAAATTTAAATTCTTTATTGTTTCAAGTATTACATAAGTCTCTTTTTCCCCCCAGTGACCTCTCCCTGGCTGTCCCCCCCGCCCCGGGCACATGCTTTCACCCCCCCTACTGTCTGTGTCCATTGGTTATGCTCATATGCAAGCATACAAGCCCTTTGGTTGATCCTTTACCCCTCCCTCTCCCCCACTCCACCCCCCCCCCCCCCGCTGCCTCCCCTGCCTTCCCTCTTAGGTTGGATGGTCTGTTCCATGCTTCTGGCTCTATTTTTGTTCATCAGTTTTATATTGTTCATTATATTTCACAAATGAGTGAGATCATGTGATATTTATCTTTCTCTGACTGGCTTATTTCACTTAGCATAATGCTCTCCAGGTCCATCCATGCTGTTGCAAATGGTAAGAATTCCTTCTTTTTTATAGCAGCATAGTATTCCATTGTGTAGATGTACCACCGTTTTTTAATCCATTCATCTGCTGATGGGCACTTAGGCTGTTTCCAAATTTTAGCTATTGTGTTAATTGTGCTTCTATGAACAAAGGGGTGCATATATCCCTTCTGATTGGTGTTTCTAGTTTCTTGGGATATAATCCTAGAAGTTCGATTACGGGGTCAAATGGGAGTTCCATTTTTAATTTTTTGAGGAAACTCCATACTGTTCTCCACAGTGGCTGCACCAGCCTGCATTCCCACCAGCAGTGCATGGGGGTTTCTTTTTCTCCAAATCCTTGCCAGCACTTGTTGTTTGTCGATTTATTGATCATAGCCATTCTGACAGGTGTGAGACTATCATTTTGATTTGCATCTCTCAGATGATTAGTGACTTTGAGCATGTTTTCATATGTTTATTGGTCTTCTGTGTGTACTCTTTTGAAAAGTGCCTATTTAGGCCCTTTGCCCATTTTTTGATTGGATTATCTTCCTTTTGTTAAATTATACGAGTTCCCTGTAAATTTTGGAGATTAGGCCCTTATTGGATCTAACATTGGAAAATATGTTGTCCCATGCACTGGGCTTTCTTGTTGTTTTGTTGATGGTTTCTTTTGCTGTACAGAAGCTTTTTATTTTGATGTAGTCCCATTTGTTTATTTTCTCCTTAGTTTCCATTGCCCTAGGAGCTGTATAGGTAAAGATATTGCTATGACATATGTATGGTATTTTGCTGCCTATGGATTTTTCTAAGATTTTTATGATTTCTCATCTTAATTTAACTTCTTTATCCATTTTGATTTAATTTTGTGTATGGTGTAAGTTGGTAGTCTAGTTTCATTTTTTTTTTGCATATATCTGTCCAATATTCCCAATACCATTTATTGAAGAGACTGTCTTGATTCCATTGTATTCTCTTGCCTCCTTTGTCAAATATTAATTGAACATAATGGCTTGGGTCGATTTATGGGTTCTCTGTTCTGTTCCATTGGTCTATATGTCTCTTCTTGTGCCAGTACCACAGTTTTGAGAACCGTGGTTTTGTAATATAGCTTGATATGTGGTATTGTGAGCACTCCAACTTTGTTCTTCTTTCTCAGGATTGCTGTGGCTATTTGGGGTCTTGTTTTTATTCCATATGAATTTTTTTTTTATTCCATATGAATTTTTGGAGATTTTGTTCTAGGTCTGTAAAATATGCCATTGGTATTTTAATTGGGATTGCATTGAATCTATAGATTGCAAAATATGTCACTTCTTTAAGCATTCCAGGAACATACCATTCTCCACCATACTATCAGAATGGAAGAATAATTAAACCACATTTATAAATGGAAAAAGAGGTAGGTAAGTCTGTACTGCAGAAACAGCCAGTTCATTCTTCCCATTGACTCAATTTATCAGTCACATTGATTTTAAGTAGTTGATCAAACAACATCAACAATAAAAACAAATAAAAATTTCTGCCAATTTCTCCACTGGTCCAAAAATTCCTGTTTTTCTTCCCACCTGCCACAAATTCCAATATGATGTGACAAGATGATCTATTAAAATATGATTTTTTTTTTGTTCCTGCTACTGCAATAGGATCTAGAAAAAATGAAGCAAATTTTGTTCCCCTTTTTCTAGATCAGATAAACTCTTGAGCTCTGAGTTCAGGGCTCCCAGAAATTTTAAGTTTAGAAGTTAAAAACAAAAATTGCCAGAGACCTGAAAAATAATTTTAGTCAGGCTTTGGATTCTGTTACTAGCCAAAGAGATGGACATGGCTTTCCATTAGACAGTGAAAATGACATGGAAACTGACAGAAGAGACTGGAGTGGTAAGTGCAAGCAACCTTGGTGCCTGACCTCTCTCTGATTTACTGTCCAGGATGTAGAAGCTGGAGCCTAAACAACCACGTGGCCTTGGTTGACATGGAGAATGATACCCATGCCCGTATTTGGTACAGTGGGAGAAGTGCCTGCTCCCTCTGAATAGACCACAAGGGCTTGAACAAATTGCTTCTCAGCAGTGACCACTAAAGAGTTGGAGGCCCATTGCCAGTTTTTCTGAACTGCAGAATACCTTGAACTCTTAGAACACTCTCTGGTGCACATGCCGCCAATAATGACTGATACTGGGAATCTGGCTACCATAGCCAACGAAGGCTGAGATTTAATTAGATATAGAAACATAAAGCAATGTGGTAGTTTTGTATATAATTGTTGCAGAGCAAATTCATGCCAGCTATACGTGTTACATGCAGATGGGCAGATGGAAGAGAGTAGATGAAAGGAATCCAAGAAATTAGCTCTAAAAAGGAAAGCAAGTGGAAAGGGCCCTGCTTCCTTCTTCTTCTCAAGGTCTTCTCTGTGGTTTTTGATGTGCATGGTATTCACCAGGCACAAACAAGCAAGGCTGCAGAGAAGCTTGGAAGAAGACCCAGGAGGGAGAGCTGCTTCTGTGCCTCTGACAGCAGACACACACAGTACTGACCTTGATTTGTAGTGTATACACATGCATTCCTTTTAAAATATATATCTATTTTTTTTATTGATTTCAGAGATGAAGGGATAAGAAGAAGAGATAAACAGTGATGAGAGAGAATCATTGATCAGCTGCCTCCTGCATGCCCCGCACTGCTGGTTGTGCCCGCAACCCGGGCTTGTGCCCTGACCAGAATCGAACCGTGACCTCCTGGTTCATAGGTCGATGCTCAACCACTGAGCCACATCAGATAGGCTGCATTCCTTTTTATTTGGCCAATCCAGTTTCCTGTAGACAGTTCATGGTGTGTTATCTGAACATGTGACTATGTGCTTTATTCCTGTGACAAAGTCCAAACCAATGCTTGGGAAGTGTCATGACTCTATTGGGCAGGGTTGTGCTGCAAAAGGAGGGGACTGGAGCTGACACTAAATAAGGTGGCATTTTTCCATTTCTAATATCTGTAATAATTTCAGTGATGATACACTTACTTAAATGCTCTGCTTGCGATAAATCAGCCATCTACTTACTCTCTTCCCATCAAATATTACATATACAGGCAAACACACACACACACACACACACACACACACACACACACACAGCCACAAGAAAATTAAGCCCATAAAGATACTTTATTCGTGAAAGTCACAGCCGATGTAACTTGCAAAAGGCAAGCAATTCTAAGTTCTTCCTGCAACTTTATCTCAGCCACAGTACATAAACACACACTGAAGCATGAAACCTAAATATGCAAGTGGAATATCTTTTGTACAAAGGGGACACATTCTTGCAGTGATCATTTTGCCATTTCTTGCTCTGTATCTTTAAAATGACTTCCTCCAGATTCATATTCTTTTTAAAAAAATATTATTTTTATTGATATCAGAGAAGAAGGGAGAGGCAAAGAGAGATAGAAACATCAATGATGAGAGAATCATTGATCAGTTGCCTCCTGCACAATCCCCACTGGGGATTGAGCTCACAACCTGAGCATGTGCCCTGACAGGGAATCGAACCATGACCTCCTGATTCATAGGATAATGCTCAACCACTGAGCCACGCAGCTTGGGCCAGAGTCATATTCTTATCCACCTCTCTTCTACATGAGCTCCTTACATACTCAAAACAAACACTGGGATTAAAGGGAGTATTTAATGCTAATAAGAAAGTTGGGGCAGAAAAAGAATGGCAGGAACCTCTCGGGTCCTGCTCCCACAGCTCTACCGTGCACTACACTTCAACCAACTTCGCCACCATCTGCCACATGCTGCTTGGTTATTGACACCTTTGACCCTTTGCAAATACCCTCTAAGACAAATTCCCCACTTCTCTGACAACTTTCATTTGTCACCTCCATAGAACTCTGAATCAAAACTCACCTTCTCCAGCCCTGGCTGGTGTGGCTCATTGGTTAGGCATCGTTCCATGCACCAAGAGGGTGCCTGTTCGATTCCCGGTCAGGGCACATGCTTGGGTTGCTGACTTGATCCCCGGTTGGGGACACACAGGAGGCAGCCAATTGTTGTTTGGCTCTCACATCAATACTTCTCTCTCTCCCCCTCTAAAAATCAATTAAAAAATATTTTTAAACAAACAAACAAACAAAAAACTCACCTCCTCCAGAAAGGCTTTTCTGATTTAGTTGTCCCACCAACTCCTTTGACACATGGACACTCAATTAATAATAGAATACTTTGCCCTTCTTGATATGTAGCTTTATAAGTGAGGTAAAGTACATCTGATGTTAATTAGAGAGGTTAAATGCCTGTTATCATAGCAAGCAGATTAGTCTTAGATGGGTAATAACAGAATAGGACTGTATTTTGTGGCACTAAAGAAAATATTTGGAATTTAATAAGAACTACAAAGCACACAGCTAGTAGCCCTTTGTCAATATGTGGAATTCTGTGAGAGAAGAAAAAGTGAGTAGAAGAGATAGCATTGAACTGGGAGTCTGGAGACACAGTTCATTCAAATTGTTATGACTTGATGTTTGCCTAGTTTTTCTACATGATTAATGTGAATTCCTCAAAAATGAGCTTTGTGGTCCTCCTCCTCTCAACAGACATAATATCCCATATAATGCAAAGTTGAGTGATCATCTACATATACCAGGCGTTCACTAAGTATTTGTTAACATATATTTGCATATATGATTATGGCCAGAATCCGTTTCAGTGGTTTTAAAAGGAAATGGGTAGTTTGATCAATTTACACCTTGCAAAGCTTGGAAGAATTATGGAGACTACTTAGTCCGGAATTTTAATTTTACAGAGGGAGAGCATCAAATACTCCCTTTATAATGGCTTATTCAAGTGCATAGTGCCAATAAGTGACTCAGGTGTCATAAAGTCCAGGCTCTAGCATTCCTCTCAAGGTTCCCTTACAGAAAGTAAGGGGGGATCTGGTTCAAAAGCTCAATAGCATGACATAAAATCGTGAAACCACCAAGGCAAATTGCCACTTACAATGACATCATACTTTTTTTGCGTCTATTAGCAAAACTTTCTGCTTGATGTTTTTTCTTTACGGCCTAAATACTTTAAGATGTGTATTGTTTAGAACTGTATCTGGCCGAATACACTCAGGGGTCACCAAGTCAGAGTGATTTAAATGACAATGACATTTATTTTTCTCTCACTTAAAGAAATCTAGCACCGGAAGACCCAAAGCTGGTATGGGCCCTGTCCCCTGTGCTCCCTATTACATTTGGGTTCAAGGTTGCTCTAGTGCTCCATCCATCTACTCTGAATTCAGCCAGCAAGGAGATGGAGCAGAGAAAGGTCACACTCCTCTCTTTTAGAAGCTCTCTGGGAGGTCCCAAACAATTCTGCTTACTTCACCTTCACTAGAACCTAGCCATGTGGCCCCACCTGGCTGTAAGGTACCCTGGATGACTATGTGACCTGTTAAAATTTGGGTTCTTTTACTAAGCCTGAAGGAGAGAATGAATATGAGGAGTCACCAGCCTCCTTTTTCACAGAATTTCTGCTCAATAATTCCTTTCCCAATAAATTAAAATAATCCTATCTAATAAGAGAGTAATATGCAAATTGAACATCACTCCAACACACAAGATGGTTGCCCCTATTTGGTCAAAGATGGCTGCCCCCATGTAGACACAAGATGGCCACCACAAGATGGCCAGCAGGGGAGGGCAGTTGGGAGGAACCAGGCCTGCAAGGGAGGGCAGTTGTGGGAGACCAGGCCAACAGGGGAGGGCAGTTGGGAGGAACCAGGCCTGCAAGGGAGGGCAATTGGGGGCAATGAAGCCTGAAGGGGAGGGCAGTTAGGGGTGACCAGGCCAGCAGAGGAGGGAAGTTGGGGGCGACCGGGCCTGCAGGGAAGGGCAGTTAGGGGTGACAAGGCCTGCAGGGGAGGGCAGTTAGGGGCAAACAGGCTGTCAGGGGAGCAGTTAGGCATCAATCAGGATGGCAGGGGAGTGGTTAAGAGGTGATCAGGCTGGCAGGCAGAAGCGGTTAGGGGCAATCAGGAAGGCTGACAGGTGAGCAGTTGGGAGCCAGCTGTCCTGGATTGTGAGAAGGATGTCCGACTGCCCATTTAGACCTGATCCCAGTAGGATGAATTTCGTGCACCGGGCCTCTAGTGTTTTAATATTATGCAAATAATCCATCCAACTATTGAAATGAATGCTATGAGTTATATGGATAAAATAATATGAAACCACATAATAGCAACCATTTTAACCTTTTGCACTCGGATGGCGAGTGTGACTCGACACGGTTAGCATCGGTAGCAGCTCGTATGTCGAGCCACACTCGACACGTAGTTTCACCACAGGGGGGAAGGGGGATTTTTGTCTATTTTTCCAGTATCTTTTCTTGTTTTCATTAGCATGAAAGGACAAGTAAAATGTAAATGCCGTCTCAACTGATGCCACCACCTAAGCCAGTGATGGGCAACCTTTTGAGCTTGGTGTGTCAAACTTCGCCAAAAAACTGAGCATAACTCGGGTAGTGTGCCACTTTGAGGAAAAAACTAACTCCAAGACTCTAGTCGCAAATGTTTCATCCTCAGGAGCAGCAAATGTTTCATCCTTGGCATGCGGCCGCGTGTCATCAGAAATGGCTACGCGTGTCAGTGCTGACACGCGTGTCATAGGTTCGCCATCACTGACCTAAGCTTATCTTTTGCATAGGCAGCAATCTTGAGTAGGAGGGTCCAAGGCATGAGTCGCTGCATCATGCTTTTTTGAGCTTGCATCATCTTCCCTTGGTAAAGAACCTTCCTGATTTTTTTGTCTCCTAGGTTTGTTTAGGTTTCTATTAGCATATCACAGATGTTGTCATGACACAGGGTTTAGTTGGATGATTGGTTTGCCCCCTAGCAGTTGCACGTTCTGAGTGAATTTCCCCTCCTCAGGATGGATAAGTTTTCCAAAGACATAGAAAGCAGCGATGATGAATTTTACTTCGAAAACGAAGAGAAAAGTGAAAAATGTAATAGTGACGAAAGTGAGTTCTCCGAGGATGCGAGTGGAGATGATGAACAAATCGCTGGTCCTAGTGGAACTACAGAAAGGAAAAAGTCCCTTGCTTTGCCCAAAGATCTGGCTGAAAGTACTGACAGTGACAGTGACATTGAATTCATAAAGGCAAAATGAAGACGCACAATTGTTTATTCGAGTGAGAGTGATGGAGATATAGGTGATATCATTGAGAAATCGGGTATAAGACCCAGTGAAAGTTACGTTTCTAGGGGAAAGCAGGAAAAAGAAAAGTGGACACCTACATCTGTGAATAACAAAGAGCCTAGCAGAATCCCTTTCTCCACTGGTCAGTTACATGTTGGACCTCAAGTTCCTTCTGGATGTGCCACACCAATAGACTTTTTTCAGTTGTTTTTTACTGAGACGTTGATAAAAAATATAACGGATGAGACAAATGAGTATGCTAGGCATAAAATTAGCCAGAAAGAACTACCCCAGCGATCCACTTGGAATAATTGGAAAGATGTGACGATAGAGGAAATGAAGGTTTTTCTTGGTGTAATACTAAATATGGGTGTATTGAATCACCCCAACTTGCAGAGTTATTGGTCCATGGATTTTGAGTCTCATATACCATTTTTTCGATCTGTTTTCAAAAGAGAAAGGTTCTTGCAAATATTTTGGATGTTACACTTGAAAAACGACCAAAAGTCAAGTAAAAATTTGAGAACAAGAACCGAGAAGGTAAACTGCTTCTTGTCATACCTTGAAATGAAATTTAGGGAGAGATTCTGTCCTGGAAGAGAGATTGCTGTTGATGAGGCTGTTGTTGGTTTCAAGGAAAGATACACTTCATCACATATAATCCTAAAAAGCCAACAAAATGGGGTATTCATTTATATGTCCTCTCAGATTCAAAATGCGGTTACGTACATTCATTTGTCCCTTATTATGGAGGAATAACATCTGAAACGTTGGTGAGACCTGATCTCCCTTTTACTAGCAGAATAGTTTTAGAGCTTCATGAAAGATTGAAGAACTCAGTACCTGGTTCTCAAGGTTATCACTTCTTCACTGACAGTATTACACTAGTGTCACTCATGCAAAGGAATTCTTCAAGGAAAAAACACACTTGACAGGGACAATAATGCCCAATAGGAAAGATAATCCACCTGTTATCAAACATCCAAAGCTAATGAAAGGAGAGATAGTGGCTTTCAGGGATGAAAATGTAATGCTTCTTGCGTGGAAAGACAAGAGGATAGTCACAATGCTCAGTACATGGGACACTTCAGAGACTGAGTCTGTGGAAAGGAGAGTGCGTGGTGGTGGGAAGGAAATAGTTCTAAAACTCAAAGTCGTGACCAACTATACAAAGTTTATGGTGAGTGTTGATATAGCTGATCACTACACAGGCACATACTGTTTTATGAGGAAGACTATAAAATGGTGGCAAAAATTGTTTTTCTGGGGGCTTGAGGTCAGTGTTGTAAATTCCTATATATTGTACAAAGAATGCCAAAAAAGAAAAAATGAAAAACCGATAACGCATGTGAAATTTATTAGGAAACTAGTACATGATCTTGTTGGAGAATTCAGAGATGGTACACTAACTTCCAGGGGTAGATTATTATCCACTAACTTAGAGCAACGTTTAGATGGAAAGCTCCATATAATCACACCTCACCCTAACAAAAAACACAAAGATCGTGTTGTTTGTTCTAACAGAAAAATCAAAGGAGGAAGAAGAGAGACGATTTATATTTGCGAAACATGTGAATGTAAACCAGGTCTTCATGTGGGTGGATGTTTCAAAAAATATCACACCATGAAAAATTATAGAGATTAAAATTACTCTTTGAATGTATCAATAATTTGAAATATAAAAAATCCAAATAAATAAGTTTGTATGAAAAGAAACTCCAGTTTTTTATTCTACTGCCGCGCTTTGTAAAATCTGGGGTATTTAAAAAATTAAATCCCGAGTAGAATAAAGGAATCGAGAAAAAAGCAAGCGAGTGCAAAGGGTTAAACACACTTGGTATATGAAAAGTATTTTATTAGAATTCAATTATTATAATCTCATATATTTGCCTAATTGATACCAGTAGTAACAAAATAATCCCAGGGCTATTGGAAAATTCATCATATGGCAAGAAACTAGTCACCAGGTCATGACATTTGTCAAGAGAGCTTATAAGAGTGAGTGATTTCTTCAAGAGCTTCGCCAGCCCCGTCCACCCACTTAGCCTGCCTCTTTCCTGCCCTCTTAAACTCTGCCAAAGGCCAAAGCATTGCCAAGGCAACCGTGGCCCTTCACTCTCCCCAGCTGACTCGGGTTGCCAGTGTCAGGATCAGACTAGCACTAAGAAGCAAGAAGACCCTGTGACACAGGCTGGGTTTCGTGCCTCTGTCAGCAATGGAGTTGGGCACTCATAGATTTCCTAGTGTGCACTCCCTCACCAGGGCTCTCTATTTACTGATAAACAGAACATGTGTTTTGATCTCTGTATCCAAACAGAGAGTAAGATTGCTGATTCTTCCTTCTTGTGCCTGCTGCTGGAGAGGCTACAAAGGGCGAGTCTGGCAAATATAAGATATTCAAACTTTAGGTTTGAAATTAATGCAAAATATTTTCACTCTGGACTTAATTCATCTCTTTTAAGCCCTTCCCAGCTGGCTGGTCAGAATGAGAGCCTGGCCCTTATACTTCATACAGAGAACTTACATGACTATTAGCCCAAATCTCTTCTGAAATACTGTCTCAAAGTGAGACTGGTATTATTTCAACATTGCAACCAAAGGCAATGAAATACTCCTGTCCTTAACCACCTCTTTCCAACTCTCCCATCTCCAATGTCCTACCTGTCAATATTGAAGAAATCTTAGCCCTAGCCAGTTTGGCTCAGTGGATAGAGTGTTGGCCTGTTGACTAAAGGTTCCTGAGTTCAATTCCAGTCCAGGGCACATGCCTGGGTTACGGGCTTGATCCCCAGTAGGGGCCATGCAGGAGGAAGCCAATCAATGATTGTCTCTCATCATTAATGTTTCTATCTCTCTCTCCCTCTCCCTTCCTCTCCGAAATCAATAAAAATTAAAAAAAAATACTGAAGAAATCTTAGACATCCTTGTGATCTTCTGGATTCTTAAAAGCTCCTTTTATCCTCCAATTGACTTTATATCCCTCAAACTACCTAACCTCTCTGGATCTCTATTAACTCTTTTTTTTTTTGGGGGGGGGTGTGCTTTAGAAAAGACAGTCTCTAAAGCATGTCCCAGCTCAAACACATCCCATGATTCTACAATAAGATGACCAAATATTAAGGTCACATAATGCAAGTGAAGCTTTAAACTTCTCTCCCAATGTTTCAATAAGAAACACAGCCATTTAAAAAGAATTAGAGAATTCTTCTGGATAAATTCTTCCGAAGAGATAATTTTTGTATACATCATCCTGTCTTATTATACGTTCACAGCTGTCAATGAGTGGCAATTCACTATGCCGTTTTAAGAGAGTTGGTGAAATAAAAACTGATATAGCCTCCCAGGTAAGTACCAATTAAACTTATTTCAAATCATTTAAAACGAGTGTTATGTAATAGTCTTAGAATACTGCTTTTGGAAGAACCAGTACTTGGTCTTGTTTCAAGGAGAAAAGAGCCATCTTGCTTCCCAACTATGCAGGATTATCTGATGTCAATTACCTTTGCACTGCACATTCTGCAGCCCTCACTGTTATTTCAAGTTCAAAGCAGCAGGGATAGCACTGCATGGGGCAGCCTGAGAAGACCAGAGGCACCTTAGTTTTGCATTTCCCTCTCTTTTCCTTGGCGTCTTTTCCCAGAATCTATGAGTGCCCAACCCCATTGCCGAAAGAATAGTGCCCAATGAACGATGCCCAGTGCGCACTCCCCTCCCTCACCAGGGCTCTCTGTTTACTGATAAACAGAACGAAAGCTTGTCCACTTGCCCCTCATGTTTGATAGTAAAATGTAGTATTTCCCAGAACTCTCTAAAGTAGATTAGATTTCTTACTTCCCCACTCTTCAGACCTTACCAATAGAGTTGGACAAAGAAGAATTGAATTTAAATACAGTGTCATCCAAAAGTGAGTGTGGGAAACTGGCCCTCTTAAGAATCAAAGAAATGTTACCCAAAAAATTGCAACTTAGTGTTTTTGTATATTCAAGATGCCACTCATTATTTTATATACAGGATTTTTGTAGTTCCAGGTAATACAAATGCCAGCTACCAATAAATAAATTTCTTAAAAGTTTTGCTTAAGGGACTTAGTTTAACTTTATGTATGGGACCCCACAGAGAAAAAAAAAGGAATTTCTAAAAAACTTCATTAACCTTTATTAATTTCAGCATCAATTAACTCCCAGGGAAAATCACACTCTCCTTGCAAGCACTTCCCCAAAGGCAAAGGCCTTTTGGCTAACTTAGAGGAAGTATGGAGATAGAAATTAAAATGCTGCATTTTTATGCAGCAAAAATATTTTCAAGGTACTAAAATGGTCAATTCCAATGAAACCTTGATAATTGAAATTTCTCATTTCAAATTTTTACATTTGCCTGTGACAATAACATTTAAAGTGCACTCAAACTCCTTATCAACTACAGTACACGAATGTAAGCTTATATTTTCTTACATTGTGAAGATAAATAATAGCCTTTACAAACATTTAAAATTATTAATTTTATAATCCATTACTTATACAGAGAGTAATAGAACTTTGGTTTTAAGAAATGTGATCTTGAAAAAGTTTACTCTTTTTTTATATATAAAACTAGAGGCCCCGTGCACAAATTTGTGCACAGGTGGGTGGGGGTGGGGCTGATTGGGAGCAGGGCCAGCCAGGGGGAGGAGCCACAGGTGGTTGGCTGGCCAGGCCCACCCCCTGGTGGAACTCCTGGTCTAACTCCTGGTCCAGGGGACAATTTGCATATTAGGCTTTAATTATATAGGATGAGAGATTAGGACTGCAAACCCTCTAACGATCATTCTTGCTGTACAACCTTATGAAATAATAAAAAAGCCCAGCTAGTGTTGCTCAGTGGTTGACATTGACCTATGAACCAGGAAGTCACAGTTCTATTCCAGTTCAGGGTACATGCCAGGGTTATGGGCTCGATCCCCAGTGGGGGGCATGCAGGAGGCAGCTGATCAATGATGTTTCTATCTCTTTCTCCTTCTCCCTTCCTTTTTGAAATCAATAAAAATATATTTAAAAAAATCTTGGCCTCAATTTTAATTCCTTCATACTTTTGCTGTGCTTATATCCTCTACATTATAATATCAGTGTTTTAGATTTATAAAACAACTTTTCTGGAGGCACTTTCAAATCTATCTCATCTATTCATAGAAAACAGGATCTTTATGCCGTAACTCACATGTTTTTCACTGACAACTGCTAACCCCAGGGAATTTATCAGAGCCATAAAATCTTGACCTGGAAAGGTCACTTAATTTACACCTTTTTGCAGCCTTCAATAAAGCCAGGGATCAGAACAACAAAAGATTTTTCACACTTCATCCTGTGCCTCTTGATTAAATCAGACTCTGAGTGATTTTTGTTATATGCTAAATGATTTAAAATAGCAGAACCAAAGCACAATGCAATCCCTGCAAGACTAGAAACATGACAGGCTACAAATAATAATTTATTTCAGAGTAAAATCTCACTAAGGAAGCCTAAGTGGATAATAGCTTAGGAAAGTTTCAAACATGGAGTGGCTCAATTTTTAAATGGAGGATTATGAGCAGCCCATAAGGTGGAAAATTGGGAGGGTTCTTCCATACACACTGTTTTCTGTTTTTTTTTTTTTTTTTCTGTAGCTTATTCATTTACACATAATAATTGTATTGAGTCCCTGTTATTAGCCATCCCCAGTGCTTGCTGTCATTTTGGGGATACAAAAATGAAGAGTAATGGAAAAAAACTAACATTTATTGAGAACCTAGTATGTGCTTAGCTATGTTAAGTGTTTCATGTACACTTAAGGCCAACCTAAGGTCACACAGCCAGAAAATGGTAGCACCTGGGTTCTAGTATTGATTTGCCTGCCCTGAGACCACACCGTTAAGTACCTCTCAGCTGGCGGCCCTGCCCTGAAGGAGGTTACCTAAATCCAGCTAGCAGGACCATCCACTCATTCTTCCCCAAAATCGATGCTTACCTTTAAATTGTTCATTTTCGTTAACCATTCCTGTCCATGTCTCCCTGCAAAATAAACCACCAGCAGCTTACAAGCCATCTCTATGAGAGAGATGTTTTAAAGCTCCTTTAGAAAGTGCTTGCTAATGACCTGGTAATTGTTTAGGCCACTTTAAATGAGGTGCGAAGTCAATGAAAAGTCACAGGAATCCTGTGAAAGCTTTGGCAGAATATATGGCTTCCCAGGGGAACTGCTCATGCTGGAATTGGCAGCAGTGTTCTCAGCTTTAAATAAATAAAGGGAGAGGGGCCTCAAAGAGAAGTGTCCTATAGTGACTACTTGATTTTTAAAAATAATACTATAAAACTACAATGAACCAGGCACTAATGAGGAGAGAATCAATTGGCACAACTTTCTGGAAAGCAATTTGCATTCAGTATAGACAAATGCTAAGGTAATGCTCTCTCTCTCTCTCTCTCTCTCTCTCTCTCTCTCTCTCTCTCTCAGGAAGGAAGGATACAGAGAAACATTAATCTGCTGCCTTCTGCATGTCCCCTACTGGGATCAAGCCCATAACCCTGCCATGTGTCCTGAGAGGAAATGGAACCTGGGTCATACCAGCCAGGGCAGTAAATCCATTCTAAGGAAAGAATTAGGTTTTTGAATCAAGATGTTTATATGCATGTTCACTAACCCTTAATGGTAATACCACAATATGAAAAGCATTTTATAAATGTGCAAGAATATGGAAAGGATTAAATACATTATGTTACATAAATTACAAAGTGGAGTTTATAGAAACTTTATGTGATCTTTTCCAGATATTTTGCATTTTTTCCAGATATTTTTAATGACATATAATTTCACTATAAATATAAATATATATAAAATAAATTATATATATGTATGTATAAATATTCACTATAAAATTTTAAGTGAGCAAATACTTTTCTTAAAGATTGATAATTACTAAGAAAAAGATGGAAAAGTACAGGAGACCACACTGTTAAGTACCTGCATTAAATAAAAAGGGACTATAATGAAACAAAACAAAGATACAAAAGTAGCTAAAAATAATAAAAGTTATTTTTTTAAAAACCAACTAAGAGTGACCTTGGATTAGGCAGTTTCTTAGATATAACACGAAAAGCACCAGCAACAAATGAAAAATAAACTTCACATTATCCCAATTTTGTGCTTCCAAGGGGTATCATCAAGAAAGCTTCCTCAACAAAATAGAGAGTCCAGATCCAGCTAAATATTAAAAAGATCATACACCATGATTAGGTGGAATTTATTCTGGGGATGCAAGTTTGGCACAATATCTGCAAAAAATAATAATAAACATGATACACAACATAAACAAAATGAAGGATAAAAACTATATAAACATATCAATAGATTCAGAAAAAGCATTTAATAAAATCCACCACCCATTTATGATAAAAACTCTAAGCAAAGTGGGAACAGAGGAACTATACCTCAATGTAATAAAGGCATATATGACAAACCCACAACCAACATCATACTCAATAGGCAAAAACTACAAACAATTTCCCTTAAGATCGGGAATAAGACAGGGATGTCCACTTTCACCACTCATATTCAACACTAGAGGCCCAGTGCACGAAATTCATGCATGGGGAGGTCCCCTCAGCCCTCTCCAATCTGGGACCCCTCGGAGGATGTCCAACTGCCAGTTTAGGCCCAATCCCGGGGATCGGGCCTAAACTGGCAGTCAGACATCTCTCACAATCCGGGACCACTGGCTCCTAACTGCTCACTTGCCTGCCTGCCTGATCACCCCTAACTGCCCCCCTCCCGCCTGCCTGATTACCCCTAACCACCTCTGCCTGCCAGCCTGATCACCCCTAACTGCCCCCCTCCCGCCTGCCTGATTACCCCTAACCACCCCTGCCTGCCAGCCTGATCACCCCTAACTGCCCCCATTGCTGGTCTGGTTGCCCCCAACTGCCCCCACTGCCGACCTGGTTGAACAATTCCATTCAAAAAAGAAATAAAATACCTAGGAATAAATTTAATGAAGGAGGTAAAAGACCTGTCCTTGGAATATTATAAGACACTGAAAAAAGAAATTGAAGAATTTATAAAGAAGTGGAAACAAATAAGTGTTCATGGATAGGAAGAATTAACATCATTAAAATGTCCATACTACCCAAAGCAATCTATAGATTCAACACAATTCCTATCAAAATACCAATGGCATATTTCACAGAACTAGAACAAATATTCCAAAAATTTATATGGAACCACAAAAGATCTCAAATAGCCCCAACAATCTTGAGAAAGAACAAAATTGGAGGAATCACACTACCTGATATCAAACTATACCACAAGGCCATAGTAATCAAAACAGCATGGTATTGTCATAAAAATAGACACAGATCACTATAAATATATTGATGTTATCTATGCTTTAGTAGGTTAAATGATTACTATAGTAAAAAGGTTACACTGTTAAAAGAACTTTGGTTAGTGCTCTTAAAATATATTTTTTGTTTTATTTTGTCAGAGCATTTTTTATAACTTTACTTAGATAAAATAAAAGTATATAAAGTGCATATAATTAATGTATACAATTTGGTGAATTTGGATATAGGTGTGCACTCACACAATTGTTACCATCACCACAATTCAGGCAATAAATATATTCATCACCTCAAAAAAAAAAAATAGACACATATCAATGGAACAGAATAGAGAGCCCAGAAATAAACCAACACTTTTACAGTCAATTAATATTTGACAAATGAGGCAAAAACAAAAACATACAATGGGGTAAAGATAGTGTATTCAATAACTGGTGTTGGGGAAATTGGACAGATACATGCAAAAAAAAAAATGAAACTGCACCACCTTCTTACACCATACATGAGGATAATCTCAAAATGGATTAAAGACTTAAATGTTAGATTCTAAACCATAAAAATCCTAGGAGAAAAAACAGGCAATAAAAACTTAAACATTACTTATAGCAAGGGAAACAAACAAAAATAAACAAATGGGACTACATCAAACTAAAAAGTTTTTGCACAACAAAGGAAATCATCAACAAAATGAAAAGAAAGCCTGCTTAATGGAAGAACATATTTGCCATTGATACATCTGATAAAGGATTAACATCCAAAGTTTATAAAGAACTTATACAACTCATCACCAAAAAACCAACAATCCAATTTAAAAATGGGCAATGGACCTCCAAAGAGGATAAACAGATGGCCAATAGACATATGAAAAGATGCTTAATGTCACTAATCATCAGATAAATGCAAATTAAAACCACAATGAGATATCAGCTCAACCTGTCATCAATGGCTATCATCAATAAATCAACAAATAACAAGTGTTGGTGAGTATGTGGAAAAAAAGGGAACTCTTGTGCATTGTTGGTGGGAATGCAGACTGGTGCAGCCACTGTGGAAAGCAGTATGGAGGTACCTCAATAATTAAAAATGGAATTCTTCAAATAGGTTTTCAGTATCTTGCTCTCTCTCTTCTTCTGGCACCCCCATAATTCAGATGTTGGTACGCTTGAAGTTGTCCCAGAGGCTCCTTACACTATCTTCATATTTTTGGATTCTTTTTCCTTTTTACTTTTCTGGTTGAGTGTTTTTTGCTTCTTTGTATTTCAAATCTTTGACTTGATTCTTGCGATCCTCTAGTCTGCTATTGCATCTTTCTATATTATTTTTTATTTCATTCAGTGTATGCTTAATTTTTAGTTGGTCCTTTTTCATATCCTCGAGGGTCTCACTAAATTTATTGGACTTTTCTAGAAAATTCTTGAAAAACCTTATGACCGTGGTTTTGAACTCTATATCCAAGAGTTTGCTTTCTTACATTTCTTCCATTTGTGACATGTTTCTTTGTCTCTGCATTTTGGCTTTGTAATTTTCAGGTCTTTCACAGTCTTTGTTAAGTTTATTTTTAGATATTTTATTCTTTTGGTTGTAATTGCACAATGAATTGTTTTCCTTTCATTTCTTTTTCTGAAGTTTCATTGTTATATACTGTATAGGTAGTGGACTTATATATATTGATTTTGTATCCTACAACTTTACTCTATTTGTTTATTGTTTCTAATAATTTTTGGTGGAGTCTTTAGAGTTTTCTATATACAGAATCATGTCATCTGCAAAAAGTAACACTTTTACTTCTTCCATACTAATTTGGATATCTTTTATTGCTTTCTCTTACCTGATTGCTTTGGCTGGGACCTGTAATCCAGGTACATGCCCTTGACCAGTAATGGAACCTGCAACCCTTTAGTTCACTGGCCAACACTCTAACCATTGATCAAAACTGGCCAGACCAAAATATATTTTTAATTATTGATATTGTATAATATACACAGTTAGTTTTTGTATATTGAACTTCAAATTAGTGACCCTTTAAAATCTGACTAATTTACAGCTTATCTATGAGAGGTTTTAGCTTTTTCAAGGTATATTTAAAGTATTTAGTTATTGTGATTACTCACATATTTATGCTTATTGTGCCATCTTATTTTGTTTTGAATTTATATTGTTTTGTCTTTGCTTTCTTTTCCCCTCCTTACTTCACTTTTGTTGAATTAAGTTTTCTTTATTTCTTTTTATTTTCCTGCTATACTCTTTTGTTTCCCAATTATGCATTCTCTTTTTTGTCTTATAATACTTATCCTTAAAGTGTTCACCTGTAACCTTAATTTTAGTAAACCTAATTTTAATTATTGTCTCTAACCTCCTAAGTAACATGAGGACATGATTCTCTGCCTCTCACACATATCTTATGTGATTACTGTTTAAGTTAATGTCTACCTTCTTTTTTTGTTTAATCTCCATAATTAGGTATTTTCAGTATTATCTCATATATATGCCTGCTTACAAAATTCCTCATTCATCATTCTTTTCTGGATTTAATTTCTTTCTTTCTGAGGGACATTTTTTTCCACTGTGAAGTCAGAGCAGTAAATGCTATCATTCTTTGTAAGGCAGAAATTATCTTTATTTTATTCTCACTATCCTATATAATAAAAGCCTAATATGCTAAATGTCTGGTCGTCTAGTCAACCAATCAAAGCGTAATATGCTAATGATATGCTAAGGCCACTCAACCAGTTGCTATGACGTGCACTGACCACCAGGAGGCAGACAGTCGGCCAGCTGACCAGTCACTATGATGTGCACTGACCACCAGGGGGAAGATGCTCTGACTAGGTGAGCTTGCTGCTGGGGTCCAGCCAATACGGACTGAGTGAGACAGGACAGACAGGCCCTGGAGCCCTCCCACAGTCCTTCCCCATCTGGCCAACCTCCTGTGTCCCTCCCCGACCCTGACCATGCACCAACAGGGTTCATGGGCCTGGCCTGTGCCCTCTCCTAATTTAGGCCCCCTCGAAGGACGTTGGAGAGCCGGATTCAGCCTGATCCCGCAGGCCAGACCAAGGGACCCCACTGGTGCACGAATTCATATACTGGGCCTCTAGTTAAATAATAATTTATCTGGCTATACTGTTCTAGACTTACAATTACTTTTTCTCTGTACTTTAAAGATATTATTTTGTTGTCCTAGGATGTCTTTTTGCAGATACAAAGTGTACTGTTCTTCTAACTGCCCTTCATTGTTAGGCACTTATTTTTCTCTCTAGAAGCTTAAATTTTTTCTTTATGTTGTTAATATTCTGCATTTTCACAGTTATGTATCTTGTGTGGGTTTATATCTTTTTTTTTTATTATCTACTAACTAGAGGCCCGGTGCACAAAATTTGTGCGAGCGGGAGGTGTCGCTCAGCCCAGCCTGCACCCTTTCCAATCTGGGACTCCTTGAAGGATGTCCGACTGCCTGTTTAGGGCCTAAACAGGCAGTCAGACATCCCTCTCACAATTCAGGACTGCTGGCTCCCAACTGCTCGCCTGCCTGCCTGCCTGATTGCCCCTAATCGCTTCTGCCGGCTAGCCTGATCACCCCTAACCACTCCCCTGCCAGCCTGATCAATGCCTAACTGCTCCCCTGTTGGCCCGATGCCCCTAACTTCCCTCTCTTGCCGGCCTGGCCGCTTTTAACTGCCCTCTCCTGCCGTCCTGGTCACCCCTAACTGCCCTCCCCTGCTGGCCTGGTCTGCCCCAACTGCCCTCCCCTGTTGGCCTGGTCCATCCCGGAAGCCCTCCCCTGCAGTCCTGGTCCTCCTCAACTGCCCTTGCCTGTAGGCCTTGTCCCTACCAACTGCCCTCCTTTGCAGGCTTGGTCTGCCCCAACTGCCCTCCCCTGCAGCCTGGTTGCCCCTAACTTCCCTCTCTTGCTGGCCTGGGTCCCCTCCCAACTGCCCTCCCCTGCAGGCCTGGTCGCACCCAACTGCCCTCCTCTGCTGGCCTGGTCACCCCTAACTGACCTCCCCAGCAGGCCTGGTCACCCCCAACTGCCCTCCCTTGCAGGCCTGGTCCCTCCCAAATACCCTCCCCTGCTGACCAGATCGCCCACAACTGTCCTCCCCTGCTGGCCATCTTGTGTCCAAATGGGGGCAGCCATCTTTGACCACATGGGGGTGGCCATCTTTTGTGTTAGAGTGATGGTCAATTTGCATATTACCTCTTTATTATATAGGATCATATTCAGAACCCAGTGTGCTCCTTCCCTTAATTCTGAAATATTTTCACCACCATCACTTTGAATATTGCTCTGTCTCATTCTTTATTTTCTCTCCTCCTGGAACCTGTCTTAGACGTGTGTTGACTTTTCTGTGTGGTCTCCATTTCTCCTAACTTCCACATTTCCCATCTCTATATCTTTCTGCACTGAATTCTCCCTGATTTCCTCAGATTAGTATTTAAATTCACCACTTCTTTACAGGTGTTTGGTATAATATTCCACCCACTTACTTTTTTATTTAAATGGCTGCAGTTCTAATTTTAGAAGTATATTCATTATTTTCAAATACACCTACTTTTATAATGTTCTATACTTACCCTATGGTTTTATAATTCCTTTAGTTATTTTAATATACTTATGTTGATGTTTCTGGTTATTCAATTATTCTAGTTCTTAAAACCTACATTCTACCATTTGTTGGTTTTTCTAATTCTCTCTGCAGTACTTTGATACTCATATGGTTTATACTTTTTGAGTGTGAGATCGTTTTCAATGGGAGTTGTTTGCTATTAGAGTTTGTTGGAAAGGATACAAATATAATGGTTGTAGATGCCTCTGCCAGAGGTCTAATTTCCTGTTCCATAATATTTTTCATGTTAATTTACCAATATTTGGTTCCCTATCACATTGATAGTGTTAATCCAGACTTTATAACTTCCATAGCCATAGCCTGGAGTTCTAATCTTTGATTATATATATTTTTATTGCTGTTAGAAAGAGGAAGAGAGAGAGAAACATCGATGTCAAACATTGATTGGTTGCCACCTACAGATGTCCTGGCTGGGGATCAAACCTGCAACCTGGGTATGTGCCCTGACTGGGAATTGAACCTGCCATTTTGGTGTACAGGGTAACAGCCAGGGTAACCTTTGGTGATATTTTCCCTTATGGCCCCAGATGTACAGCAAGCTCCATCAACAAATCTCTGAACCAGTGCAGTTTTTTTAGTTCTTTTTAAATGGGCAAGACAGCCCTTTTTGACTCCTGGTTTGGTGCACCCGAAGCTCAGATTTGCGATTATGGCCTGAACTCCCTCTCCATGGGACTTACACTTCTGCTGCCAGCAGTTAAGGCCTACATCTTTATTGCTTTCTCTCATGGTCCATTTAAGCTTCAGTTCCTGCTCACTGATCTGGCTTTGAGTTCCTCTTCGTTTCTGACAGCAGAGGATTTCCATTTTTTAATTTTGAACTTGGCCGAGGTATTTGCATTTTTATTTTTATTTTTTGACATTTCTACTAGTATGAGTTGAAGTGAAAGGCCAAGAAGCTGTTTCACATCAACTCATTCAGTCATATTCATCCCCTCTTTCTAAACACAAATATAATCACATTTACTTTAATGGGTACCCATTTACTTGAAGAACAAAGTTAATCTCCTTATCTGGCTATTTAAAAAACTCCACATCCAGGTTAAATTCTGGCTCCCAAACTTCACCTGCAATCATCCCTAACTCCCTCACCCTGTACCGCAGCAGCAGTGGCTCAGAAGTCAGCCCCAAACACTCCATGTAACATCACATCTTGAATTTAAGAAACTTCATTTAGGGGTGGCCTCTAGGTCCAATTTCTATTTCTAATAATGACATTTTGGGCTCTTCATCCAGGTTGTGAACTCTTAAAAATCTGTGAATCTTCCATTTCTGAAAATTCAGAATAGGGTTTGAAAGTACAGCTTTCCAGGGCACCAATGCACTAAACTAAACAAAACCCAATCAGCAGAGTGAAAGTGTTTATACAAAAAGCCAGGAAGGCTCAGTGCAGACAGGAGAAGCTGATCCAGCTGAAGTGAATTATTGCGTTTCACACCAATGCAGTAATCCTGAGTAGACAGTACCTTAGAATTCATTAAGTTCTCAGGGCTTAGTTTTTTGCTCTCAGGAAACATATGCTCTGCCCTTCTTAGGAAGGGCAAGCTGCTGAGGAGATAGCAGTTGTATTTTTGTATGCTTCATAGAGCAAGGAAATATAGTTCACTGTGCTCAAAGAAAAAAACTCCTAGCTGCTAATGAGCCAAGATATTGTGGATGTAGAGTCAGAATTGCTGGGACATCAGACAATTGATGGGAAAAAGAAAGCACCTTAGGAACCAAAGAAATTGCATTTGTAAGCTTCATTTATATAACACATAGCAAGTGAATCAATAACTTGAAATGTACATTGAAGGCCAAAAAGGAGTTGATTGCAATCTTCAAAGAGTTGGCAAAAAGAACAAGTAGCAGTGCAAATTAAACTTATTCAAAAGAGTAAAGACAGTTGGTTCAAACCCAAGAAGATTCAACTAAGCTAGCAAAAAATCATTATTCCTAAAAGAGATGACACAGGAAAGTAACAGAATATGAAATGTGAATATAAAAATTTTTTTTTAAAACTCACCCAGATGTTTGCTTTGAGAACTTTTTTTTTTCACAGCATGATTCAGAAGAATGCAGAATGATATGTTTAGGAAGGACGATAAATATAAAAATAGAAGATCATCACCAAGGTAAATAGAGCATTAGTTATTAGGGCAGGATCTGAAGAAATGAAAAATTTACCATCTGATTCTCCAGTTTTATGCTATTATCCAACAGCATAGACAATGTATCATTCATTTCTTATTTATTTTTCAATTTGGACTTGCTTATACATCACTTTTAATTTGTACTTAAATATGCATCTTTTTTACCTGTGAGAATATTGTCACATAACTCATCAATGACAACGTTTTTTTCAACACATCTTTCCCATATCATATCTTCTAGTCACTTTTCTTTCACACACACACACACACACACACACACACACACACACACCTCAATCAACTCTCAGGCATCTCTGGGTTGAATGTCTTGGGAATTCCCAAGAGGAGAATTCCATCTCATCAGATGACTGGAGATCTTAACTAAAAGTATTTGCATTATAATGTCCTCTTCCAGGCCCTAGTCTTGAGTTCAAATTGAGGTTTCATTCTATATGAGAATTGGGTTAATTGACTAGATGACCTACAGAAATGATGCAGTCTGGTCTGTTATCTCAGACTATACACTCATTCATCCAGCTACGTCATCAATGTTTACCACTGGCAAAGGCACATATCTCTAGTACTGTGCCGGAAAAGTAACTCAGAGCCCAATGCACACCGATAGAGGGACCAGGACAAGACTCTTGCTCATATTGCCCACACACATATTTTTAAAGAAAGTGTACCCAAGAAAAGATGAACATTTATTCATATGGGCAAATGAATATGATGTTAGAATGTTAGATTTCTCTTCATCTGCCCTCCTGATAAAGGTGAAGTGCCAGCAGTGAAGAAAAAAAGTGTTCGGCTAAAAACATGGCCCAACAATAAAAAAAACATATCTCTGTCCCTGGCTATGTTCTTGTCTGTATGTTTATATTTATGTCTATATGTCCATGGAGTTACACACCATGATTTTATGTATGTAAAATATTTTTCTCTTTGTCTATATTGTTGTTCATACTTATATCAATATTTCATGAAGATATATAAGGATTTATATAAGAATTTATATAAATGCACATACATTTGTACTAATTTACATCAATGTCTTTGTCCTTTTTCAAGTAAAAAAATCATGGCATTCTCATGGTAGTTTCATCAAGATGCAACTAAAGATATATTTCTTCCATGAAGCAGTGGGATACAAGAAAAACAGATCTATACATTAAAAAAAAAATTTAACAGACAACCTATGTGAAATGAGGAAGCTATGTTTCACTGACTTAAAATTAAAGAAAGGAATATTATAAACCAGACAGATGCCATAGGTCAGGTTCCCCAAGAAATAGATGCTGAGATCAAAATGTGTGTGCGTGACATTTATTGAAGAGTGCCCTTGAGAGCAGCATCATTACAGGGCATGAGGGCAGCAGGATATAGCAGAGGAAGAAATTGAACTGCTATTCTATTTCAAAAGAATCCTTCGCTGACCCAGGGGCAACTCTGGCCCTGAGGTGGCTTTTAAGGGATGTCCCATAGTGAGGCATGGGGACTGGGCCCATGCACCCCATATGGACCAGTGACAGGATGTTGGCTGTCCTTGGTGAAGTGGCATAATGTTGGCATGGGAGGGCAATGCCGGGACTCAGCCTTGAGGCATCAGCAGTGACACTCCCAGCAGCTGGAGAAATGCCAGCCTTAGGCCTGAAGGGAGGGAGAGCCTGGGTAGTGCACCATAGCATCACCAAGATATTTGTATTCTGCCTCGTTTTTTTATGATGGATATTATTTGTTACTCCAAATTATAAGTCCACTGTTTTACCAGATATCCCTTCTACTAAACTTGATGACTTCTGATAATCTGGCTTCCTAGGTTGGTGAGTTAACTATAGTCCAGCTTTTCCACATGGGAAAGTGCCCTCAACCACCTTGTAGAGAAATCTGACTGGAAAAAATGCTTCCCCATGGGGCTTTAGTTACTGCATCAGTAAAATAGGGATAATAATAATAATAATAATAATAATAATAATACCTATTTCAAGGGGTGTTCAGGGTAAATTAAATTAGCCACACAAAGGTTTTAGATGATTATCTGTCACACCGCTAGATCTAACCAGCATTAATCTTTTTAGAAAATTCTTTGTGCTCAGTATCACTTCATGATCACAAATGCTTACTCAGACTCTGCTTTGTAAACCACTGCAAGGGTAAGAGTCAGGAGCCCGCTCAGTCTCCGAGCATTTCAGTTTCTTGTGATATGTTTCCCACCCGCCTCTTTTGAGGTGGTAACCCAATAATTTCACACTATCTTTGGTTACATTCAATGTCACTGATAAGAAAAATGCATTATTTCTGTTCCTATTGTCAGGAGATACGGCTTTAGTAGACATTTGAGAGTAGATACTTGAGAATTGCAGAAAAGATAGCATTAAGTCAATTCTTCCAAAATCAAAACCATCATCGTTAGATGTCCTCCAACCTTTCAGTGCTCATATGTATGAATTCTATTCACAGGTCAAGCCAATTGGATTCCCACAGTATGCAGCGATTTCATCTAGGGAGGTTGCCAGAAACCACTCCATTAAGAGGAAGCTACTTTGCAGTTGCTTTACTGGAATTTTCATATGGCCACCTGTGTCACTGGAACAGTATTTCCTGGATAAAGTGATTATTTAGGCAAAAGACTGTGGGGCCCCCATCACTCATTCATCCATGTGCTGGGGCAAACACCCAGCAGTTTTCTGCAGGGATTCCCTGGCCAACTCCTCCGCTTGTGCGGCCGAGTGACCATTCATTCAGCTTCCATGAGAGGACTCTGCCTTACCCACATCTTACCTGACCCCGAAAGCTCATGAACCTGTCCTTTATCTGCCCCCTAGTGTGTCTATACCCCAGGAGATGCCACCCACCAGGGCCCTCAGGTCTCTGCTCTCACCAAGTCCAGATGAGAGGAAATATCCTCAATAACATTTGATCATTCAGTCTTCACAAGGAGCGACTCTTAATCTATTTGGAAGAAATTCAGGGAATTTTGTCCATGTGGTGTATTTGTCTGGAGAGACAAACTTGATGATGTTAATCAGGTTATCAAAGGGCTCGTCATGGGCAGTTCTGCACAGGGGTTAAGAGCCAGCTGAACTCAGCCTGCCTGAGTCATACCTAGTGCCATCACAGTGTGACCTTGGGCAAGTGACTTACCTTTCAGGGCCTCTAATTCCTCATCTGCATGGTGGGGTAATAATAGCATTTATTCCTGGGGTTGAAGTGCAGAGTAACCTGAGAAAAGCACTTCAAACAATGCCTGGCCACAGTAGGGGTCCAATTAGTATTTGCCATTATTCTTATTTTAGGAGTCCATAACTTCCAAAAGATTCAGAAATGTTGCTCTGAATACTCTCAGTAAAACCCTTACATGGAGTCAGGCCATCAGAAAGTTTTGATTTGAACCATGTTCATCTGTACCTGTTGATTATTTTATTTTATTTTATTTTATTTTATTTTATTTAGGCCTCGGTATCATAACACTGGCCCTCACTGAGGGATGGCACAAGAGGCCAACCCCAGATCACCCACTGCCTATCCACTGCCCATCACCACACACTGTTCTCTGTGAGGGCCCATGGAGGAAGACACAGGCAAGGACACAGGAAAGCTGTCCAGGTGAACAGCGCATGAGCTTTAATGGCTTAGAGAGCCCAGGCCCTTGTGGCAAATGCCATGGCCTCTGAGAGCCTGCGCACCAGCTGAGGCCGCTTCCAGCAAGGACATGGCATCATGTTACATGTGTTTCACTGCATTAAACCAACCCTAGTTTTCTGCTTTTGTTTTCAAAGCCTACCCATGTCTTTTCTTTGGCTCCTGTCCCCTCAGTTGTTATTTAATTTTGTTGTAATTTATGTGGTTTTATGAACCACATCAAATCCATTGGGGAATCAAGTCATTATGGACCTAAACAGAGCAACAAATACATACAGAATGGATGAGCGTCTTGCTTCTTATTATGCTATTTCCTCTGTTTTATGGGTGTTCTCCATCCTGTTTAAATTAATTTTGATCTTCTATTGTAAAAATATGAGGGGCTGGGCGGGGGACTGGTGGGCTGTAAGCAGATGAACAAGCAACCGAGAAATTTCTAACATACCTGGTGGTGACAGTTTTCAAAGCAAACAAAATTGCTGCCAGAAAAATAATATGCAGGCAAGGAAAGAAATCACTTTAAAGTTAATCTTGTTTATAACTTAGAAAGGCATTTCTTGTGGGGCTAATATCTTCTTAATTCTTAGTCAAATAGAACTCTTCCCTGTTAGCTGCCTTTTTTTAATATAAACCCTTTTTGATATTTTAAATCTAACATTCCAAAGGCAGTGATCCTCAGGCTTTTCATATTAGCAGAGAATGGAAGCTGCTAGGTTTTCTTGAACTGAACATTTCAATTTCATACATAAGCCCAGTGGCCTTGTGTATAAGGCTGTCTTAATAAGTGTAATAAAAATTCTGAAGTAAGTTTCTTGGATTCCCTTAGAAAAGCAGAAATTAATTAGCAGATCCTAATTCTTTGTGAGAATGTGCTAAAGGTGCTTTATTTTTTCTTTCTCTCTTAATAACCCTGTGGTAGCAGCAGCATTTTGCCTTCTTCACACTTTCCGTAGACTGACAGCCTACTCTGTGATGTCCAAAATTCAAAGGGGAATTGGAAGAAACAGGCTGAAAATTTGTAAAATGTATAGTAACTACAATAGTAGTAACTCACATCTGTATATCTCATGGTTTATAAAATGCTTTCATAAGCATCTTACATAATCTTAATAAAAACTCTAATGACAAAGTTTAAACTCCTTTGCTGGTTTACAAGGTTGCTATGGGTTGAATTATTCCCCTAAAATTCTTATGTTGAAGTCCTACCCACACTAGTCCCTCAGAACATAACTTTATTTGGAGATAGGGTTTTTACAGAGGTAATTAGTTAAAATGAGGTCCTTAGGCCAGGCCAGTGTTGCTCAGGGGTTGAGTATCAACTCACGAACCAGGAGGTCACAGTTTGATTCCCAGTCAGGGCACATGCTTGGGGTTGCAAGCTTGATCCCTAGTAGGGGGCGTACAGGAGACAGCTGATCGATGATTCTCTCTTATCACTGATGTTTTTTTCTCTCTCTGTCTCCCTTCTTCCTTCTGAAATAAATAAAAACATATTTTTTAAAAATGAGGTCCTTAGGGTGGGCCCTAATTTGTTATGACTGGTGTCCTTACAAAAAGAGGAAATTTGGAGACAGAAACATACACAAGCTGAACACCATGTGAAGATGAAGGCAAAGATCAGGGTGATGCTTCTACAAGCCTAGGTGCACCAAGGATTGCCAGCGAACCATGGAAGCTGGGTGAGAGGCAGGGAGCAGCTTCTCTCTCAGAGTCTCCAGGAGGAACCAGCCCTACAAACAGTTTGATGTTGGACTTCTAGCCTCCAGAAATGTGAGACAATACATTTCTGTTGCTTGCGCTGCTCAGTTGGTGGAACTCTGTTATAGCCACCCTAACAAACTAATTTGTAACCTTCCCCTCTTTTTTCTCTGGCATCATCTCTCATCCCTCCTTCCAGTGAACTCTACACTTTAGTCAAATTGGACATCCTAGTCAGGGCTCTGTCTATAAAGAATCGGCTAGATCTTCTTAAAACGTCAATCTATGCCTTTTCCAGCAGGTAGTTACATGTTTAAGAATATTTGGGAAGCCCTGACCGGTTTGGCTCAGTGGATCGAGCATTGGTCTGTGGACTCAAGGGTCCCAGGTTCGATTCAGTCAGGGGCATGTACCTTGGTTGTGGGCATATGCCCAGTAGGGGGTGTGCAGGAGGCAGCTGATCCTTGTTTCTCTCTCATCGATGTTTCTAACTCTTTATCCCTCTCCTTCCTCTCTGTAAAAAAAATCAATAAAAATTAAAAAAATATATATTTGGGAAGACATATCACCAATTTACCCTTTCTTTCTAGTTTAATGAGATAGAATCTAGGGAGCCTATACACATTTCACCATTAAGTTTTTTCTGCTTGGTTTATAGCAGAAAATTGTTAAACTCAACTGATAGCCTATGTCTTTATCTCCAATGATTTCGCATACATTTAAACAAACAAACAAACAAATAAACAAAACCCCATCTTGAAGTAGTATAGAGTGGTCAGAGGATTAGATACTCCAGCTCATGGATGAAGTTGGTATATGGCATGAAGTTCCTACAAATGGTCCTTTTCCAGAGGTGCTGTGACTCTCCTTCCATCTAGAGGTAGGCTCTCTGTCCCCTTCTTGAGTCTGAATGGGTGTTGTGACCATCTGACCATCAGAATACAGAATGGTAATTTCCAGGCCTTAAGAAACTGACAACTTCCTCTTCCTGCCTAGTACTTTCTTCCCACACCCTGATGGATTGACTTTGACACCGCACTTCAGAGACCACTGTTCTGAAGGAAGAGGCAAAACTAGGAATAAAAAATCCTTTTCATGAATACAGAATTTAGCTTGTGGCTGAAGAATTGGATTCATAACCTCTCAGAATACTGCAGATGGCAGTGACCCTAAAGTCTTCTAGTGTATCACTCCTCTGAGTTTAAATCTCTCCTATGGTTGAAGAGAACAGGCAGGAGAAGAAAGTAAGATGTTATCCATCTGTTAAGATGAATGACAACCTCTACCCTAAATTGGAATAACAGAATCATGAGTATTGGAGTCAGACACCTGGAAGTTTGGAATCAGTTACTTAATCTCTCGGAAATTCAGTTTCCTTTCTGAACTAGAGATTTAAATATCTTATCTTCAGGTGGGTGTGAGTAGTAAATGGATAATGAACATAAAGCGCACAATGGCACCAGGCATATGAGCATTCAATAAAGACCCCGTATCATCATCCAGGTTCCTCCACTTAAATCTCTCAGGCCTAATAATACCCTTATGCCTACTCAGGCCCTGCATGGGGAAGGGTGATATGGCTGGACTATTCCAGATATACATTATAACATGGGCAATATTTGCATTAAAACATACATTTTACAAAGTGCTAAGTCATTGTACCCAAAGTACTCTGCTCCTCCAAAGAAGGGCTCCTGGGTGAGGCCTTCATGGGCACAGCTGTTTTGTAATCCTGTGGGCATCTGGCTGAAGGCCGGGTCTCTGGAGCCCCTCTGCCCTCCAGGACATGAGGGGGACACACGAGACTAACAGGCAGGCAGCCTCTGAGGAAGGCGATGTGGCTGCTATTATCTCCATTGTACAAATAGGGAAACTGAAGGTTACAGAGGTGAAATGACGTAGACAAGGTCATATAGAGAATAAGAGCTAATGCTCTTCCCTAACACACCACTGTGTCTTGGGAACCTAAGCTAAAATCTTTGCACAGCATGGAACAAGGTGCAAATAATTTCACATCCCAGACTTCCTTTGGAAAATACCCAGATAAGAACCAGGGGTAGAGCTGAGACTTCCAGGGGGCCTAGTGAAGAGCAAAGGGAGGAATCTGCTCCTTCAGTAAGAAGAGGCAGGAGGGACAGATCAGCAGAGAGTGAGGAACATCAAGGAAGATGTAAGAGGGAGGTCACTTCCTGAGTGACCCTCCCTATAGCCCCCAAATTGTCAATAAAGGCTACAAAGACCAGGAAATGTTATCAGTGTGTTTTTGTTGTTGTTGTTGTTGTTTTGTTGTTGTTGTTTACCAAAACTGATTGGGAAGGCTGGCTGGTGTTGCTCAGTGGTTGAGTACTGACCCATGAACCAAGAGGTCACTGGTTTGATTCCCAGTCAGGGCACATGCCTGGATTTCAGGCTCAATCCCCAGCAGGGAACTTGCAGGAGGCAGGCAATCTATGTTGATTTTTCTCTCTCATTGATGTTTCTATCTCTTTCTCCCTCTCCCTTTCTCTTTAAAAATATAAATAAGTCAATAAAAACATATTTTAAAAAAACCTGATTGGGGGAGAACTGTGTTTGGTCTCCATGCTGGGCCAGGTGAGCACTGAGGCCAAGGGTCCCTTGAGGAAAGAAGACCTGGAGCTTTCCAGCCCTCCCACAAAGGACTTTGGGTGTTACAACCTGGGAAACTGAGTCAGGCCAAGTATAAACAGCCCTTCATAGAGTAGAAGGCCCCTCCCCTGACCATGTAACTCCATGATACAAGTGGTAATACCAAGTGATATTCAAGTGCCCTTTGACAATCAGAAGACTATGTTCTTCTACATTTATCATCAAAAGAAACTTGCACCATGTACATTAAAATCAACATATATTTTCCAAGGCATTTTCAGATCTTCTAGGAATCCCAGGTTCCCAAGTTAAAGTAATTAATTATGCAATCATTTTGTTTGAACATATGTCAGATTTATTCTACATCAGACAAATAATATATTCCATTTACAGGAAATCTGAAATTCTGTTCTGAAGTTTGACAGAATGAAACCCAAAGCATATATTATATATGAAATGACTCACAGTTGTTAACAAAAATCAAATACTCCCTAAAATAGATAACTGCAATTTTGTCAACTAAATGAAAACATGAACAACAGCTTTTTCTGATTTTGTAAGCAAATGCCTAAGAAAAAAATGTGTCCTCCAGTGAAAACTTGAGCTTTGCTTTGTCCCTTCTGTTATCATCAGAAGGAGGTAGACAGCAGAACCAGCTGAGGCAGCTTCCTTATACTCTACATATCCACAAATCAAGTTACTGTAGGAAAGATTTTTACCCCCAAACCTTCATTTCATATGTGTTATGTGCTTTATTTAAGTGCTTTCTGGTCAGTGATAATGGCCATCAGTGAGAAACAAACACCTCAAAAGAACTGGACAATCGATTAGCATTCACTTCAAAGAGCAACCTCCCAAACAGGTGGGGAAAATGATGTATTTCTCTCTGCACTTTGGTCTATAAATGAATGGCTTAAAAGCCAATTGGGAAGCAAAGTTTAAGCAACTCTAAACATTCTGTGATCTTACATTGTTTAAGGATGATTTTTTTTAAAAATGAAGACTATCTGGAAACCCAATAATTTCCTCCTAATAAGCATTTTCTTACTTTTAAAAGCAAGGGTTTAATAATAACAGCCAAAATGCCTTTGATGAATGACTAATAAAATGAATTTCACCTTATTTGAATTATGGGAAGAAAAGGTCAAAATAAAATAATCTCCTTTGCTTTTAAGTGCTTTTACTGACAGAAGCCTAAATCACCTCTGTTGGCTTCAAGCCCACAGCTCATACAGGCGCGTGCATCATAATCTGTCCATGGCCAGCCTATGTCATAGGTCAGAGGGAGGCAGCAGCAGCTCCAGCATCCGGGAGGGCAAGAACCCAGGCCCAAACAGTAGGTGCTTCCATGCTAGACACTGTTATGCAAAACTGTGCATGGTTAGGAACTATCAGCATGTTTCAGGCAGTGGATTTCTGGCCAAGGCACTGTTTCCCTTGCCAACAAGGGCCTTTAATAGTGCTAAACTCTCACTGAATGACTGAATGTTCTCCTGGAAGCAAACGGTCCAGGAAGAAACAGCACCACAACTGGAAGAAGAGGGGGGATAATTGAAGGGAGGCATAAACAGGATGTGGCTACTGGCTCACATAGACATCTAGCTCTTAGTCAGGGAGGCATTAACACCATGGAATAATCAAGGGGGCAAAGCACCAAACAGATATTGGATACATGCTATCTGGGATGGCACAGAAACTCCAGGTAACGCCAGTGCCTGATTGGGACACCTTGTGAGCTGCTTTTCCATGAGTGACAGTGGTTCCCTGAGCCAGCGTACCTATTTTGAAGTCCTCCTATGGCCACAGGCTCAAGTGAAGGGATAAAAAAAATATATTACAAAGCTACAGTAATCGAAACAGTATATGGCACGGGCATAAAAACAGACACATAGACCAATGAAACAGAATTGAGAGTCCAGAACAAAACCCACATATATATGGGCAACTAATATTTGAAGACAGAGCCCAAATATCCAATGGGGAAAGGACAGTCTGTCTCTTCAATATATGCTGCTAGGAAACCTGGATATTCACATGCAAAAGAATGAAAGTGGAATCCTATCTTACATCATTCACAAAAACTAACTCAAAATGGATGAAAGACTTAAATGTAATACCTGAAACCAAAGGAAACAATAGCATTAACTGGAAAAAATATATGCACACCCATGTTCATTGCAACATTATTTACAACTAGAGGCCCGGTGCACGAAATTCATGCATGGGTGGGGGTGTCCCTCAGCCCAGCCTGCACCCTCTCCAATCTGGGGTCCCTTGAGGGATGTCCGACTGCCCGTTTAGGCACAATCTTTGTAGGATCGGGCCTAAACGGGAAGTCAGACATCCCTCTCACAATCCAGGACTTCTGGCTCTCAACTGCTCAACTGCCTGCCTTCCTGATTGCCCCTAACCGCTTCTGCCTGCCAGCCTGATCACCCCCTAACCACTCCCCTGCCAGCCTGATTGATGCCTAACTGCTCCCCTGCCAGCCTGTTTGCCCCTAACTGCCCTCCACTGCAGGCCTGGTCACGCCTAACTGCCCTCCCCTGCAGGCTTGATCGCCCCCAACTGCCCTCCCTTGCAGGCCTGGTCCCTCCCAACTGCCCTCCCCTGCTGGCCATCTTGTGGTGGCCATCTTGTGTCCACATGGAGGCAGGATCTTTGACCACATGGGGGCAGCCATCTTGTGTGTTAGAGTGATGGTCAATTTGCATATTACTCTTTTATTAGATAGGATAGAGGCCTGGTGCATGGGTGGGGGCCGGCTGGTTTGCCCTGAAGGATGTCCCAGATCAGGATGGGGGTTCCCTTGGGGCATGAGGCGGCCTGAGCAAGGGGCCTGTGGTGGTTTTCAGGCTGGCCACACCCCCTGGCGACCCAAGCAGAGGCCCTGGTATCTGGGGTTTATTTATCTTCTATAATTGAAACTTTGTAGCCTTAAGCAGAGGCCTGGGTGGGCCAAGGTGTACGAAAGCTTGGCTTCTTCCATTGCCAGGGGCAACCCTAGCCTGCTCTCTCCAGCTCCGTGGCTGCCGCCATTTCTGTTGGGGTTTATGTATCTTCTATAATTGAAACTTTGTAGCCTTGAGTGGAGGCCTGGGCCTGCCAGGGTGTGTGGAAAGCTTGGTTTCCTCCATCACCGGGGAAACCCAAGCCTCCCTCCTGCTCACTCAGTGGTCGCAGCCATCTTGGTTGGGGTTAATTTGCATATTCGCTCCTGGTTGACTGGTGGGCGTGGCTTGTGGGTGTAGCGGAGTGATGGTTAATTTGCATTTTACTCTTTTATTAGATAGGATAGCCAAGACATGGAAGCAACCTAAGTGTCCATGGATGAACCCTGAGGGCATTATGTTAAGTGAAGTGAGTCATACAAAGGAAGACAAATACTGTATGATCTCATTTTTATGGGGAAGAAGAGAGTAGAGTGGTTGTGGTTAGAGGCTGAGAAGTGGGGGAAATGAGATGCTGGTCCAAGAGCACAAACTTCCAGTAATAAAATGAATAAGTTCTGAGAATAAAATATACAGCATGGTGACTATAGTTAACAATACTATTATACACTTGAAATTTGATAAGGAAGTAAATCCTAAATGTTCTCAACACATTAAAAAATGGTAATTATAAGATACTAGAGGCCTGGTGCATGAAATTTGTGCAGGGGGTGGGGTCCCCTCAGCCCGACCGACACCATCTCCAATCTGGGAGCCTTTGGGGGAATGTCCGAATGCCAGTTTAGGCCCAATCCTGCTGGCAGTTGGACATCCCTCTCGCAATCCAGGACCTCTGGCTCTTAACTGCTCACCTACCTGCCTGCCCTAACCACTCTGCCTGCCTGATCCCCCTAACTGCCCTCCTCTGCTGGCTTGGTTGCCCCTATTAACTTTTTTTTTAATCTTATCCCCTTCACACACAATTTATTTGGCTTCCTTATTGGCTTCTCCCTCCCCCTCACACAATTTTTCTTTCTCCTTTATGTAACACTTTTTCCTACTGACTCATCACTTATAATCTTTTCTTTCCTCCTTATTTCCTACTTCTGTTCTATCATCCTTCTTCCCATCTTTCTCCTACTCTCCCTCCATCCCTCCCACATTCCTTCTTTCCTTTATCTTTCCCTGCCCTCCCTCCCCTTTTCCTTCCTTCCCACCTTAATTTTTTTCTTCACTTGCTCCCACGGAGCTGCTTTGCTCCCTCCCCCATTTCTTCCTTCTTCCCATTCTCCTTTTAAGTTCTACCAGCTCCCCTTTAAAACTTTTCTTCCCTCCCTCTTTCTATCTCATCCTACCCTTCCCATACATTCTTCTCTACTTACTTCCACTGTTTTAATATCTATCTACCTGCCTAATTATTCACTATCATTTATCTTTTTTCTTTTCCAACTGCTACTTTTAAAATCTGTCCCCAGTACACAACTATACTTGATTTTCATTATAGCTCCTATAGTTCACTCATACATCCTCTTTCCTTCTTTAACTCTGCTCTCTACTGACTCCTTTATAAAGTTCTTCCCTCCCTTCTTAAAACTTCCATTCAGGGGGAGGGGGAGTATTAACCCCCAGCGCAGGGCTCAGCCCCGGCCAGGTGTTTGCCGCCCCCACTTCCCCGGCCTCCCCGTCACCGTCCTGCTCCCATTCCCTGCCCTGACACTGGCCCAGCGAGAGTGGCCAAGGCCCGTGCAGCCCAGGCACTGCTGCTGCTGCCATGAAGCAGGAGCACCTCCACCCAGAGGCCTCGGACCTTTCATATCCACCACTCCATCCCGGACACGTGGGTGCTTCCCCACCAATGGCCCGCGCCGGGAGGCACTGCCCTCCTCTTGCGTTTGGGTAGGGCTCCTGCCCGGCCCCTTGCTGGGCGCACCAGCTCCCCCCACCTTGGTCGCCACCCCCTCCCATGTGCAGCCCCGTGTTTCCTTCCATTTTCCATTCCTGCATGTTTTTCTTGTTCCCTTTCTGTATTTCTGTTTCTCCTCTTGGCCTGTCTACATGCAGGCCTGCCTTCCTCTCCCTCTCCTTTCTTATCCCCTCCTATTGTATCCTATCCTACCTAGGGACTTGCAGCTGCTTGAGCAGAGGGTGGGGACACAGACTATGATCCAGTCATGATGTGACGCTTTAACGGATAATTTGCATATTTCTCTATTATTAGTATAGATGATGGAGATGTTAACTAACACTATTATGGTAATAACTAGAGGCCCAGTGCATGAAATTTGTGCATGGGGGGGTGTGTGTGTCCCTCAGCCCAGCCTGCACCCTCTCCAATTTGGGATCCCTCTCACAATCCAGGACTGCTGGCTCCCAACCACTCGCCTGCCTGCCTGCCTGCCTGATTGCCCCTAACGACTCCCCTGCCAGCCTGATACATATATATGTTGTGACGCCTAACTGCTCCCCTGTTGGCCTAATTGCCCCTAACTGCCCTCCCCCCCTGGCCTGGTCACCCCTAACTGCCTTCCCCTGCAGGCCTGATAACCCCCAACTGCCCTCCCTTTTAGGCCTGGTTCCTCCCAACTGCCCTCCCCTGCTGGCCTGATCGCCCACAACTGCCCTCCCCTGCCAGCCATCTTGTGGTGGCCATCTTGTGTCCACATGGAGGCGGCCATCTTGTATGTTGGAGTGATGGTCAATTTGTATATTACCTCTTTTTATGTAGGATTTCACAACATATACATGTATCAAATCACCACATTGTACACCTTAAACTTACACAATGTTATATATTAACTAGGGGCCCAGTGCACTAAATTAGTGCATGGGGGGCTCCCCTCAGCCCAGCCTGCACCCTCTCCAATCTGGGACCCCTTGGGGGATGTCCAACTGCCGGTTTAGGCCCAATCCCTAAACTGGCAGTCAGACATCCCTCTCACAATCCTGGACTGCTGGCTCCTAATCACTCACCTGCCTGCTTGCCTGGTCACCCCTAACTGCTCCCCTTCCAGCCTGATTGCCCCTCACTGCCTCTGTGTGCCGGCCTGGTTGCCCCCAACTGCCCCGTCCCTGTCAGAACTGGTCACCCCATGCAGACTGCTGTTCAGTCATTTGGTTGTCCCTCACTAACCCCCCTGCTGACCTGGTTGCTCCACGCAGACTGTTCAGTCATTTGGTCGTCCCTCACTAACACCCCTGCTGGCCTTGTTGTAGGCAGCCATCTTGTGAGGGCATGAGGGTTAATTTGCATATTACATCTTTATTACATAGGATTATATCTCAAAAAAGCTGGAAAAAGACTCAAACATAAAAATAACTGACCATGTATTATTAATTGTTGAGGCTGGATGATATGTACACAGACTTATTATAATATTCTCTTTAATTTTGCATATTTTTGAAATTTTTCATGATACAACTTTTTTTTATTATTACAACTTTTTTTTAATGTAGCATTCAAAGATTCAAATATCATTATGACCAGAAGTCATACTATTATTAGCTTAAGTATGTTTACATCAATAAACCAAGTTAACAGGAGGGCTCTTGAAAGAAAGCTATGCATAAAAAGATTTACTGATCTCACAAACAGTCCCTTCTCCTTCATGTTACGTTGTAGTACAGTAAGAAAACATCATTTATTCTTCAAAAATGAGCTATTTTCATCCACATAAAATTTCTTCATGGCATTAACTACAAATATCACCAACATGATCACTTGTTAACAACCTAGTGTTAAAGAAATATATGCTTCAATACCTAGAACCGAAGTTGACTATCTCTCAATAATGAAACTCAGGGTCAGTGCAGTTATTAATTTTTAAAATGGCAAGTGCTTTCTAGGAAGTTTTAAAAATTCTACCTTACCAGTCAGATTATATTTTGATAACATTTATTGAGTTATTAGGATGGGCTAGGAACCTTAATAAGGGCTTTGTCCACTTTACCTCATTGAATCCTCACCAAGACCCTGTGATGTAGACACTATATTTTTTTAACCAGAAGAGGAAAACAAAGTTCCATTTTATTTTTTTGACTGAGATTTAATTAGAAAGCAAATTCTAATTTTGCCTTCAATATTGTGTTACAAGTAATTTAAATAGTAATTATGCACAATATAGTTCTCTCAGATTGAAAAAGAAAACCCAGATTTTTTAAAAAAAAATATGTACTCTTTGCCTAGAAAAGTACCAATTCATTTAAAATATGTGTTTATATATAACAACTTCCAAATGCTCAAAAGACAGCTTGGTAACGATGCGAAGGATTTTTTTTTAATGTGGACACTATAGTCACCCCAATTGTAGAAGTGAGAAAATCGAGTCTTAGAAAGTTTAAATAAACTTACCCAGGATCTTTCAGCTGTAGAGAGTCTCAACTGGGATAGAAACACTAAATTGTCTGATTCAGAGCCTGCCTTCAAAGAAGGTTCTGAATGATATGTCTACAGAGAAAGGAGAAGCTAAGAAATGGCAGTTTTCTGTTGCAGGTGATTAGTGTTCTGTAAAATCCCAGGTAACCCACACAGAGGTCAACATACAAAAGTTTAATCACCAAAGATTAAAAACATAGTTCATCAACACTGGTAAGAATCACAAGCCTCTAATTTTGATGACTTAACTAGGTCCTGTGCAAAACAAACAAACACCTAAAGACCCTCAAAAAAATAGAAGTCATTCATTTTATCTTATAAATTTACTTGGCAAACAGAAAAGGGAAAATAGAGAAAACAGTTTCTTCATTTGGTCTCAGGAAGAGTTTTAGTAGAAATTAGGGACATGTAAAAGGAGCTTCCCATTTATTGGTCATTGAGAGTTCATTTAACCCCTGACACTGTGAAGAAATTTATCAAAAATAGACTCTTATGACCTGCAGCTCATCTCTTTCATGTCACTTGGTTCTATGGCCATCTGAAGCCTTAAGTGAAAGGGACCTTGAGAATTGTAATAACAAGTCACTTGGCTTTCTCTAAAATGTGCCTTTGGATGTTCAGTTATCAAGGAGCATAATTTGGGTGTCTTGTGTTTTGTGCTTGGTGTTTTCTCCTTGTCCCTGTCCTGACCTGACCCAACGGTGCTGGCTCACAAGAGCTACGCATTGTAATTAGCCATGTAAATGCATGCTGTCCCCAAGCCGTGCACACATAATCACTCTCCACAACTTATATCAAGATCCCATTGGAAAGCAAATCATTTGTCACCTGACCTTTCATTAATTAACTGGAATATCCATGTGGAGATGATGAAAGTAGAAACAAAGAATGATGTCACAGTAGATGCTTTACAAAAGAACTATCGGATCCCTATAAAGCCTTAGTAGGAAAATTTAGGACTAAAAACTTCATGTGTTAGGGAAACCACACTGGATAGGGACTTTAAAACCTGAGTTTTAGCTACATCTTGCTCTACCCCCAGAATCTGAGATCTTGGCCAAGGTGCCTCCTCCAATAGAAATGCAGTGGACACCTGGATGAGCTGAGGCCTGCAAATTCATGAGGAATTCCAGCACAGATAGTCCATTGGGCTGTCTACCAATGGCAAGGAAAGGGATTGAATTTATCTCAAATGACCAATTGTGTTTCAAAGATGATTTATTTACCAATGGCAAATGCCAAGTAGCAGATAAAAGACTTTCCACAAACTTCTGACTTGAAGAAAATACTCCAAAATAATTATAGTGGACTAGAGGCCCGTTGCATGGAATTCGTGCACGGGGGGCGGGGGGGTGGTGTGTGTCCCTCAGCCCAGCCTACACCCTCTCCAATATGGGACCCCTCGAAGGATGTCTGACTGCCCATTTAGGGCCTAAATGGGCAATTGGACATCCCTCTCACAATCCAGGACTGCTGGCTCCCAATCACTTGCCTACCTGCCTGACTGATTGCCTCTAACCACTTCTGCCTGCCAGCCTGATCACTCCCTAACTACTCCCCTGCCAGCCTGATTGACACCTAACTGCTTCCCTGCTGGCCCAATTGCCCCTAAATGCCCTCCCCTGCTGGCCTGGTCGCCCCCAAACTGCCCTCCCCTGCAGGCCTGGTCACCCCTAACTGTCCTCCCCTGCAGGCCTGATTCCCCCCGAACTGCCTTCTCCTGAAGGCCTGGTCCCCCCAAATTCCCTCCCCTGTGAGCCTGGTTGCCCCTAACAGCTCTCCCCTGCAGGCCTGGTCCCCCCCAACTGGACTCCCTTGCAGGCCTGGTTACCCCCAACTGCCCTCCTCTGCTGGCCCAGTCATCCCTAAATGCCCTCCCCTGCATGCCTGATCACCGCCAACTGCCCTCCCTTGCATGCCTGGTCCCCACCAAATGCCCTCCCCTGCCGGCCTGATTGCCCCCAACAGCCCTCCCCTGCTGGCCTGGTCATCCCTAACTGCCCTCCCTGCAGGCCTGGTCCCCCTGCAACTGCCCTCCCGTGCAGGCCTGGTCCCCCCGCCCCAAAAGCCCTCCCCTGCTGGCCTGGTCATCCCTAACTGCCCTCCCTGCAGGCCTTGTCCCCCTGCAACTGCCCTCCCCTGCAGGCCTGGTCACCCCAAATGCCCTCCCCTGCATGCCTGATCATCCCTAACTGCCCTCCCTTGCATGCCTGGTGCCTCCCAACTGCACTCCCCTGCAGCCCTGATCCCCCTGCCAACTGCCCTCCCCTGCTGGCCTGGTCGCCCCTAACTGCCCTCCCCTGCCAGCCTGGTACCCCCAACTGCCCTCCCTTGCAGGCCTGTTCACCCCCAACTGCCCTCCTCTGCCAGCCCAGTCACACCTAACTGCCCTCCCCTGCTAGCCTGGTACCCCCAACTGCCCTCCCTTGCATGCCTGGTCCCCACCAACTGCCCTCCCCTTCAGAACTGATCACCCCTAACTGCCCTCCCCTGCAGGCCTGGTCGTTCCCAACTGCCCTCCCCTCCCCAATTGCCCTCCCTTGCATGCCTGGTCCCTACCAAATGCCCTCCCCTGCAGACCTGGTAACCCCTAACTGCCCTCCCCTGAAGGCCTGGTCACTCCCAACTGCCCTCTCCTGCAGGCCTGGTCTCTCCCAACTGCCCTCCCTAGCAGGCCTGGGTCCCCCCCAGCTTCCTCCCCTGCTGGCCTGGTCACCCCCAACTGCCCTCCTCTGCCAGCCTGGTCACCCCTAATTCCCTCCCCTGCCAGCCTGGTCCCCCCCCCCAATGCCCTTCCCTGCAGGCCTGGTCACACCAACTGCCCTCCCCTGCTGGCCTAGTCACCCCTAACTGCCCTCCCCTGGTCACCCCTGCAGGCCTGGTCACTCCCAACTGCCCGCCCCTGCAGGCCTGGTAGCTCCCAACTGCCCTCCCCTCCCCAACTGCCCTCCCTTGCAGGCTTGGTCCCTCCCAACTGCTTGCCTGCATGCCTGCCTGCCTGATTGCCCCTAACTGCCTGCCTGCCTGCCAGCCTGGTCCCCCACTAACTGCCCTCCCCTGCTGGCCTGGTCACCCCTAACTGTCCTCCCCTGCAGGCCTGGTCCCCTCCCAACTGCCCTCCCATGTTGGCCTGGTCACCCCCAACTGCCCTCCCCTGCAGACCTGGTCCCTGGACCCCACCAACTGCCCTCCTCTGCAGGCCTGGTCACCCCTAACTGCCCTCCCCTGCAGGCCTGGTAGCTCCCCACTGCCCTCCCCTGCTGGCCTGGTCACCCCTAACTGCCCTCCTCTGCAGGCCTGGTCACCCCTAACTGCCCGCCCCTTCCAGCCTGGTCACCCCAACTGCCCTCCCCTGCAACTGCCCTCCCTTGCAGGCCTGGTTGCCCCCCCTGCCAGCCTGGTCCCCCACAACTGCCCTCTCTTACAGGCCTGGTCCCTCCCAACTGCCCTCCTCTGCAGGCCTGGCCCGGTCACCCCTAACTGCCCTCCCCTGCTGGCCTGGTTGCCCCCTACTGCCCTCCTCTGCCAGCCTGGTCACCCCTAACTGCCCTCCCCTTCAGGCCTGATCACCCCCAACTGCCCTCCCTTGAAGGCCTGGTCTCTCCCAACTTCCCTCCCCTGCTGGCCTGATCACCAACAACTGCCCTCCCCTGCATGGCCATCTTGTGGTGGCCATCTTTTGTCCACATGGGGGCAGCCATCTTGTGAGTATGAGTTATGGTCAATTTGCATATTACTCTTTTATTAGATAGGATTAACATTTTTAAGATTATTTGGTTCATCAATCAGTTTTGAAAAGCAATATCAGTCAAAGAAGGCTATTTCTGCTTCAGAAATACAATATGTATATGGCACACTGCACTTGGAACTTGGGCGATGTGATGAATGGGTTTGGCTAGGTTTGTTTTCTCACGACTCCTTGCAATATTGCATTCTCTCACCTGCAGCCTCTGAATATAATGGTATTTCTGTCCCATAACATTGCCTTCAACCCTTTCCCTTGAGTTACTCAAATGCTTGGCATGCCTTTAGGATCCTTCCTTGACACTTAAGAACGGTTAGGTGCCTTCCTGCAAGCTCTTAAAGACATTTGTTTCCCATTATCTTTACCTGGATGGCCCCAAATTGTGAGCCCCTGCCTGCTTCTCCTGACCTTCCTATGATACAGGAAGTTTCTTTACTATTATATCCCCAGTACCCAGCTCGTACCAGGCATAGCATCAGGGGTAACCAGTAGTTATGGAAAGCTAAATAACATAAATCTCTTAGAATCTCATATACTAGTACTCTCATTCTGTTGTCAAACAAGAGGATTTTTAAACTCTGTATTTAAATTACCCCAGAGAATCAATGTGATTTGTGAACATTTGAAAATAAGAAGTTTATAGAGATAAGGAAATAGCTTTTGTCATAATATTTTAAAAACATATTGAACTTCTCCTTTTACTATCTTTTATGGGATTGCTTACAATAAAAAAATAATTCAGAAATCTACTCTGAATTAAAAAAAATGTTACTAGAAAGAAAAATATCATGTTATTTAACTTTAACATTTTTTAATAACTATAAAGCAGAAAACATTGTTTTCTTCTCTCATTGTCATACTCAACCTCCTCTATTAAGGACCCGTGAGGAGCACACAAAGACAGCTGTCATGACCACTAAAGGTTAAGCTTTGAAGACTGGAAAATATTCTTTCTCTATAGAAATTTAGACTTCTGAGCAGCATAAGCAAAAAGTGCTTTCCATGTGATCAGGTGCAGTGACATTTAAGTCACTATCTGATTCGCTGTGCCTGCTGATCTGAGCACCTCCTTCGGCCTTTGGTTTACTCTGGTTGCAGAATTTTCAATCCTCCATTAGGAAACAAGGCCATGAAAGCTCTGCCACCTGCCCAACTTGGGAGCTCATGTGCTAATCTCCTGTTTGCTGCATGTAATGAGGTTACAGTTACAATAGTTATTATCAGTATGGTGACCATTATTCTTTTGGTTACTTCCGAGTATATTGTTAAGCTTTTGGAGAGGTAGAAATGATATTTGATGGTTACCATAATAGTAGAAAAGCCAATATGACTGAATAATACATCTAAATTGTTAGAATTTGTAGTGACAGAAGCATGGCAGTCTTTCTTGTAACAGAGCCATTAAAACTGAGTTGTTTGGCCACACTGAAGTAATACCAGTTCCCACTCAATCTTCCCACTTTTCACCCTACCTGGAATGTCCCCATCTTCCCATCACCTCTAACTCTTGCTCCTTATCCACTTTATCCAAATCCTCCCTAACCTCAAGGTCAAGGTCAGGCATTGCTTCCCCCTTCCCATAGCCTTTCAGCTAGATGGAATTTCTTCCACCTCTGGAGTCCTATAAGAACTTTATCTGTACTTCTGTTTGCCCTTTTATTTATTCATTCAATTAACATTTACAGAAGGTCTATTTCCCCAGACAGCTCTCACTACTGGATTAGTAGTTTTATGAGGACCCATGTTTTAATCTCCTTTACTAGAAGGAAAGCTCCTTTGGAGCAAGTTTCACGTCTGATTAATTTTGTATCCTATAAGACTTTTTTTGGTGGGAACACTGTTAGTTGCTTATACAGCATCAGTTTCCTCCTATTTCTCTTTTCCAACAGAATTCCAAGGTTGTTTAGGTATTCCCTCACCTGTGTTGACATCAAGAAATGCCTCAGATTGTTGCATGTCCTCTTCCTTCCTTTCCACTCCTTCCCTCCCTGTCTCCTCCCTCCCTCCCTCCCCACTCTCCTTTCCCTTTCATTGCTTTCTTCCTTCAAGTTATTCAGTAAACATTTACTAAGCCAGGTATTTTCCTGAGTGCTAAAGATAGAAAATGGTGTAAAGACAAATGGTCTTATTCTTGATGAATCTTAGGGTGAGATTTTTAATAACTTGTCCAAGGTCCCAAAACATAACTAAGCTCAATTTCTTCATGAGGAAACTGAAGCCTTGAGGTTAAATAACATGTCCAAGTTCAGAAAGCAAGTGACAGAGAGGAGCTTAAAGTCAGGTACATGCACGCACGCGCACACACATACACAGACACACACACACACACACACACACACACACACACACACACACACTCACTTGGGGATGCCTGTGCGTCTGACCTCTTCAAAGAATAAGCCTCTGTGGTCATTTAAGAGCCTCTGCAAGCACCGGCTGTTGGCAGCAGCAGCCTCCTCTGCTGAGCCAGGAAGAGGGCTCACAGAGCGTCCTGGAGCCACCTCGAAAGCAGGGTTTAATATACATGTTTGTATGCACATTTACATGTGTCTATACTTTTTTGGCTTAATTGTAGGTGAAAAAGAGACTGGAATTTCCAGACAGTCCCTGCCCTCAAAGAACCCACAGTCTAGTGGGGGAGACCAATGTTTTGAATTACAAAATCCTTTGGCATGTGTATGCCCAGGGCACAGATCTGTGGGCGAGGGAGTGGGCTCTGGAACAGCTTCACAGAGCAGGTCACTGTAGGTGAGTCCTGAAGGGCGAAAAAGGCCAATAAATAGGGGATAGGGAATATTCTAGGCAAAGTGCCAGGGCTTTGTGTCACCTTTGGGAAGCGCGGGTGGAGCTGCAGAACAGGCCACCTGAAGGGCAGTTATGCCGGAGTGCGCCAGGTGAGCTCAGAGCAGGGTTCAGGCCACAAGGGACCTTTCATATCAGACTAAGTAGTTACTATTTATCCTACAGATAATGAGAAGCCTTACTAGATTTTAAGCAGGGGTAAGTAGATTTTCATTTTAGAAATATCACCCTGTTGGCAGATGAAAGAACAGACTGGAAGGGGCCAGCCCAGAGACAATAAAATTTGTTAGAAAGTTGTTTTGTTTTGTTTTGTTTTCAAAAGTTCATGCAAGAATATTGGAGGCAGTGGGATATACAAAAAGAAAAAGGATTGTGATTTAAGAGATTGAGTTTTTAAAACTTGGTCACATAAGTAAGGGATCACAACTTATCTTTCCTATTTGATATGGTTTTATTTTTTTACTATTTCTTTGAAATAAATATTTAACTATTCACATGAGTGTGTATTAAGTGATTATCTGGAGTAAAAACGATGAAAATCCTAGAAAGCACATATGTCTAAAAGGTGTATTACAATACTAATATTCAATATACAGTAGAGCTTTTACAGGAGAGGGTGAACATAAAATAACAGTGTTGACAATTATTCAATACCAAGGGCTCATCTTAGAACTTGCGGTCAATTTAACTTCCAGTTAAGTATCTATTGGTCACCTGGCCTTGACCAAAAGTGAGCTTTATGTGACAATGTCCTGAATAAAGGCTATCTATAATGAATGGCCAGCTCAAAGAGGTCCCTGTCCTGGAGAAGTGGTGGAGATGCCATCCTGACCGATTCCAGATGAAGAGAAGGAGGAGGAAAAATAGTAAAACTTATATTTTTGCAAAAGGAGGAGAAATAATGATTTTTAGGCATTTAAACACCAAGCAAATGTGATGTTCTGGCCTACCTCTGCATCTGCAGGCTCTGGAGGTCCAGGGCAGTGTTTACTGACTCTAGCGGCCTTTGATTCAGCTCTCACAGTGCACTAGATTGACCAAAGGGAAAGACTGACTAATAAAATGTTATCAGATCTTTCTGGTCCAAACACAAAAAATGGACATATACCAGGAAAGTTTGGCATGAATCACTGAATAAAATAGTATTTCTTCTATAAGCAGACATGAATATTAATTGCAGCACTGTTCGTGATGGTGAGAAGCTGGCATCCAAGTTTATAGCAACTGTAGGATGGATAAATAAATTGTTGGATAGTCATACAATGAAATACCATTCCATACGTAAACATGAATGAATTTGAGGTTTGTGTATCATGGGACTAAATATACAATGGCCAGAACATATATAAAAACAGAACTCTGATCCATAACCTTCAGCCGTCCCTTAAACAGACCAGGAAGCCAGCCTGCTCTAAGATTTATAGAAAGTCAGATCTCTATCTTTCATGACAATCCAAAAGGCTAAACAATAACGTTTATAACAACTGACCCCAAATGGCCAGTAGTTGATTAAAAACTTCCCTAATTTTTGCCTGGCTGGCATGGTTCAGTGGTTGAGCACTGAGCTAGGAACCAGGAGGGTCACAGGAGTTCAATTCCCGGTTGGGACACATGCCTGGATTGCAGGCTTGATCCCCCCATATGGGGCGTGCGGTAGGCAGCCGCTCAATGATTCTCTCTCATCATTGATGTTTCTGTCACTCCCTTTCCCGTCCTCTCTGAAATCAATAAAAATATTTTTTAAAAGCTTCCCTAATTTTTGTCCCATTTCCAACTTGGGACCAACCAGAGAAAGCCAAAAATGCATCCCTGACTAAATACAGACGGTGCGCCCTTCTAGTCAGCCCACCGATAGCTGCCTTGTGCCAACACCTCCAACCAGGGCATACCTGAAGGCTTCCCTCCTCCCCCTCCTCCTCCATTATAAAACTATAATATAGTACTTGAGAACACCAATAATAATATCTGAAGCTAATCTAGCAAAATACCAAGTTTTGACAGGCTGAATTGTAGGCTTGTGGCTGTTACACTTTTTTCTATGTACTTAAATCTTTAATGATACTAAAAAGAAATGCAAACGGTAACTCTTCCAATTATGAAGTAAAAATGCTTCTTATGCAGCAAATGATGCTTCTATCTGACACAAATACATCCTTAGTTAAGATTGGTAGTCAGCGACTTTTTAAAGAGTGAGACAGAATGCGAGTATTTTCTGCAACTTCCTTTCCTCCCACAATGATGGCAACATATTGACAGTTTTCTTTTTCTTAGCTTTAATATATCCTTTTAGTGAATGTATATGTGTGTACGCACTATCCTTCATATGACCTCTTGTGACCTCATCACCCTGTCCCTTAATTATATATGTCCTTCATGCATCTTTTTCATACACCAATAATGAACTCACAGAAAGAGAAATTTAAAAAAGCAATCCCATTTACCATTGCAACAAAAAAAAAATTAAGATACCTAGGAATAAATTTAACCAAGGAGACAAAGGACCTGTACTCAGAAAATTTCAGGATTCTAAAAATAGAGATAGAGGAAGACATGAACAAATGGAAGAATATACCATGTTCATGGGTTGGTAGAATCAACATCATTAAAATGTCTTTACAACCCAAACCAATCTATAAATTCAACACAATCCCCATTAAAACACAAGGCATACTTCAAAGACCTAGAAAAAATTCTACAAAAATTCATCTGGAATAAAAAAAGATCCAGAATAGCTGCAGCAATCTTGAGAAAGAAGAACAATGTTGGAAGGATCACAATACCAGATATCAAGCTATACTACAAAACCACTGTTCTCAAAACTGCCTGGTACTGGCACAAGAACAGACATATAGATCAGTGGAACAGAACAGAGAACCCAGAAATAGACACAAGCCAGTATGCTCAATTAATATTTCACAAAGGAGGCAAGAGCATACAGGGGAGACAAGAGAGTCTCTTCAATAAATGGTGTTGGGAAAACTGGACAGATATATACAAAAAAATGAAACTAGACCATCAACTTACACCATACACAAAAATAAACTCAAAATGGATAAAGGACTTAAACATAAGATGGGAAACCATAAAAATCTTAGAAGAAGCCATAGCAGACATTAGTTGTAGCAATATCTTTACTGATACTGCTCCTAGGGCAATGGAAACTAAAGAGAAAATAAACAAATGGGACTACATCAAAATAAAAGGCTTCTGCAGAGCAAAAGAAACCATCAAAAAACAACAAGAAAGCCCACTGCATGCGAGAACATATTTGCCAATGTTATCTCTGATAAGGGTTTAATTTTCAACATTTACAAGGAACTCATACAACTTAACAAAAGGAAGATAAACAATCCAATCAAAAAATGGGCAAAGGACCTAAATAGACACTTTTTGAAAGAGGACATTCAGAAAGCCAAGAGACATATGAAAAGATGCACAAAGTCACTAATCATCCAAGAGATGCAAATCAAAATGACAATGAGGTACTCTCTCACACCTGTCAGAATGGCTATCATCAACAAATCAATAAATGACAAGTGCTGGTGAGGATGCGGAGAAAAAGGAACCCTCATTCACTGCTGGTGGGAATGCAGACTGGTGCAGCCACTGTGGAGAACAGTATGGCGTTTCCTCAAAAAACTGAAAATGGAACTCCCATTTGACCCAGTAATCCCACTTCTAGGAATATATCCCAAGAAAACAGAAATACCAATCAGAAAGGATATATGCACCCCTATGTTCATAGCAGCACAATTTACAATAGCTAAGATTTGGAAACAGCCTATTTGCCCATCAGCAGATAAATGGATTAGAAAACTGTGGTACATCTACACAATGGAATACTACGCTGCTATAAAAAAGAAGGTATTCTTATCATTTGCAACAGCATGGATGGATGTGGAGAGCATTATGCTAAGTGAAATAAGCCAGTCAGAGAAATAAAAATACCACATGATCTCACTCATTTATGGATAATAAAGAACATTACAAACTGTTGAACAAAAATAGACAGAGGCAAAGAAGCATCGAACAGACTGTCAAACTGTAGTGGGAAGGTATGGGAGGGTTGGGGGGGGGGTGGTAAGAGAACAACCAAAGGACTTGTATGCATGTATATAAGCACAAACAACAGACGCAGGACACTGTGGGTGGGGGGACAAGGGCAAGTGCCGGGGGGGTAGGGGAGGCCGGGGGGAGGTCAGTGAGGAAATAAAAAAAAAAAAAAGGAGACATATGTACTACTATTTGTAACACCTTAAACAATAAAATAAAATAAAATGTCATATTTCCTTTTTCCAAATATAACAATATATGTTCACTGGAAACATTTTAGAAAATACAGGATATGCATAAATAAAGAAAAAGTACCCATAGTTGGGTTTGAAACATGGCGGACGACGTGGACCAGCAACAAACTACCAACACTGTAGAAGAGCCCCTGGATCTTATCAGGCTCAGCCTGGATGAGCGAATTTATGTGAAAATGAGAAATGACAGAGAGCTTCAAGGTAGATTACATGCTTATGATCAAAATTTAAACATGATATTGGGAGATATGGAAGAAACTGTGACTATGATAGAAATTGATGAAGAAACATATGAAGAGATATATAAATCAACAAAACGGGATATTCCAATGCTTTTGTCCGGAGACATGGTGTTGTGCTAGTTGCCCCTCCATTGAGACTGGTTGAAAGAAAGAATATATCCTGTGTGGAAATTAGGAGACTTTATATGATTGCGTCTTTAAAGGCAGAAGATATTCAAAAGAGAAACCTGTGTTTATTTTGATATTAAGAAATGACCAAGGATTCTTCTGCTCCTGAAATGAGTTTATTTGCACATAACTCACAAATTATTAAGCTAAATGGCACTTTTATTTTTCTCCAACCCTTCCAATAAATGTGATCACCAAAACGCAGCCCTCTTTTTTAGGAGTTGATTTGCTCCATTGCTTTTTCCAGACAACTTCTTATTTTTTAAATTTAAATTAAATTTGATGTTTTCTTTATAAAATAAAAGCACCTATAGTCATACTATTCTGACATATTTTTTCAATATATATTTTTCAATGTACTTTTTCTAATAATTTTGTCTATACATTTAAAAAATAATAGGTCTTAAGATTCTATTCATATTAATATTTTATTGAGATACCAACCTCAAGTAATATCTATACCAATATGCTCCTTATGGTATATAAAATTGTCACCTAGCCTTAGCTAGTTTGGCTCAGTGGATAGAACGTCGGCCTGCAGACTGAAGGGTCCCGGGTTCGATTCTGGTCAAGGGCACATGCCTGGGTTGCAGACTCAATCCCCAGGAGAGGGCATGCAGGAGGCAGCCAATCAATGATCCTCTCTCATCATTGATGTTTCTATCTCTCTCTCCCTCTTCCTTCCTCTCTGAAATCAATGAAAATATTAAAATAAATAAATAAAATAAATTTGTCACCTGAAAGAAGAAACTGGCACAGGAGAATATCATGAATAAATGTATGAAATAAATGTGTGAATAAAGCAATAATGAGTTAGGCACAGAAATATCATCTACATTTTCATAGATGAAAATTTTAAATATATATATTTAAATACCTACATATATACATATATACATATATACTATATACATATATACACATATATACATATATATACATATATATGTATAGAGAGCACCTGGGAAGGCACAGGGGCATTTCTTTAATTATTGTCAGCTGAATCCAGTGGTGTTGGCAGAGCCACGTCCTGGAAAAATGCTTTGCCAGAGGCAGGAGTGTTATCAGCTTGACCTTCAGCCCAGGTGCCAGGGGGTGGGTTTTGTTATTTAAATCCAGCCAAGTGCCAGGAATGAATATGATCTGGGCCCACCCAAGAACGTGCACAATCTCCTTTGTCTTGACTTTTAGTAAAACTTCCTGGTTTTTGCTGTATAAAATAAACACTCTGTATTGGGTCTGGGTCCCTGTCTCTCCATCAGAGGACAGTGGTCCCACCTGGCCCCAGCTTTTTCCTTCCATCTTTGTGTCTGTCTCTTCCTTTTATTTTCTCAATCCCCAGCAACCACTACTCAGGAACCAGATCGCTCTCTAGATGCGCTGGACTCGGAGAAGAGAGAAATATTTACATATACGTGTGTGTATATATATATATTCAATAGCTCCTCAAAGTTCATATATTGAGCATTGACTAAAGACCTCAAGGAATCAAGTTTTAAACTACACTGTTCCCAGTGTCCCCTGGGGAAGAATCTTGAGACAGCAGAATCATCCTCAGGTTTAGTATCAGAGATTGCTACATTAAGAAGACATGATTTGGATTCCAGCTCAGAGGAAACCAGATTAGCATCTTCAATGGTCTCTCTTAAGATTCTGGACACTAGTCCAATGTCATTTCTCTAGTTAATAATTAATTCTTTTCTGAACATAACCTGGCCTATAATTTTAAAAGAAATTATTAGAGGTTTTTTTTTTACCTGACTCAGTGAAAGTCATTTTGATTCAATGTTACTTTCATAATATTATCTGATATGTCTGAGGGATAATTATGTTTTATAGTTATAGAAGTTAACAAGGCTACAACATAAAATGGTTTAAATTAAGGTGATATAAAATACAGAGAAAAGCCACTGACCAGTAAAAATAGTCTGTGATGGAAATGTCTTGCAGTACAAATCAGTTATATCAAAGGAAGAAAATGCACATTAATCCCTTCATAATGGAATTTCTAGACAGTTTATTCAATCACCCTGTGGCATCATATGATATGAAATACTAGTATGACCTAAAATGTTGAATTCACAATAAACTAAGTTTAAAATCTTAAAATAATGCAAGCATTTAATTTGTTTAGTCAAAATGATAATTAATGTTGGTCGATCATTCATTTTGTATAAAATGGTGATCAATTCTCACGCGCTACAACACGTGTGGCTTAGGGGGTGAGGAAGGACAAAGGTTTGGGTGCAGCTCTGACCCCTCTTCCCAGTGAGCACACCTGCCCCTGCCTGTCTAGTGACACCTCCAACTTAGGGTATTGAAGCTGAACTTGTTATCTTTTTCAAAAACCCTCTCTGCCTTCCCATCTTCATCAATGGTATCACCATCCTTAGTTTCCCAGACAACAACAAAATAAGACCTTCTCAGTTCCTCCTCTGAATGCTGTTTTCCCAACTCTCCACCTCCCATTCTGTCATTCTACCCATGAACCTAAGAATCAGCAAGCTTACTGATTCTACCTCATAAATGTTCCTCAAATCCAGATACTCCTCATCTCACCTTCACGCTCATGGCCTCTTCCACAGCCTTTGGTCAGTTCCTCGTTGTCTGTGAACTCATCAACTGCAACAGCCTCTAAATGACTCACTGTCTGAGGACCTCCTCAGTTCACACCTCACTCTGCCCATAGAGCTGTTTTGTACAAAAAGAGATCTCATTGTGGGAAATCTTTGTAAAAACTTCTGTTAGCTCCCTGTTGCTACTTGGCATAATATATCAAGACCTTCATCATTTGACTGCAGTCTATCTGATCAGTTTCATGTTCTGCATGAAGTCTGCTCTTTACATTTGTAGGGCCTGGCCAAGAGTAGAAATGGAGGCCCATATACCATATACATGAAGATAAAAACTTACAAATCAAGCTTACAAAATGTTAAATAGGTTCAAACCTTCTATGTCAACTGCTTAAAGGACATGGAGACTGGAGTAAATATAACTGCTTAAAGGACATGGAGACCTGGGATAAATTTAGAATTCTTAAACTCCTCCAAGGCTCACATGGGAACCAGCAGCACAGGAAGGCTCTGGGCCACCAGCCTGTACCCTACTCTCTTTTCTTCCACTCCTAATTTCCCTCCATGAAGAGTCTTGTGAGCAGGCTGCGGACACCCCTAGCTGAGGTCAGAGCTCAACCACATACCTCTGGCCAAGTGACACCATCTAAAGAGCAGGACCCATCACAAGGGCCCCTGTTGCTCAAGTATAAGGACAATACCAGTACATGGGTTTGAACTTCATGGGTCTACTTATATACAGTCTTTTCCCCCCACAAATACTGTAAATGCATTTTCTCTTATTATTTTCTTAATAATATTTGCTTTTCTCTGGCTTACTTTGTTAAGAATACAGTATATAATACATATAACATACAAAATATGTTAATCAACAGTTTATGTTCTTTGTAAGGTTTCTGGTTAACAGTAGGACATAGGTAGTTAAGATTTTGGAGAGTCGCCCAGCCGATGTGGCTCATTATTTGAGCTTTTACCTATGAACCAAGAGATCATGGTTCCATTCCTGGTCAGGGCACATGCCCAGGTAGCAAGCTCAATCCCCAGAAGGGGTTGTGCAGGAGGCAGCCAATCAATGATTCTCTCTCATCATTGATGCTTCTTTCCCTCTCCCTTCTTCTCTGAAATCAATAAAAATATATATATATTAAAAAATATTTTGGGTAGTCAAAAGTTATACATTGATTTTTGACTGTGTGGAGGCACCTGATCCCCACATTGTTCAAAGGTCAACTGTACTATTGCCCAGCACATCACACACATCAGCAACACAGAATGTCTCCTGGCTTCTGGAATATATGAGGTCTTTTCACCTCTTCTTGTCTGAATAAGCTTTATGTAAAGTTTTTTCTCAGGGAAGTCAGACATATTTTTTGTAGTTCCTTTTATATTTCTAACACTTTCCCTAGTTGACTCTGAGACCTTGACTATTCCCTCCTCTTGTTTGAATGTCCCAAATATATAGCAATGCCAGGTATGTAGTACCCTTGATAACAGTGTGATAAATGAATGAACAAATTAATTAATGAATCAATAACTTCTATCCCTATCTCTAGCCCATCATTGTTTTTCTCCTACTCAACTTCCATTCTCATTTTTGGATTTCTAAATCCATCAGGAGTTCCAGAAGGAAAAATAAAATAAAACTCTACTCCATTGATGGGGTAAAACAGGCTCTTTACACAAGGACATGGAGGCAAGGGAAACAAGAAACAGTAAATGAGGGATCTACATCCTGAAGAATTATATTGTCACTAGTAGCTCTGTGCACAAATCTGTGTGCCAGTAGCTCTCTGTGGGGCCTGGCTGCTCTGCGCCCGCTGCCCAGAGGCCCATATGCGGCCGGGAGTGGAACGCTTGCCTTATTGCCGTGGCGATGAAGCAAGCATTCCACCAGGCCACTCACGCTGCCCACTCTCAGAGGCCTCCCCCCCACCCCCCCAGGACCGGGGGACTCTGGCAGGCTGAGAGGACTGGGCGCCGCCATCTTGTGGCTATGGGCGCTGCCATCTTTGTGAGTGATGGTTAATTTGCATGTTACCCTTTTATTAGATAGGATAACATATTATTCTTAATTATCTTATAGGATTAATTCTAGAATGGGGTAGACTAAAATGATTACTTTCATTCTCCTTATTATTTTTTCTACAATATCCCTAATAGTTTGTAAAGTGTTTGTTCTAAATTAACAGCATGACATGGCATAATACGATGGTGTGTAGCTTTCCACATTTAGAAAATGGAAGTGATAACAGAACCTTCCTACTTACCTCAGAAGGTCAGTGTAAGGATTAAGAGGGTCTATACCATCTTAGAACATTGCCCAATACACATAAATGTTACCTAATTTTATTTTCCTAAAATTTCTAATTATTTCTTAATTTCTTTTTTTCTCTTTCCCTCTCTTTTTCTCTCTCTCCCCTTCTCTTACTCCTTCCCATCTTCCTTCCTTCTTTCCTCCCATCCTTCCTCCTTTCCTTCCTTCCTTCCTTTCTTCTTTTCTTCCTAAGAGAGTAGATCATAAAACTCATCACAAAATATTTTGTAATGTATGAGGTGATGTATGTTAACTAAATTTATTGTAATGATCATTTCACAATATATATACACTAGAGGTCCAGTGCACAAAATTAGTGCACGGGGGCGGGGGGCCTCAGCCCAGCCTGCACCCTTTCCAATCCAGGACCCCTCAGGGGATGTCCAACTGCCGGTTTAGGCCCGATCCCACATGGGATCGGGCCTAAACTGGCAGTTGGACATCTCTCTCTCAATCCAGGACCGCTGACTCCTAACCGCTCACCTGTCTGCCTGCCTGATAGCCCCTAACCACTCTGCCTGCCTGCCTGATCGCCTCTAACTGCTCCCCTGCCTTCCTGATTGACCCTAACTGCCTCTGTCTGCCTGCCTGATCACCCCTAACTGCCTCTGCCTCAGCCCCCACCACTGTGGCTTTGTCCAGAAGGACATCTGGTCTATCTGGTCTAATTAGCATATTACCCTTTTATTAGTATAGATTATAAAGTCATTATGTTGTACTCCAGAAACTAAAACAACATTGTAGATTAGATCAATTATATCTCAGCATAAAAGAAAAAGAACAACTATGAACATATAGATATACTATAAACATCATGATAGCATGTAGTCATTAAAAACATAATAAAGGATTCTGGTGTATGCAAAGAATTTTATGATTCACATTATACTGACCAAGGACAGTGGCTATTTCTATAATCAACCTCCAAATGCAATGTCACAAATACTTTACAATCTACTTTGCCAGCTTTGAAATTATACAATTGAGATTATTTTAAAAATTGGAATAATTTTTTTCAAAACTTACACATAAAATGAGATTCTGCTAATATTTACTAACATTTAAATCACACTTTAAAAATTCCCATAGCTTAAAATTCATAAAATTTGACAGGATTATGTATTTTTAGATGCTTTCTTAAATTTTCAACATTTCAGCTATACTGCCAAACTTTACAATGTAGAAGTAAAAAAGATAAATTGCCAAGACATGAAGCGGATGTAAAGAAGAAGAAGAAGAAGAAGAAGCAGCAATTATGACAGACCGAGCTAGCCATGGACCACAGCTGTGTCCTCTTCCCATGGGGCACACAGCTGGACTCCAGTCTCAGTTTCCTCACATGTGACTGAATTCTGGCCAAGGAAATGTAAACCAGAGTGATGTGTGCCACTTCTAAGTCTGGCCCTTAAGCACATGCAATCCTTCATGCCCCTTCCCCTTTCATGGTAATGTGGAAGCCTTGTATTAAATATAGCAAAGCCACAGGATAAAAGAAAGCTGGTTCTCTTAATCACTGCTTGGAAAGGTGCCACCCACTAATCAGGAACACACATTATATGCCTGATAAATAAATTTCTATTTTGTCCAGTCCTTGAGATTTCAAGTTTATCTGTTGTACAGTGGCCAGGTTTACCACTATAAACATCATAAATTATCATCAAGAAGCCCCACTACCCTTGATGCAGAAATTAATAACTTGGATTGGAATAATATGTTTTAGGGGAATTAGCAGCAAAAATGTTTACTTTTCCATTGCTTACTCATGCTAATATTAAAAGTTTGCCTGCATTTCCTAAATCAAAAGTATGCTATGTAAGGAGGAGAAACAATTAGGTTCTAATATTCAGTGCAGAAACTCTACAAATTAAGTAATTTATATTAGGAAAAAGTTTTTATTCAACCTACACAACAGAGGAAACAAAGCTATGTCTTTAAAAAATCATCCCTGAAGGAAATCTAACAATGGCATAAAAATATCATAGCCACACCTGGTGGCATCATTACATTAATATTTCTACTCCTACAATGTACACTTTTTTAGAACTTCCAAGCACTTGAGGACTTCTATCAAGGTGATGAAAGGAGAGAAGGGTTGATTGCACAGAAGGAGAGCTGGGTTGGTAATATGCTAATTTATGTTGTCACATTAAGGAGCATCTCAAACTTGACCAAAAGTAACTTGAATATGCAATATTAATATTGCCAATCATAAAAAAGTGACTTGTATTTTTTAACCAATAAATATCTAATTCCATTAGGCTTCCCACTTTGTTGATTTCCATGACATTGGAAAAACAGATGGGCTCCTTGGAGCCTAGAGATATACAACAGGCAATCTGTACACAGAAGCTACTCTTGTATCCCATTTACTTTGGTGAAATTGGCAAGACTTGTGCACCATGGATATATGAGATGATCCAGATTAGCTCAGTGATGAAGAAGAGGAAAACTTCTATCACCCCTCAAAGAGACAACTGGAAACTAACTTTTTAGATTGATGCTATCTATATGTATAAAAGCCTAAGTGACTGGACAACCGGCCAGTAGCTATGATGTGCACTGACCACCAGGGGGCAGATGCTCAATGCAGGAGCTGGCCTCTGGTGGTCAGTGTGCTCCCACAGCCAACCTTCCGCAGTCCCTCTTCCCAGCTGGCCAGCCCCGATCAGCCTCAATCATCAGCCAGGCCAAGGGACCCCACCTGTGCACAAATTTGTGCACCGGGCCTCTATTATTACAATAACCTCTATTATTACAATAACCTTCTTCACAGGATCTTCTCCATCCTTGGGAGCCAATGTAGCAATGTTTTGATATTGCTTTTGAAGTAGTACATCATCAACTTCTGTCTTTTCCCTTCCATCACCACAACTAACCTATCCCTACCAGTGAGTAATTGGTGAAAATTGAGCTTGGGTCAAAAGGTCTTTTAAGTAATCATAAACAATGTGTAACTTAACTGAAACCTAAACAATGGGGATAGCAAGAATCAAGACTCATCCAATCTACAACCACTTGAGAAGTATGATTTGCAAATTTTAGTACAGCCTCTGGCATAGAAGACATGAAAACCACCAAGCAGGGATGGGTGTGGAGCACAGTGTGAAAAATGGTAACATATCCATTATATATCATCAACAATAGTAGAAACCATACATCAAGTTTCCCAGGCATAATGTTCAAATAGTTCTCCCCAGTCTCCAAAGAGCATATAATTGCCTCAGAATCGAAATTATTTTCATACATACCACTGTACATGAAAAAGGAGAAGGAAGGAAGGGAAGCATTGATTGATTACCAGTTCATTAGGACTGATTACCCACTTTGGTCCCTGAAAATATATATGTCTATAATTAATTGAGTTCAAAGGGAACCAAGTTCCCATGGCATCCACTGATTGCATATGTCAAAGCTAAATGTGCTCTGGTGTTCTGAATAGAGCTTCTTAGACTCTAAGGTCATTAAAGAAAACCTATGAGAGAGTTGGGATGAAAGAATGATGAAGTAGCAATCAATTCCACTCCTTTGATAAAACACATTTGCGGTCTCAATTCCTTCCGCATTACCCTAAGTCCTCACTAGACTTGAAATTCTGTGGGAATGGGGAGTGTGCATTGTTCAGCTGACTCCCAGCACCCAGCAGTGCAAGCAGCACATTGCAGGAATCAATGTTTGTTTACCTCTGTGGCCTGGTCCTGGATAGTTGTTCCCTGAAGATCTGTGTGGCTCCAGAAGATCTAGGCAAACCTGTATTACCCTAAGTTCCAAGCACCCTCACAAGGCAAGTGCAGCCCAGGACTGACCATGATCAGTGGTCCTTGAATTAACTCATCTTTGGGCTGCACTAAATGGTAACAAGGCATGTCCAAGTATTTCCTCAACCCCTCATATCTTGAGATACTGACCACAGTAAACCTCAACTGCTGCATTAAAAAAAAGACTAATTTTCCCTACACCCTTAAAATAGTAGCTTACACTTTCCTTCATAAATATACATTCGTTCCTGAATGGTATGGTTAAAGTATCTTTCAGTAGATGGAAGTTGTCCAAGATGCTTCACTGATGGAGTCAACAAATATTTACAGGGCATTTAATATGTGCCTGACACCATATTAGGAGCCAAGAACATAACCATGAGCAAAACCAGACATGATTTCTGCTTTCATGTGGCTTTCAGTCTAATAGGAGAGACAAGCAGTAAACACATTAGCATGGGGGGAAAAACATAATTACTAACAGTGCTAAGTGCTCTGAAATTCAACAATAGATACAGGATGAGATGAAAGAATAAAATAGAGCCACTTAATTTAGATTAAGATTTCTTTGGAACAGTTCTGAAGGAAGTGACTTGTAAGATGAACAGGAGTTGGCAGATGATGAAGTCAGAAGTACAAGGAGACAAAGAGGCCAAGTCCCTGAGGCCGGAAAGAGGACAGTGCACCTGAGGCTCTGGCTCACCTGGAGCTCTGGCTTTCTCCACCGTTCCCAGCATCTCTGATCTTTGCTTCTTCTTTTATCCCACCAACCCCTGCATTTTCAGCCTTTTCCTTCTGTGCACACAGAACCTGTTTTCTCCCCCAACTATCCATCAACACTACAGTAGTTCCTACTTATCCACAGAAGATATGTGCAAAGACCCCCATTGGATGTCTGAAATTGCAGGCAGTACCAACCCTATATGTTTTTTTCCTATACATACACTAGAGGCCCGGTGCATGAATTTGTGCACAGGTGGGGGTCCAGCCGGCCTGCCCCAATCAGGGTGGGGGAGGCAATCAAGAGAGGGTACAGCCAGGGGGAGGGGCTGTGGGTGGTTGGCCAGCGGGGGGAGGGGCTGTGGGTGGTTGGCCAGCTGGCCCCGCCCCCTGGTCCAACTCCCGGTTGAACTCTTGGTTGAGGGGACAATTTGCATATTAGCCTTTTATTATATAGGATACCTATGACAAAGTTTAATTTATAAATTAGGCATAGTAAGAAAGCAATAATAACTAATAGTAAAATAGAACAGTTTTAACAATATACTGCAATAAAAGTTATACAAATGCGGGGTGTCTCTCTCACTCAACAAAATAGCATGAATTTCTTTTTCCTTTTTCACAATTTTATGGGCAGAAAATTCATTCTTACTTTACAATCATCTTAGCAATCTCAGCATATGATATTTTTTCTTTCCTTATTATGTCAAGAACTTTCGCCTCTGCACTTGAAGGAAGCACTTTTTGGCTTCTCTTTCGCATGTCTGAATTGCCACCATCACTACTCTTGCACTTTGGGGTAAGTTAAGGGTGACTTGAACACAAGCACTGCACTATTTTGACAGTAGAGGGCTACTACATGACTAACAGAAGTGAGCATCCTATCTAATAAAGAGGGAATATGCTAATTCACCATCACACCCTCACAAAGATGGAGGCGCCCACAGCCAATAAGGAGGGAATATGTTAATTGACTGCCATGCCCTCAAAGATGTCAGCACCCACAGCCACAAGATGGCGCCACCCAGTCCCCTCAGCCCCACCTGGGCGGCAGGTGCACAGCACAGCCGGGCCCGCCCCCAGGCGGGTCCAGCTGCTCCACACACCTGCCTCCAGAGTCCCCCAGTCCCCTCAGCCCCCCAGCCACCCAGGGCCTCCCGAGGTTCAGGTAACCAGCCCCCCAGCAGGCCCGAGGCACAGGCAAGCCTCGGATGGCGGCTGCCCAGCTGCCCAGGGCCACCCGAGGTTCAGGTAACCAGGGCCGGCCGAGGCTTGTGCTGCCAGCAGTGGCAGCAGCAGAGGTGTGATGGGGGCATCGCCTTCCCCTGATTGCAGGGTTGCCTCCCACCCCTGAGGGCTCCCGGACTGTGAGAAGGGGCAGGCTGAGCTGAGGGACCCCCCCTCCAGTACATGAATTTTCATGCAACGGGTCTCTAGTCTGTAATATGGAGACACTGGACAAAGGGATAATTCACATCAGAGTGGGACATGGTGAGATTTCATCACATTACCCAGAACAGCATGCAACTAGAAATTCATGAACTGTATGTTTCTGGAATTTTCCATTTAATAATTTCAACCATGGTTTGCCATGGGAACTGAAACTGAAGAAGGAGGATTATTGTATACCAGTTACTTGTGGCCCCTACTTAAAAATTTCAATGGGCAAATTTGAAACCTCCATGGCCTGATCCACCGACAGCACTGTGCCCCATTGATTGTTCTCTCCGTGATACTTTCTCCTCTTCTGGATTCAATGAGGATGCTTTTTCCTGTTTTTACTGACCTCCCTAGATACCACTTCTTTGATCTGTCCCTTAAAAACTGGGCTCCTCCCATATTCCAGCCTCTCTTCTCATCGTGAAACTTTCTTCCCAGGTGACCCTATCTCATTCCAACACTTTAAACTACAACAAACATTCTGATAATATCCCAACCAGCTTTCTCTCCAGAGCAAGAGTTCCTGGTATGTTGCCTCTTGGTTGTTTCAAAGCCTCAGAGTCACTGTGTCCAGCGTTAGGGGGGGCTGTGTGGGAACGAACATGCTTCTGTCACTGTCCCTATAGAGATAATGTCCCTGCCTAACTGTTCCACACCCTCACTATTTCTTCCTCAAAGGAAAAGTTACACATCTTATTGTTCAGCTCTTGAACATTTATTGAGCCCAATTTTAAGAATAGGTGGGTACTGGAAATATTGAGGAGAACATTATATAAAGTACATGACTGTCTAACCACTAAGCTGTACACCTGAAACCAATGCATGTGGCCCCTGTTACATGGGTGGGGTCACTGTTTCTTAGAGACAGAATGGGGCTTCACCCACTTTGTTGCCACTTTCTAATTCAGACTTTTTACTCAGGTCTTGCTCTTGCAGGGTAAGTACTGCTGGATAGGGCCTGGTCCTGGGGGCAACCAGCCATCCCACTGCTTCTGGTCTCCTGAGTTAGAAGATGCAGCATCTGCTTCCCAGATTCAGCTATCTCAGGTTGAGGAGGAAAAGAGAAGGCCCCTCTTGGATTCCCAGAATTAAACCTCACCTATGGGCTTGTTTTGGGGACAGGATGCTTACCTGTTCATCATTAAAGCAGTGCTTCATGTCTCATTCAAAAATTTCCCTTATCTATACACTTCTGTGTTAGAAAACTATGCAAGGGAGAAGAGCATTAAAATCCCACCCTCCCCAAGTTCATCACCAGCCCTTTCTTTTCAAAGTGAATGGCTGCCCAACCCAAGTGGTTGTAGCCTCTTCCTTCTCTCATATCCAAAGTGAGTTAGCTTGTCCTTCTAATTCTTTCCTAGTATAATTTAAATATGTCCTTTTTCTCATCTCTTTCCTTAGTTGGTGCTCTAGCACTGATCACCTTGATATGCAAACTTGGTCCTATCACTCTCCTGCTTAAAATCTTTCTGTCTCCCTAAAGCTTCCCAAGCAAAGCCCAGCTCCTTTGCATGACATGGACCTCTCCAGTCTCATCTCCTCCCACCCTCAGTTGTAATACTCAAGGTGCACTACACACGTGCTCATATCTGTCATTGCACTCATTGCCCTCTTTGTCCATCTCTTTTTGGAAACCATTTCTAACTACTTTCTCCAACTGCTCACTTAATCATTCACCGCTTCTGTGTTCCCACAGCACCCCGAGTCTTCCTGTGTCTCCCAGCTAATGTCCTTGGAAGGTAGGACTCTGTATGCCCATCTCTGTATCTCTGGTTCTTAGTATGGGACAGGCCTTGGGTGAATGTTGGCTGAACAAATAACGGAACAGAGGTGAGAATAAGAATGAAGCTGCAGAGATGCAACATGAACACACAGTGATAATCACAGTTGTGGAGTCAAATGTCTTTTATGAATTTAAGTATTTGTGGAATAAACTTCTAGTTAATACTGGGTTTGAAAAATATATTTTAAAAATCTCCTAGAAGAAATCATATGATGATAAACTTGATCAAACTATTAACTCTTTATTTGGATATCAAGACACTGCCATAAATAAAAGCTATTCTTTAAATATTACAAAATCAAAAATCAATATTTGCTTTATTCAATCCAGCATGCCACCAGTGACAACTACAGAACATGAAACCACACTTGATTTAGAAGCCATAAACATCTCCTGGGAAAGGACACAGTTTCCTTTTAGAACACATGATTTTCAACTGGTCATGTGCCTCAAATCTCCTACAGTGTAGAAGAATACTGAAATCATTGCTAATTAAAGAAATTTACTGTCTACCTCCTATAAGCCACATTGTGCAAGTCACCTTCAAATTCTTCCTTGCTGTGATAATTTGAAAAAAAATTAAATTACGGAGTAATACTGGTAAGACTTGCAAATTTGGAAGTAGCAAAGAGGTTAGGCAGGATAGTAAGTGAATGCTTTTTATTTTGGTATTTAATACATGTTACTGGGGCAAGAAACAAGTGATTAAGAAGAGAAAGAAAGGGGAAAACAAGACAAAGTTTTCTATCCAACAGTCTTACAGTATTTATCATAACTAACATTGCAATTAATAAAAAGTTCAACACAATGCAGGTGTGGATATAGAAGCAAACTGAAAAATTTAAAGCATGCATACAACTTTTTGAGGGAAATTCCACAGACAGGAAACTGGAGGTTCACAGAAGTTAAGCACTTTGTTCAAATCTGACAGCCGGAAAATGGAAGAGCTGTCAATCAGCCTAAGGTCTTTAGATGTAATTATCTTCTCCCTACACCATTCTTTACTCATTGTGTTTCTGTTATTGCTTCTACACAATAAATCTATCTATTCTGAAATCAAGGCTTCAAAGAAATTGTAACATTCAAAATTAAACACTAATACAGCTCAACATTTAAAACGGCATATATGAAAAACCCACAGCAAACATCATACTACTGGCAAAGGACAGAAAGCTTTTCTCTAAGATCAGGAAAAAGGCAAGGATGTCTACTGTTGCCACTTCTGTTAAACAGAGTACTTTTTTTTTTTTTTTTACTATTGAGTTGTATGAGTTCTTTATATATTTTGGATACTAACCCCTTATCAGACATATCGTTTGCAATTTTTTTCTTTTTTTGCTATGCAGAAGCTTTTTAGTTTGGTATAGTCCCAATTGTTTATTTTTTATTTTGTTGCTTGTGCTTTAGGAGTAATTTTCAAAAAATCATTAACAAAACCCATGCCAAGGAGTTTTTTACTATATTTTCTTCTAGGAGTTTCATGCACCTCCATGTTTATAGCAGCATTATTTACAATAACCAAGAATTTAATTACCAGAGCTGGGGGAATCAGAGGAAGATGGTTAAGAAAAGTACAAACTTCTAATTATAAGATAAATGTGTACTAGGGATGTAATATACAACATGATAACCATGGTTAATGTAATATACAACATTATAACCATCCTTATGATACATAGTAAAGTTAAGAGAGAAGATCTTAAGAGTTCACATAACAGATGATTTTTTTCTTTTATTTTTATTGCATCTAAAAATAAAACTAACAGATGGGTGCTAACTAACTCTATTGTGGTAATCACTTCACAGTACATGTAAATCAAACCATCATGTTGTATATAATGATGTATATAACTTTATATAGTGATGTATGTCAATTATTTTCAATAAAACTGAAAAAAAGATAACTTTAAAAACAAATATTTTACTAGAGGTACAAGCCAGAGAAATTAGAAGAGGCAAAAAAAGGCATCCAAATTAGAAGAAAGTAAATGTATCTCTATTCATAGATATGATGTCATATGTAGAAAACCCTAAAGATTCCATACACAACTACTGTCAGAACTTATAAACATAATCAACAAAGCAGCAGGATACAAAGTTAACACACAAAAATCAGTTGCATTTCTATACATTAACAATGACACTCCAAAAGAAAAAATTAAGAAAAGAATGTACATTTACAATACATCAAAAAGCATAACGTACTTAGAACTTAACATAACAAAGAAGTTGAAAGACTTGTTAGTGACAACTACAAAACATCTGAAATAAATTTTAAAGTATGTAAGTAATGGAAAGACATTCCATGTTCATGAATTAGAAGACTTAATATTGTTAAGATGTCAAAATTATCCAAAGCAATCTATAGATTCTGTGCAATCTCTGACAAAATTCCAAAGTACTTTTTACAGAAACAGAAAAATCCATCCTGAACTTCATATAGAATTTTACAGGACCTAGAATAACCAAAACAATCCTGAAAGGAACAAAACTAGAGTTCTCATACTCCTTGATTTCATAACTTACTGCAAAAGTGCAGTAATAAAACCAGTGTGGTATTAGAATAAAGACATATAAACTAATGGAATAGAATAGAGTCCAGAAATAGAACAGAGTCCCTCATATACGGTCAAATGATTTTTGACCAAGGTGCCAAGGCCATTCCATAGCAAAAGGTCAGTTTTTTCAACAAATGATTATGGAAAAACTGGATATGCAACTAAATAAAGGTGGACCTTTACCTAACACTATATACAAAAATCAACTTAAAATGGGCTCGTGACCTAAAAACACTCTGAGAAGAAAACGTAGGACAAAATCTTCACAACCTTGGATTTCTTAGATATGATACTGAAGGGACAGGCACTAAAAAAAAAAATACTAATAATAAATAAATTGGACTTCATGAAAATTTTAAAATTTTGTATATTAAAGACACTACCAACAATGTTGCCCCAATAAATTCAATAAAAACAATAAATAAAAACTTAAAAACTGACACTGCCAACAATAAAAAGATAACCCAAAAATCTAAAGAACAACATAAACTGATGAACAAAATAGAAAAAGAGGCATGGATACATGGAACAGACAGAGTTGTCAGAGAAAAGAGGGGAGAGAGGTAGAGGGAGGGGGTTGGGTGGCAAAGGGGGTGGAAATGGGGACATCTGTAAGAGTGTCAACAATAAAAATAAAGTTAAAAATAATAAAGCATGCATTGAAGCCAAAAACAAACAAACAAACAAAAAAAAACAACAACCAAAAACAAACAAAAAAAGACAACCCACAGAATGGGACAAAATATTTTCAAATCATATATCTGATAGAAGATTAATAACTAGAATACATAATTTCCTGAAACACAACAAGAAAACCAAACAACCCGATTCAAAAATAGCCAAAGAATTTGAATGGACATTTCTCCAAAGAAGATATGCAAGTGGCCAATAAACACATGAAAAGATGCTCAATATCACTAATTATTAGGAAAATACTACAATTAAAACTATACTACAATCCTAATACTCACACCTATTAGGATGACTATTATTTAAAAACAATACACAGGAAACAAGTTTTGGCAAGTATGTGGAGAAACTGAAATCCTTGTGTACTGTCGTGGGAATGTAAAATGGTAAAGCCATTGTGGAAAACAGAATGGTGGTTCCTAAAAAAAGTTAAAATAAAATTATCATGTGATCCAGCAATTCTACTTCTGGAAACATACCCAAAAAATTGAAATCAGGGTCTTGAAGAGATACTTCTACATCCATATTCATAGCTGCATTATTCACAATAGTTAGAATGTGGAGAATAACCAAGTGTCCATCAAAGGATGAATGTGTAAACAAAACGTTTATCCACAAAATGTGGTATATACATATAATGGAACACTGTTCGGCCTTAGAAAAGGAAATCCTGCCATAAACTACAACATGGTGAAGCTTTAAGACATTACTCTAAGTAAAATAAACCATTAAAAAAAGACAAATACTTTATAATTCCACTTATAGGAGGCACTTAATATAGTCAAAATCACAGAGACAGAAAGTAGAATGGGGTTGCCAGGTACTGAGGGAGAAGAGAATAGGTAGTTATTGTTAACAGGTGTAGAGTTTCAGTTGTGCAAGATGAAAAGCATTCTGGAGATGGATGGTGGTGAAGTTGCACTATATAAATGGCACTTAACTGAATGCATAAAAATGGGTAAGATCATATATCCCATGTTATGTATATTATACCACAATTTTAAAAATGGGGGAGGGAGAAGTTTAAAAAATTATACATTAATCATTTGAAAATCAACAGCAATCCTTTAAGAAATAAGTACCACATATTTAACCATCAAACTCATCTTTAGCATCCCCAACATTATTTTTCAAAATATTAATCCACATCAATTCCTACTTATTTATCTACAGGTTTCTATTTTTTAACCTTAGACTTCTTTAAAGCAGGTCTCAGAATCACATAATAACCAAAAGTACTGTAAATATCTAAGTAATTAGAAAGTAAAATGAAATAGTGCAATATTGTACTGGTTCATAATGGTGAATGACATGAGGTACAGCTGGTGACTTGAGGCAAACTGGAATCTTTCTTGTGACCATTAGCTCACAATCAGTCCATTGGGTTCTCTGTGACATACAGCATGGCCAGTCTTCTGGTTTTTAGGATTGCCTTTTCTATTATTTTCCTGCTAATTGCTACTCCCACAATAGCCTATTAAATCTTCTCGCTCTAAACTAATTATTTTCTGCTTCTCCTCTCTTTTCATTCATTTTTTTTTTTTGCTTTGTTTTCATGTAGTTGTAAGTACTTCACTGCTCACTACAGTCCAGTGGAGAGAAAAGATAATCTACATTCATCTCTACATTGCTTGTTCTGTATGCTTTTACCAACAGGATCATGGATATATTGATTAGGGACTTTTATGATCACTGAAGATGACAGAGATTAAGAGACCTGGACAAGATTATATGGCCAGTTGGTGACTGAATTGGGACTGAACCAGGAGTTTTAATTCCTGGATCATGACAAAAGATCTGTGGTTACTAACTGCCATATATACTTTATCCCTCTAGATATAGATTTGGGTTCCTCGGATTCCTTCAAGATTTTAACTTGTCTTAGGAAGCTCCAAGGAGCTAAGCTATCTTCTCTTACATTTGCTGTAAAGTTCAGGAAAGAATCTGGGCCAAGCCAGAGGCAGCTGGGCCTAGAAGATTCTGCGTGGGAGTGGACAGCTGCGGATCTCTGGATCACAAGCCTCAGCAACACAGGCTATACAGTCTGTGATTTGCCTGCATATTTGTATAATGAAGATAAAAATTCAGTTTGTATTTAATTATTGTTTTGATAACTTGGTGGTTTTAAATAATTTGCCAATGGTATTTTCAAATTCCTTTTCCTTTGATTTTATCCTTCCTCTTAATGTGGCAATTAAATACCACTGATTAAGGCTCACAAATGGAAAAAATTAGCAATTCTCATAAGAAAATATTGTAAGAAATGGTACAATGGACCTAACACCTCCTTCCCTCAGAGGATACTGAGAGATTTAGGAAGCATGGGAAAGCAAAAATAAATAAACAAACAAACAAATAAATAAATAAGGACTATTAAAAAATTAACAAAAATGTTAGGATTCAATGCCCCAAAGAAGAAAAGAGGAAGTCCGTCTGTTAGATTAACAGGGAAAATGCCGGGGAGGCTCCTGGACAGAATTTGTGAAACTCTTGAGTTCTGGGCAAGCTTCCGTCTAAAGAGATTCCGGGTCACACAGTGCCAGAACCGCCGCTGTGAGCAGTCACTGTTTCCTTTTAGAACAGAGAAGGTTAGTCAGGAATAGGATTCTTCTCTCTTTGAAGTTCTTCTGGGCAATTTCCCCTTTTCTTTTTCTAACTTTTTTGACATTATTGCCTCCAGAACACACATTCTTTGCTTCACTTTCTTAAACAAACATTGAGTGCCACCTGTGTGCTAGGCACTGTACCATAGCCTGAGGATTCTGAGTCGAGGGGCCCATCCAATCCTCCCTAGATGCTGACAGCTCAGCAGGAAAGCCAATCATTAAACAGTGTACGGGAGACATGGTAGAAGGGAACGGTGAGCAAGTAGTCAGAAGGGAATTCACAGAGGAGGGCACTTCTGATCTGGGTCTTGCAGGTAAGTAGGAATTGGTCAGGAAGACAAGGAGAAGTTAGAGTAATTAAGCTACAAAGGCAGAGATGAAAATGAGGGTCTGAAGATTTTAAGAACTATGATTTCCTTTATGTTCCAAATAATAGATGTTTTAAAACTCATTAGATGGGTTGGTACATCAAAAGCTCTTAATTATTTTTCATTGATCGACTGTTGAGATTAGTTTGGAGTTTGGACATATGGTGTTTTCAATCATTAAAAAAAGTTAATTTGCTTATTATGAAATAGATTCTCATCCTGTTTTCCAGCATTCTTCTAGAAACTGGAAGTCTGGATAACTCTTGCTTCAATCAGTGAGATTCCTATTCCCAAATGTTTTGAGAGTATATTATAGAGTTCAGTCAACCCAGCCACATGCAGGCTGCAAAGCTCCAAATCCAATTCCTAGCTTTCATCCTAAATTTTCTCTATTATTATTCAACCAAGAAATAGGTGGGTGGCTATTTGACTTTTGATTATATTCACAAGCAAAATGCAAAGAATAAGCAGGCATAACAGATAAAGCATGTTACAGTCCAGAGCTCTCAAATTATTTCTATTAACAATTATGAGTTTAGTGGTCATGCTTCTTAGGGTACAATGGTCTCCTAACACTTGTACTGAGGATGTTATATATTCTTTATATAAGGCTTCTATGTGGGGTTATAACCAATGCCTCTGGTTATAACCAATGCCACCGTGTTAGCCAGTTGTTTTTTTTTTTTCTATTATTGTTGACATCTATTTCATTGGCACCCCTGTTTATCAAATCTGGAATCTCTTTCAGCTACACACAAAGTACCTTCTATGTAAACATTGGAACTCCCATCTTACCCTATATAATAAAAGGCTAATGTCCAAATTGTCCCTACGGTGGGGAGTTCAACCAACCAGGAGTTAGACATGTGCTGACCATCAGGGGGTGGTGACATGGCACAGGCAGTGGGCTGCAATGGAGGCGCTGCCAGCCCTGATGGGCCCCAATGAGAGCGATGAGAGCAGGACTGCGGTGGGATGGTGGAGCAGGTGAGTGGGCGGTGCCAGGCCAAGGCAGGTGCGAAGGGAGGCCCCGGCTGGTGGTGGCAGGTGGCAGGTGGCAGGCAACTGAGGGAAGGGAGCCCCAGCCGGCAGCCGGCAGCCACTAGGGACCCTACCCGTGCATGAATTTCGTGCACTGGGCCTCTAGTAAAAAAATAAGAGGCTTTAAACTGGAGAATCAATGTACAAAGCATCAATCACTGATCTCAAAGGTCTACAATCCCAAATCCAGCAATTGCTATTTATGTGAACCTGGGTTTTAGGTACTCAACTTATTTGTGCTTCAGCTTCCTTATATATAAACTGGGAATAATAATACTTTGTAGGGCTCTTGAACAGTTTAACATGGTAACATATGTAATGTATGTAGCTTAGTACAGAACTGATCCTTAGATGACACTCAATAAATGCCTATTTATTTTGTTGGCTTACGATATCATTTTTTAAAACCAACAATCTAAAGACACAGAATAAAATATAATGCTAGGGTTTAATAAAAATATCTCTTCTTTATGATTACATTCATTAGTAACATAAAAAATGCTTGAGATACAAGAGAAGAAACATCATTCAAAAATAAACATGATCAAATATAAAACACCCAAGTGAAATAAACTGTGATATTGATGAAGAGTGAAAAATTATGTTTATAACACACATCTTAATTGTGAGCTAATGAAAATAAAAGCAAATGTCATACATGGTTATTTTAATTGGAGTCTATATCAGGGTGGCTAAAAATAGTCAAATTTTTCTAAATAATTCTTCAGCATTCAATAAACATTTGGGTCAAAGTGCAATTTTCCCCCATGCAATTCAAAGAAATAAAACCAAAGTAGTTTGGAGCAAAAAAATATTTTGTTTGATGACTTCCACTTTTTATAAAGGCTTGCATAAGCCCACAGCTAAAGAATAAATAAAATGTAAGCATCTTAGGAACCAAAATAAAGAGAGACAAAGTTAATACTATTTCAATTCATTAAATTGCTCCTGACAGATAACATAACACTTTCAACTGCTAATTAATGCCATTTTGAGACTCCAGGAATTGACAAAAATGTTCACAGGGAAGTCCAATCTGTTTCTTTATGAAAACTATTTTTGGCCTAACATGCACAACAGGATAATTGAACAGCGACAGAAATTGGTGTCCAGCTGGCTCCACCAAAAGCTCAAAAAACACCCACAAAACACCTCTGTCTTTCCTCTCACCTGAGGGTGACTTTTAAGGGCTGTTAAATATAAAATCTGCCATCAAAAGCAACACAAATAATAACACACCTGACCCACTTTTTGCATAAAACCAATTTTCCGGAGAATTTAGTTAAAAAGTAGACATAATAAAGGATGTCTGCTGATGTGCCCTCATGTCCACATTTTTCAAAACCTGACTCTGAGCAGTCTCTCTTCCAGGTTCCATGGCCCATAGTTAATCACAGATATTTTCAGGGCATATAATTGACAAAAATGCCCCTAGAGATACCTCAGAATACAGTAAAAGAGACCATTTGGGTAACATTTTTTTCTTCACATTTTTCTTCACCCAGATTTGCTAAACCAAGGAAATGATTCTGATTTGCAAGACCATTAGCTATAGGAACAAATTAATTTCGTCAATCACAGAAAAATGGAATGACATGGACTTTTTTTTCCATACTGAAAATAAGTCCAAGGGCACTAGGGAAGAAGTGGAGGAAGGGTATTCTATTACACAAAAGACATTTTAGCTCCTGTGAGTACCTCATGACTCATAATGAGGGGAAGTGAGAACTAGAAGACACAGTTTCAGCACACATTTCAAAAATGCTTCAGCCCATATAACTCTCATCAGTTTAAGTTATTAAAATATGTGAGTGAATAAGCCTTCCAAAAAAACACATCTTTCCCTGTGCACGGGATGCCTCACACAATATTATCAAGAGCTCTCTAATGGTCAGTCAGCCTGTGATGAATACGAAAGACAAGATGCATGTTTGCCGATGAACCACTAGACTTCAAATGTTTCCAAGCTAGTAAAGTATTGGAACACATTAGTGACAACATAAAACAGAATCACCCTGGCTGGCATGGCTCAGTGGTTGAGTATCAACCTGTGAACCAGGAGGTCATGGTTTGATTCCCGGTCAGGGCACATGCCTGGGTTGCAGCTTGATCCTCAGTGTGGGGCGTGCAAGAGGCAACTGATCAATGATTTTCTCTCATCATTGATGTTTCTATTTCTCTCCCTTCCTCTCTGAAGTCAATAAAAATATCTATATAAATAAAAACCTAAGCGATTGTTACGACCATTCAACCGAATGACCATTTGACTGGTCGACCAGTCACTATGACACACATTGACCACCAGGGGGCAGATGCTCAACACAGGAGCTTCTCTCTGGTGGTCAGTGTGCTCCCACAGCCAACTTCCCACAGCCAGACAACCTCCCGCAGTCCCCACACTCCCGCCCCCTGGCCAGCCCCGATCACCGGCTAGGCCGAGGGACCCCACCTGTGCACAAATTCGTGCACCAGGCCTCTAGTATATATATAAACAAGAACCAACAACTTCCTGCAGCCAAGATGCTCTACTCAAACTTTCCTGCATTTATGCCACCATCAGTCAGTCATAGCCTCTCATTCAAGATCTTAAATTAGTCATTCATTAACTCAACAGATACTGTTCTGGGCAGTGAGGAATGAACAGTGAACACAATTAGAGTGCCTGCAGTCTGGAGCATTCTGTCTAGAGATAAATACAAAAGAAGTAAACCAGCAAATATGACATGCAGTGACAATGGAGAGAAAGAAGAAATCGTGAGTGTAAGTGCATACATGAGAGGCACCAAAGCCACTGTGGAGGAGGTCATGTAAGCTGAATAATGAACAGGTGGTTGAAGGAGAGGCAAGAGAAAGGCTGTTATTAAGCAACTGAAACAGGCATGAAAGGAAGAATGGTCTGTTCTTGCATTCTCGGGACCACCAAAGGTTCAGCAGAGCTGTAAGTTTGGGTTGGGTAGACAAAAGAGTGGCAGAAGAGGTCAGCTTGGGTTAGATTTTAAAGGGTCGCATATGCCATGCCAAAAAGTTGAGACTTTTATTAAGGGCAATATAGAAAAATGTAAGGGTTTTAAGCAGGAGGATTACATAGTCAGATATTCATTTTAGAAAGATGACAGTTTGGATTTTGAATTCGATGGAGTAGATACCTGGAAAGCAGTTTAAGAAAGATTGCAAAAACCCAGACAATAAATGATGATGGCTAGAAGAAAACCGAGGCAGTGGAGTTCAAGAGAATGAAACAGAATCAAGATATATCAAGTAACCATACAATCACCAAAAAATACAGGGAACAAAGCAAATTTTGAGAGATGGTTGGGAGATGATATGTTCAATTTATAACAGGCTGAATTTAAGGTCAATATTAGCCCCTTATATGCAATTAATCAGTGCATAGCAGTGAAATAGCTATCTAGACCTCAAAGCAGGTCTGAGGTGGATCTAAATTTGGAAGACATCTCTAATGAAAATAATTATTCAAGGGGTGGCAGAAATAGCACAGGTAGAAAGTGTAGAGTTAATAGAAAAAAGAGAAGATGAAACACTAAGGAACACCAACATTTTAGAAATGGGCATAGATAACTAAGCATAAAAATAGTTGAAGAGACAGGAAGAAACTTAAAGGGTAAGTACAGAGAAAGCCAAAGACACACATTTCAAGAAGGCATTCATGGTCAAATTGGCAAATTCTGCCAAGTCATCAATTGAGATAAAGACAGAAAAGTGCAGTGGATTTAATAAAGAGGAGATGGATGATAGATGAGTTGAGGACCTTGGTTGTGCAAAGGCTCAATTGGACTGAATTAGGATGCATCTAGGAGGGGATGAATTGGAGGTAATGGATGTAAAGAACATTTTCATGAACTCTGAATGTCCACTTCTGGAAATTTATACCAATGAAAATGAAAATGTTAGATGTAGTACAATTTCAAGTGGTGATGAGCTCTAGAATGAAGCCAGGAGGATGGCCGACTGCAGAGAAGTGAAGGTGAGGTTCACTGCTATTGATGAGGTCAAGGAACCAAAAAGCTAGTATGTTGAGTGAATCATCTTTGTGGACACTGAAGTTACTCCAGACTTGGAGTAGCAGAGAGGCAAGAGCCAGAGAGCAAAGCTTTCACAGTATGAAAGATAGAAGTGCAGACCACTGCCCACAGTGATGAGGGGGTTTTATAAGCAGGCAGCATGAGCCTCAGAGGGGAGGCACTGATAAGCAGAAGAATCATTATCTTTAAAATGTACAGGGAAAACAAAGGGGCTCCAACCCCAGCTCCTGACTCTAAGAATTTCATTCATTCAAAAAGTATTTCTTGAGTACCTGCTAGTCAGGGCCATGCTAGATCCTATGAAGATTCTCAGTGAACCAGGTCACGTCTAGTTTCTGCTCTCACAGAACCTATAGTCAAGAAGCTGATGGAAAAGTGGGAGCCTTGAGTAGAAGGAAGGTGCCAGTCAATACCTAGAGGTAAAGAGCTCTTCAACTGAAAAGGAGGACAGAGGAAGGAACTTTTGTTTACTAAGGAACCAGTTCCCTATAAGGCACAGTGCACAGGTGTTGGAGGAAGGAAATGGCAGAGGCTGGATCAGGGGGAGAAAGCAGAGAGTAGGCTGGCTGCACAGAAGTAACTTACCTTGGAGGAACTCTCATTTTGAGAAGCAACTAAAAATGTCAGGGGTGTGTAGCCTGGAGGAACTAGCTAACTGACCTTGGGGTTTCCAGTGGAACTAGTCCCAGATGAGCAGGTCCTGAATAATTGGGCTCTGGAAATCCAAGTGAAGGGCACAGCAGTAGCTTCCGGGACCTGATTCTATTTTACAAAACCAGCCTAAGCCTGGTTAGACTGGGGACCCAGAGAATCTGAGTGCAGGACCATGGGCAGCAATGTCAGTTATAGAAACAGCCCTAGTACTCAGTAAAAGATGGACCTTTTGCAAAGGGGCCAGCTAGTTCCAGATCATGTTTCTGAAGGAAGCCACCGGCCTTGGTCCTCTGTATCTTTCTAACCTTTGTGTCGCCTTAGAATGCTTGTCTTCATTATTTCCCACACCACATGTGAATCTTCCTCTGGGATCTAGTCTCAATTCCTCCCTAATAAGCAATGAGTTCCCTAAATTTTATCAACTACCATGGTCTTGATAGTCACCCCATTCTGACACATTCTGGCCCGATCCAAGATGCTCATTGGCAATATATTTTCTTGACCTTCTCTTTGTTGCCTGAACACACACTAAAGAAAATAGTCCTTATCTTTCTCCTGAAACCCACCATTCTGCTCCTCTTTATAAAGCTTCTAAGAGCCACCCCTGTCACCCAAAGTGAGAAGACCTGACATAAAAAAAAAAAAGTATCACCATCATTACCTAAATTCTAGAAGAAATGAAATGCTGAGACTTCTGCCAACATCTTCATTACCTTCATTTATCTTTTATTTCTCAAGACAAATCTCTGGCCACTATCTCTCCTCAGATGGCTTCTATTTCTAGCTAGTTTCCTCTCCAGAGACACAAAGAGTTCTTTTTTACTTACCTAATATTTTTATCATATCATGTTCCTATGAACTGAGTGCTGTGCACACTCTAAAATGCTTTTCAAATTAGATATTGTTATGAGTCAAGATGGACCTCTGGGTCCTGTAGCTTCCTTCCTGGTGGTTTAAAAGCCATCTGCACCCTAACAGGTTTGACTCAGTGGATAAAGCATTGGCCTGCGGACTGAAGGGTCCCAGGTTCGATTCCGGTCAAGGGTATGTACCTTTGTTGTGGGCACATCCCCAGTAGGAGGTGTGCAGGAGGAAGCTGATCGATGTTTCTCTCTCATCGATGTTTCTAACTCTCTATCCCTCTCCCTTCCTCTCTGTAAAAAATCAATAAAATATATTAAAATAAATAAATATAAAAGCCATCTGCCAGTTTCCTGATTCTTTCTTTACTTCCTATAGTCTTTCACTTTCCCTCATTCCAATCAAGCAAATTTTCTTTTGGCACTTAGTTTACTCCTTCCATTTTCATCTCCTTACCTCCTTCCCCACCACAGCTGGTTGAGAATGATTCCCATTACCCATCACCATGCCCTCTGTTTTCTCATATTTATTTTCACTCCAAGTTCCAGCTAATACAAATAATTTTGCCACACCAGATAGAAAATATGAACATGTGCCTCTGCCTCAAACACTTATCTGGGACATAGGAAAAGAGAGCAAAGAAACACGGTGAATGAAAGCTTAGTCCAGTCCTTAGAATAATGTCAGCATTTACAAAAGGAGCAAAATAGGAAGAATCTGAACCATGAAAAAAATGTAAGCTTGGATTCATTTCCTCTTCAGTTGCATGCAGACCAAATCACAAACAGATGTTTTTATTCTTTGACCTTTGCATTCACACCTTCTGCCTGATAAACTTCCTCTTGCCAGTGCTGTCTCCCTATGGGTAACCATCCATTCGCTCCACTGCAACATATCACTATTTCACTGTGGGCTCTGTGAGAGCCTCCACACTTGTCAGTCTTGTTTTCCAAGGCTACAAATTATCTGTGGGCCAAGTACAGTTACAAACAGCCTTCACAAGCTTTGCTGGTAAGGAAAATAGATCATCTCTCTTTATGTTTCAAAGTGACAAAACAGAAGATTTCAAGATTGCGACAGAGTAGGTGGAAACTACAATCACCTTCTCCAAGGACCAAACAGAGAGTACAGCTAAATTAAAGAACAATCATCCTGAGTAATCAACTGAAGACTAGTTGAAGAGAAGACTTATAACCAAGGATTTATAGAAGAAGCCACATTGAGACTGGCAGAGAGGGTGGAGATGTGAAAAGGGCTGGCCATGCTACCACAGGTAGTGACTGAGGTTCTGGAGAGATATCTCAGCTGGAGGGGGTTTCCCCTGAGAAGCCATTTAAATTGAGGCCTAAACCCCATGGGGCCTAAACCCCAAGCTGATCACCAGAGCTGGGAAGAGGTGCTCACATAATATCAGGCTGTGAAGACAGGGATTTCTGTCTTCTAGGGAGAGACAGAGTCTGCTGGAGACATGGGCACCACCTTAAAGGGCCAACCCACGTAATGTTGTTCATAGCCACTCACTCTGGGCTCCAGTGCGGGGGCGTGGGGTGGGTGGAGTGGACTATAGTCACCTGAGAAAAATCTAGATTTGTGGTTCTGGGGAGGAAGCTGAGAACAGCTGCCAGGATCCCTGTGCTGAGTCATTCTCCAATACGACAGTTAACATCTTTCTTGGGTGGAGCACTCCCCTCCATGTGGCATCAGCCTGGGGAAAAGCAATTACCCCACCCTCTGGACACCCTGTTGTCTGACCCTGCAGAGCTTAGACCCTGCTGAGGAGACAGCTGCCTTGGCCCAGGGACATTTTTAGGGAACCCAGTTCTGGTGATGAAGGAGACTGTGCCACTGGGTCCCCCAGGACATCTACTACATAAGGCCACCCCACAAAGACTAGGAGTCATAGCAGATCTATTTAATACATAGAAACAAACACAAAGAGGAAACCAAAATGGGGAGACAGAAAAACAGGCCCCAAATGAATGAACAGGAGCATTCTCCAGAAGAAAGGCTAAATGAAATGGAGGCAAGCAATTTATCAGCTATACAGCTCAAAGAAATGGTTATAATGATTCTCAAGGAACTCAGAACTACAACAGCATGAAAAAAAAGACATAGAAACCATTATAAAGAACCAGTCTAGAATAAAGAACACTATAACTGATATCAAGAATATATTGAAAGGGAAAGATGTAAGTTGGATGAAAGAGGAGCGAATCAGAGATTTGGAAGACAAGGTAGAAAAATTACCCAAAAAGAGCAGCAAATAGAAAAAATAATTTAAAAGAATGAGGATAGTTTAAGGGACTTTTGGGATAACATGAAGCATAACAACATCTGCATCACAGGGATAACAGAAGGAGAGGAGAGACAAAGGGATTAAGAACCTATTTGAAGAAATAACGACCAAAAACTTCCCTAACCTGATGAAGGAAAAATACACACAAGTCCAGGAAGTGCAGAGAGTCCCAAACAAGATAAACCCAAAGAGGCACACACCAAAACATATCTCAATTTAAATGGCAAAGGTTAAAGACAAAGAGAGAATCTTAAAAGCAATAAGGGAATAGTAGTTAGGTACCAACAAGGGAGCTCCCATAAGACTGTCAGCTGATTTCTCAACAGAAACATTTCAGGCTGAAAGAGATTGGCCTGAAAATGCAAAGTGATGAAAAGCAATGATCTACAATCAATACTAATCTACCCATCAAAGCTAGCAGAGCTTCCCAGACAAACAAAAGCTAAAAGTTTGTTACCACCAAAGCAGTATTATAAGAAACTAGAGGCCCGATACACGAAATTCATGCAAGGGACTTGGCCCTCACAGTCCCTCGCAGCCTCAACCAGCCCTCACAGCCTTGGCTGGCCCTCACAGCCCCTCGCAGCCTCGGCCAGCCCTCTCAGCCTCAGCTGGTCATCTGGACGGTTGTCCGGAAGGTCATCCGGATAGTCGTTCTGCTGTTCGGTCTAATTAGCATATTAGCTCTTTATTATATAGGATGTTAAAGGTCCTGTTTTGAAAAGTAGAAGAAAACAGCAACAACATCAACAATAAAAACACCAGAGGAACATAGTTAAAAGAATAAAATAGTAATAAATATGTACTTATAAATCCTATCAAAAGACATAAGGTAGTTGAATGGGTAAGAAAGCAAGACCCCATATATAGGCTATCTACAAGAGACCCACCTCAGAATTACAGATACACACAGACTAAAAGTAAAGTGGTGGAAATTATGTTTCATGCAAATTAAAAAAAAAAAAGCTGAGATTGCAATACTCATATCTGACAAAATAGACTTTAAAACAAAGGCTATATTAAGAGCTAAATAAGGCTACTACATAAAAATAAAGGGAGCAATCCAAAAAGAGAATATAACCCTTCTAAACATTTATGTATCCAACAAAGGAGCACCAAATCTTTGTAAACAAAAAGGGAGAGACTGACATTAATAAGGTCATGGAAAGGTATTTTAACACCCCATTGACATTAATAGATAGATCTTCCAGACAGAAAATAAACAAGGAAATGATGGGCTTAAATGACACACTAGAGCAAATGGATTTAACTGCTATCTTCAGAGCATTTTACCCCAAAGCAATAGAATATACATTCTTTTCAAGTACACACGGAGCATTTTCTAGGATAAACCACATGTTATAACAAAACCATTCTCAATAAATTTAAGAAGACTGAGATCATATTAAACATCTTCTCTGATCATCCTACCTAATAATAGAGTAATATGCAAATTGACCGCACCTTCGCTATGCCTAAGCCATGCCCACCAGCCAAGCCACGCCCACCAGCCAATCAGGAGCAAATATGCAAATAACCCAACCAAGATGGCTACAGCCACTGAGAGCAGGAGAGTTTCCGCGGTAACAAAAGAAGCCAAGCTTTCCGTGCCTCCTGTTGCCGGCCTAAGCCTCCACTCAAGACTACAAAGTTTCAATTATAGAAGGTGAATTAACTCCAATAGATTGGCTTTGCTCCAGGCTACAAAGTTTCAATTGTAGAAGGTAAATAAATTCCAGATAACAGGGCCTCCTCTTGGGTCGCCAGGGGGCGTGGCCAGCCTGCAAACCACCACAGGCCCCTCGCTCAGGCTGCCCCACACCCCAAGGGAACCCCCACCCTTCAGGGCAAAAAAGTCAGCCCCCACCAATGCACCAGGCCTCTATCCTATCTAATAAAAGAGTAATATGCAGATTGACCATCACTGCAACACACAATATAGCTGCCCCCGTGTGGTCAAAGATCCTGCCCCTATGTGGACACAAGATGGTCACCACAAGATGGCCAGCAGGGGAGGGCAGTTGGGAGGCACCAGGCCTGCAAGGGAGGGCAGTTGGAGGCGATTAACCCTGCAGGGGAGGGCAGTTAGGGGTGACCAGGCCAGCAGAGGAGGGAAGTTGGGGGCAAACAGGCTGGCTGGGGAGCAGTTAGGCATCAATCAGGCTGGCAGCGGAGTGGTTAGGGGGTGATCAGGCTGGCAGGCAGAAGCGGTTAGGGGCAATCAGGAAGGCAGGCAGGTGATCAGTTGGGAGCCAGCAGTTCTGGATTGTGAGAGGGATGTCCAACTGCCCGTTTAGGCCCGATCCAGTTGGACATCCCTTGAGGGGTCCCAGATTGGAGAGGGTGCAGGCTGGGCTGAGGGACACGCCCCCCCTCCGTGCACGAATTTCGTGCACAGGGCCTCTAGTAATAGTATAAAGCTAGAAATCAATCACAAGAAAATGAAAAACACACAGAGACATGGAGGCTAAATGCAATGTTACTAAACAATGAATGTGTTAATAATGAGATCAAGGCAAATATCAAAAGACACCTTGAAACAAATAAAAATGAGAACATAACAACCCAAAATCTAGGGGACTCAGCAAAAGCAGTCCTAAGAGGGAAATTGATAGCATTACAGGCCTAGCTCAAGAAACAAGAAATATCTCAAATAAACAATCTAACTTTACACTTAATCTTTTGCACTCGGATGTCGAGTGTGACTCGACACGGTTAGCATTAGAATAAAGGAATTGAGAAAAAAGCAAGTGAGTGCAAAGGGTTAAAGGAACTAGAAAAAGAATAACAAGAAAAGCCCAAAGTGAGTAGAAGGAAGGAAATAATAAATAACAGAGAAGAAATAAATAAAAATAAAACCTAAAAACAATATAAAAGATAAATGAAACCAAGAGCTGGTTCTTTGAAAAGATAAACAAGATTGACAAACCTTTAACCAGACTCATCAAGAATAAAAAGAGAGAGGATCCAAATAAATAAAATCAGAAATGAAAGAGGAGAAGTAACAACTGACACTGAAGAAATACAAAGCATTGTAAGAAAATATTACAAAAAAAACCCTGTATATTAATAAAATGGACAATGTGAGAGAAATGAATAAATTCCTAGAAGCTTAAATTCTTCCAAAAGTTAATCAGAAGAATCAGGCAATCTAAATAGGCAGTTTACAACTAGTGACATTGAAGCAAAAAAGAAAACAAACAAAAAAAAACTCCCAACAAATAAAAGTCCTAGACTAGATGGCTTCACAGGTGAATTTTGCCAAACATTCAAAACAAAACAAAAGTAACACCTATCCTCAAACTATTCCAAACTCATTTTATGAGGCCAGCATTATCCTAATTCCAAAACCAGATAAGAACACTACAAAGAAAGAAAATTATAGGCCAATATCTCTGATGAACATAGTTGCTAACATCTTCAACAAAATATTAGCAAACTGGATCCAGCAATACATTAAAACTGTCATACATCATGACCATGGGATTTATTCCAGGGATACAAGGTTGATACAATATTTGCAAATCAATAAATGTGATACACAACATAAACAAAATGAAGGATAAAAACCACATAATTAAATCAATAGATGCAGAAAAAGCACTTGATAAAACCCAACACCTATCCTATATAATATAGAGCTAATATGCTAATTAGACAGAACAGTCAAATGACCTTCTGGATGAAGCCGGGGTTGCGAGGGCCAGCCGGGGCTGTGAGGGCTGGGCCCCTTGCACGAATTTTGTGCATCAGGCCTCTAGTCCTATATAATAAAAGGCTAAAATGCAAATCAACCAAACAGCGGAATGACCAGTCGCTATGATGCACACTGACCACCAGGGGGCAGATGCTCAACATAGGAGCTGCCCCCTGGTGGTCAGTGCACTCCCACAGGGGGAGCGCCACTCAGCCAGAAGCTGGGCTCATGGCTGGCGAGCACAGCAGCAGTGTTGGGAGCCTCTCCCACCTCCATGGCAGCACTAGGAATGCCTGACTGACGGCTTAGGCCTGCTCCCCACAGCAGTCAGACATCCCCCGAGGGCTCCCGGACTGGGAGAGGGCACAGGCCTGGCTGAGGGACCCCCCCCTTGAGTGCATGAATTCCGTGCACTGGGCCTCTAGTCTACCTAATAAAAGAGTAACATGCTAATTGACCGCACCTTCACGACGCCCACCAGCCAATCAGGAGTGAGTATCCAAATTAACCCAACAAAGATGGTGGGTTAATTTGCATACACAGGCACCAAGCGGCTGGGGGCAGGGCGGGATGCTTGCGTTGTCACCATGGCAATGGGCAGCGTGGGAAGGCGGAAAGATGGCTCCGGCAAGAGTGAAGGTCGTGTCGGCAGCCAGGGGAAGGAAGGCCCATTTTTGCATGAATCTTCGTGCATCGGGCCTCTAGTCTATATATAAAAGCCTAATATGCAAATTGTCCCTTTGTGAGTTCAACTGGAAACCAGGAGTTTGATTGCTCACTATGACATGCACTGACCACCAGGGGGCAGCATGAATGAAGAAAGGCCCCAGCCAGCAGCCAGGGAAGGGAGGTCCTGGCTGGCAGCTGGAAGGCCCCAATCGGTCCATATTGCCAACCAGGCCTAGGGACCTACCCATGCACGAATTTTGTGCACCAGGCCTCTAGTCTTACTTTATAATAGAGTAACATGCAAATTGACCGCACCTCCGCTATGCCCATGATTGGACCTGCGAGAGGCAGGGGGCGGGACTCCAGGTGCCTATATGGCCGTTGAGAAAACCAAGATGGCGGCCGCCAAATCCTCTTAGTTCCCCGGGTCCTGGGGAGCAATGGCAACCCTAGAGGGGCGTGGTAGGGAAAAGCCAGAAGCCTCCCTGGGTCCCCGGCTGGATTGAGATGGGGGGGGCGGGGCCGGCACGGCCAGCAGCCTCCCCGGGGTCCAGGGCTGCATCGAGACCTGGGGGGGCGTGGCCGGGCACGGCCAGCAGCCTCCCGCGGGTCCTGGGACCCATCCCGACCCGGGGGGGCGTGGCCGGGCACGGCCAGCAGCCTCCCCGGGGTCCCGGGACCCATCGCGACCCAAGGGGGCATGGCCGGGCACGGCCAACAGCCTCCCCGGGGTCCAGGGCTGCATCGCGACCCGGGGGGGCGTGGCCGGGCACGGCCAGCAGCCTCCCGGGGGTCCGGGACCCATCGCGACCCGGGGGGGCGTGGCCGGGCACGGCCAGCAGCCTCCCCGGGTTCCAGGGCTGCATCGAGACCGGGGGGGGCGTGGCCGGGCACGGCCAGCAGCCTCCCGCGGGTCCCGGGACCCATCGCGACCCGGGGGGGCGTGGCCGGGCACGGCCAGCAGCCTCCCCGGGGTCCAGGGCTGCATCGAGACGGGGGGGGGGGGGGGGCTTGGCCGGGCCCGGCCAGCAGCCTCCCGGGGGCCCCGGGACCCATCGCGACCCGTGGGGGCGTGGCCGGGCACGGCCAGCAGCCTCCCCGGGGTCCATGGCTGCATCGCGACCCGGGGGGGCGTGGCCGGGCACGGCCAGCAGCCTCGCCGGGGTCCAGGGCTGCATCGCACCCGGGGGGGCGTGGCCGGGCACGGCCAGCAGCCTCCCGCGGGTCCGGGGACCCATCGCGACCCGGGGGGGGCTTGGCCGGGCACGGCCAGCAGCCTCCCGGGGGTCCCGGGACCCATCGTGACCCGTGGGGGCGTGGCCGGGCACGGCCAGCAGCCTCCCCGGGGTCCATGGCTGCATCGCGACCCGGGGGGACGTGGCCGGGCACGGCCAGCAGCCTCCCCGGGGTCCAGGGCTGCATCGAGACCCGGGGGGGCGTGGCCGGGCACGGCCAGCAGCCTCCCGGGGGTCCCGGGACCCATCGCGACCCGGGGGGGCGTGGCCGGGCACGGCCAGCAGCCTCCCCGGGGTCCATGGCTGCATCGCGACCCGGGGGGGCGTGGCCGGGCACGGCCAGCAGCCTCCCCGGGGTCCAGGGCTGCATCGAGACCTGGGGGGGCGTGGCCGGGCACGGCCAGCAGCCTCCCGCGGGTCCCGGGACCCATCGCGACCCGGGGGGGCGTGGCCGGGCACGGCCAGCAGCCTCCCGGGGGTCCCGGGACCCATCGCGACCTGGGGGGGCGTGGCCGGGCACGGCCAGCAGCCTCCCCGGGGTCCAGGGCTGCATCGAGACCTGGGGGGGCGTGGCCGGGCACGGCCAGCAGCCTCCCGCGGGTCCCGGGACCCATCGCGACCCGGGGGGGCGTGGCCGGGCACGGCCAGCAGCCTCCCCGGGGTCCAGGGCTGCATCGACCCAGGGGGGCGTGGCCGGGCACGGCCAGCAGCCTCCTGGGGGTCCCGGGACCCATCGCGACCCGTGGTGGCGTGGCCGGGCACGGCCAGCAGCCTCCCCGGGGTCCATGGCTGCATCGCGACCCGGGGGGGCGTGGCCGGGCACGGCCAGCAGCCTCCCCGGGGTCCAGGGCTGCATCGAGACCCGGGGGGGCGTGGCCGGGCACGGCCAGCAGCCTCCCTGGGGTCCCGGGACCCATCGCGACCCATCGCGACCCGGGGGGGCGTGGCCGGGCACGGCCAGCAGCCTCCCCGGGGTCCAGGGCTGCATCGCGACCCGGGGGGGCTTGGCTGGGCACGGCCAGCAGCCTCCCGGGGCGGGGTCCCCGGCGATCGCCACCCTCGCCTAAATGGCTGGTGCTGAGAGGGATCAATGGGGCCAATGGAAGGAGCAGGTGGTAGTTGACCACGGAGGCCATCTGCAGCAGCTGGATGCAGAGTTCGGGTCCACGTTCTCCAGGTTGGCCTCCATGGGGCCCGTGTCGCACCCATTGTAGCCGAGTGGGCATGCTGGCATAGTAGCCCCAGCATGAGGCCAGCTTCCCAAGCCAGGCTGCGGAGGGAGGGAGGGCCTCTGGGCTGGGAGCACTCCCCGACCCCAGTGGACAGGGCACAGAGCAAGCAGCAGAGAGCTACTAGGGGTGGTGGGTGTGGTGGCCTGGCTTCCAAGAGGCTGGCTTCAGCTGCTGTGGCCTGCGCTGAGGTGGCTGGTGGTGGGGGCAACTGCGTGGGCGCATCCGTGGCTGGGGCACTGGGAGACGTGGGACTGCAGCCCAGAAAGCGAGGCTCAGGAGGACCTGGTCACCGACCCCGGGCATTGAAGCCGCCTCCTACAAGATGGATCCTAGCCTAGGTGTGTGGGAAGCAGGTTCAGGAACCTCTCCCTTTGTGGCGCCAGAGCCCAGGCCTGCCAGCGCCCCAGAGGAGACCCCCACCAGGATCGGGGGCTTGACCGGTCTCTAAACCAGGGTGGCCATTAGCCCAGGCCTGCCAGCACCCCAGAGGAGACCCCCAACAGGATCGGGGGCGTGACCGGCCTCCAAACCGCCAGTGACCCTAATCCAGGCCTGCCAGCGCCCCAGAGGAGATCCCCACCAGGATCGGGGGCATGACCAGCCTCTAAACCGCCCTCAGCCCTAGACCAGGCCTGCCAGCACCCCAGAGGAGACCCCTGCCAGGATTGGGGTCATGGCCAGCCTTCAAACTGTGGCGGCCCCTAGCCCAAGGAGGCCTCCTGGCCGAGGACGCCTGAGTCTGTTCTTGACCTAGGGCCGGGCTCTCCCCGCAAGGGACTCAGAAGCCACCAGAGTCTAACTGCCAGTCTCTGGGAGTGCATCCACTGTCCACCAAAAAGTAGGGCCATCAAACCATTCAGTCGCAGTGCAGGCACAGGTCCGTGGCTGACGGGGTGGAGGCCAGACCAAAACAAAACAGCAGAAACACCCTGCCCACCTGGGCAGGTACTGCTGTAGTCCACATGGCCTGGGCAGTGTAGAAAGCGCTACCTTCTCCCAGGTCCTGTGCTGGCACTGCCGCCTCGCTCACCCTCAAGCCCCCCTGAGTCCTGACAGCAAAGTGTGTGGGGCATTCTGCAGGAGTTGTACCGTTCTGAGTGCTTTTGCCCAAAGACACACTTTGGGATGAATTCAGAGCCACATCTCATTTCCCATGAGATTGGAAGAACCATGTGAAAGGATTTTGACAAAAGCTTTCCACATCTCTGTTTATTCTTTTGAATCCATAAAATGACCTTAAAAAAAGCATCCGGGCCACCTAAGAAAGAATGCACTTTCTGGCCAGAGCACGCAGGATTCTTTTGCCCAACAGGTTAAAGGGAGCAGAGCTGGCCCAGTGGGAATGGCCCTGGTGCCCTATGAGGAGACCGGGGGAATGGGGTTGCCGAAATTCCATAAGCCTCTTGCCACCTTCTCCTTTGCAAACCACACCATCCAGATCCACCAGGAGTGGAGGCAACTGGGAATCACAGCCGTGATTTGGGACATGGTGAGCAAATCTTGAGGGGCCTCTGAAAACATCTGCAACTGATTATAAGACTGGTCTTTATTTAAAAAGAAATAAAAGAACAGCTTTGTTGAGATATAACCCATATACTGTACATGTCACCTAAAGTGTACAATGAACTGGTTTTTTAAAGTAAATTCAGAGTGGTACAACCATCACCATGCTCAATTTTTAAATATCTTCATGACCCATCCCCTCCAAAAAAAACTTCTACCCATTGGAATCACTTTCCTGATCATCTTCCCCAAAATAGATTGCACTTTAAAGGTGGGTAAAGGAAAGTTGAGGGAAGTTAAAACACTGCACAAAGGATATTGTAAGATGACAAAGCCCAAAGTGAAGATGATGTGTTTTCTTTAAAAAAATATATATTTTTAAAATTTCAGAAAGGGAGAGGGAGAGAGAGATAGAAACATCAATGATAAGAATCACTGATCAACCGAAACCGGTTTGGCTCAGTGGATAGAGCGTCGGTCTGCAGACTGGAAGGTCCCAGGTTCGATTCCGGTTAAGGGCATGTACATTGGTTGCTGGCACATATCCCGGTGGGGGGTGTGCAGGAAGCAGCTGGTCGATGTTTCTCTCTCATCGATGTTTCTAGCTCTCTATCCCTCTCCCTTCCTCTCTGTGAAAAATCAATAAAATATATTTAAAAAAAAAAAAGAATCACTGATCAGCTGCCGCCCCAGGCCCCCTACTGGGGATTGAGCCCGAAACCCAGGCATGTGTGCCCCTGATCAGAATCAAACCTGGACTCTTCAGTCCACAGGCCGATGCTCTCTCCATTAAGCCAAACTGACCAGGGCCATGTGTTTTCTTCAAGTTCTGCGTGGTTGTAATGGTCCCCAAATCTATACTAATAAAAGGGTAATATGCTAATTAGAGTGGTTGTCTTCCGGACATCTTTCCAGACAAAGCCGCAGTGGCTACAAAGGCCAAGGCTCAGGCAGCCATAACCAGCTGCAGTGGCAGCAGCATTGGGGTTATGGGGGTGGTGCCTCCAGAGGGAGGCCAGACGGGGGGCCAAGGCACAGGCAGTTTGGGGTGATCAGGCTGATAGGGGAGTGCAAGGTAGGGGCAATCAGGCTGGCAGGAGATCAAGGTAGGGGCGAGCAGGCAGGCAGGCAGTGGGGTTAGGGACAATCAGGCAGGCAGGCAGGTGAGTGGTTAGGAGCCAGTGGTTCCGGATTGTGAGAGGGATGTCCAACTGCTGGAAGTTGGACATCCCCTGAGGGGTCCCAGATTGAAGAGGGTGCAGATTGGGCTGAGGGGCACATCCCCTCACCCCCCCAGTGCACGAATTTTGTGCACCAGGCCTCTAGTTTATAATAAAAACTCTCAGCAGCCCTAGCTGGTTTTGCTCAGTGGATAGAGTGTCAGCCTATGGACTAAAGGGTCCTGGGTTCGATTCCAGTCAAGGGCACATGCCTGGGTTGTGGGCTCGATCCCTAGTCGGGGACATGCAGGAGGCAGCTGATCAATGATTCTCTTTCATCATTGATGTTTCTATCTCTCTCTCATTCTCCCTTCCTCTCTGAAATCAATAAAAATATATTTAAAAAAAACCCACTCTCAGCAAAGTGGGAACAAAGGGGGAACACACCTCAACATAATTAAGGTCATATATGACAAACCCACAATCAACATCATACTAAATGGGCAATACTTGTTTTCTGATATATCAAGGGAAACAAACAAACAAAAAAAGTTAATGGGACTACATCAACCTAAAAAGTTTTTGCAGGGCAAAGGAACCATCAATAAAATGAAAAGACAATCCACTGCATAGGAGAACATATTCATTGATGCATCTGATAAGGACTTAATATCTAAAATTTATAAGGAACTTATAAACTCAACACCAAACACACACACACACACACACACACACACACACACACACACACACTGAAGCATAGTAACCTCCATCTTGTATAAAAAACTGCTGTTTGAAACTCTCTGCTATTGTTAGATAGTCCCTAGTCCTGTAAACTGTCACTTTAAGACAGTCTGTTATTCTGTAAAATGACTTTGTTTTTAGTTCAAATAATAGAAAAAGATAAACTTAACTATCTGACCTTGCAAGCTAGCCATCCAATGTAATAGACCAATACTGATAACAATTCCCATATTCTTATGCCAAGTACAAACTCATTATGTATTCAAGGTTACAACTGTCTGTAACAATAACTCACACAGAGCCCTTTGTAATATCTGCAAACAAAGAGGCTTGAAAAGTATAAATACAGGAGACTTCCTGTATGTGCTTCTCAGAGATTTGGAAGCGACACCTCCCTCTAGGCCACACACAATAAATGACTCCTAATTAATTGGCTCATTAAGGCGTCTTGTATCTCATTTGCTGATTTATGATACAACAAAACAATCCAATTAAGAGGTGGGCATAGGACCTGAATAGACACTTCTCCGAAGAGGACATACTGATGGCCAATAGACATATTAAAGGATGCTCATTGTCACTAATCATGAGAGAAATGCAAATTAGAACCACAATGAGATACCACTTCACACCTGTGTTTGCTGAGGATGTGGAGAAAAGGCGCACTCTCGTGCACTGTTGGTGGAAATGCAGAATGGTGCAGCCACTGTGGAAAGAAGTATGGAGTTAGCTCAAAAAAAAAAAAAAAGAAAGAAAGAAAGAAAATGAAAATACCTATGGCCCTGCAATTCCACTTCTTGGAATATATCCAAAGAAACCTGAAACACTAATTTGGAAGATATATGCACCATGTTAATTGCAGCACTGCCTTTTGTGACAGTATGGAGTATTATGCTAGGTGAAACAAGCCAGTCAGAGAAAGACACTGATTTGGGGGAAAGTGTCTATGATTTCACTTACATGTGGAATCTAATGAACAAAATAAACCAAGTGGAGACAGACTCATAGATAAAGAGAATAGACTGACAGCTGTCAGAGGGGAAGGGGTTGGTGGCTGGGTGAGAAGGGTGAAGAGATTAAGCAAAGAAAAAAAAAAAGAAAGAAAGACTCCTGGACACAGACAATAAACAGTATGGTAATTGCCAGAGGGAAGGGAGGTTGGGGGGGGGGGGGGGGGGTTAGAAAAAGGTAAAGGGGGAGATAAATGATAATGAAAGGAGACTTGACTTGGGTGGTAAACGCATAATACAATATGCAGATGGTGTTTTGCAGAATTATAAACCTAAAACCTGTATAAATTTTTTAAATCCTCACCCAAGGGTATATTATTATTGATTTTTTTTTTAGATAGAGAGGAAGGGTCGGGGGAGAGAAAGAAACATCAATGCGAAAGGAACTTCAATCAGTTGCCCCCATACACGCCCTGTCTGGGGAACAAACCTACAACCTTTTGGTGTACAGGACAGTGTTCCAACCAAATGAGCCACCCAGCTAGAGCTGAAACCTGTATAATTTTATCAACCAATGCCATCTATAAATTCAATAAAAAATAAAATAGAATAAAAAATTTAAGTGCTAAAATACATATAGCTAAAACAGCTACTATTCCTCAGATCCCTCATTAGGGTTTCTCACTAGGGTCTGCTCAATAGGACAAGTTGAAGAACAATACATTGAAGTCTATTCCCAATATGGTAATCAGCAATATGCAAAGTTACCATCAGTTTCCAAAAATGCTTAATTTATGTCTGGGAAGGTACAGAGCAACTCAACCCAATCATAGTATGTTAGCACAAACATTCTGCCAGGATGGAAATAACTAAAGTGTCAGATAATGTATTTCCAAATAAATGAACTCAAATATTTATTCTATTATTCATTAATTTATATAACACTTCTGGAGCATCTACCAAATGCTAGGTAATACTATAGGTCCTGGGGATACAGCAACATTTAAAAAAAAAATCTATGGCCCTGGCCGGCTAGCTCAGTTAGAGCATTGTCCCAATACACCAAGATTGCAGGTTCAATTCCCAGTCATAACACATACAAGAATCAACCAATGAATGCATAAGTGGAACAACCAATCAATGTTTATCTCTTTCTCTCTCCCTCCTTCCTCTCTCTAAAATCAATAAATAAAACATAAAATTTTAAAAATGTCTGCTGTTTTGTTGGCAAAAAGATAATAAACAGAAATATTGAGTTCTAATAGAGAATCCTTCTTCTACTTAAGTCTCTGAAGGCTGTGATGGTTAAATTTTGTTTTGCAATTACAGTTTACATTCAGTATTATTCTGTATTAGTTTCAGGTGTACAGCATAGTGGTTAGACAATCATATACTTCACAAAGCTTTCCCCCAGATATTTCTAGTAACCATCTGGCACCATACATAGTTATTACAATATTATTGACTCTATTCCCTGAGCTGTATTTTACATTCCTATGACTATTTTATAACTACCAATTTGTACTACTTAATTCCTTCACCTTTTCACTCAGTCTTCCAACCACCCTCCCATCTGGCAACCATCAGTCAGTTCTCTGTATCTATACGTCTGCTTCTGTTTTGTTTGTTCATTAATTTTGTTCTTTAGGTTCCATACAGAAGTGAAATAATATGGTATTTGTCATTCTCTGACTGACTTATTTCACTTAGCATAATACCATCTAGATTTTAAGGTTGCAAATGGTAAGATTCACTCTTTTTATGGCTGAGTAATATTCCATTGCACATATGTACCACATCTTCTTTATTCAGTCTATTGATGGGATCTTGTGTTGCCTCTTTATCTTGTAATGAACTGCAATGAACAAAAGGGTGCATATATTCTTTCGAATTCGTGTTTTGGGTTTCTTCAGATATAGACCTAGAAGTGGAATCACTGGTCATAAGGCAGTTCCATTTTTTATTTTTTGAGAAGCCTCTGTACTGTTTTCCACAGTGACTGCCCAATCTATATTCCCACCAACAGTGCAGGAGGGTTCCCTTTTCTCCACATCCTCACCAACATTTGTTGTTTGTTGATTTACTGATGATAGCCATTCTGACAGGTGTGAAGTTACATTTCATTGTGGTTTTAATTTGTATTTATTTGATGATTAGTGTGTGATGGTTAATTTTATGTGCCAACTTGGCTGGGCCACAGTGCCCAGATATTTAATCAAACATTATTCTGGATGTTTCTGTGTGGGTGGCTTTGGATGATATTGATATTTAAGTTGGTAGATGTTGAGTAAAGCAGGTTATTGCCCATAATGTGAGTGGCTTCATCTTATTAGTTGAGGAGCTTAATAGAACAAGACTGATTTCCCCTAAACAATGAAGAATTCTGGCAGCAGATGATAGCCTTGGGACTTGAACTTCAACATGGGCTCTTCCTGGTTCCCCAGCTTGATAGACCATCCTGCAGATTTTGGACTTGCCAGCCTCCATAATCACATCAGCCAATTTCTTATATATTCAATCTCTCTCTCTCTCTCTCTCTCTCTCTCTCTCTCTCTCTCTCTCTCTCTCTCTCTCACTCACACACACACACACACACACACACACACACTAGATACACACACACATTCTATTGATTCTGTGTTTCTTTGTTTCTGGAGAGTCCTGACTAATTGACTAATATAGGAATGTTTTTATTTTGATGGAAAGTTTACAATCCTAGTATACCCATACTCATACTCATTTCTATGTTGGCATCAATTGCATACTTCCCAGGGCTGATGGTGGAGGGACTGGTTATACCTGTATCTCCCCTGATGACCTTGTTGATATACTCTGGGCATGCCCCTACCTGGGTTAACAGAAATCATGGTAAGCCTGACCTTGGAAGCCCCACCTTTGGGACTCTCTTCCATTCTGCTCATTCTAGTGTGTTCTCTGAGAAATAGCCAGCAGTCAGCTGGCTCTAGGTCACCTAGGAAGTCTATGTTTTTCTCCACCACAGTTTTAATGCAGCCATTTTGGATTTTCTTCCAGAATAAGAAAAATCAATCTTTAGATCTGAGCAACACCAGTTTGGATCCCATACTGGGGTCATGCAACTGTCAAAAGCAGCAGGAAAGTGCCACAGTAGGAAGTGGCATTCAATCCTGCCCCAGGGACCGTAGGCTGCCTAGCAGCTCTTGTACTTGTGAACTGGAAACCTTGGACAACAAAGGCCTGCTTCTGTCTTTCAGTCCTTAGCTGCCACACGTCCAAACGGACACCAGCCCCACATGCCACCATGTTTTGAATTTAATTTAAAAAATCAATTTGCAATTAATATTATAAAAATAAATATATTACTCACAATTCGGGTGTTCTTGAATATTTTCAGCTGAAAATTCTCACAAAAAATGATTTTAAAGTTGGTCAGGGCTGCCACTTAGGGAAACATTTTTTTTATAGACACGCGTGGTGTGTGGGGAAGGCTTTGTTTGTAAGCGTCTACAGACACTTAATTAGTTCTAAGGCAGTCTCTTCCCGTTAGACTGGGCTTGGTCCAGGCACTCCAGGCACCTCCACATGGCCTTGGCTTCGCTCGTGCTTTCGCTCTGCATGGAATGCTTTCTTCCATTTTTCTACCAGAAAACTATCTACCTTCCAGCCTTCCCTCAAATGGTATTATTTTTCTAAAATCTTTCCTGACCTCCTGCTAGGGAAAGTTAATTATTCCTTTAACTGTTGCCAGAGACATTTATATTTCTTTTGAAGATCAAACAGGACACATAAAGATATGGTCACATTAACCAAATATTTAAACATCAGCCCAGTGAGAGCTGTTCTAGAAAACTAGTCTAAATACGAGACGGTGCAAATTTTACTGGTTATATTTTATTCTGCTTTTAGTAACAGTCTCTATAAATGCAATTTGTAAATAAAGATTCACAGCACTTAACAGCTCAGAGGGCTGCTTTTCAGAGATTAGTTAACTCATAAATTGGCTATAATCCTCAAATACAAGAACTCAAAAATATAAAAACTCATAGTACAGTGTTCATGACATAGGTGCTGGTCATTTGATCTCTCAATATAGCTCCATATTGTAATTGTTTGTATTACAGTAATCCTCATTACCTCTATATTTTAGATCCTTCATCTCTTAACAACAAATGGAATTGTGCTGTCTTGAAAACAGTTTAAGCAACTATCAATTTATTCCAGTGGAATGTCTTAATAAAATGTCCCCTCTTGCTGTGAATTTTCAAAACTAACACATGTCAAATCCATTTAAATGCCAGAGTTTTCCCCCCTCAGGCTGATTTCAGCACATATCATGTGCTCAACTTAGAGGTGAACTGCTTAAGAAATAATAAAGCGGAGCTAACCATGGAAATAGATGTTGGATGGGAATACCAATAGACTGTGGTAAGAACCTCCATAAACACTCACTTAATTTTCCAAAGTTCATCTGTCGCCTGGAGCCCCCAGGAGGCAGTTTCAGTTTTGTACTTGGCTTAGGTTTTAGGTTCCCTGTGTAGGTAACATTCAAACATAATGTAAAGGTGATAAAATAATCTTACTCTGACTGAATCTCCTGGAAGTCTGTGTTTTTCTCCACCACCACAGCCTTTTTAAAAAATATATATATTTTTTATTTATTTCAGAGAGGAAGGGAGAGGGTGAGATAGAAACATCATTGATGAGAGAGAATCATTGATCTGCTGCCTCCTGCATGCCCCCTACTGGGGATCGAGCCCACAACCTAGGCATGTGCCCTTGATTGGAATCGATCCTGGGACCCTTCAGTTCACAGGCCAACGCTCTATGCACTGAGCCAAACCAGCTAGGGCTCCACCACAGCTTTAATGAAGCCATTTTGGATTTTCTTCCAGGAAACCTACTCATTACTGTTAACACTTCTGGACAGAATCTGCACATTCTAATCTCCTTTAGTGGTTGGCACATCAAAGTAACTGCCCCTTCTACATTTGGTCAAGAATGGGTCCCTGCCTGGAGCTTCTTCCATCTCTCCCAAACACTGGCTGATGTCACATGATGATAATGGCAAATCCAGTGATCATTACTCTGTGTAACTACCCCTCTGGTTCAAGTCATTACTGCCGCTTACCTGGACCATGGCATCAGCCCCTAACTGGTCTACCTTCCCCCACAGTCAGTTCTTCACAGAACATCAGTAATGGTTTAAAGCATAAATCATATCACTTCCTTGCTCAAAGCCATCCTAAAGCTCCTAATTACACTCAAAAGTGTTTTTTTTGGGGGTGGGTGCAGATTAGAGGGAATTTTAGTTGTCCCCCAACAGATTATGACCTCCATTAATGTGGGGATTTCTTTTGCCTGTTTCATTCACTTCTATAGGTAATCCCCCCAAAAAATGTATCCACATTTTAACAGCTGATAGCTCAATTTTGAAAATGAAATGTATTTTAATGAACACTGCCTTTATAATAATTCCAAGAGTGTGTATACATTTTTTGGAACACCCTATATTTCTAGTGCCTAGAACTGTGTCTGTCACATACTAGGTGGTACACAGTAAATATGTGTTGAATTAATCAATCAAGTACCTACCCATAAATTTCTGCTGTTCAAGAAAAGAAAGGAGAAATATAATGGCTTTAAAGAAAATCCTCTTATTGCCTACTTACCATGCTTACTCTCACATAAACTTTAAGAAACAGAAAAATTTTTTTAAGAATATTTACATTTTAGCCCAACATGACAAAAGAATGTATTGAACAAGAACCAGATGACACAAGATATGAGCATAGCAAAATTAAATATGTAGTGATTGAAATAAAATCAGTAGGCACACATAAAAATCAATTTATAAATTTATAATTGTAGAGAATAAACTTGAGGAGCACTCTTAATAAAGGCCAAATGAATAAAATAACTAAAAATATGCACAAAAGGAATGACATATTTGAAGGACCAATAAAAGAACAAATGTATGGATGAGAAGCAATAATAGGAGGTATGAAAGGATAAAACATTCCAGACCTGAAAAAGAAAAGCTGAGATTAGAAATTGATAGCTTAACATCTTCCAGAGAAAGTTAATGAGCAGAAATAAGTATTATGGCATAGCCTCATAAAATTTTAAACCTCAAGAATTTTTTTAATGAGTTCTAAAATCAGCCAAACTGGGGGTGGGGGGTCAACTACAATTTCTTTTCCAATATCTCCTCTATAATAATAAATGCCAGGCATCAAGATAGTTTATAGTGCATGGAGAGGGAAAGTTTATGATTTAAGGATTTTATAAACATCCATGTGCTATTCGTATGTTAGAACAGCATGTGTTAAATAACCATACTTGCAAATGAAGACTGTTATAAAAAAAATATCAGCTAGGACTTGGAAAAGTCCTATAAATTTACCACCCAATAAGTTTTCTACAAAAATTGACTGAAAAAATATTCCAGGTCACCAAGAGATTAATAAAACTTTGAGCTAAAAAAAGGAGACATTTAATAGAAAATAATTGTCAGTAGGCATTGAAACTGGTTAACTGCTTGGAGATCATTAAATAAATACATTAACAGCTATGAGAAAAAATAATATATTCTTAAAAATATAATTTTAATTATTACAACTATAGTAAGTAAAACCATGCAAAACATACATTTATTTAAAAAGAGGACTAGTAAGTACTAGTAGAATCTAAAAGAGACTATCTTCAATATATATTATCTGAGAATAAATCTAATAAATGATGTGCAAGACATGTATGGAAAATTTATAACACTCTTTTGAAAGACATTGAAGATTCAAATAAAGGGAAAGAAATACCGTGTTCCTGGGTGAGAATATTTAATTTTGTAAAGGTGTCAATTAAATGCAATTCAACCAAAATCCCAGGAATTTTTTTTTTTATGTAACTTAAAGGGGCAAAAAAGGTAGAGGGATTTGTACTACCAGATCGTAAGACTTATTATAAAACTGCAGAGGTTAAATACCATAGTGTGTCACTGAATTAGGGACAGATAAATGAAACAAAATAGAGATTGACACTCGAGCCTCTCATATATGAAAATGTGATGTATGACACAGGTGGCATTGCAGATCACAAAAGAAAGGACAGATATTTGATAGATGATGCTAAAACAATTGGTTACCCATATGGGAAAAATAAAATCAAATTCCATGGCCCACCACACTTATTACATCACAGCATGCATACCACATACACCACTCACACCATACACACAACAGTACACACACCACTTCACATATACTACACTCACCACACAACAAACCTCACAGTCACCACACCACACCATGCACACCACACACACCACACTCTCCACACTAGGCATATCATTCCACTCACACCATTCTCACCACATTACACACTTCACACCCACCACACCATACCATGCACACCAATACACCACACCACACTCACCAAACTACAAACCTCACACTCACACCACACCACACTCACCCTACCACACACTGCACCATAAACACCACCCTCACCACACTACATACCTCACACCACTCCACACTCACCACACCACACACCATACCACACATACCACAATAACCACACTACACACCTCACACTAACACCATGCCACACTCACCATACCACACAGACCACATTCACCACACTTCTCACCTCCATTCATACCATACCGCACACACCACACTTACCATACTACAAAGCTTACACGCACAGCATACCACACACACCACACTACACACACCACACAAAAGGATTAAAGACTTGAACATAAAAGTCAAAACTAAAAAAAAACTTAAACACATATAGGAATATTACTATGATCTCAGGTGGGAAAAACTTCTTAAATAACATGCAAAAAGAGGTAATGAAAAAGTACATTTAACTTAGAGTTAAGAACTTCTGTTCATAAAAAGATGTCATTAAAAAACTCTCGTACATTGCTAGCTGAAGGTTAAAATGGTATGGCCACTTTGGAAAACAGTTTATCACTTCCTTAAAATGTAAATATATACCTACCATATACCTGCCACTCCACTCCTAGGTATTTACCCAAAAGGGAAGGAAAAACATGTTCACACAGGCTTGTATGAACAGCCTTTTTTTGTTTGTTTGTTTTGTTTGTTTGTTTTTTGGTCTGCTAACATGGAGTCTGTCTTTTTTATTTTTAAAGTCTTTATTGGTGAGAGTATTACAGGTATTCCCCTCCCCCCCCACCATTGCCCCTTCCTCCTGGTTCCTGCCTTGCCCCAGGCCTTCACCACCCTATTGTCTGTGTCCATAAGTAATACATATCTATCTATATATATATGAAAGCCTAATATATAAATAGACCAAATGGTAAAACAACTGAACAACCAAACAACCAGTCACTATGACATGTGCTGACCACCAGGGCGTGCACGCGGAACGTGGCAGGCATCAGCCATGGCAGGATGGTGGAGCAGGTGAGCGGGGGCGCCAGACCAAGGTGGGGGTGCTGTCGCTGTCATCGGGGTGAGCCTCTGGTGGTTACTGAAAATTCTTTGCTCCTGCGCACCATGGTCCTGCCAGGCATTTGCACCTGCCGCCTGCACCCAGTGCCGGTCCTGATTGCTCAGCACCATCAGTGGGTGAGAGCAGCAGCTGTCGGCCCCGATTGCCCCTAAGGGCTTCTCCACCTCCCCCTGCTCCTGAGGGGCAATCGGGGCAGCAGCTGCCACTCACACCTGGCGCTGGCCCTGCTCACACCCGCTGCTGGCGCCAGATCCAATTGCTCCACGCCATCAGTGGGTGCAAGCGGGGCCAGTGCTGTCAGTGCATGGGAGCAGCAGTGGTGGAAGCAGGGCTGCCAGCAGACCGGGGACTGGGGGCCGCAGTGGAAGAGGCTGGGCGGGAGTGCATAGGATGGGCCAAGACCCGCCCCTGTGCCCACTACAGCCTCATGACCCACAGTTCCTTTCAAGGTGCATGAATTTCATGCACTGGGCCCCTAGTATGCATATAAGATCTTTGGTTAATTTCTTCCCATACCCCTCCCCACTTCCCTCAGAGATTCATCAGTCTGTTCCATGTTTCCATGCCTCTGATTCTATTTTATTCATTAGTTTATTTTGTTCATTAGATTTCTTGTTTGTTTAATTTTATTTTTAGATTCAATTGTTTGTAGATATGTATTTATTGCCATTTTATTGTTCATATTTCCTCCTCCTCCTCCTGCTCCTTCTTCTTTGAGAATACCCTTCAACATTTCATGGTTGGTGGTGATGAACTCCTTTAGCATTTTCTTGTCTGTGAAGCTCTTTATGACCTTCCATTCTGAACGATAACTTTGTTGGGTAGAGTAATCTTGGTTGTAGGTCAGGCATCCTCAAACTACAGCCCACGGGTGTTTTTGCCATTTTGTTTTTTTACTTCAAAATAAGATATGTGCAGTGTGTATAGGAATTTGTTCATAGTTTTTTTTAAACTATAGTCTGGCCCTCCAATGGTCTGAGAGACAGTGAACTGGCCCCCTCTTTAAAAAGTTTGAGGACCCCTGTTGTAGGTCCTTGCTATTCATCACTTTGAATATTTCTTGCCACTCTCTTCTGGCTTGCAAAGTTTCTGTTGAGAAATCAGCTGACAGGTGAATGGGGAGGCTAATCCACTGGGCCCTATAGGACACCTACTACCGAAGGCCACTCTGCCAATTCCAGGAGACATAGCACTCTATCTAATACATAGAAACAAACACAGAGATGCAGCCAAAATGTGGAGACCAAGAAACATGTCACAGATGAAAGAAATGGAAGCAAGCAAACTACTGGATACAGATTTCAAAACAATGGTTATAAGGTTGCTCTGGGATCTTAATGAGAGCTTCAAGGGACTTATGAGACTTTCAAGGGACTTAGTGACACTTTCAAGATGCTTAGAATTGCAAAGACATGAAAAAAGACCAGTCAGAAATTAAAAATACATTAACTGAAATAAAGAATAATTTACAGGGATCCAACAGTAGAGTAGAGGATTCTGAGAATCAAATCAATAATTTGGAATATGGGGAAGCACAAACCACCCAATTAGAGGAGAGAAAAGAAAATATAATCCAAAAATGTGAAGATAGTGTAAGGAGCCTCTGGGACAACTTTGAGCATACCAACATTCAGATCATGGGGATGCCAGAAGGAGAAGAGACAGAGCAAGAGATTAAAAACCTATTTGAAGAAATAATGACAGAAAACTTCCTCTACCTGGTTTAGAAATAGACTTACAAGTCCAGGACGTGCAGAGTCTCCCAAATAAGAGGAACCAAAGAGGCCCACATAAGACACATCATAATTAGAATGCCAAAGGCTAGAAACAAAGAGAGAATCTTAAAAGCAACAAGAGAAAAGCAGTTAATTACTAAACAAGGAAGTGTCCATACAACTGTGGGCTGAACAGCTTTTTTTAATAGCCTAAAACTGGAAATAACATAACTGCCAGCAGTTAAATGGATAAGCAAATTGTCATATATCCATATAATTGAGTACTACTCATCAATACAATGAATTAAATATTGATATATTAACAAGGCTGAATCTCAAAATAATTACGCTGAGTCAATAAAATCAGATAAAACTAGATGCATACAGTATGATTCCATTTATACAAAACTCTAAAAATTATAAACTAATCCACAGTGATAAAAAGCAGATCAATGGATGCTTAGAGATGGGGAGTGTGGGGGGACAGAAGAGAGAAATTGGAAGAGGTGTAAGGGAACTTTGGGGGGGTCCTGAATAAATCACCAGCTTGATTGTGTTAATATGCGTATCAATGTCAAATATTATTTAATTGTGCATTTAAATCTTTGCATTTTATTTATTTCTTCAAATTTTTTAATTGATTTCACATAGAGAAAGGGAGAGGGAGAGAGAGATAGAAACATCATTTATGAGAGAGAATCATCCACTGCTTCCTGCACACCCACTACTGGGACCAAGCCTGCAACTTGGACATGTGCCCTGACTGGCAATCGAACCATGACCTCCTGGTTCATGGGTTGATGCTCAACCACTGAGGCACACCAGCTGGACTGTGCAGTGTATTATATGCAAGTTATAACTCAATAAAGCTGTGTTTTCAAAAAAGACACCTAAACTGAAAATACAAACCAAAACCTAGAAGATATCGGCAATACATATAATCATAAGAATAATAGTGTTTTATATTTAAAAACAACAACACGTCCTTGAATCCAATGAGAACAAAGCAAATAATCCAATAGAAAAATGGGCAAAAGATACAAACAGGCATTTCACAAAGAGGGACCACAACAAGTAAATAAACATATAAGAAGATATCAATCTCATTCATAATCAGGAAAATGTAATTTTAAAATCATGATATACATTGAACTTCCATGACTACAAACATTTAAAAGTCTAACAATACAAAGTGTAGGCAAGGCTGCAGATCCATAGGGACATATCACTGGAGAAGGTATGCCACTTTGAAATACAATGTAACCTTATACTTTAAAATTGAAGCTCTAAAAAAAATAAATAAATAAAATTGATGTTTTTCATACCCTGTAACCCAGCAATTCTGTTACCAGAAGCACACTTTAGAGAAATTCTTGCATGTTACTAAATATTGACAGCCACATTCATAGAAGCAATTTTTATAACAGTAGCACACTGGGAGAAACTCAAATGTTCATTTCATCAGCAAGAAATGAATAAATAGCCTGACCAGTGTGGCTCAGTGGTTGAGCATCAAACTATGAACCAAAAGGTCATGGATCAATTCACAGTCAGGGCACATGCCCAGGTTGCAGCTAGGTACCTCAGTTTATGTGTCTTTTTTGAAAACACAGCTTTATTGAGTTATAACTTGCATATAATACACTGCACAGTCCAGCTGGTGTGCCTCAGTGGTTGAGCATCAACCCATGAACCAGGAGGTCATGGTTCAATTGCCAGTCAGGGCATATGTCCAAGAGACAGCCTATCAATGATTCTCTTTCATCATTGATGTTTCTATCTCTCTCTCCCTCCCTCTCTGAAATCAATAAAAATATTTTTAAAAGAAAAAGAAATGAATAAATAAATTGTGGTATATTCTCTTACTAGAACTTTATCAGGGGAAATATAGAGGCACTATATCTAAATGCAAAAAGTGGTTGATTCATAAAAATATCGTATTACAGGAGAAGTAGCAATTACGTAGACCACACAGAGTAGAACACAGTTAAAAAAAAAAAGCCAAATTGAACAAAATTTTACTTAGGAATAGAAACAAATGTGATAGAACTTTAAAAATAACTTTTAAGAGAATGATAAATCTCAAAAACTTATGGATGAAGAATAAGCCAGAAAGAGCATGCATGTAGAGGAATTTTCTTGCCCCACCAATTCCTCCACTTGCATGCTCTTTCTGGCTTATTCTTCATCCATTCTAAGTTGGGTGCTGATATTCTGGTTAAGCTGGGCTCCAATTAAATAGCATGATTCCAGTTAAGGCTTATTATAATAATACTAGAGGCCCAGTGCATGAAATTTGTACACGGGGGGTGTGTGTCCCTCAGCCCAGCCTGCACCCTCTCCAATCTGGGACTCCTCGAGGGATGTCCGACTGCCCATTTAAACTAAATGGGCAGTTGGAAATCCCTCACAATCCAGGATTGCTGGCTCCCAACTGCTCACCTGCCTGCCTTCCTGATTGTCCCTAACCGCTTCTGCTTGCCAACCTGATCACCCCCTAACAACTCCTCTGCCAGCCTGATTGATGCCTAACTGCTCCCCTGCCAGCTTGTTTGCCCCTAACTGCCCTCCCCTGCAGGCCTGGTCACCCCTAACTGCCCTCCCCTGCAGGCTTGATCGCCTCCAACTGCCCTCCCTTACAGGCCTGGTCCCTCCCAACTGCTCTCCACTGCTGGCCATCTTGTGGCGGCCATCTTGTGTCCACATGGGGGCAGTCATCTTTGACCACATGGGGGCAGCCATCTTGTGTGTTGGAGTGACAGTCAATTTGCATATTATTCTTTTATTAGATAGGATTAGATAAGATAGAGGCCAGGTGCACGGGTGGGGGCCAGCTGGTTTGCCCAGAAGGGTGTCCCAGATCAGGGTGGGGGTTCCCTTGGGGCATTGGGAGGCCTGGCTGAGGGGCCTGTGGTGGTTTGCAGGCCGTCCATGCCCCCCAGCAACCCAAGTGGAGGCCCTGGTATCTGGGATTTATTTATCTTATATAATTGAAACTTTGTAGCCTTCAGCAGAGGCCAAGGCAGGCCAGGGCAGGCAGAAAGCTTGGCTTTCTCCATTGCCAGGGAAACCCAAGCCTCCTGCTCTCTCCTTGGCCGCAGCCATCTTGGTTGGGTTAATTTGCATACTCGCTCCTGATTGGCTGGTGGACGTGGCTTGTGGGTATAGCAGAGGTATGGTCAATTTACATATTACTCTTTTATTAGATAGGATAAATTTATTTTTATAACTTATGTATCTGCTTCAATGTAATAAACGCTACATGATAAAAATATTTGAAAGAAAAATTTTCTACTTCTTAGCATGTTAAGGAGTAATATACAAATATATAAAAAATCTTAGACATTCAGTAAATTTTCAAGTAGCAAAGAACTATTTACAAAGTACAAAATGCAACTAGAAAATAAACATGGAAAAATATTGATCTTAACTAACAACCAAAAAATTGCCAATTGAAGCCAGGAATTACTGCCAATTAATTTAACACATTTTTTAAAATTCAGCATCAATTATTGTTAAATGTGCGCACTTAAAATTCTATAAGTACCATATAGTATGATACTATTGAAAAATTATCAAAACATTTTAATAGTATAAAAACATTCTTACATTTTAATCCAAATACCATACTTTTGATCATCCTTATTTGTGTGTGTTAACTGTCACCTGAGGATATTTTTCTATTGATTGCTTTTTAGAGAGAATGGAAGAGAGGGATGAAAGAGAGAGAGAGAGAGAGAGAGAGAGAGAGAGAGAGAGAGAGAGAGAGAAACATAGTTGTGAGAGAGACACAGGGATTGGTTGCTTCCCACACATGCCGCGACCAGGGCGGGGATGGAGCCTGCAACCAAGGTATGTGCCCTTGACCGGAATGGAACTTGGGAGCCTTCAGTCTGAGGGCCAATGCTCTATCCACTGAGCCAAACCAACCAGAGCATCACCATCCTTATTTGGCAATTTACTCACAATAGTGAAAAGTAAATGTTCAACACTATAAAAAATATTAATAAATCATCATATATCTCCACAAGCGATTGGTTTACAGGAATTAAAGCTGACAGTGTTGAAGATTATTTAACAACAAAAAAGCAATGTAAATAAACATTAGATGAAAAAAGAACAGAAAGATTTACGTACATCAAAGTGGCAACTACATTTAAAAAAAGAAATAGCCTGACCCTAGCTGGTTTGGCTCAGTGGATAGAGCATTGGCCTGCGGACTGAAGGGTCCTGGGTTCCATTCTGGTCAAGGGCACATCCCTGGGTTGCCAGCTCGATCCCCAATAGGGGCAGGCAGGAGGAAGCAGATCAATGATTCTCTCTCATCAATAATGTTTCTCTCTCTCTCTCCCTTCCCCTTCCTCTATGAAATCAATAAAAATATATTTTAAAGAAAAAGAAATAGCCTGTAAAGAGAAATTAAATTAAATACTCCAAAATCATAATAGTGGTTTGTTGGGTGAATATGACTATAAGTAATTCTTCACTTTTCTCTATATTCCAAGATTTTCTTATGTGATTTACATTGATTTTATAAGTTAAGAAAGTTAATAAAAACATAAAAAACTAATGCTCAAATATTAGGCCTACCTTTTTACAAACATTTTAGTCTTACCCTTCCCAAATCCCTAAGAACATTATCCAGGTCGGTACTAAAACAAAAGCAAGCACAAAGAAAATCATGTTGAATTTAAAATCCCATAAGAAACAGAAAAGAGAAAGCTAAATTTAATTGGAACAGTGGATAAAGGTAATAGAGAAATATTCCCTGAATGCATATAAAAACAACATGAAGGAAAAAGTTGCAAACAACCATTCTGCCCACACAGAATGGTTCATTTTTTGAGTGAGCAAAGAAAAGACCACAAATTCCAAAGCATAATTCACAGTCTGTCTGTAGTCCTTACATAATAACATCAAGTCATGCCAGCCTTCCCTCCAACTGCCTTATAACCCAGCGATCCCACTTCTGGGAATTTATCTGAAAAAACTCGAAATACTAATTTGAAAGAATATACACATCCTTATGTTCATTGTAGCGTTCTTTATAATACCCAAGATTTTGAAATATCCCAAGTTTCCATCCTTAGATGAGAGGATAAAACAGCTATGGTGCATTTACACAATGGAATACTACTTGGCCATAAAAAGGAATAAAATTTTACCCTTTGAGACTGCATATATTGACCTGGAGAACATTATGCTAAATGAAATAAGCCAGTCAGAGAAAGACAAGTAGCACATGCTCTCACTCAACTGTGGAATCTAATGAACAAACTGAACTAACAAGCAAAATAAAGACAGACTCAGATAAAGAGCAGTGTGGCAGCTCTCGGGGTGGGGAGTTGTGGGGAGGCAGTGGGTATGTGTGTGGGGGGGATTGAATAACAAAGGGAAAAAAAGAGAAAGAACTCATGAGCCTGGATAACAATGTGGTTGTTGTGGGGTGGAGGGCTGGGTGGAGGTGGAAGAGGGTATGGGGGGATAAATGGTGATGGGGAAAAATTAAATTAAAAAAAACTGGAAAAAATTCAATTTTCAAATGAACAATTACATCAATTTGAACTTGACTCCTGAGATACAGACAGCATTTTTAAACAACAGGACAAAGGTGAGGAGCTGGTGTGGAGATCTATCAGCAGACAGCTGCTTATAATTTTGATTTAGGGTTGGAACACTATTCTTGGAAAAACCAAGTATGTTCAATTTATAACAGATGTAACCAAGTGTTTATTACAGTAAAATGCTAGTTTTTGTAAGTCAAAAGTTCAACGAATAAACAAGCCCTGTATGTAAGCAGAATGACATTTATTGTTCCGAACCAAAGAATTCACTCTAATCAGCAGTGAACATTAATTATTCTATTAACTGCAGTGTTCTCAATTTTACTCTACTTGGAAAAAACAGGGCAACTAGCTCATTTGCTGTGTTATTCTTTGTTATTTGCTGAATTATGTCTTAGTCTCATAGATCCCATACATGATTGCAATCATGAAGTTAAACTTAGGGAAATACCTAAACATCATATAAACCAGCATTTCTCCCACGTAGCAGTCTTTAATATAAAGGTGGAAAAGTATAATTCAAGACCTAATTCACAATCTGTCTGTAGTCCTTACATAATAACATCAAGTCATGCCAGCCTTCCCTCCAAACAGCCTTCTAACTGGTGTCCCTAACTCCGTAGTTCACCACTTTACCCTTCTCAGAGACCAAGATTCCAGAAAGACTGAATCAGCCACACTATTTTATGAAAATCTTCAGTTTTTAGTCCTGCTCCATAGGATGTGCTGAGTCTGGGTAACAAGAGTCCAAATTCCATTTAAAAGAGAAGAAAAATGCCAGGAAACAGAGAAGCAGTTTAGGTGAAGACATAGAGGGAGGGAAGTGGACAAGCACTGTGGGAAAAAGACTGGTGTCAAGGACAGAAAGATTGGGTGTAGGAGGGCTCCACTGTGCAGAACTGATGCTGATCTGAAGACCTCTTCACGCAGCTCGCAGAATGAACTTGGATGGTTTCACATTCACCCATCACCAAGGTAACTATGGTCAGATATAGAAGTTGTGGGTGTGGGACAGTTTGAATGCAGAGTCATCAGATAAAACATGGCATGTATTCCTGGTGCATCAATTAACTTAGTGACAAGTAATCAAAGCATAATTCATATTAAAATAATTAAACACATATTATGGAGGAAAAACAAAATTTATATGAATTTTTAAGTTGCAACATGAAGGCAGAAATAAAGTTTTATGTTTTTTGGGAAACTCTTTAGGGCTAACTACCCAAATTATGGGATCATACCTTCATTCTCTTCCACCTTTGGGGATATGTAGGGATAAAATTTGAGAGAATCTGCTAAGTTATCCAGCCTAGCGATCAAAATCTTCCACAATCAATCAGCTTCTTATCCATCTTTCAACCTTATCTTCTACTACTGAAAAATCTAATACCACTATGAAAAATAGCTTGGACAACTCCTACGAATGCTAAAAGTTCTAATTCTACTATTTTCACAATGGCTTTGAAAAATGTAAAAGTCATACTTAGAAGTTACTCGTGAGCCCGTCTCAACTATTGAGAAACTTGAAACCCAAGCAGTCAATGTGTAAAAATGAATATCAACAACAAAAAGTAATGACATAAGTTGCATACATTAAAGCTCATGCAGTTTTTTTTCCTTAGGAAAGACCACTATGCAATTAATATTAGCCAATCCTATATAATAAAAGCCTAATATGCAAATCAACCAAACGGCAGAATGACCGGTGGAACGACTTGTCACTATGATGCTCACTGACCACCAGGGGGCAGATGCTCAACACAGGAGCTGCCCCCAGCCCGCAGGCCCCAGGCCAGCCAAGGGGATGTGAGTGCCCCCCCCTCCCACCCCCCCAACCCCCGCCATCACCCCGCTGGTTGCTCCACAGATCGGCCCTGATCACTGGCCAGGCCTCGGGACCCTACCAGTGCATGAATTTCATGCATTGAGCCTCTAGTTTTTATATAAAGCCCTAATAATGTGGTGTGGGTTTTTTGTTGTTGTTTTTTTCCATTTTCCCAGGCATAGCAGCTAAGAAGCAGATAATTAAATAATCAGAGGAAGAATGGAAATACTTCTGGGAACGAGCACACTAACAGAAACTGGAAGCAGCAGTATACAGTGACAGCAAGAGTTAGAAACTGTAATAAGCCAGAAACAATCAGACAAATGGCACAGAAGTGTAGGACCATTCAGTGCAGAAACAAATTTAAAAAAAAAATCAGTAGCCCTAAGAAAGTGGTATGATACAAAAGAATCAGACAGGCTAACATTGTCATGATGATGGACTCCTATCCATTTGACCCCAAATTTAAATTCACCACTCTCTGCTAGCCAGTGATTGTTCTAAGAATGGGGATGTGAACCAATAATCTTGGCCAATGAAATATGAGTTGAAACCCACGGAAAGGCTGTCTGATGACTCTCAGATTCCTTTAGCCATTTGACCACCACTCAGAGAATGAGGCCAACATACTAGGTAGGACAGAATTAAGGGAGGAACAGAGAAACAGCTATACCCAAGATTCAAGATCCAAAAGCTGCCTATCAAGAACTAATTCCTATAAACCTATTAATTATATTGTCTCCTTGTTGAAGCCAATGTCTCTTGGAATTTCTATTACATGCAGTCCAAAGCTTCTTATTATGCAGACTAAGCTCAAGTCCTGGTTTCAGCACTAGGTGACTTGAAATTGGGTACTAAGCCCTAACTGGTTTGGCTCAGAGCATCAGCCTGCGGACTGAAAGGTCCTGGGTTTGATTCCAGTCAAGGGCATGTACCTTGGTTGGGGGCACATCCCCAGTGGGAGGCGTGCAGGAGGCAGCTGATTGCTGTTTATCTCCCATCAATGTTTCTAACTTTCTATCCCTCTCCCTTTCTCTCTGTAAAAAAATCAAAATATATTATTTTTAAAAAAGAAATTGGGTACTGAATTTCCTTGCATCTCAGTTTCCTCATTGGTAAAATGTTCCCCATTGATAACTGTGAGGATTTAATGGGAAAAGAGAGCTAAAACATATTGCATCATATGTGGTCTGTTACTCCAAAGGATGGCAGCACCCTAATAACCAAGACTATACATGGACTATCTATATATATAAAACCCTAATATGCAAATAGACTCAACAACCAAACAACCAGTTGCTATGATGTGCGCTGACCACCAGGTCGCGTGTGCAGAACATGGCGTGTGTCAGCCGCAGTGGGATGGTGAAGCAGGTGAGCGGGGGCGCCACTCCAAGGTGGGGTACCAGTCGCTGTCATCAGGGTGAGCTTCTGGTGGTTACTGAAAATTCTTTGTTCCCGTGTGCCACAGTCCTGCCCGGCGCTCACACCTGCTGCTGGCGCCAGCCCCGCTCGCACCCACAGCCGGTGCCAGAGCTGCTGCTCGCACCCTCTGCTGGTGCCCGGCGCCGGTCCCAATCGCTTGGCGCTGTCAGTGGGTGTGAGCAGTGGCTGCTGGCCCTGATTGCCCCTGAGTGCTTCTTCACCTCCTCCTGCTCCTGAGGGGCAATTGGGGCACTTGCACCCACTGCTGGCGCCTGCCCCAATCACTCCATGCCGTCAGTGGGTGCAAGCGGGGCCAGCACCAGCAGCACGTGGGAGCAGTGGCAGTAGGAGCAGGGCTGCCGGCAGACAGGGGACTGGGGACTGTGGTGGGAGGGGCCAGGTGGGTGTGTGGAGGATGGGCCGAGACCCGCCCCTGTGCCCACCACAGCCTCACAGCCCACAGTTCCTTTCAAGGTGCACGAATTCGTGCACTGGGACCCTAATATTTAAGAAGCTAGGTACATTTGGAAAAGATGGTCATCCATAATTACTTGAATTATAAGATAACTAATAAAAATAACAGCAAGATTGTTTTCTCCTTTAACATGATGAGTATTTATCCTAATCCAATAGCTAATGAGACTTAATGGAAAGTGCTAAAACCATTCCTTTTATAAGGCATTACTTGTGGTAAAATGTAGATAACATAAAATTTACCATCTTAACCATTTTTAAGTATACAGTTCAATTGTATTAATTACATTTACATTGTTGTGCTACCATCACCACTATTCACCCACAGAAAAACTAAAAATCTGTACTTATTAAACACTAGATCCCCATTCCTCCCTCCCCCAGTCCCTAGCAACAACCATTCTACATTTTGTCTCTATAAATTTAATTACTCTAGGCGCCTCACTTAAGTACAATCAAACAGTATTTGTCTTTTTGTAACTGGTGTATTTCACTTATCATGAGGTCCTCAAGGTTCATGCATGTTGCAGCATGTATCAGAATGTTTTTATCTTAAAGGCTGAATAATATTCCACTCTGTGTGTGTATTTCACTCTGTGGTGTTCCAAAAAATGTATATACACATCCTACCTAATAAAAAGGTAATATGTAAATAACCATCACTCCGCTCCGCCCACGATTGGGCCGGCGGAAGGCTGGGGGGCGGGACTTGGGGTGGCCTATCCGGCCGTTGAGAGGCGCCTGAGGCTTTTGGCCTGGAGCCAGAGCGGACCCCCAGCTGCCCCGGCCATCGGAAGCAGGCAGCTGGGGGTCTGCTCCGGCTCCAGGCCAAAAAGATCTGGTGCACGAGCGGACCCCCTGCAATCGATCCCAGGGAGCTGGGGGTTTCTTTGGCCTGGTATACCAGCGGACCCCTGCGATTGATCACCTGGGCAGGGAGCTGGGGGTCTGCTTTCAGCCTGAGCAGGAGTGGACCCCCTGCGATTGATTGTAGGGAGCTAGGGGTCCGCTCCTGCCCAAGAGGCTTTCAGTCTGGGCAGGCCTGGGCAGGGGCTGAGGCAGAGATCAGAGGGAGCTGGAGAGGCTTTAGGCCTGGGCAGGGCCCAGCCGGCGATTGGTGTGAACTACAGAGGAAACACCTTTTCTGACTGCACATTGGCTAAGCTTCCTGTATGCCACTGGTAATATTCTTAGTAACTTGGGTAATAAGAATCCAAAAAGTGATCTAGGTTTTTTTCCACCACACTTCTGGATAAAAAAATGAAGGTCCGCTGCTGGAAGGCTAAGAAATGTCATATCCTGCCCTAGCCGGTTTGACTCAGTGGATAATGCCTCAGCCTGCAGACAGCAGGGTCTGGGTTTGATTCTGATCAAAGGCATGTACCTAGGTTGCAGGCTCCTCCCTGGCCGGGGCCCAGATCAGGGCTCATGCAGGAGGCAACCGATCAAAGTGTTCCTTTCACTTTGATGTTTCTCTCTATCTTTCCCTTTCTCTTCCACATTCTCTAAAAGTCAATGGAAACATATCCTCAGGTGAGAATAAAAAATAAATAAAGAAATCCATATCCTATGAAAGACACATCTTGAAAATGCCTAAAGAAAGTTGTCATTTTTTCTTGGTGAAGGGACTGGAGTCCGTGTTGATGAAAACACCTTGGTGGCTGCGGTGACTGATAGCGGCTGCAGCAGTGGGGCGATGGGGCTGGTGCCTTCCCCTGACCAGCCCAGGTGCCTCCCACAAAGGGAGGCCAGACTGCGGCTTAGGTACACTCCCTGTGGGGCGCGGGCCTAAGCCATCAGTAGGACATCCCCTGAGGGCTCCCAGTATGTGAGAGGGGGCAGGTTGGGCTGAGGGACCCCCGACCCCCAGTGTACGAATTTCGTGCACCGGGCCCCTAGTTTTGAATAATTATAAAGGCAGTGCTTATTAAAATACATTTCATTTTCAAAATTGAGCTATCAGCTGTTACAGTGTGTATACATTTTTGGGGCCAGTTCTCACACACACACACACACACACACACACACACACACACACACATATGTCCCATGTTTTGTTCATTCATCCATCATTGGACACTTAAGTTGCAATAGCAAAATATTTTAAAAGCAAAAATCATAGAAAATCTGGGTAGAAACAAGAATAATAAAAGAAGATAAAATATAGAAAATCTGTGTACCTGACTTAATACAAAAGTGGAATTTCAAAATGTTTTTTAGAAGCACCCACTGCATGTGTGTGTTAGGCATTAAGATGTATTTATGCTAATTTTTTCATTGTCTCAGGGGACAAATAATCTAGTTCCTAAATGAGGGAAATTTTTCTGGGAAATTTAAACAACTTATTTATAATGAAGGTAAACATACTCAGAGAACATTTTTAATTACCTTTGTTAGTTTGTATTGGTTTGGGTAACCAAGAACATGGGTTATTTACTTATACTTCTATAAGCATTGAAAAGAAATAGCATACCCAGTAGTAAAAGAAATAGCAGAAATTCCTCATTTCTTTTTTAAACAAGGAATAGAAGATATTATTTATAATAGTAACCCTGACTCCAACAAATGATGATGTTTTCCCTATTATTTTACCCATATGCTGTGCAATGCATGGGGTCTGCCAGAGCCAGTCAGGTGACAGGTGATAGCGCTATAACATGAAATTAAAATAATAGTGGGAACAAGGATCCCTAACCCACTTTCCCACTTGTCCAGAGCTTGCACTTTGGGGGCAGAAGTGGCCAGCATGGAGTGAAGGAATGGGTTCTGATGGCAGTTTGGAATGTTCAGAGTCACTCTGGAAGTCCCATCTGACTTTTCAAGGGCACTCTCTCAGGGAAACTGGCTGATTTCCTAGATGTTTGATGAAGTTCTCACTTATTTCATTCTAAAAATGACTTTAATGGGTCTAAGAAATGGAATTTAAAGACAAAGCCTATACAGAATCGGTGGTAGAAGCTATTATTAATGCCCTGAATCCAAAAATATTCTTAGGGTCTTCAATAAGTTAAAAAGGCATCAATGGGATTCATACTTTTTCATTTGAATTTTCTATGCATAACCTACACCCACAGATTTTTTTTTTATCCCTTAGAGAACATAAGGCACTTCCAGTCTGGTGACCTGTGAATGTTAGTGGAATAACTCTAGGCTTACAGTTGCTAATATATTGCATTGAATTTTTATCTGTGAAATTTAGAAAGTATTCTTACAACAGTTCCAAGATGTAGTTGTGAGACTCCAGTATCCTTTTTTATTTAAACAAACAGAAAATTGAAAGCAAAAAAGAAGTATTTAGAGCCAGTAAAAAAAAAAAATGGAAAGGAGGTAATCAATTTTGGGGTTCCTATTACTTCTACTTTCATCTTTGGGGAAGTCCTTTCTGTGATGCTACAGAACTTCAGCCCAGTCCTCTGCATATGTCACCTCATTCTGTGGCCAGCTCCCTCTCATTCTTGCCATCAACCTATGAAGCTTAGCCTTGAAATATAACTTAAAAGTCATTTTCACGGAGATTTCTTTAAATTACCCTCAATATTCGAATTGGTTTTAAATTTTTTTTAAATTATTGATTTGAGAAAGAAAGGGAGGAAGAAAGAAAGAAAGAGAGAAACATTGATTTGTTGGTCCATTTATTTATGCATTCATTGGTTAATTCTTGCATGTGCCCTGACCAGGCATTGAACCCACAACCTTGGTATCAGAACAATCCTGTAAGACACTACGCTACCCAGCCAGGGCTCTAATTGTTCTTTTTACTTATCATTTCTCCAGAATTTAAATAGTTCATTGTTATTTACTGTATATTATTATAAAATCTTGGTAATTAAACACTTTTTAAAATTTTTAATTACTTTTTTAATCAACTGACACATAGTTTAACAGGTTAAATGCTATTGCAAAGTTTAAAACAAAAATTGTATGACACTATTTTATTGATTTACACATCTCCATATTAGCACATAATATGCATATATGGCTATTATATAATTTGAAGTAAACTTCACATAATACAAAATTAACCATTTTAAAGTGAACAATTCAGTAGCTTTTAGTACACTCTCAATGTTGTGCAACCACCACCACCCCTATCTAGTTGCAAATCATTTCAGTCATTCCCAAGTAAAACCTTCTTACCCATTAAGCAGTTCTTCTCCATGACTCCTTCTCCCCCTTATGCTAGAAACCACCAATCTGTATTTGGTCTCTATAGATCTAGTCTGAATATTTCATTTTAAATGAAATCATACAGTATGTAAACTTTGGTGTCTGGCTTCTTTCATGTAAAATGTTTTTGAAGGTTCATTTATGTTGTAGCATGAATCAGTGCTTCACTCATTATGGCTAAATAATATTCCATTGTGTGCATATACTACAATTTGTTTATCCATTCATCCACTGATAGACATTTGGACTGTTTCCACCGTTTTGGCTACTGTGAATAATGCTGCTACTCACATGAATGTTCTATATGTACTTGTTTTGAATTCATTTGGGTATATAACTAAGAGTGGAATTACAGGATCTTATGGTAATTCTATGTTTAACTTTTTGAGGAAACATCAAACACAAATACTTTGTGTACACATTTTATCAACATAAACACATTTCTTGAAGGAAAAAATCCCTGTGTTTAATTAAGCTTACATTTTTGCTTCCTCTCACTTTCTCCTCCCCCCTCTTCTGTCTTTGTCTCCCCAAGTTACATAGCTCCTGATATGATTCTCCAGATGCTCCAATACTATTTATTAGTTACTTCATCTACATAAACCTTGAGATTGCTGTAAGAAGCTATTGTAAAAAGAATGTCTTTTTTTAACAAAGAGAAAATCCTGTCATTTATCTTCTTTGGCTAAGCAGATCTGGGATAAAACAATTTTTTTTCCTTGCTCTCCATCTTGTAAATGTATTCCATATTAGGCCAGTCTTACTGTTTGTCCACCCACATACTTTTCTCCCCAGATAAAGGATTTATCAGTAACTAAAAAGAGTGCAATTTTAAAACTATTTTAAGCTTGTGCTAAATAACAAAGCAAGCATAAAGAATTATTTAAACATGGAAAAAACAATCCTGGGACAACTCCTGAATTATAAAGTATTTCCCTATGACACAAAACTTGCTTATATACAAATGGTTCTTCATAATAGTAGTTCTGCTATCTTAGAAACCACATTTAAGTATCTCCAAAAATGAGAAATAAAACTGTGTTGTTGTTTTTTGAGTATTAAGATAGTCAATAGATGAAGGGTCATTTCAGAGACAGTCACTTATTTTAACGACTGGCACCATACTTTCTACTGAGGCTATAAGGTGAGGTGGGAGAGAAAACTCAGTTATGTGCACCTACTGAGTCATACGCTAAACAGGTGAAAATGAAAACAAAGAGGGTGTAGGCTTTTTCCCAGTAGGAAAGCCTGATCCTGAAGGCTTTGACACTGGAACACAGCTCAAGAAAGTTAGGAAACCCATCTGAATTTTTTTTTTTAAGACACATATTTTAAGGGGATTAATATGCAATCCTCTAATATGCAATCGTTGCTAGGTGGGCTGGATCTCATTTTCAGCATTAGCTTCATTTTTCCTGAACAACTGGTTTGTTTTCAGTTTGTAGGCAGTAACTCGTGTCACTGGTGATGTTCTTCTCTTTGCACTGGCTGCTGGTGAGCTCAGAGCCCAATTTTCTGATCCACAATTCCAAGGGTAGAGGATTTAGTAACATATATCTAATATACTAATCTCTAAGCTCATTTTAGGTTCATTTTTTTTTCTTTTTCCTATTTCTACTCTCATTGTATATGTCTCTATTGCTCTGACTTAAAATCTATTAGGAGCAATGTAAGAACAAAAAGAAACCAATCTCTCTAACAATCCTACTCCCAACTTTTGAATTTGGGACTCTAATCCTTATTGGTATATTTCCAGCAATCTATAAGTGTAACCTTTATTACTGTGCTTGAGAACATGGCACAACATACTACACCTCATTTTCCTGTTATCAGTGGGCAAAGTTCATACCTCATCCTGTGGTTGTGATGCACAGTAAAGAGTTAGCACACTGCCTGGACCATAATAAGTGTTCAATAAAAATGAACTCTTATTCATTATTGTATACTAGAGGCCCGATGCACGATATTCACACAAGGGGGCTTGGCCCTCACAGCCCTGGCTTCATCCGGAAGGTCGTCCAGATGGTCGTACGGATGGTTGTTTTGCTGTTTGGTCTAATTAGCATATTAGCTCTTTATTATATAGGATTAACAGTCCTCCTGTGAGTTTAATTTAAGGCAAAAAAAAAAAAAGTCTGAAAGCAGAATTCAACCTACTTCATTTAAAAATGCACTAGCACAGGTGTAACAAAGTATTTCTTAATACCAAGAAGCACTTTAAGTTCACAGAAACCTAAAGGTGAAGAAGTAAAGAGAGCAAGTGTAGGTAATTCTTTCAAAAAGGCTGTGACGAGAAAGGGAGAGCTAGGCAGGGAGGGTAGTACTGAAGGAGAACTTAGATTTTGTGTGTGTTTTTTTGATTGTTTAATGTATGTTTGTGCGTGTATGTGTTTTTACGATAGGTGAAACAGGACTGCACGGTATGACAGACACAGGGATTATGACAAACAAGTATAAACAAATTTTATATATAAGAAGTGGAAAACATCAGAAAAATGAAAAAGTAAGACCGAAAAACTATGGATGATGCCAAGGATAAAATGTTATGTAGTAAATTGGAGTCTGCTTTAGAAAGCAATCATTCACAATCTACTTGTCTTTAAAGGAGTCATCCTATGTAATAAAAGCCTAATATGCTAAGTGTCCGTTCAACCGAAGCGTAATATGCTAATGATATGCTAAGGCTGCTCAACTGCTCGCTATGACATGCACTGACCATCAGGGGGCAGATAGTCGACTGGTTGACCAGTCGTTATGATGTGCACTGACCACCAGGGGGCAGATGCTCTGACCGGTAGGTTAGCTTGCTGCTGGGGTCTGGCTAATTGGGAGTGAGTGAGATAGGCCAGACATGCCTTGGAGCCCTCCTGTAATCTCTCCCTGGCTGGCCAATCTCCTGTGTCCCTACCCAACCCCGATCATGCACCGGTGGGGTCCCTCAGCCTTGCCTGCACCCTCTCAAAATACAAGACCCCTCAGGGAATGTCGGAGAGCTGGTTTCAGCCCAGCCCTGCAGGCAAGGCCAAGGGACCTCACTGGTGCACGAATTCGTGCACCGGGCCTCTTGTTAATAAATAAAACCACATAAATGTTCCTTGTTGTTAGGCACACATAAATATCTTTTAATTTACACAATAGATGCAGACTTTAAAAAGCTGCTTTTAGTAAACTGTATTCCCACTGATTTATACCATCAGATCTGGTAGTGCCTCTGTGTTCAGTGGTGGGTCAGACGGGAGAGTCTCCAAATGAAGAAATTGGTTGTAAACTTCATACTTGGGAAGGTCCAAGTATGGGAAGATTCTTATATACAATATTAGTCAGAGTTCTTCCATAAAATGCTTAATCTATATATATAAAAGCCTAAATGACCAGCTGACTGACCAGCCAGTAGCTATGACATGCAATTACCACTAGGGGGCAGATGCTCAATGCACAGACATGGAAACATGGAATAGACTGATGAATCTCAGAGGGAAGGGGAGAGGGTGGGAAGAGATTAACCAAATATCTTATATGCATACTAGAGGCCCGGTGCACACTGGTGGGGTCCCTTGGCCTGGCCTGCGGGGATCAGGCCAAAACTGGCTCTCTGACATCCCTCAAGGGATCCCAGATTGCAAGAGGGCACAGGCCAGGCCGAGAGACCCCACCAGTACACGAATTCATGCCCCGGGCCTCTAGTTAATGAATAAAAAGAATAAAAATGCCTTTCAAAATTGAAATATATAATTTGTATTTCTTAACACTGTTAGAGAAAAAATACAACCGTTGGCTTGAAAATTAGAACAAAGTGTTTCCCTTTAAAACAAAATCATTTCTTTTCTTTTTAAAGTTCACTAGAGGCCCGATGCATGAAAATTCATGCAAGAGTAGGCCTTCCTTACCCCAGCTGCTGGCACCAGCTTCCCTCTGGCACCAGCTTCCCTCTGGCACCTGGGACCCGGGCTTCCATCTTTCCACCGCCCACAGGCACCCAGGACACAGGCTGCTTCCCTCCTCCGGCCGCCCGCAGGCACCTGGGACCCCAGCTGGATTCCCTCTGGCCCGGCTTTGTCAGGAAGGATGTCCAGAATGATCAGGAAGACGTCGGTCTAATTAGCATATTACCCTTTTATTATTATAGATGGCTTTGAAAGGTCATTTTAGTGAACTGAGTAATGGCATTTATTCTCTAGATAAAATGTTGTAAAGTGTCATGTAAGCTTTGCTTTTCTTTCATGGACAAGTTTAATTGTTAAAATTTGGTAATGTGATTACTTCCTTTAGAATCAGTTCTACCTTATTTTCAAGAAGATATGTGTAGGTGATAGAAATAAATTTATGTTTTTTGACACTGAAATTCCCAAAGCTACATGTTAGTCATCTGCTCCATGCTCATTTTAAATCTCTCTGGTATATTTTTGAAACTTCACATTGTGAATCATAAAATAAAGGTTAAAATCTTATAGCTACATTGGGAAGGCTCTAAAATTGATATAACTTTTATCATTAGGTCACATGATACTCGATAGCAAAGAGGAAGTAAGATAAAATAAAGAATCAGGCTCATCATAAATTATTTAGAACATAATATGTATAAATTCTGGTCATAGTGCTTTTATCAAATTTATTTACTCCTTCACCCATTTAATTGACTCAACAAATATTGGGCTAACCACCAAAGGGATAAAAATGAAAAGACCTTATCTCTCTCCTCTGTCATTAAAAGGAAGAGAAAGACATGAGAATGACAGTTGCAATACAATAAGCTAAATTTATAATAGAAGTGGGTACATAGTGCTGTGGGAGCACAGGGGAAGAAGCTACACTGGAGATAGAAGAACTACTCAAGCCTTAATTGGCAGATCCTAGCAATGGATTAGAGGAGGTAAAGTCAAAGAAGAAATCTGAGATAGGTTCATATATTTGACGGGACAACTAGCTGGTGTAAATCTCTGAGTGAGGAAACAGAGAAAGGGGAACAGATCTGGAGTTGTGGAAAAGGGGTGATGATTTCAAATTTGTACCTATTAAGTGTGAGATACCTACCTATTAAATAATTGGGTTGGGTACCTAATAATCAGTGTATATGCAAGTCTGAATTCAAAAGAGAATTTCAAGCTGAACAGATTTGAGAGTAGGTTTGAAGCCAAGGATATAAATGAAATTGCCCACAGGTATCAGAAATAGGAGATCATGAAGATTAATTCTGGTGGGCAATAGAGTAAACTAAATTGACTAATATTTTTAGAACTAGATGCCTGATGCACGAAATTCATGCCAGAGTAGGCCTTCACAGCCCTGGCTGCCTCAGCCACCTTCGCAGCCCCAGCTTCATCCGGAAGGTCATCTGGATGGTCGTCCGGATGGTCATTCTGCTGTTCAGCCGTTGGGTCGATTTGCATATTACACTTTTATTATTATAGAAGATAACTTGAACTCCAGAATCACATCACATTCCCTAGTGGAAATTAAAGCCGGACTTTATTAGAGATACTGAAGAATTTTAATGGGTGATAGCTTCAGACAGTTCTATTTGGTGATGCCTCATATCTTGCTCCCTGCACTACTAGCTTCTGCTACCTCAAGTGCTCCATGACACGTCCCTTCTTGTTCTTTTCCAAACCCTTAGTTCATCATTGGAAATCTTGGTTTGACTTGGCTCCCCTCCCCATTCAATTTATAGATGCCTCCCGACCTCCTGGCATTAACGTTGGCTGCTCCCCAACTTCATCCTCTGGGATTACAAACGGAACCAAATGCCTGCATGCTGCACTGCACCCTGGCTGCGCCACCCCCTGTGCTGCTTTTGACATGCCAGAAGCAATTCTAGACTCTTACGAGGCAATTAAAGATTGAACTAGAGGTATTATGCAAATCTTCTGAAAATACTTGATTGCAAGTATTAAGAAATAAGGCACGCTGAGCTTATTCTTGCATTATTTAATTAAATGGCATTTATAACTATCAATAATTAGATAACAGTTACATGTGCAACCTCTTCAAATTTTACAAAGTAGAGGTAATGGTATGATAAAATTTGATCTTTCACAGTAAACACAGAAGTTCAAAGGCCCTACGAAACTAGAATTTAACTGCTCTGACACTGGCAATGAAATTTAATTGGGCTTAAATTATTTGTTAAAAGCTTCAGAAATGCCCTTGAAATAATGTAGGTTCAAAATAGATACCTCCTAAGCTGCAGTTAAGTTACAAAACAATCATTTTAAATGTATTTATTCAATTTCACATCCATCCCCTCTCTCTTCAGCCTGAGTTTTTATCAAATGGCTCTGCATAATATCAAGAGTTTGCCAGTGCGTTCATGATGGTAGCTATTTCCCCAATAGGTCAAGAGAACAAATAGACTGGGTGTTGTAGGTAAGGATATTTATGATCCTCTTCCCATGTTTTTCCCTTAAACTATAGAGAAGCAAAATTCGCCATCGTTTTCTCTTCACCCTCATGCCAGATATTGCTGATACCCTATACAGTTCAGCCCTTGAACTTCAGAGGGTTAATGTCTAGAAACAACAGTTCTTTCTTGTCTTCAGGGTCCCTGGGTGAGTCCACCACTGACAGGGCCTCCTGTGAGATCTGGGAGGTGGAAGTTTTTATTTTTTGATGGAGGCTGCAGGCAGGCTCACTGGGGTTAACCAACAGCAGAAGTGAGGTTTGACCTGTAGATCTCGCACCCTCTGAGTCTCATCTAGTGACTGCCATCCTCCCAGATTTCCTAAGGGTGGTCGTCCTGGGCTTGGCTCTCCCATCTTCCAAATGGTTGTGTAAGCCTCTAATTCTTGAAGTTAAACTTCTCCCCACTGAGATTCCTTAATGAGCTTCTGTCTTTTCTCACTCACTCTTTCGCAGAACAGGATTGTGGTTGGTTTGATATATTGAAGTTTGCCTTTAACTGGACAACATTTTATCAGTGAGTAGGGTTATTTCATCCTTCCCTTCCTGGGATCAGACCCAGAGGGTTCCCCTTTGTTTCTTGCTCCCTGTGGTAAACACATCTGGGCAGGTCCCCAAACCTCTGTATTAGTTTGCTACTGGCTGCTGTAATACATTACCACAAACTGAGTGGCTTAAAACAGTACATCTTCTGTAGATCCAAAGTCTCATTAGGTTAAAATCAGGGTGTCAGCAGGGCTGAGGAGATCCTAGGTGAAATTTTGTTTCCTTGCTTTTGCCATCTTCCGTAGACTGTCCACATCCCTTGACTTGTGACCCTCCATCACAGACCTTTGCTTCTGTCGTCACATGTCCTTCTATGACCCTCTTCCTCCTTCTTATAAAGACCCTTGTAATTATATAGTCCCACCTGAATAATCCATGATAATCTCCCCATCTCAAGATCCTTAACACAATCACATCCACAAAGTCCCCTTGGCAGTGGCAAAAGGTTCACAGCTTTGAAGAATTAGAATGTGGACTTCTTTAGGGCTGGCCATTATTCTGCCAACCACACTTCCCTCTGGAAGCAGCCTGCCAGCCTCATCCGTACTCAAGCAGGTGGCACTGGAGTCTGGCGATCTGGTCCCTGCCTCCCTCTGCAAGCACACCTGAGTTTGCAGGCACCAATTTTAGATAAACAGTCAGAGTAAAAATCCCACTTTGGATAAAGCCTAAAGTGCATATTCTAATGTAAATTTCACAGAACTCTACATTGAGGGTTATGCACACAAGCAAAACCACTATTTATATTTTCCATCTGGATAGCAATCATGTTTGGTTGGTTTGCTTTATTGAGAAGGGCAGATGGTAATCCAGTCCCGAAACTCATTATACTCACTCTAGATAGTTGATGAACTTCCTGAAGATTCTTTGGTAACGGACATCATTTCCAAATTCTGCAATTCAAGGCACTCCTGCATAAATCTATATTTGAGTAAGAGATCAACACAACTTGAATCGTCTGCAAAATGTAATGAATTTTTCAAAGATGCTTTTACCACTTGACACTAAAATACAGTAAAATCATAGCACCCAATATTTTTCAACTTTATATCAGCACAGAATGAAAAGCCTTATGAATGTTGATCAATGAAGCCACTCCATTCATTCTCTTCAGATTAGCAAGCGTGCATTATACAGTTCACATTGCCAGATTCTTCAGCCAATACAATCCTCAGCTAAAAATAAAGTTGTCTTCGTGACATTCATAACTGAATATTTCAATCAATATCAGATGCAGAAATATCCTTGGTGACAAAAGAGCAACTGTGTTTAAAGAGCATAATACCTGCCAGTGCAGGCGCTTCATCATCTGTTTCACTGAGAATAGCATTATTAGGTTAGAACACATCAAAGGATTAATGGAAACTCTTAAATAATGTGATGTCAAAGGCAGAAATTACACTGGCCTGAATTGTCATGCAGCTCAGGGATTCTTTGGCCTAGAAAAAGTGCAGGTTGCATACAGTTACAGAAGTCCCCTCCTATTCCTGCCACTTTAATTTCTTATACCCTCAGCCATCCATTCATTCATTCATGTTCATTCTTTCACTCATTCTGCATCTATTATGTACCCAACACTGGAGATATGAAAATAAGCATGCTGTTTCGGCCTTCAACTTGCTCATTCTCTACCAAAGAAGAAAAACATTTAAACAATTAACACATACTTTTCACATACTATTAAAAGGGCTATAACAGAGGTCACTGAAAGCAAGAGGACTCAGTGATTCTGGACAGAGAGCTCCCAGCAAGAGGCAACACAGCACAGTGTGGCTATGCATGGGACTGTGAAGCCTCTTTGTGACTTAACCTCTCTATGCTCCATATTGCTATGTGTTGAACAGAGAGAATGACAGCACGTTAGGCAGGATAATTGCTACGTAAATATAGTAATAAGGAATAGGGAGGCATAACAAATGTTATATATATGTTTGTTAAAGAACTAACTTGGAAGTTAGATAGAAGAGGTAACATTTGAGACAGACTGAAGAATCGGTAAGCATTTCATCAGGAAAGAAGGAAGGGCATGCTGGGTGAAAGGAAGTTCTACTTCTCTGAGGATAACCCCCTGATACTAGTGGGGCTAATAAGTCATGGACACCTTAACCTAAAACTCTGCACGTCTCAGGAGCTTCATAAAAAGCCAATTCATCTGTTTCCAGAATAACCCAACTCTCTGGGGGTAACGGTGGGACATCAACACTTGCCCTCTTTCTCTAGTCTAAGTAAATCCAACTTCTTCTTGGAAGTCCTACCACTGCCTTAAATTGCAAGTCCTATTAATTTTAACTCCAAATCAATTCTCTAGTCTATCACTTTCCCTTGCCTATCTCACCTTCTACAGAATCACACCTGGACTCTCCACCTCTGCTCTTCTCTCCACAAAATAGTAGCAAATTATCTTCTTAACACATAAATCTTTTTGCATTACTCTCCTCCTTAAAACTGTTCACAGTGCACTTAGAATATCTCCATACTCCCTATCAACCTACAAGTTTCTTTGTGCTGAAGGCCCTACCTTACTCTCCCACCTTGTTTCTCACTGGCTTCCCATCACCCACTTTGCTCCAACCAGAGCCACCATCTTTGACATCTGCATTTAAGCTCTCTCCTGCCTCAAGGCCTTTGTATACCAGGCCCCCTCTACCTGACATCTCCTTCCCCTCATTCTTTACCTGACAAACAGCTTCTTATCCTTCAGAGATCACCTTGAGGAATGGTACGGGGCACTGCCAACTCAGACTGTGCGAAAGTCACCCAGTGTTTCTGGGCCTGTGTGTTCACTTGGAAAATTAAGGGAATGGACCAGACATGTGCTCATTCCCCTCCAATCTCTTTGCCTTCTTTTTCTACTGTTAAGTAAACTTAACCTTGTCACCCTCTTCCTCTTTTCCTTCTGTTTATAAGCAGCCTGAAATCACTTTTTTTCAGCCCTCACTCTATTTCCCTTAAAAAAAAAAAAAACTAAAATGGAAAGAGCAGAAATAATGAATATAATGAATATTATTTCCTTCTTTAAGAAAAACTTGAAACAAAAGTATGACTGGTGATTCTAGACAAGCAAATTTTAAAAGTGAAAACACACTGCTGTAAGAATAATGACTCAGGTAGTAGTTAGCTTGGATTTACATGCCACGTGTTCCTACCTGTCTCATTAAGGGGCCAAGATAGCTAAAATAATCTTGAAAAATAATAACTAAGCTGGAGGATTCACATTTTTCAAGTTAAAAACTTACTACAAAATCACAGTATTCGAGACAATGTGGTACTTGCATAAGAATAAACATATAGATAGATCAGTAGAATAAAACTGAGAGTCCAGAAATAAACCCTCACATTTATGGCCAAATGATTGCAGCAAGGGTGAAAGACAATTCAATTCTTTCAACAAATAATGCTGGGTCAACTGAACTTCCACAGACGAAAAAATAAAATAAAAATAAAGTTGGATGCCTTCCCCGTACCATACACAAACATTAATTCAAAATAGATTAGACCTAAATTAAGCAAGAGCTAAAATCACAAAACACTTTGAAGAAAACCTTAGAATAAATATTAATGAATTTGGATTTGTTGTACAAGTGACAAAAGAAAAAAACACATAAATTGTACTTCATCAAAATATCAAAACATTTTCTTTTAATCAAAATATTAAAGCTTTTGTGCTATAAACTAAACCATCAGAAAAGTGAAAAACAACCCACATAAAGGGAGAAATATATGTAAATTATATATCTGACAAGTGACTTGTACCTAGACAATTACAAACCAATAATAAATACAAATAAGTCAATTTACATATGGACAGTATATTCAAATAGAAGTTTCTCCAAAGAATGTACATAAATGTCCAATAAGCACACACAAAAAAATGTTCAACATCATTAGTCATTAAGGAAATGCAAATTGCAAATCAAAACCACAATGAAATACCACTTCCATGAGATACCTATAGCATTAAGATGGCTATAATAATAAAAGAACCTAGTCTTGGTGAAGATACAGAGAAAACAGAACCCTCATACACTGCTGGTATAAACTGTAAAATGATGCAGTTCCTTTGGAAACCAGTTTGGCATCTCCTCATACTGCTAAACATAAGAGTTATTATCACCCAACGACTCTACCCAAGAGAAATGAAAGCATATATCCATACATAGACTTGTATGTGAATCTTCAGAAAGGCATTATTCATAACAGCCAAAAACTGGAAACAACCCAGATGTCCACCAACAGAAGAACGGACAAATAAGTGTGGTATATCCATACAATGGACTATTATTTGGCAATAAAAAGAAATGAAGTATTGACACATGCTACAATATGGATGAACCTTGAAAGCAGCCAGTCACAAAAGGCCACATATTGTATGATTCTATTTATGTAATATGTCCAGAATAGGGAAATTCCTAGAGACAGAAAGTTGTTGTTGGGGGTGGGATGGGAGAGGGGGTGTTAGGGGAGGGTGGAGGGATTGAAAAAAAAGGAAAAAAAAGAGAAAGAACTCATGGACACAGAAAATAGTGTGGTGATTGCAGGTGGGAGGGTGGAGGTGGAAGAGGGTATGGGGGGGATAAATGGTGATGGGAAAAAAAAAAAAAAAAAAACTAGATTAGTGGTTTCCAGGGGCTGGCAGGACAGGCAAGTAGGGAGGGGATGGCAATTGAGTGCTAAAAGTATGGAGTTTGCCCAGCCAGTGTGGCTAAGTGGTTAAGTGTTAACCTATGAATCAGGAGTTCACAGTTCGATTCCAGTCAGGGCACATGGCCAGGTTGTGGGCTCAGTCCCCAGTGTGGGGTATATAGGAGGCAGCTGATCAATGATTCTCTCTCATCATTGATTTCCATCTCCCTCTCCCTCTCCCTTGCTCTCTGAAATGAATAAAAACATATTTTAAAAATAAATAAAGGTATGGAAGTTTCTTTTAGAGGAGATGAAAATAGTCTACAATTAGGCTGTGGTGATCATTGCACAATGCTATGAATACATTACAAAAATAGAACTGCATACTTTAAACAGATGAATTAAATATGTAAATTATACCTCAATAAAGCTATTATTAAAAAGAAAGAAAAAATGCCCTGAGGCCATGCTTTTCCTAATTCACCACTGAGATCACCACCTGGGAGTCCTCACCTCTTCCCACCCCCAACTCTAGCGAAATGCTCAGAATAAGCTCACTAAGTCTGGACTTTTTCTCTAAAATACACATATGATATAGTATGTGGGCTATCTTGTAGATAATATAACATATTATATATAAATTACAAACTTCACATTTCTGCAATATGTATTTCTAAAGACCTAACCAGATCATCTAATCCCAGGGTCAGCAAAGTAAAACCCACAAGGCCAATGTAACCCTCAGTCTGTGTTTTTGTGCTGTCCTTTAGTTAAGAATAGTTTCTACATTTTCAAAGGTTGTGTTGTTTTTTTTTAATCTGTGACCAAAACAATAATGAGCTGCAAACTCTAAAATAATTATTTATTATTTGGACCTTTATAGCACAAGTTTGCAGACATATATATATTTATACTTTTTTTTTTTCTGTGATTCACTGAGTGAAAAAGGCAAAGGGGGGAGGGCGGTAGGTAGGAGAGGGAAAAATGGGAGGAAAATGAATATCCCTTCTTTTATATCATTGTTCACAATAAAGAGTAGAGTGTGGGGATCCAGCTTGTCTAGATTCATGAGAGTCAATTGTTAAATTTTCAAGAGTTATGCAAGTCAGTTGACGTCATGCTGAAATTTGGTACAGTACAAACATATACAACACAGAAATCAGCAAACACTATAAATCAGGGCTTTTTCCTCTTCCAGAGAGCCAGCACACCTCTAAATGAAAACCTGAAAATCTTCTTACCTCCCTACTTTTCAGAAATCAGAGGGTAGGGAAGAAACGCTGGACCTTCTTTTGGGTCCACAGGAAATGTGTACTAGTGTATGGGACACCATGATAAAAAGCTAGAAGTAGAGATGGAAGTACACAGGGTAGTGTTTGAGCGCCTCCAAAGAAAAGAAACCTCAGAATCACAGAGTGACTGCCTCTGATCCTCCCTCCCCTTGTTCGGGCTCTGCTGAGACACCCAGTTTATGCATGAAAATCTCCATTCCCAGGTCTCTGGACCCTGCTGTGAGGGAAAGGGCCCATCCCACTGCCAGGACTGTGGGTAGCCTGTGAAAACAAATGCAATGGATCGCTAGGAAAGTAGATCTTAAATGTTCTCACCACAAAAGGGAAATGGTAATTACGGGATGTGATGAAGGTATTAGTCAGTGCTATGGTGGTAATAATTTTCAAGTACATCAAATCAACACCTTAAACTTGCACAACGTTGTATGTCAGTTATAGTATCTTATAAAGCTGGGGGGTAGGGGAAGGCAATGGTGGAGAAGATTTTCTAATCACCACTAGAGGGAGGGCGGGTCACACTTTGCATTAAGGTGCTTGAGGGACCAGAATGCCTGGGTTTAACCCCAGAATGAAGCTAAAGGGAAGGAGAGGCAGTGAAGACTGCAGGACAGTGGGAAGCAGGACTAAGCAGAGAGGAAAAGATAATTGTTCTGTGTCTTCTACAAAGGGGTGCCAGATGTCAGCGTCCAAGCTTAGGGATCTAGTAAGCAAAAGACACAGGTGCGACTGAGAAAACTGGCAATAGGACTCAGTATATGCCCAAAAAGCTAAGTATTCTTATCCTGTGCCGAATGGGGTCACAGCACAGGCCTCAGGGTGGGAGACTAGAGAACATCACATTCCCTCCAAAACCATGAGTGACACTGATGGCTATACCAACGCTGAGAATTGTCATGCACAAGTCTTAATTCTCAACAATGTCTACATACTTAACATTGATTTTGTATTTTATTTATTAGTATAAAATAATTTTATAAACTTGTTTTTAAAAGCTGGTAAATAAAGGAGATCCAATATTGTTTATTTGAGTAATGATATATAATATATTTTCTTATATATGATATAATCCTACCTAATAATAGACAAATATGCAAATTGACCGTACCTTCACTATGCCCACGATTGGCCAGGAGGCGTGGGGGGGTGGGACTCGGGGTGGCCGATTGGGCCAGCAGCGGCGTGAGCTCAGCGTCTGCGCCATGGCTGTGCTGCAGCACAGAAGGGGTCTCTGGGGCAGCGAGCTCACATCCTGCCACGGACCATCAAAAGCGTGGGAGCTGGGTGCCTGTCCGCTGGTGCACCAGGCCTTTCAGAAGGCTTCGCCACGCCAGAGGCTTCTGAAAGGCCTGGTGCACCAGTGGACAGGTACCCAGCTCCCCCGTCATCGAAAGCGAAAGCGTATAGGGGACCCTACACGTGCATGATTTAATCATGCACTGGGCCTCTAGTATATATTATAATTCTCCTAATCGGTCAAATAAACCAGTAAAAAGTAAGGAGTCAAGGGAGAGATTACTTACAAAAATGCCAACCTAGACCTATATGGTAACATAATGGAAATTAGGATTTTATTAATTAGAATTTAATATTTGTTTTCTCATATAACTGAGCAAATTGCAGTCTCATTTTTAATACTCAGCAATGAATTAAATAGGCTTTTCCCCAGGCAGCTGGGAACTTCAATTCCACAGGTAACATTGTTTCTATGAGAATAAAAGTTCCAAACAACCTACTTATGAAAAAAACAAACGTTCAGAACAAGATGCATATGTAACTTAAGTTAAAAAAAAAAAAAGTGTGTATAGACCAGTTGTTTGGAAAACTAAACGTTTTCTTTTCATTGTTATGATAGTTTGGGTTTTTATCCTAGAATCCATACCGCCCCCAACACAAACACACACACACACACACACACACACACACACACACACACACACCACAGTCTCTCTTGAAGAGTTGCTGTGGCTGCATCTTGTACAGTTTAAGGAAAAGGATTTCTCATGGCTATACTTTAAGGTTGTTGGCCCCATTTTGCTTCTGTAATAACTTTTCCTGGTTCCAGAAAAGGTTCTCTAAACTAATGCAAATTAGACAAGGTCACAGAGCATGCTAAGAACAGAACTGGTAACCTACAAATTCTAAACCCAAAGCCCTCTTTCTATTTCTAGAGGGAAAAAAGTTGGTACAACATAACACTTTTCTCTGTTAAGGCAAAATTATTATGAACAGTCGTGATTGAAAATACTATCTGTTGAGTCAACCTGTTAAGTGTGACTGCTCGGAGCTAGTAGGAATTATGAGTTATAGTAAGTTCATAGAAATGTAATGAGTATGCCCAATTTTTACACATAAGACAATATCTACTCACCTATCCTGCTAAAACCATTAAAAAATCCTATCAGCTCAGCCAACAGTGTATTTAAACAGGTACAGCCTTGCTTCATGGAGTCGTTTTAATAACTATTTTTTCAGAGAGTGTCACACTGATTAGTTGATATGGCCTCATAACTCATACTCCGCTAATATTTAGAGGCAACCTATGAGAATAGTCATGTTAAGATAAGCAAAAAGCAAGCCCAGCAACAAGAAGAAAAGCAGTGAAATGCCATGCTGGGTGGTCAACTAGCTGACCAAAAAGTCTTTCTCAGTTCCCTCTCACATTCCTGTTTTCAGTCCTGACTTGATTAGATGGCTCCACTAATAACTAATGTTCCAGAAACAGGTCTGCTTCCCAGTTTGGCCCTGAATCTCCATGTTTGGACCCTGGAATGCCACTCTTCTAGCCTCCCACTGCCATATAAGAAACACACTATGATCCCTTAAGGGAAGAATACTCCACCCTGTCCGAGGAGGACGTACATGGATAGCATGATAGAAGGTGATACTCTCAGCCTGGGGATGGGACTTATAGCAGCAACCTTCCAGAAGCCCCACATCAGAAGGAATTTCAGGAAAAATGGGCCTATCTTGGAGAGATAACTGCATTTTATTTCCTAATTATTTCTAGCAGCAGATATAAACAACCTTCAGGTCTCCTTCAATGTCATTTCCAAAATAAGAGCTAAGGATCATGGAGGAATTCTGCCTCTGACCACAATCCTAGTCAATGAAAAAGCAAAAAGGCTAGGAGACTAGAGATGCCACTATAAAAATAATGTCATACTAATTAAGTACATATCGTGTGGCAGGCACACAGAGAAACACAAAGCATGCATGAATAGTATACATGGTATTTATAGTCACAAGAGCTAAAAGGGCTATTAGTGCAGAAAAGGAGACAAAAAATTAGAGGTATATTCTCAAATAGGATAGCCCAGAGAGACTTCACTGAGAAGGGGAATTTAAGAAAAGATGTGAAGGGAGTGAAGAGAATCCAGCAGGTGTTTGGGGGAAAGCATTCCAGACCAAGTTCAACATTGCTTAGGAGAGAGCATTCGTGGTATGTTGTGGGAATAGGAAAGACATCAGTGTGGCAGAAGCACGGTGATTGGGGAAGCAGGGGGAGCAGGAGAAGTCAGAAGGGTTAGAAGGAGCTAGGTAGTGTGGAGCCTAATGAATTTTATTAAGTTAATTGTAAGGACTTTTTCTTTTACCCTGAGAGAGATGGGAAGGTGTAAAATGGAATGTAAGAGTAAGATGAAAAGATGTGAAAGGCAGCAGAGTAATTTGACCTCACTTATGTGTTCACATTGCTCTGTGTGTTGAACCTAGACTTTGGGGTGGGGCCAGGATGGCAGCATAGAAAGAAGTTAGGAGGCCACTGCAATAATCCAGGTGAGAAATGATAGAGGCTTGGTCTAGGCTGGTAGCAAGGGAGTTGGTAAGAGGTGGTCAGATTTCGAATGCATCCTGATGGCATAGCTGTAGGGTTTATGAATGCATTACATGCTGGCTGTGAGGGAAAGAGGAATCAAGGATGACTCCAAGGTTTTGGGCCCAAGCAACCAGAAAAAAAGAGCTGCCACCTGCCGAGAGAAAGGAGTACATGAGAGAAGTAGGTTTGGAGAAGGGGCATATCAGAGTCTCATCTATCCAGAATGTTGGCAAAGGGAACAGTATTTTAGTTTTAGAATCTTTAAAAGGGTATGACTCCCATATTAATAACTCCAATTCTATGTTAGCGATGCCTCCTTCACTCAATCATTATTATATTCAGTCACTCATCCATTCATTCATTCCTTTATTCAACAAATGTTTATTGAGTGTCCACTCTTTGTCAAATAGTGTGTTAAGTCTTGGGACATGCAATGAGCAAGAGATACTTGATTCCTTTCCTTATAAAACTTACAATCTAGAAGGGAAACAATAGACAAATAATTTTGCAAACACATCTGTACCTATATCTATAATAATAAAAGCATAATATGCTAATTAGACCAGACATCCTTCCAGATGTCCTTCCAGACGACCTTCCAGAGGAAGCTGGGGCTGCGAGGGAAGCCCGGGTCCTGAGTGCCAGAGGGAAGCTGGTGCTGGCAGCTGGGGGAAGGAAGGCCTACTCTTGCACGAATTTTGTGCATTGGGCCTCTAGTATAGTTTATAACCTATAGACAAAGCAAGACAAAAAAACAAAAATTTACCAATAAATAAAAATGTTGAAGAACTTAAGCAACTTGCTCATGGTTGCACAGCTGAGGAGACACAGGGTTGGGATATAAACACCAGTTGTCTTCCTCCAGAGCCCACATCTTATCTTAGTGGAGTGGTGGAATACCAGCCAGCATCATTCAGTAGAGACAGAGCACAGCAGAGAAAGAGAATCAGAACTCAGTTCACAAGTCCTGCACAAAGGCTGTAATATGACTGTCGCAGAATCTTTCTGGGGCTGGAGATCCCTCATCTCTAAGATGATCTATACAGAGGGGTCAGATGATCTCTAAAGCCCCTCTGGCTCTGCAATTATGATTCTATGGTGCCCATTGGCATCAAAATGTGGGAAAAGATGTGGAGGCCACCCAATTCAAACTTCACTTATTTCACAGCTCTGCCTTGGCCTATGCCTGTGTGTGAGTCTGGGATTCCTCTGGTGCTCTATCCTGTGAAGGACCTAAAAGGTAGCAGGTACAATGAGAATATGGAGTAAGCAGGTAGGACCCCTCTCAGAGAAGGGGCTAGGGGGAAGGGGGAAGCCCAAGAGAATGAGAGAAATCCAAGGATAGCAGATTCCTTAAATTGCCCCTGTATATTTAGGTTCCCTAAGAGCATGAATGGACAATATATGCAACTCTTTTATACATTTGATCCTGGAAAATTTAGATCCTTCATCTTTCTAGGCTACAGTTTTCTCATCTGCAAAAACGAGGCCAGATAATTTTAGATCAGTAATCTATGACCCCACCCTCCTATAACCTTAGCATTTCTGTACCCTAACTATATGTCCAAAATAAAGTTCTGTCCTCTAGAATGTATCCTTGTCAAATCTTGAAGATTCACCCATATAGTCATTTGTCTAATGGTGCAATTCTGGTTATAATCCAAATTAAATATCCATGACAAAAGAAACATTTCCGTCTTGGTTAAAGGACCTCAAAGTTTAGGTACCTTATTTAGTATTTATTTACATTTACTTATACAATATGATTTTTAATCACCATACATTGTCCACAAATACAGTACTCATTCCAGGACTCTGATAATGTCCCAAAACACCTGCAAAATGTCTAATCAAGGGAAATATGGGTTTATTCTAGTTATTAATTAAAAATTGCCTGTCAGTGTTGGTGTCTTAATGAAACCAACTCTAGAATTAACATATTCTGATTTTAAATGCCTAATTAAATAATTTAAGTGAAATGCTTTCATTTTGTAAGCACCGAAAATGAGCTCTACAAAAACTCTAGAATGGCTCCAAATCACATAGCCCTGAGAAGTTTCCAAAAACTAAATCCACGATGACTGCCTATAAACCTTGGCTCAAATCACTGAGTTATTGTTACCATTGGCAAATACTGATTTTAAAAATAAGTTGCTCTGTTGCCAGAAAAACATATGAAGCTTTAGCTTTCTGGTAAAAGTAATAAAATTAAATTAATGGGGAAAAAGCTTTATCCCTCACCTTGGAACTTACCACCTTCTACCTGAGTGCAATGGTAACTTGGGTTCCATTCATTAAACCAAAGACAGTCTTGCATGTATGTGTTTAATGTTCACTAGTAAAGTCTATATGTAAATATTTAAATAAAGTTTAAGTTATATATGGCTAACTGAAACTTTAAAGTACAGGGGTAAAAATATGTGTACATTCAGTAGCAAAATATTATGAGCTGTTGGAAGAAACTACTTTGGTAATTCTAAAGTATTTTTTTCCCACCAAGTTGTTTCCCTGTCCTAGAAACATCCAATCGCCATATTATCAATATATCCACAAGAGCATGGCATTATGACCTCCATACTGTAAATTAACAGAGATCCTACTATAAAAAGTTATCATTTAAATATCCACAGAGATTCATTAATTTCATAGAGATATGAGTTGGGTGCTGCTAATTTCCATTGTGAGAACATGGAAAATACAACATGCCTGTTAAAGAATATATACTTTCAAATGTTTAAGAACCCTACCTTCTTTCTTTCTTGCCCTCTCCAGCTCCCTCTATTTCTTCCTCTTCCAACTATTCTCCTTTTGGCCCTGGCCAGGTAGCTCAGTTGGTTAGAACATTGTTCCCAAGGTTATGAGTTCAATCCCCAGCCAGGGATCAAACAAGAATCAACCAATGAAAGCATAAATAAATGGAATGACAAATCAATCTTTCTCTCTCTCTCTCTCTCTCTCTCTCTAAAATAAACTCTTTTTAAAGTTACATGTCTATCTCTGTCTTTCTTCTTTACATGTTCCCCTAATATAGCATGATACTTTAAGATATTTTTCACTATGAATAATTCATCCATTTACCTACCAGACCTTATTGATGACCTACTATGTGCCTGGCAGTGTTGACCTCCAGCCATCCAAGATGAATAAGAGTGTCCCTGCCTTCAGGGCCCCACAGTTAATGAGCTGGAAGTGAGTCACTGTGACAAAAAAAAACAAACAAAAAACAGGTAGTAGCTACCCTTCCCTATAGGACATGTATTTTTCCCATCTTCTTTCCAGACTACTTGCTCTTCAAACTGTAAGCTCCCTGACCATATGTCAGTTGTTTCTGTTAACCCAGCATCTATCTAACACAGCTATTTTCAACCCTTTTCATCTCATGGCACTCATAAACTACTTGTTAAAATTCTGTGGCAAACAAAAAACATGTTATATTTTTTGCCTATCTGACAAAAATAGGTATAACTTTGATTCATTCACTCTGAACGGCTAATGTTTTGTTGGCTGTTGTCATCTTCTTTATTTGACAATCTAAGAGAAAAGAGGTCACTGCCCCTGACCAAATACTCAGGTATTGCGTGTTTTTAAAAATTCTTCAGCACACAGGTTGAAAATTGCTGATCTAACACAATGCCTGGCACATATTAGGCCTCCTAAAGGGTTTTTGCATGAATAAATGAGTAAATCTGACAAAATCAAATTGGGTAATCAGTATGCATCATGAATGAGTAAAAAACAAACAAAAACGATGAGATTTAATTACTAGTCGCTATCTCCCTCGCCCCGAAAAGTGTACCCTTGATACCAGAAGCTGAGTGGGATTCCAGTTTCCTGGGTTTCCTGGGCACAGTCAGTGCTACTCCGGAAGATGCCCTCGCTGCTTCCCGAAGAACCTCATGGTAGCTAAGACAGGTTCCCTGAGGACTTTCCCAGGTGAGACAAAAGTGGGCGAGCGGCCCGCGCCGCCCTCCCCTGCACTCCGCTGGCTCTGCTCCTAGAAGGCGCGCAGCGTCCGTGAAGTTTTTCCCCCGTTAGAAGTTTGGTCAAAGAACAAAACCTCCTCGGGAGTCCGATTAAAGAAAAGGGAGCCAGGAGGAGCGGGACGTGCCCCTAAAACAAGTGAGTAGAATGCCTGCCGTGCGTCTCCTGAGCCAGCGGGTCTCGCGCGGCCGGGCCTCGAGGAACAGCCCCACGACTGCGGGGACCCGCGGCGGCGCGGCGAGGGCAGCGGGCTGGGAGGGCAGCCGGGAGGCCCGCCGCCCATCAGCCTGCTCCCCCGAGCGCTGTCGCCCTCAGAGCAGCCGCCCAATTACAGAATTAGCCACCGAGGCTCCCGAGGCTCCCAGCAGCAACTGTGGCAACCCGAAGCGTCACACCCGCCTCCTCCTGGGACCGCAGTCTCCCGCGCCCGGGCTGGAGCGTCTCTGAGGACCCAAACCTCCCACTCTGCACCCTTCCCCCCGGACAACCCGACCCCAGGTCGCTGACTCGGGCCGGCTTCTCTCTCCTCCTGTCCCCAGGCTTCCAGCGTCCGGAAGCGCGACGCCCTCGGCGCAGTCCCGAGTGGAAAGCCACGCAATGTTCCCCCGCTGCCAGCCTCTCAGAGACCCTGGCTCGCCATTCCAGGGGGGCGCGCCAAGGTCACCAGAATAGGCGTGACTACTTCCACCTTTACGCTCCCCAAATCCTTCCCTTTCTGAGAGCCTCAGGGTCGCGCCCCTCGCCACAGTTGGGGTTCTCCTCTGGCACCCCCTCACTGCGCCGGGATCCCGCCCTGCCTTCACCCTCCGGGTCCTTGCTCCTCTGATTACTCTCACTTTCTCTCCCTGGTGAGGCTCCCTGGGAAGTCTGCCCTCGGTAGCCTCAGAGAACCAGAGAGGACGTGTGCCTCCCACTCGTTCAGGGGCGCGGCGAGGACACCGACGCAAACTTCTACAGCACTTACTTCTGGCCGAGGCTGCCGCCCCCTCGCTCTCCAGGCTCTCCCGCCGGCAGCTGCTCCGCGGCGACCTGGAACCACCAAGCTCGCATGCCCCACACCGGCGCAGCTGTGAAATGCGCAAAGCGGGGTCTCTGGAGGCAAGTGCGCCCAGGGACAGAGTCCTAGGGCCGAGGGCCAGCCGCTGCGCGCGGTGGCGAGCTGAGCGGTAGCCACCCCCGGCGGCCCGGGGATGCTGCGCACGGCGCCGCGCGCCCGGTGCCTCCGCCGGGTCGTTTCTGTCGGAGTTGCAGTTTCAGTGCACGCCAGGACTGCAGCACCCTCTCTGCCCTCTCCCGGCAACGACTTTCAATTCACCTGGAGGCTGGCGTTGCTCCCCCGCGGGCCGGCAGCGTGACAGCGGGTGCAGAGAAGAGGGAGGAGCGCGGGAGCGGCAGCTGCCCCAGTGCGCCTCCAGCTTTCTAGGCGCGGAGCGCGCAGCCCTCTCCAGCCGGCTCTCCTCGGGACTGCAGTCCTGACGTCACCCCACCCCCCACCCGGCGGAGAAGCGGTGAGGAGGGTGGGGTGCTGGGAGCGAGAACGCGGGAGTGTGAACTGGAGTGAGAGCGCGTGCGTGTGTGTGTGTGTGTGTGTGTGCGTGTGTGTGTGTGTGTGTGTGTGTGTGTGTGTACGCGCGCGTGTGCCTCGCGAGGCCGGGGACCGGTTGGAACCGCAGCTGGATCCTGCGACGAGCCAGAAATCGAGCTCCCGGAAAACAAGCGCCTTGGGGCTGCGGTGAACAGCCGGGGGCGCTCGCTTCCAGGTTGGGGCGGGGATGCTACGGACAGCGACTTTCTTAGCGACCGAAGGAAATGGATTACCGCGATAGGGGCGGTAGGAAAGCAGGAGTTGGGCACTCTCTTTCCCCAAAGTTGGGGGATGCATTCGGTGCCTTTAAATTCTGCGCTGGAGATTTAGGAGAAAGAGAGGATTTAGGAGAGTTTAGGAGGAAGACTTAAGAGGACTGTGCGGGAGTGCGGGAGGGGGTGATTTTCACGTCCAGGTAGGAAGGAGAAGGAATGGGGATAGGGAGCAGCCTTCAGAGTTCTTGGCTTTCACTCTCGCCGAAAGGTCCTGCGGGGGAGGGTGGCGGGGGGAAGGAGCCCGCTTAGGTGCGACTAAGGAGCCTACTTAAGAGAGGACACCCCTCCGCTACTGTGTACTGAGAAGCTGCTGCCAAGGGATCAAAGGGGCCGGGCCTACCCCACCTAACCCCCCGCCCTGCGTCAACCTAGGGGAGTTTCCGCCAGAAGCTGGGCAAAGGCACCCGGAACCAGATGCGCGAGGTTCTGCGTCTGAGGCCGCAGAAGTTAGCCCTGCCAGCAGAGTTCCTTGATATCATCCGGCCGAGGCTACGGAGTGTCCCTGCTGCCCTCCAGGACCTTACTCTCGAAAAGGACTTGAGTAGCCACCCAACTTTCCTCGTTCTCTGAAGTTGTCCTGGGAGCCCGAAACAGAAGAGCCTTTCGGCGGAGGCACCAAATAAAGGGTGTTCAAGAGGTTTCGGGTGGCTAAAGGCTGATCCTGGACCTTTTGTCCCTTAGCAACGACCCTTTTGTCATCTTTGAGGCTGGATGCCTGGCCCCGTGCGCCCGCAGTGCTCTGCACCCGCAGGCTGCGCCCAGCCGGAGCCTCTGGCCGCCTCCCGGCAGCAGGAAAATGTGCAATGCGCTCCTGCCTGGGCTGGATCGGCTGGCAGCAGAGAGGCGTCAGGCGCGCAGTGCAGTGACTGCCAGAGCAGACAGCAATTTTGCCCGGGTGGAGTGGCAGTGGTTTTTTAACTGCAAGACTCTCCCTTCCTGAATGGAGAACACTGATCACCGAGATGCCTCTTATTCATTGAACTACTTGTTTAAAATGGAAAGGGTGATTGGTGAGAGGCAGGAAGTAAAGGGAATGGGAGGGAGAAAAAGATCCCCTGCCCACAAACACGTTTTAACTTCAACTTCTTCAAGTTACTAAAAAGTAGGATCAAACCGTGGTTGAGGCAGCAGAAAGTTGAACTGCAGTCTTGAAACTCAAATGGAAACTTAACAAAATAGAGGCAAGTTTGGGATCCAGGTCTCCTGCCTTAGGTTTAATAATCTTAGGAATTCCTGCATGAAAATTAGAATTCTAGCTAATTAGGCAGTGTTATGGGTATCCTTAACTATGGTGGGATTTAACAAATAGAAAAATTAAACTAAGTAAAGATACTGAATGTTCCTAATTAGAAGAAAGAACAAGGAAATTTCAGAGAAGGACATAGGGTATCAACTTGCAGGTCCTCTAGCAACCGTCCTATTTTTTAATATATAAATTTGAAAACACCCTGTCACCATCAAGACATTATATAACCAGATCCTAGTTATGCATGTTTCAGAAAGAACAGTTCCGCAATAGGAATCACTGTTCCTGAAAAGTTTAATTCTGACTAATAGTATGGTAATAAGCAAGTCATTGACAAAGGAATGGTTTTAAGATAAGATTGTGAACCTTCTAAGTTGGGTCACAATTTTGCTTCCAGTGTTCAATGCCAAGGGCTAGTTAGTGATGCTGTATTACCAGGTACAATAATCGGGCTAGCACAGCCACGTAAGTAATGCTCCCAAGTGTTGTTGCCCACAGAGGAGCCACCAATGACAAGAATTAGCCACCGAGGCTCATGTGGTAGGCCAAAGCACCCCTGTCTTCCAGGATAACTTTTTCACAATCTACTGTGACTGGTTGTTTAGATTGGTCGTCTCCCTTCTAAACTGATAATCTTTCCCAGGGCAGGAATTTCATTTTACTTTCCCCAGGACCCAGCAGAGTGCCTGGAAAATAAAATAAATGTATGTTGACTGGATTGATTGTTTTTAAAGAGTATAAAATAACTGTATTTTAAAAACTGTTTTAAACTGACTCATATGCCATCTATGTGAAACAAACTATATATAATTCTGCATGTATATTTATATATGAAATGGAGAGGAGAGGAGAGGAAAAATCAGTTTTTAGAAGGGTAACTGTCAGTGGCTGAGTAGGAGTTTGAATTGTCCATAGAAACATCATTTGCTGCTCTTATGCTATGAGAATTCTTTGCTGTTTGTTAATTGGCATTTACATGTTTAAAAAGTGTGGTGTTGGAACTCAGACGCATGTCCAAAATGCATTACGAACTATTTCGCATTGCTTACAGTGCAGCATATTATTTAAGTTTGGTGCATGCATTTCTGATGAGTTAAGAAATAAGCTCAACTAGGTCCGGGCACTGACAGTATGACCCAAAGGCTCCAGACCAATGATGGTGTGACTGCTGGAAGACACATCTATGGCCAGGCAGTTCAGGTATATGGTACATTGCAGGGAGTAGATGGAAAATTAGCTACACATACAGACCAGTTCATAGCTACCATAGAGCCAGAACATCATGTTTACAAAGAAGGAATATCTGTTTGGGGAGAAGGAGGGGGTGTTCAGAATTGGGGGCGGGGGCTATTTTAATAGAGCAATGGGTTTTCATAATACACTCCCTATTAAAGCATCTAAACTAAACCCTGTTGCAATAAATGTTGGCAGAACTACGGAGACTCATAATTCTGTCCTTCCAGAAGCTCTCCCCTGAGCAAAACAAGCTCCATGATACCCAGTTTCTGCAATGAGAAAAACAGGCAAAAATAAGAATAAATATTATTTCACATAAGACTAATCAGTTAACACATATCAGTTAACACATATATCTTGTATATATTTATAGTATATATAAGTATATTTATATATGTGAGGGTGTATGTATATATACCACTTATAGATTATGGTCAAAATGATTTGAATAAATTTGTCCAATTATGCAGATACATTTTTAAAGAGACACTTTAAAAGAGCCTAAAATAGTTCATAATAAAGAAAACATAAAAAATTATAAACACTTGTTTTCAGAACATACTAAATTTAGTATAAAACACTGGAATTTTTCTGTAACTCTTCTCAGGACTTATATTTTTTCTTAATATTTTATGCCTTATGATATATTAATAGTTTTGTATTTGAACTGCTTGTGTAGTGCCCTCTAATTCTGGTAGAATTAACCCCAAAGATAATATCTAAGTGGCCAATTTCTTTTAAGACCTTAAAGTCCTAAACTAATAAATTCAAATTTCAAAAATTTCATAACCAAAATAAGTAGTTGGCATAATATATTTATAGATACTATTCCAAAATTACTAGTACAGATTTGCAATAATTTTGTGATGAAAATTGGATTTGGCTGGTGTTGTTTTCAATGTATTAAAACATTTTACTTATACATGTGTTCCTATACTTCACCATAGAATTTCAAAAAGGACTTAGACCATTCCCTAGATCTGCTTCTCCCCTCCCCACAATAAATTATAGCATACTCATCCTAAATGACAACAGGAATATTTTTGTCACATTATAAAACCTATTGAACAATAGTAAAGCGACAAGTTGTTTCCAGTTCAGATATTGGAGAGGGTTTCCTCAAATGGTAGGTTTCAGGGATTTTTATAAGGGGTGCATTTATATGTAGATTTGCTTATATGCAAAAACAATGCTGCTAGTTACAGTTTTTATTTTTCCCATCACTGGTACCAAGTCAAGGAATGTCCTAGCCAAGATAATGTATTTAGAAGGTCAAGTTTCTATCAGACTTGGTTTCTGGCCTCAAAGAGCCTATAAACTGGTGTCTTTCTTTCTTTTCCGGCTTTCCTTGTGAACTCCCTGTGAATTATGCTTTGGGACCTAGGGTTTCAGACACGTAGGCCTGGATAGGGATTGTAGAAGTAAATTTATGGGAACCAATTAGAATTTTTAAAAAGGCTTTGGGAAGTATTTTGAAGTGGGTTTAGTTGTAATACTTTAATTCTCCCTGAATTGTACAGTGCAACTTCAACCTAAGTCTTAAAGGATACTTACTTTTATCATTTGGCCCTTCAGAAACACTTATTTCTTTAACCCCATTTTCTGCTTGGTTCCCTCCCACTTTTGCCCAAAGTAGCTGCTTTTCATTTACATTGTCTAATTCAGACCGTTTAGAACTTAGGCACCTCTGGGCAAAGTCCTTGTCTGCCCACGTGTTTATAAAGCATTATGTACACTCACTGCACTCCATAAATAATAACAGTAATCACCCTCTATACAAAATTAGAATGTTAGCATATTCAACCAGTCTAATATGCTGATTTGCTTTAGTGCTTCATAATTATCTCATGAAACCAATGGTATAATGGGCACTACATTATACAATCTTCCAAAAATATGTTGCTATATATTCTGGCAGAGTTGCACCTGCGGTTTTCCTCCTCCCACCTCCAAGATGCAGAAATGACAGGGTGATACTTAAGACGTATTCATGTTGCAAACTATTCAAAGTCATCACCTTTTCAGCCTTTTCCACTTAAAAAGCCAGTCAGCATTAAATATGGTTAAGATCTATGTGTCCTGAGGAAGTGCCTAGAACAAGAAGATGGCAATGTATAATTTGCCCCACACAAAGCACAGCATGAGAATTATAGATTGCCACTGACTTATCACAGGAAATGCAGGCTCCAGGGACATTTATATAAGCTTTGACCATCCATCCCATCCGTAACTACCAGTGGCCACAGTTGTAAGCTGGTTGAGCTTTCATTGTCTGATGAAACAGCAATCAGAAACTTAGCCTTGAGTTTGTTGTAAAAACAACAAACTGCCTCCTACTTTCAATGCAGAGGAAAGAACAAGGGAATTGATGGAAATGCAGTCGATAAATACCTCTTGGTCTGTAATAAGCAGCGCTGCTGATCTCTTCCTGCAACAAACTTGCCAGGTTGAGGTAATTAAGTTAGTACTGAGCTTAAATCATGAAGCAGACAGGATACATGCCCAAAATACCCATGGCATTTGGAAATATATCGTGTTGAAAGAGCAGTTCTACATAAAGTTGAAAACCTCACTCCATTTTACTACCTAAGAAGGGGGAGCTCCCTGCTTCCTTGCTTTTTGCCCAGGGGTTTTCCTCCGATGCAGTAATGTTATTTTAATGTGCCAGAATGGAAACCTTGGCCGGAGGGTACCGCAGTCAGAATTTCCAGTGTCTCATACTGTATTTTTAGTCTTCTGAATTAATTGGATATAACACCATAGAGTAAAAATTCCTTTGACACTGCAGCATAAATACCTAAGGCAGGGGTCCTCAAACTTTTTAAACAGGGGGCCAGTTCACTGTCCCTCAGACAGTTGGAGGGCCAGACTATAGTTTAAAAAAAAAAACTATGAACAAATTCCTATGCACACTGCACATATCTTATTTTGAAATAAAAAAACAAAACGGCAAAAACACCCGCATGTGGCCCGCGGGCCGTAGTTTGAGGACGCCTGGCCTAAGGCATAGTTCCCAGAAAGAACCACCGGCCGGCCACAGAGCTGACACAAGGCACTGAATCGGCACTTCGGCAAGGCCATCCTGGCTCGCCACGTTCTCTCCAGCAGAGCAAAACCCGTTGATTTTTACAGAACCCGGAGCGGACTTTGGAGGGTGTTATCGTTTGAAACATTATCCTATCCACCAAATGAATCATTAGGTCTGTATGTCTTCATTTGTAGCCTCTTAAAACAACAACGGCCACAAAAACTGTCTTAACCTAATTCTCAGATTTGTGTGTACTAGACCATGGCAGGTGAGAAATGCCAAGTCAACATGCCCTCCAGGACATCCCGTTAAAATGATGAGAGGAGAAATGTACAATGACTATACCCGTACTCTAGCAGCTACTTCTAAGTTTTACAATAGACATCTTCTTAGTTAAAACACATCAGGAGACAGATACTACTCAGTGCTGGGCAAGAAAAAAACAATATATACCAAAGGAGAAATGTTTATGGTGGTGAGGGATGAGGGGAGGTGGGGTTAAGGTGAGAGAGGACACGCTCCAGCTGGAGTTTAAGCTTGCATCCCAGAGGTCTACTTTCAAGAGGGGTGTATCAGTCAGGACTCCGGATAAGAAAGAGAAAGTACTCTGGATATTTTAAGAAAGCGGTGATTCAATGTCTGAAAATAGGTGCTCATAAAATTATTGGAAGATCCACAGGAAAAAGTTCTGTCAGCAGATGGTAGCCTCTGGAAATGACATGCAAAAACCAAAGAAATGAACCCCCAGGCGCGCCAGGATCGCTGAGGCTGCCACTGGACCTCTGAGTTCAAAAATCTGTCCCGCTGCTGCCACCATTTCTGCACATTCAGAAAGCAGCAGACCGCTAGTGCAGGGAACTTTTAATTCTGGTAAGCTTCTCTGCCTGCAGAAATAGCCACAGCTCGGAGGAACGGAGGAACGTGGCCCCTTCCGCCCTTCTGCCATCTGAATTGTGTATGCGTGTGTGTGATTAGTGAGCTCTGTCTTGATCCCCAACCGTTTGTGAAGGAGCTGTGGGAAAGGAAGTTTTAGCCGTCCAGGCTCTCCAGCTCTGCAGGTGGGATGATGGTTGAGTGAGTCAATGAACAGCACCCACTACCAGTAGCCAAGTTAGAAGTGAAACACTTACCCCATTCTCAGACAAAGGGCCAGGCTGTAGCAGGGCATCGGGTAATTCTAAGAACAGTAAATGTCCATCAGCCAGATGATCCTATCACTACAGTGGCCTTGGGTCGGTATCTTAGAGAGAGAATACGAGTGAAACTGAGTGAGCCTTTTCACAGAAACCTAAGTCCCTAAGCAAGTCCTGAAGCAGCCCTGCTATGAGCCTCAGCAATGAGGTGTGGACAGGCGGAGGAGAGAATCCTCCTTCAGAGGAAGCACGGCAGACATAGAAAAGACCATGTGGAGGTGACAGGTTAGGACAACAAGCCAAACTGAAGGTAACACTCAAGCCTTAATCACTTACTGTGACACTGCAAGCATGAGGCAAAAAGTGGTGCCGGCTGCCCAATGTTCCACGTTCCCCATGGATTGGCACAGGGCAAAGGTCAGGTGGATCAGGGAAGCCTTGGTGAGAGGGATGGTCTCACTGTTGAGTCCTGAAGAAAAGGCTTCTGCCTGCTTACGGACCCACGGGTGAGGAAGAGGGACAGCGGGGAGAGGACTAGGAATGGGAAAGTAATGACTTGGAGCTGAGAAAATTGCCTCAGTCAAAGCCACCATACTTGGGCCTCTGACTGGAGAGGCCTGGGCTGGGAATGCAGACATGTAGGTGAGCATAGTTGGACCCACGTCCCTGCATGACTGCAACTCCACCCAGAAAACTGCCATGTAGTGGATGTGCACCAAGCCTGCTGTGGGGAGGACAGCTCCCCATCCCTACCCCATGGGGCCTGGCAGGCAAAGTCTTTGCAATGACCTAGGGTTAGACTTAAAAGATCCCATATAGGATTTTGGCCTGGAGCTGGACTCCTCAGGGGGTTGTGAGGAATGCCCTTCTCTTTATGTGAAGGATTAAAGTCATGTAATAGAGCATGGGGGTAGAGTTATATAAATAGTGTGTGTGTGTGTGTGTGCGTGTGTGTGTGTGTGTGTGTGTGTGTGTGTGTGTGTGTGTTTGCAAGCATGCCTATTAATTCCCCACTCTTGTGGTGGCCTGGAGAAACAGATTACATATTTTTAGGCTATATTCACATGAAGCTATATAAAAAGATATTTTTTTTTAATCCAAGACATCTATGAAGAAATGTACTAACTATTCTTTCAAAACTTACTTGCTCATTTGCTCCCCAAGACTGCCAGCAATGCCTTACGTTATAACAGCTATTAACAAAGACTCTGGTGTCTGATGTTTTTCTAGAACTCCTGAAATATTTTAAAAATATTAACTACCACAATAGCAGCTAACCAGATGAATGAAAAGCTCCAAAACCCAAACACAACCTGTCTTGAAAGACATCCGAGGAGGTGGCCCCTGTCGGCTCATGTGCGAATCGCATGTGGTCGCCCTTCATTTTCTCTGTGGCTCCCTAGGAAGCAATGCAGTCCAGGCAAAGGGAAATAAGTCATTCCCTCTTAGATGTTTGATGGAGATGTGTACATCCATTGGGCTATTTTTTGTTTTTTTCTTTCTGGCTGCTACCCGTGCACACATTTTTGGCACTCTTTTTCAAGGTAATCTGAGAGCAATGGAAATAGACATACATCCGGGATTAAGACACCGGCTTTTCTTGTCTTGAGGACTAAAAAAAGAATTTATATACTTCTAATTGAGGGAGTTTATTTTAAAATACAGCTAAAGTCCAATGATCTTATGTTGATTATTTTTAGTATTTGATGCATATATGGGACATATGTCATGTTTCTGGCTGCCCAACACTTTCAAACACCTTCCTAATTTGGGAAAATGTTCCACTGTAAATTCCCATCTTTTCAAGATTAAAAAAGTGGATATCTCATTTACTCAACCTTCTTTGCAGCTAGAACACAAGCAAGTAAGTTGGCACCAGTTGTCTGTTACACCCTCAGGAAACATCATATGGAATTTTTGAAGCTTTTTATTAGGTACCTAAAAATGTGGGATTGTTGTCCTCTTGATGAACTGAAGTCTTTATCATTATGAAATAGCTCACTTATTCAACATAATATTCTTCATTCGGAAGTCTAGTTTGTCTGATATTAATATAACCACTCCATTTTCTTTAGATTAGTATTAGCATGCTATATCCTTTTCCATCCTCTTACTTTTAACCTATTTGTGTCTTATACTTAAACTGGGTTTCCTGTAGGCAGACAATACTTGAGTCTTGCTTTTTGAACCAATCTGAAAGTTCCTGCCCTTTAATTATGGTATTTAAATCTTTGAAATTTATGGTTAGATTTAAATGTACCATCTTGCTATTTGTTCCATCTGTTTGTTTCCCTTTTCTTCATTTCATGCACTTTGAATTAATAAAACATTTTTTATCATTTTATTTTATCTTTTTTGTTGGCTTACTAGCATTAGATATTGAAATCATGTTCCACTGTCTTTTCACTTGTATTGTTTTTCTTGAAAAACTTCTGTAATCTTATCTTTGTTCCTCTCTACTTAATATGTCTTTTTTTCTCTGACTCCTTTTGAGATTTTTCTCTTTTTCATGGCTTAGAGAATTTGATTATTAGGACTCTTGATGCCTTAGTGTAGTTGACTCCTCCTCCTCCCCCTACCTTCTTCCTCCTTCTCATTCTTCTTCATTTTCCCTTTGGGTTTCACTGACCATTATGGATATACCAGGTTTTAGTTTGTATCAAAATTGAAATTATTCTAGTTATTATTTCTTCAAATATTTTTCTGTCTCAACTTCTCTGTCCTTTCTTCTATAGACTTCAAGTTCCCATTTGATAGGACATTGAAGTGATCCTACATGTTAATGATTCTTCTTACTTTTAAAACTCTTTTCTGTCTGTTTTTCATTTTGCAGTTTCTATTGTTATATCCTCAAGTTTAATAATGATTTCTTCTGTAATGTCTAATCTGCCAATAATCTTAAGACTTTTTTCATCTCTGAGATTTTAGTTATTATCTCTAGAAGTATGTTACTTCATTATAAATTATATTTTCTTGCTTCTTTGCATGCCTGATAATTTTTCATTGGATACCAGTTGTTAAGAATTTTACTTTGTTGTGTGCTGAAATGTTTCTATTTCTGTACTTTCTTTTAAGCTTTGTTCTTGGGTGCAGTTAAGTTATTATGAACCTGATTTGTTTGGATTTGACTTTTCTGATCTGCTGGGCAGGTTCAAAGTAGTGCCAAGTCTTAGGCTAATTATTCCTCACTTCTTAGTCAAGATCCCTCTGAGTGTTCTATTCATTGCCTTCATCATGAGTTTTTCATTTTGAGTTTTCCACTTTGATTGATGGTAATAGACACTATTTTAGGCCCCAGGTGAAAACCAAGTATGTTCACTCTAATCTTTTCAGATTAGATCCTTTCCCCTGCCTTAAGTAGTTTTCTAACATGCATGTGTTTATCAGTAGCCTACAGAATACTGAATAGGTACTTTCTAAAGATCTCTGGAGTTCCTTCTCTGTGCAGCATTCTCCTTTCTGGTATTCCCAACTCCATCATCCATAATTCTCACCTCACTTATCAAGGAAAACTGTACATCATTGGCTGATATCCAATGTCTGGAAAACCGCAGTTTAATGTGTTATTTCCAGGGCTGTTTTTGTTTTAGTTGTTTCTGCAATAAAATAATGCCTGCTTGACCAGAAGCAGAAGTCTTAAGTCAAAGTCTATTGAATAATTCACATTGACTTAGAAGTCCTTTGCAAATATTTCTCCACTTTTTCTAAGAGGCATCGCATATGTGTCCTCCACAATTATCTGAGCTACTCCGCCAAGGATATATCTCACCTTGACAACCCAAATAAAAATCCAAGAGATATTTTTACAGACATTAACAGTTGATCTAGAATGTATAGTGTGGAGAGTGGCTCCCAGGTGGCTAAGTGATACAGGCTGCCTGAGGTGCAGCAAGTAAACAAAGTAGCCTCTCATTGGGTGCCATATGTGCCGCGCCAGCACAGCCAGGTTCTGTGAGCCTGAGAGGGGGCGGTGAAGGATTAAAAAAAGACAGACAAGAGAATAAAGCTGGGTCTGGGTGGGACGCTGCCCTCTCTGATGGAGAGACAGTGCCATGGCCTGCAAGCTGAGTCTTTATTTTATAGCCAGATTTCAGGAGGCAAAGTAAGGGCGCAGTCAAGATGTTTACAACATTCTCATGGGTTTCGAATCTACTCAATTACATGCACCTGATCAAACTTTGTTTACTTGGGGCATCTCAGGCAGCCTGTATCACTAAGCCACCTGGGAGCCACTCTCCACAGTATAGCCCTGGCCTTTTTGGCTCAGTGGATAGAATGTGGGCCCATGGACCAAAGGGTGGTGGGTTTGATTCCTGGTCAAGGGCATTGACCTTGGTTACAGGTTTGTCCCTGGCCCGGTTAGGATGCAGGAAGAAACAGATTGATGTTCTCTCTCTCTCTCTCTCTCTCTCTCTCTCTCTCTCTCTCTCTCTCCTCCCTCTCTTCCACTCTCTCTAAAAATCAATGGGGGGAAAATATCCTCAGGTAAGGATAAAAACTATATAGAAAGGCAAAGGAAAGAGAAGAACAAAAACAATTTTGAAAAAGCTGAACAAAGTTGAAGGCTACATATTACCTAACTTTAAGTTTTGCTATAAAACAATAAGACAGTGAGATATTGATTCAAGAATAGATGAATGGCATAAGATAAAGTCCAGAAATAGACCCACACAATTTATTTTTGACAAAGGAGAAAAGAAATATGATGGTAAAAGAATCATCTTTTCAACAAATGTTGCTATAAAATTAGACATACAGACATGAGAAAATAAACCTTGACATACCTCACATCTTTACAAAAAATAATTCAAAGTGGATTATAGCTCTAAATGTAAGATATAAACCAATAAAACTTTTATATAAAAAACATAGAAGAAAATTTTTATGACCTTGGTTAAGCAAAGCAATCTTAGTTATGACACTAAATGCACAATCCATGTAAGAAAGAATTGATAAATTTTACCCCATTAAAATTAAGAACTTCTGCTCTATGAAAGCCACTATCTAAAAATTGAAAACATGAGTCACACACTGGAAGAAAATATTTGCTAGTCAAACATCTGAAAAAGGACTGATATGTCCAGGACATATAAAGAATTTTTTAAATTCAATAATGACAAGACAAACAACCTTATATTTAAAAAGAGAAAAAATATTCCAAAAGGTACTCCACCAAATAAAATGTAAATAATCATGTGAAAAGAAGATCAGCATTATTAATCATTAGGGAAATGCAAACTAAAACCAACATGTGATGCTACTACTTGTTTAAAATGACTTAAAAAACAAACAGATAAATTCTAATAATACCAATCCTGGTGAGATTATAGAGCAACTGGAACTCTCATATACTTCTGATGAGAATGCAAAATGGTACAACTACTTCAAAAAAAAGTTTGTCAGTTTCTTACAAAGTTAAAAATGTATTAACCATTACATTTGGTGACCTCTCAATCTCATTCATGGGGGTGGAATTGAAATGAAAATCTATTTACAGACAAAGGCCTGTATGCAAATGTGTGTAGCAGCTTTATTCTCCATCATTATAATCTGGAACCAATCCAAATATCTTTCAACAGAGGAATGGAAATAAAATTGGTGATGCATCGATTAATGGAATACTAATCAGCCAAAAGAAAGGCTAGGGTGGGGTGGTGGTGGTAAATGAACTGCTGATCCTATATAATAAAAGGCTAATATGCAAATCGACTGAACGGTGGAACAACCATTCACTATAATGCGCACTGACCACCAGGGGGCAGATGCTCAATGCAGGAGCTGCCCCCTGGTGGTCAGTACACTCCCACAGTGGGAGCGCCACTCAGCCAGAAGTCGAAATCACAGCTGGTGAGCGCAGCAGCGGTGGCGGGAGCCTCTCCCACTTCTGCAGCCGCTGTCTGACTGCCGGCCTATGCCATCAGTTGGACATCCCCCAAGGACTCCCAGACGGCAAGAGGGTGCAGGCTGGGCTGAGGGACCGCCTCCCTCCCCAGTGCATGAATTTCATGCACCAGGCCTCTAGTGTAAGTATAAGATGGATGAATATCATATGCATGATGCCTAATGAAAGTAATTAGACACAAAAATGTAAAGAATGAATGCTTCCACTTATATGATATTCTAGCAAAGTAAAAATTTAGGAATGGTAAATGTCCAGGGCTTTCTAATGGTTAGGGATTGGAGGAGAGACTGACTATATACATAGGGCAAGTATGAGAGTATTTGGAGGATGATGGAACTGTTCTATTTCTCTATTGTGTTGGGGATTTTTGATTCTTTGTATTTGCCAAAACTCATACAACTATAAACCAAAAAGAGTGAACACTACAATATGTAAATTAAAAAAAAATTTTTTCAAACCTACATACTGAATATTGAAACACCCACTATTTTCCATGACTCAGATCTAAAAATGTAAAAAATTAGGCATATTCCCCAAGGCTAGAGACTGGAGAATTCTCTTCTCTTGAGATATAAAATGACTGAGTAGAGGATGAGGGAAAGATTTGCATATACTGACATTTGATAATACTACTAAAACATCTGGGCCTCTTCTATGAGATTTTCATGAAGCCCCAATAGATATGTCCTCCTGCACACACACATATTCCAAATAACTTCTTAATATAAAGAGGCATCCAAGAAGCCTAGGTATTCAGAGGAAATTTTTAAAACTGCATTTTATATCCTCAAAGAACTAAGAGAAGATGTTGACTTCATAAAAAAATATAATAAGAGAACAATAAAGAATACTTAAAAATTAAAAACAAGGTACACAAAATAAAAAATATTAGAAGGGCTGGAAGATAAACTGAGGAATAAATCTCAGAAAGTAGAACCTAAAATGAAAAGTTATAAAACAGGAAAGAAAAATTCTGGAAAGTTGCATGATTGATTCAAAATTTCACAAACAAATAATAGGTAATACAAAAAAGGAAAACAGAGATGAGATTTGGTCAATAAAAATATGAAATAATTTCCTAGAATTGAAATGAAAAAGAAAGGCCCCAAGCAAAGCAAAGCATGGTACTATTAAATTTAAAAACACCAGTGAGAGTGGTTGGGGAGGTGAAGGGATTGAGAAAAATAAAAAAAGAGAGAGAGAGAAAGAGAAAGAGGGAACTCATGGACATGGACAGCAGTGTGGTGATCGCAGGGGTGGAGGGGGATGGGTGGAGGTGGTAGAGGGCCTAGAGGGGATAAAAAGTGATTAAAAAAATAAACAGAGCCCTAGCTGGTTTGGCCCAGTGGATAGAGCATCGACCTGCAAACTGAGGGGTCCCAGATTCGATTCCAGTCAAGGGCTCGATCCCTGGTAGGGGGCATGTAGGAGGCAGCAAATCAATGATTCTCTCTCATTATTGATGTTTCTATTTCTCTCTCCCTTCCTCTCTGAAATCAATAAAAATATATTTAAAAAATAAACAGAAACAAAAAACACAAGACTTTTTTTAATCCAAAAAGCTTCCAAGGAAAAAGAATTACTACATTCAAAGAATAAAGAATCAGAAAGACATTAGACTTCTTATCAGAGACATTGGGAGCTAGAAGATAATGGAACAATACCTTTAGAATTGTGGTGGTGGTGGGAAAATTAGGATCCATATCCAGCCAGCCTATCAAAAACACAAAGGTGATATAAACACATTTTTAGACATTTGAAGTCTCAGAAATGTTACTTGCCAATTCCCATGCACTTTCTCGGGAACCTACAGGATGATGTTATGCAGCAAAATAAGAGAATAAGCAAGAAACACAAAGAGAACAAATCTAAGGACCAGCGATCTGATACAGGAATGAAGCAAAAGGAGACCCAGGATGCTCTCTGCAAAAAGCCAGATCACATCTCTCAGATTTGAAAAAGAAAGGATAGACAGATTCAAGAAATATGTCTCCAGGGAAAAACAAACTGGAATTGATATATTACCTGCTGTTTTACCATGTGGGAAAATATTTAAAATAGTATCACATGTATTATAACTCTTGTGAAGAGTTTAATAAGAATTTGTGATGGAAACTTAAAAAAAAAAAACAACTAGCAAATAAAATTGAAGATAGTGTCAACTCCAAGAAAAACAAAAAGTTTCTTAAAAAAAGAAAACATAATCATCAGAACAAGATTTTGCTTGGCAGCAAATAAAACTTTTGTAGCCATTAAAATGGTACATAGATTATTGATTCTATTTAAAAAGGTTATTTAACTATATTGGGAGGATGGAGGAAGGAAGAAGTTGAGGGGTGTGGTGGCTTCATAAGAGTTCCAAATGCTCATCCTTCATACCTCAAAATCAAAACACAATGTCTAAAACTGAAAAATCAGAGTGAGAGTAGTAATTAGAATTATATAGGCAATTATCAGGAGAAATAAACAAAAAGAAAGAAATGGTGCTTCTTATAAACCCAACTCAGGTATTAGAGCAAGAGAGTGCTGTGTTGTTTTTTATGAGGTGTTAATTTTTAAAAATGTCATCTATCTTTTACTTTAATAAAAATAGAATTTAACCATTTTAAATTCTACTTTAACTGTGATTGCTATTGTCAAAATGTCATTCAGAATGGAAGGCTGCAGGATAATATTTTGGAGGAAATGGAAGCTGTTTTCTGTGTTTTTTGTGTTGTTTTTTTTCAAATCTTCCTAGACACAGAGTTTCTCAGGAGAGAAAGAAGCACAGCATGATTTTTAAGTTTCAGATCTTCTTATAACATTGTTTTCTTTAAAGAAAGCAAAGGGATAAGAACTCATATTTTAATGTTTTATTTTTAACTCATTTTCTTTTTCTGTAGTCTTTTAAATAGATTTTTTTCCCTGCTAACATAAATAGTCACCCAGCACTTTAATGCCAGTAATATTTTGCTGCCCTAGACAGCTGGCTGAGAGTCTATATAATAATATTGGCCCTGACATTATGAAATTGACATAACTAAAGGTCACTATAGAAGTAAAATGTGCAATTGGATTTTAGTAAAGGCAGCTCTTGGCTCTAAGAAAGAACTTGGACCTCAGAAAATATCCCAGAATGACATCTTGAGGCTGAAGTCCCACACCCAGGGCCATCATGCTCCGTGTGCAAGTAATTGGTTGAGTGTCATTTTTTATGGAATCCAGAAAAACTATTCAATATGCTACAGGGCTGGCCTTAAACCTCACCCCCTCAGGACAGTATTGATGACATAAAACATGCCTCTGAAGGTCTCCATAGCACTACTCTCAGAAACCCCTTCCTTTGCTCACTTCCTCTCAGGCCCCTCTCACTCCTTGATTCTTCCTCTTCTTCAGTCCCCATACCCCGACTAAAGTTCTTTTCACCAAAAAGTGGTTTCTGTGGCATGGGCAGGTCCCAGCCATAGCTCATAGGTGATGCCAATTATGCTACTAGCAAGAAGAGGCTGGGCTTGATTTCTTAATGGAGAAGTGTTCTTCACCTTATGAAATTCAAATAAACATCAATATTTTCTTGTTTGGTTTGCTATGATCTAAGATCATATAACAAACTAAATTCTTCTGTCTTACAAAAGGAAACTGTCATGGGGGGAAGAAAAGAGCTTGAAAAGCCTACAAGGGTCTTTAGAAAGAATGAATGAGGATGTGGCAAGTTAAAATGACATTATTTCTGCTTTGAGTCAGCATACTACCAATAAGCCCTTAAAAGCATGTGTATTGCTTAGCTGGGTAATGCTCTTTAAAACATTCCAATGTACAGCACCGCATAGCACCCAAAGGAATAAGATTAGCTGTGGCTAAACATGAGGAGAATTCTTTATCATTTGCAGGAGAAGGAATTTTCTTTGAGTTATAGCACTGAAATAGAGCCAACTTATTCTCATTGGTTTCCTCATTTTAGGTGAGATGGTGTGTTTTTGAGCTGTTGAGTGAAACAAGGAAACTGTATAAAGAAAGCATGAATACTTAGAAAAATAAAACCAGAGTGCCTTAAAGTAGATAAAAAATTAACAGTCTAAATTATTCATTTCTTAGATTTAACAGCTTCACTGGAACCTCACTGGGACATTTTGCACCCTAGATTAGAATTTATTAAACTATATCTAAAAAGGCATAGTTACTGAAATATCCACTTGGTGAATTATTCTCACTTATAGGTATAATGCGTTTTATATGTATCATGCCTCTTAAACTTTTCTGGGACAATTCCAATGTAAATTTATTTTATTCTTTTCTATAATGGTGGCTCATTCAATGTTTAACCAAATGTGGTTTCATATTGTTCACTTTAGAGATTAGAAAATATTTATTGCTGGATCATGTGTCCTGATTTTATAAAATAAGTTTATAAAATAAGGTCACCATGAACCCTCAAGAAATATTGCGGTGATATCCCACTATACAATACTCAGGAATCTCAGCCAATTTAGCTTAGATTCACAAAATCATTGGAACATGAAAACATTTGTAAGATGATGTGATTTATCCTTATCTTTTCAGGTAGGCAGTTACACCGGAATCATTTCAGACTCATTAGAATTTATCTTATTTCTGAAGATGGTCAGAAAAGCAGATCAACACACATCTTCCATTACACCCTCTCTCTCTGAATGCACAGCGATCTTCTGGATGAGAGAAAGAATAAAGCTCTAGACCTATTCATCTGCATCTGTGATCAAAGGCTGTTTGTCCCCTAATTGGTGAGAAGGTCCAAATGCTATTTTTTCCTAAACCGTTCCCAAAGTCAGCAAATAGACTATATATCACACTAGAAAATTTGTCATAGTGTAAAAGACCTTGGATGTATTGCTACCCCATAATTTCTCTCACTTGATCTTCTTCTCACTGGTTCCCTCACTGATAGTTAACCCATGAGCCCTCTAGAACTATCACTGCCCAGTAAAGAAGCTCTGTGACATCATTAACATAGTCACTTACTCCATCTCCTTCCTTAACTGAAATCTGTCTCTACTCTGAAGGGCACTGCATACGCACCACCCCTAGCCACTGCTCACTGCTCATTCATAAGAGTGCCATTGCAGGATCAGGAGCTAGAGATGGCATTATTTTTCTACCTTTATGTAAAAAGTAGAGGCCCAATGCACGGCATTCGTGCACTGGTGGGGGGCGTGGCCTGCGGGGATCAGCCTGCTGTGGGAGCGCTGCTCATTCCAGACAGCTGAACAGCACTCCCACTGTGGTAGCGCACTGACCATCAGGTAGCAGCTCTTGTGTTGAGCGTCTGCCCCCTCGTGGTCAGTGCACATCATAGTGACTGGTTGACTGGTCATTCTGGTCATTCCGCCATTTGGTTGCTGGGTTTTTATTATATAGGATACCCTTCTTTAAATGCTCATACCACCATTTTCTCCCTCCTCTTTATGTTTATTTTTGAGGTCCTGATAACTTCTCTCATTCATTAATGGCATCTGGCTCATGTCCTCATTTTCTATCCCAAGTCTTGCCATATTGTCCATTGTTAATGTAGATGACCCATTCAATACCTCAACTCCAATAATTTTCACTTCTAATTTTTTGTAGTCACATATGACCATGGCCATACGGTGGATCTTGTGGTCATTTATTAAAATGTCTCCAAAGTCTTCAACTACAATTTTCTACTCCCTGACCTAACTTACTCTTCTAGGTCTTCCTTGACCTCAAGTTATTGATCACCTGAAGTACTACCTCACCAGCTTATTCAATTTCCTCCACCCCAGTTCTTTTGCAGCAACTGCTTGGGGTTACAATATTGGATTCTTACTATAATACACTTTTCCAGTCCCATATCAGATGAATAAACTCTTCTAGAACTGCAGCTTCAAGCCATAGTCTTCAATATCAGCTGTGCCCTTAGTCTCACAACCAGAAAATCCTGTAACTTATCATTGGTCAGTTCCAAAACCATTATTTCAGACCAACTCTCCTCTCCTCTTTACATCTACCAAGCACCATAATCATCTCTCATTCCCTCAGTTTCAGTATATAGACTGATGTTTTGCCACTTAGAAAAAAATGAATCTATCTGACATGACTTTCCTTAATTTTTTTCCTTTCTCCTTCCCTTTATAAATTGTAGCTTCTCTCGCAGTCATTCCTACTTTATTTCCTCTGACCCCAGGCAATGAGCTATAGCCCACAGCCAACTTCTGTAGCTGTGCCCTTGATCTTAGCCTCTTATGCCAACTTCAGGGCCCTGAGCCATCAGCAATCTTCATTTCTTTTCTCTGTCATCCACTCTTCTGTGCTCTAGAACTGCACATACCAACATGGTATCCACAAGCCACATGAGGCTATTTAAACTTAAACTAATTAAAACTAAACAAAATTAAAATTCAGTTACTCAATGGCACCAGTCATTTTTCCAGCACCCAACAGCCACATGTGGCAAGTGGCTACTATATTGGACAGCACAGACATAAAGCATTTCCATCATCTCCATCATCTTGGAAAGTTCTCTTAGACAGCATTGCTCACCATTACTCAAAATCTTGCACTCTCCTAAATGACTAAGATTTTCTATGTCTCTGAACATTTGCACAAAGGTGTAACAACTATTTCTATATGACAACATCTAACAGGTGATAGGGTTCAACTCTGGCATCCTATACAAATTATGAGGACATCCACTTCCAGAAACGACTTTTGATGTCGTTGTGAACTGGCACTGTTTATGTGGTAAAGGCCTTTTTGGCACCCATGTGTTTTGCTCTCTGAATAAAAGTAGAGAGTAGGAAAATGTACTGTTGGGGAGATAGACCATTATAGGTTCAAGGAGGACTTTTTGATTCCACCATGCCAATCTTTCCAAATCTCCATGTAATTAAAGACTAAACTGTCATGGCAGCTATAGCAGTCATCTTACCTTCAAGACTATTACAGCTTCTCCTTAGAAAATATTTTCCAATTTTTTAAAAATAGAATGAACAATAAACTACCTAATTACTCATGGTTTAACCTTTGTTTTCAGGAATAGAATTAGTTAAACTGTCATGCAGTAGATTTTTTACTTTTTTTTGTACTTAGAAAATCTTTTTTTCTGTACTAGAGGTTTCTAGTACAGAAAAACGTAAATAAATAAAAGTCTTTATATAAATCAAAAAAGTGATTTTTTAAAAAGTTCCACATATCCTACTAAATTAGGTCTTTGCTGTGTGACTTGATTATTTCATTTAAAGTGAATTTCTAAAAGAGCAAAAATAATCACATTTAAATATCAATATAACACATTCTAAAACCAGATATCAAGCTTATGGTAATTACTTATCAGTCTGGTGTGCTTCATAAGTATCAGGACTTAAGTGAGAGATGAAAGACTGGCTCTGCCATTACCTGGCTGAGAGATTGGGCAGTTAGTTTCAGCTCTTGGACCTCCTTCTCCTGTGGCAAGTCATAGAATAGAGCAGATTTTCTCCACGTTCCTTTTCCACTGTGGGTAGGGGAAGGGCATTCTGTGATACAATAAAAATCTTCTCAATTTTCTCTCTCCTACAAGATTGCCTTAATTCTTTCAGCACTTAGTTATTTCTACATAGAAATCTGGAATGTTCACCACCTAAAATTAGAGAAATAAATATGAGTGTAATGCATCTACAAGAGCAGTTTATGGAGATAGGAAATGGAGGGTGTGAGAGGAATAGATTGCAAGAGAGGAGAACTCAGGCTGGTGTGACCTCATTAAGACCAGTGGGCATGGCCTTCTGTCTTCATATAAGGAACAGTTGCTCTTAACAGTACATAGCACTTCTCTTTGTTCACTTTGGTTTTTTGTTTATATAGAGGCACATTTCTAGCATGAAACACTCTTTTTAAATATTACAAATATATAAACATTACTTGTAAATGTCATTTCAAAAACATTTAGTTGTGTCAATGTATAGGCCCCACATGCAGGAGCTCTATATACCTACAAGTTTCATCTTGGATGCTTGAGGACAGAAGGTTAGATATGAAATGCTGCTTTGGTTTACTATTTTTCAGTATTATAGTGATAAATGAATGGAGAAAAGGATACACTCCAAGGTGAAAGAAAGACTATATTTTTCTTCTGCAAATATGAAACTTTTAATTATTTTAAATATGATTTAGTCAACTTGGAACCAGTCCACCTCAAAGTAAAATAAAAAGAAATGAAAATTAATGATAGAATGGTTCAGTGACTAAAAAATGTGAAGTTATTACAAATAGAGTATAAGAACCTCTCTAATCTAAGCAGTTGCAACTTCAGGGATTAGTGTGTGTGTGTTCAGTTAAAATATCATTTTTTTCTTTGATTAGTTTTTCTACATTTATTTTTTTCTTTGAAGACAAGCATAAAGGTTATTTTTAATGTGCCTTGTAGATATATGCATTCTTTAAAAGCATTTTACGCCACACATTTATTTAAGGAGCAATTACACTGAGTGGCCAGATTATTATGATCTCTGAACGCATAATAATCTGGCCACTCAGTGTATATCCTATATAATAAAAGGCTAATATGCAAATTATCCCCTCGACCAGGAGTTCAACCAGCAGTCAGGCCAGCCAACCACCCATGTTCCCTCCCCCTGGCCAGGCTGGCCGGACCTATGCATGAATTCATGCACCAGGCCTCTTATGCCAAGAAGGAGTATTTATAACCCAGAGAACTCCTAGGTGTCTCCTACCACTTCTACATCCAATACTAAGGATTATTAGATGACCACAGCTACCCAATACAGGCAAAACTAGAAAGAATTCAGGCACTTATGGAGGAAAGACTTGGGTTATCCCACTAGATATAGAACCCTGACCATTGAATTGCTGACTGAGGGAATTGATCCATTAAACTGATAGTGGACAAAGGAAGTGAAATACCAACCATGTTCTGACATTTTGGAGGACTGAGGACTGTCATAGATATCCATATTTTTCTTGCTTTGTTATATATATATATATATATATTGCTTTTGTTATATATATAGCTGATTTTTTATTTTTAAATTACATTTATTGGGGTGACATTGGTTGATAGGATCATATAGGTTTCAGGTATTCATTTCTATGATACATGATCAGTATATTGTATTGTGTGTCTGCCACTCAAAGCCAAACCATCTTCCGTCACATATATTTGAGGTTATTGGATACCAAGATAGATCTGTGATTGAACTATAAAAGAAAGGAACATCTTCAGGGATGGATACAGTGCTTAATGGGATTCAGGTCTTTTTTGGGGGAAGTGGGTATATTTTATTTGTCTGAAGTATAGTTGCGTAATGGTAGGTGGGAATAAGTTAGTCCTCTTGTGGCTATTTGGAAGATTCCATACGCTTAAAAACTTGTCCATGGTTATTGATAGACAAACATTTAGACTGCAATAGATTGGTTGGACTCTCTCAACTCCTAGTTCATCCTTTTGTTTTTCCTATTGGGAGAGATTAGAAAGCTAAAAACTACATTCATCAAACTCTATTGCTGCTAAGATTCTGGGTGTAAATTAGTGTCTGCCAGTTAGAAATGTTTTTATCAGCTTTTCTGAAGGCAAAGGAGTTATGCTATCTCTCTGCAACAATGTGGACAGATAAGCAAGCTTGAAGTATGCGTTTGCAGTGGCCAAACTTCATAACCTCCTGTGTAGTCCCCAGCTCCTGGGGTGTGGATGGCAGCGATGGCTGCAGCTCTGGTAGCAGTGCCAGCAGCAATCACCTAATCCTGGGATCACATTAAAATTGAAGTCAAAGATCCTCCAGTGGAATGCCCTGATTTTTACACCTCCAGCACTTACCATCATGTTATCAACAACTTATTTTTACATTAAATCCTTTTATGGCTATAAAACATAGAGTATATTCTATTTATTGAGTTAAAACCCAATTGATATATAGCCCTGTACATGTTCAAAGACAGACATGTAAAAGGATGCTCACTTCACTTCAACATTGTTTACAATAAAAAAAAAGAAAAAAAGAGAGAGAACTCATAGATATGGACAACAGTGTGGTGATTGTGGGAGTGCGGGGGGGTGGATAGAGGTATAAGAGGGCCTAGAGGGGATAAATAGTGATGGAAAAAATAAAATAAAATAAACATTGTTTTCAATAGCTCCAAAACAGTTGCCTATATGACTAATAATAGGAGAATGAAGGAATAAATTATGGAACATTTATACTATGGGGTGCAGCAGTAAAAAAGAATGGAGTAAATCAATACATGCTGACATGAAAAAAATTCCAAGATATGTCTGTCAGTTTTGAAAAAAAGAAGTTACATAATAATCTGTGCCATATTAAACTATTTATTTTAAATATTGCATACACCATGTTTTGGGTATATATCTATGCATTACTGTATACTTGAAAGAATATATACCAAATCCATAACAGCAGTAACTTCTTTGGAAGGCACTGGCATTATCAGGGGTGATAAAGGAAGACTTTTGTTTTATGTATAATGATTGAATTTTTATAATTTGAATCTATCCCTGTATTACTTGATTATTTAAAAAATTAAAATTTTGAATAATAATAATAAATTATGGATGTGGCAAGTAAAGCAATTACAAACATTTTAATATTAAGATATATAATATTTTAAAATAAATTAGAGAACCTAGAGCTACTTAAACAAAAGAGGAGGGTTGTGAACATCCTAACTTTTCATCTTCTTTGGGAAGAAGAGAAAGACAGAGTGGGGAAAGTACATAGATAGCATTTAGTTATTGAGAATGACAGAGAAATTTAAGATATTAAAATTAAGTATATTTTAATATAAAGGTAACCAATAATAGAAAAATATTGGACATGTAACTTCCAAATCACTAGAAAAAAGAATACATAGTAAAGAGATAATTTTAGAGGAGAACATAGACTACCAAAACTGACTCAAGGGCATAGCAAATTTCCTAGAAAGAAACTAAAAAGGTTAAAAAAAGTAATAATAAGGGAAAAAAGAAAGAAAAGGCAATATTTCGTGGTTTATAAAAAAGGTCTCTCTATTCATTAAGTCCTATGGTATCTACATAATTATAGAAGATAGAAAAATGGGAATATTCCCCAGTTAACTATGAGGTTTATATTGCCCAAAAGGTAAAAATGAACAAGAACAACATAAGATATTAACAAATAAAGACCAATATTGTTGATAAATAGAGATATAAAAATCCTACATTGCCCTGGCCAGTTTGGCTCAGTCGATAAGAGTGTCTGTCTATGGACTGAGGGGTTCTGGGTTCAAATGGGTTAAGTGAGAAAAATCATATTACTATATTGCTATAACGATACTTGATAAAATTAAATATCCAATCCTGATGGATGAAATTCTTAGAAAACTAAGGATAAAAGGATATTCTCTTACTATGATAAAGTATCTATTAAAAACAAATAGTATAGGGGAGAAACCAAGATGGCAGCATAGGTAAACATCTGAACTTGCCTCCATGCACAACCACTTCAAAACTACAACTAAAAGACAAAATGGATATCATCCAGAACCACAGGAAGGCTGGCTGAGTGGAAATTCTACAACTAGAAGGAAAGAGAAAAGCACACTGAGACTTGGAGGTGGTGCGGAGGTGTAGAAATGAAGTGCAGAGGTATGGAGGCACACACATGGAAAGGGGCTGGCAACTGAGTACGCTGTTGTCTTTTTCAATAGGGAGGGAGACACAAGCTCCCAACTGCTCTGAACTAAAGTTCCGGGCGAGACACCGGGGACCCAGACTCATATGGGGAGAAACTGGATTGTCTGGTATCGGGCCAGAACATGAGGGCAGCTATCTTTCAGAGGTGCTTGCAGTGATCATTGTTCCTGCACGGTGCCATGGGACACAGAGACCCAGGGACCTCTTCAGGACAGGGCTGATGGTCAGCCATTGCTGTTTGCTCCACCCTGGTGATGCCCTGAGACCCTGCCCCACCCAATTTACAACCCCACCCAAGCTGTGTGCAAAGGCTTTTGCATATGAATGGCCTGGTCCTTTGCAATCTAAAACCTAACATACTGCAGCTGGGTCAGAGAGCCCCAGAGCCTCCAAAAGAAGGCCCAAGGCTCGACAGCAGCATGCATTGCTTCACAGCTGGGCTTCATCTGGGCACCTCCAAACCCCAAACAAAGAGGACGAATCTGCAGATCTCTCTGTAGCTCCCACTGGATGGCCTCAGGCAGTGGCTGACTTAGCATCTCCTTGGAGATCCAAGAGCCAGCGTACCCAGTGGTCAGAGTGAGACCATCCAAATTACAACTCTTCAGATCCATAAGAGACACACTCAGGGAGCAGACTCAGTGAGTGCCAAAGCCCCAATGAAGCAAGTCTTACCCCATAAGGATGTCTCCAGCATAGAAGTTCTCCCATCATAGACATAGCTGATCCTCACAGCCAATTGGCCTGGAGGTCAATTCCTCCCAGTGCTACCAACAACAATCAAGGCTTAACTACAACAAGACTGTACAAACAGCCCACAAAGGGGTACACCAAGAGTGTCCACCCCAGGTAACTGGGGAGGCTGACCCACCGGGCCATATAGGCCACCTAGCACACAAAGCTACCCTACCAACTCAGGGAAGCAGCCAAAAATGCGGAGACAAAGAAACAGGTCACAAATGAAAGAAATGGAGGAAAGCAAACTACTAGATATAGAGTTCAAAACCACAGTTATAAGGTTACTCAAGAATCTTATATAAACCTCCAATAAATTTAGTGAGATCCTCAAGGGTATGAAAAAGGACCAACTAGAAATTAAGCATACACTGACTGAAATAAAGAATAATATACAGAGATCCAACAGCAGACTAGAGGATCCCAAGAATCAAGTCAAAGATTTGAAATACGAAGAAGCAAAAAACACTCAACCAGAAAAGCAAAAAGAAAAAAGAATCCAAAAATATGAAGATAGTGTAAGGAGCCTCTGGGACAACTTCAGGTGTACCAACATCTGAATTATAGGGGTGCCAGAAGAAGAGAGAGAGCAAAATATTTAAAACATATTTGAAGAAATAATGACAGACAACTTCCCCTACCTGGTGAAAGAAATAGACTTACAAGTCCAGGAAGCACAGAGAATCCCAAACAAGAGGAATCTAAAGAGGACCACACCAAGACACATCATAATTAAAATGCCAAGAGCAAAAGACAGAGAGAATATTAAAAGCAGCAAGAGAAAAACAGTTAGTTACCTACAAGGGAGTATCCATATAACTGTCAGCTGATTTCTCAACAGAAACTATGCAGGCCAGGAGAAAGTGGCAAGAAATATTCAAAGTGATGAATAGCAAGAACCTACAACCAAGATTATTCTACCCAGCAAAGCTATCATTTAGAATTGAAGGTCATATAAAGATAAGGTGACCAGATTTTAACATTGGTAAAGCGGGACACCATTAATCGGGAGGGGGGGAGGGGGGGTTCTTGATTAAAAATTTGGTCTATATGGAGCAACAAAAATTTTCATAGAACGCAAAAATAATATTGTAATATATTTTTTTAAATTTCAACATAAGTACAATTTACAAATATAATAAATAAAAAATTATGTATAGTATTATTTTATTCTTTGGCATATTTCTCATTTGAGTGAATTTTTTTTAGTAGATTGCTGTCGTTGTTTAAAAGGTCATGAATTTGCTGCAACGTAAGTGTCACTTTCAAGGCCGGTGCTAGACTTTTTGCCACCACTATAAAATATAAATAATACGAGTACTGTCTGCTAAATTCAAGAAAATTTATGTATTTATGAAATATATAAATAAATTACTTACCTAAATTATCTGAATAGCTGATTTGTAATGACATCACTTGTTTAACTAGCTTACTAGCATGCAGTACGATGTGTATCGTCTGAGAGACAGTTACAAAATGTTTTCGTCATTGCCAATCCCCAAAAATGCCATTGTTCATTAAGTCCAAATAATGGTGGTCGAATTCTAACAACTGACCAACAATGCGAACTTTGATAAGCAGTTCTCGATAATCAGTTCTCAAGAATTATTTGTTATTATTAAAGTTTAACATTATAAAATTAACAAAAATAATATAAAACTCATATCCTGGCTAAATAGCCACATGGCCACCGAAAACCGTATATTCCCTTCCCGTTCTCCCGCTGTTCCCTAGCTTGTCATGCATTCTTTCCAAAAATTGGGACTTTTTAAAAACACCGCGGGATGTGGGACAAATTGTTAAAAATCAGGACTGTCCCACTAAAAGCAGGACGTCTGGTCACCTTATATAAAGAACTTCACAGATAAGAAAAAGCTAAAGGAGTTCATCACCACCAAACCAGTATTATATGAAATGCTGAAGGGTATTCTTTAAGAAGAGGAAAAAGAAGAAAAATGTAAAGAAAAAAATTATGAACAACAAATTGACAACAAATACACATCTATCAATAAGTGAATCTAAAAATCATGGGAATAAAAAATCTGATGAACAGAATAAACTGAGGAATATAATAGAATCAGGGGCATAGAATGGGAGTGGACTGACAATTCTTGGGGGGAAGGTGGTGTGGGGGGCATGGGAAGAGACTGGACAAAAATCGTACACCTATGGATGAGGACAGTGGTGGGGGTAAGTGCAGAGGGTTGGGTGGGAACTGGGTGAAGGGGAGCTATGGGTGGCGGGGGGGGGGGAGAGGAACAACTGTAATAATCTGAACAATAAAGATTTATAAAAAAAACAAAAAACAAATAGTATATATTTACCTCACAGTAAAATATTAGTGGCTCTCACACTAAAGCCAAGATTAAGACAAAGATATTAACTCTTAAAACTATGTATTACATCATTCTAGAATTACTAGCCATAATACATGAAAAGAAATAAGGTATAAATTTATAAAATGAGGCAAAACTGAAGTTCTTTGCAGATATATGATTCAGTACTAAGAAAATACAAGGGAAACAAATGAAAACGTAATAGAACTAATAAATGGTCAGAGGTAATCTGAGTGCCAAAGATACAAAGTAAACATAAATCTCAATAGGTTTCTTAGCAAAGAAAGAAAGAAAGAAAGAAAGAAAGAAAGAAAGAAAGAAAGAAAGAAAGAGTAAATAGAAAAAAGATTTCATTCACAACAGCAAAAATATGATAAAATGCCTAAGAATAAAATATTCAAAGCCTGTATAGAAGAAACAACAATTTCCTGGACAATATTAAAAAATGATTTAATGGAGAGACATTAGATATTACTGAATGGGAAGAGTCAATTTTAAAAACATTCAATTCTCTAGTCTATAAATTTATTTTCAGTACATAATTGCTTCCTGTTCAAAAAATTATTTTTAAGCAATCACATAGTATAGGAAGTATAATACAATGACCTGTGATTTTTTTCTAAATTAGTTGAAAGTACATTGCTTTTCTGTTTCCCCATCATCTAAAATTTTAGTGTTCTTTTTCTACAAACAAGGATGTTTCATATAATGGCAGTATAACCATTAAAATCAGGAAATTATTATTGATATACTAGAAGCTGGTGAACAAATTCATGCACAGGTGGGGTCCCTCGACCTGGCCAGATTGGGGCCAGCCGGGGGGAGGGACTACAGGAGGTTGGCCAGCCACAGAAGGTTGGCTGTGGGAGTGCACTAACCACCAGGGGGCAGCTCCTATGTTGAGCGTCTACCCCCTGGTGGTCAGTGCATTGTCATAACAACTGGTCCACCAGTCGTTCGGTCAATGGGTCATAACGGTCACTTAGGCTTATATATATATATATCCTATCTAATATATCCTATCTAATAAAAGAGTAATATGCAAATTGACCGTCACTCCAAGACACACCATCACTCCAAGACACAAGATGGCCACCCTCATGTGGTCAAAGATGGCTGCCCCCATGTGGACATAAGATGGCCGCCACAAGATGGCCTGCAGGGGAGGGCAGTTGGAGGGAACCAGGCATGCAGGGGAGGGCAGTTGTGGGTGATCAGGCCTGCAGGGGAGGGCAGTTAGGGGTGACTGGGCTGGCAGAGGAGGGCAGTCTGCAGGGGAGGGCAGTTGTGGGTGATCAGGCCAGCAGGGAGGGAAGTTAGGGGTGACCAGGCCAGCAGAGGAGGGCAGTTGGGGGAGACCAGGCCAGCAGAGGAGGGCAGTTGGGCGGGGACCAGGCCTACAGGGGAGGACAGTTAGGGGCAACCAGACTGGCAGGGGAGGGCAGTTAGGGGTGACCAGGCCAGCAGAGTGGGCAGTTAGGCATCGATCAGGCTGGCAGGGGAGTGGTTTGGGGTGATAAGGCTGGCAGGCAGAAGTAGTTAGGGGCAATCAGGCAGAGGCAGGTGAGCGGTTGGGAGCCAGCAGTCCTAGATTGTGAAAGGTATGTCCAACTGCCCATTTAGATCGGGCCTAAATGGGCGGTCAGACATCCCTCAAGGGGTCCCAGATTGGAGAGGATGCAGGCTGGGCTGAGGGACACCCCCCATGCACGAATTTCATGCACCGGGCCTCTAGTGTATACACACACACACACACACACACACACACACACACACACACACATATACACACACACTAGAGGCCCGGTGCATGAAATTTGTGCACTGGGGGGGGGGGAGTTCATTCCTCAGGGGATGTCCTACTGATGGCTTAGGCCCTATCCCCATGGGGAGCAGGCCTAAGCCGCAGTCTGGCCTCCCTCTGCAGGAGGTGACTGGGCTGTTCAGGGGAAGGCACCGCCCCTATCACCCTGCTGCTGCTGCCACTGCCAGCCGCCACAGCCGCCAAGGTTTTCATAAACACGACTTCAGTCCATTCACCACAAAAAAATGACAAATTTCTTTAGGCATTTTCAAAATGTCTATTTCTTAGGATATGACATTTCTTTCTTTCTTTGTTTTTAATCCTCACCTGAGAATATTTTTCCATTGATTTTTAGAAAGCATGGAAGAGAGAGGAAAAGACAGAGAGAAACATCAATGTGAGAGGGGCACTTTGATTGGTTGCTTCCTGCATGAGCCTTGACCTGGGCCCCAGCCAGGGAGAAGCCTGCAACTTAGGTACATGTCCTTGGCCAGAATCGAACCCTGGATCCTATGGTTGGCAGGCCGAGGCTCTATCAACTGAGCCAAACTGGTTAGGGCAGGATATGACATTTCTGAGCCCCTTCAGCAGTGGTCCTTTGTTTTTTCTTCCAGGAGTGAGGTGGAAAAACCTAGATCACCTTCTTGGATTCTTATTACGCAAGTTACCAAGAACACTGAGAGTGGTGTACTGGGAGCTTAGCCAATGAGCGGTCAGAAAAGGTGTTTCCTCTGCAGCTCAGGCGTAGAGATGGGACTGCTGGCACACCCTGGCTGGCAGGCCCTGTTCTCTTCGGGCAGGCCCTGCTCCCTGCTCTCTGCGGGCCTGCTCTGCCCTGCTCTCTGTGGGCCCTGCTCCACCTTGTTCTCTGCGAGCCTGCTCACCGCTGCGGCAGCTGGCAGGCCCTGCTCTCTGTGGGCCTGCGCCATCCGTGGCTTGCCTCACTGTGCAGCAGTCCCCTCCCGTCCACCTGAACACACAGCCTCCTCCTGAGTGGTCATGACTGTTATGAAGTCCTGGCTAATTTGCATATTACCTCTTTATATTTATACTAGTGGCCCAGTGCATGAAATTCGTGCACGGAGGGGGTGTGTGTCCCTCAGCCCAGCCTGCACCCTCTCCAATCTGGGACCCCTCGAAGGATGTCCTACTGCCAGTTTACAGAGACATGGCCTAAACCAGCAGTCTGCCCCCTGGCCTGCTCACCTCCAACTGCCCCCTGCCACCAGCCTGCTCACCCCCAAATGCCCGCCCACCAGCCTGATCACCCGAACTTCCCCCCATGCCAGTGTGCTCGCCCCCAAAGGCCCCCCGCTGACAGCCTGCTTGCCCCCAACTGCCCCCCCTGCTGGCCTTCTCACCCCCACCTTCCCTCCCCACTGGCCTGCTCGCCCCCAACTGCCCCCCTACTGGCCTGCTCACTCCAAACTGCCCCCCCACTGTCCTGATCACCCCCAACTGACCCCCACGGATGGCCTTCTCACCCCCAACTGCCTCCCCCGCCAGCCTGATTGCCCCCAATGGCCCCCACCACCAGCCTGATCACCCACATCTGCCATCCCATCCTGGCCTGATCACCCACAACTGCCCTCCCCTCTTGGCCTCTAACCGCCTCTACCTCGGCCCCACCACCATGGCTTTGTCCAGAAGAATGTCTGGAAGGTCTCCTGGAAGGTCTCTCAGTCTAATTAGCATATTACCCTTTTATTAGTATAAATAGAAGCCTGGTACATGGGTGGGGGCTGGCTGGTTTGCCCTGAAGGGTGTCCCAGATCAGGGTGGGGTTTCCCTTCGGGTGTGGGGCAGCCTGGCTGAGGGGTGTGGTGGTTTTCAGGCCGGCCACGCCCCTATGGGGTGAGGGTCCCTGCTGGGGGTGTGTGGCCAGTGTGGATGAGGGGCTGAGGGCTTTTTTCAAGCTGGCCACACCTCCTTCAGGGTGGGGGTTCCCACTGGGCTGCCTGGCCAGCCTGGGTGAGGGGCTGATGCCTGTCTGCAGGCTGGTCAAGCCTCCCAGTGGGGACCCTTACCCGATAGGGGTATGGCCATCCTGAGTAAGGGGCTGAGGGCCATTTTCAGGCTGGCCACACCCCCTTCAGGGTGGGGGGTTCCGCTGGGGTGCCTGGCCAGCCTGGGTGAGGGGTTGATGCCTGTTTGGAGGCTGGTCAAGCCCCCCAGCAGGGACCCTCACCTCATGGGTGTGTGGCCAGCCTGGGTAATGGGCTGAGGGCCATTTTCAGGCTGGCCATGCTCCCCGTCAACCAAGGCCCCCAGCCACTCCTTCAGCAGCAGCCAGGGCAGGCTGGAAGCCTGGGTTTCCCCCGGTGATCCAGGCCCCTAGCCTCTCCTTGAGCAGAGGCCAGGTTGGGCTGGAAGCCTGGGGTCACCCCCAGCCACTCCTTTGGCGGCAGCCAGGGCGGGAGGGAAGCTTGGCTTCCTCCATCACCGGGGGCAACCCAAGCCTTCTGCTCACTCCAGCTCCATGGCCACCACCATCTTTGCTGGGTTAATTTGCATACTTGCTCCTGATTGGCTGGTGGGCATAGCGAAGGGACGGTCAATTTTCATGTTTCTCTTTTATTAGTGTGGCTATATATATTACTACCATCTAATCATTAAACCCCATAATCAAGTCTAATCAATTTTCTAAAAAATTTTTTATTGCACAAACTAGAGGCCCAATGCATGAAATTCATGCAAGAATAGGCCTTCACAGCCATGGCGGCTGCCTGGATCCCACGCTGCAGCCCCGGCTTCGTCCAGAAGGACGTCCAGTCTAATTAGCATATTACACTTTTATTATTATAGATATCTAGTTCAGAATAATTGTGGCATTTAGTTATGTCTCTTCCTTATTCATCCCTTGACTTTCATGGCCTTGATACTTTAGAAGACTATTGCCCAGTTGTTTTGTAGAATGCCCCTGAATTTGGGCTTGTCTGATGTTTCCTCATGATTGAATTCACATTATGAATCCTTGGCAGCAATGTCATAGACATGAATCATGTGTTTCTCATCAACGCCCACCCCCAACTGAGCTACCTCCCCCAGTTTGTGGATGCCCACCAGGCCCTACTCAGACTTGGACATAGAATACCAAGTAGCAGCTGTCTGGTTTTCCCTCTTCACTGTACTTGGGCTCTGACATCTCACTGCACATTTCCTCTACATGTACATCCTCCTTTCCTCCTCTGGCTCCGACACCCCCTTCGCAGGACTCTATGAACATAATGCAATCCCAATGCCATTCCAAACGAAATCTATTTAGACATTTTTAAAATGATGTTAAAATTCTACTTGAAGAACACCTTGAGATGAGCCACGATATATTTGAAAAAGAAGATCGAAAAGAGTTTTCTTTTATCATAAATTGCAACATATTGTAAAACCACAGAAATTTAAAACAGATTTTGACTCAGGAAGAGACAAATTCATGAAAAAAAAATAGAGATTAAAGAAACAGGTTGAAGAATATTTGGGTATTTTCAGTCAGCATAGTAAGAAGTTAATTGAACAATGGTAATTTGGAGAAAAGCTTTAATTACCATTCTATATTATGACTTACACCTGCGATTTTCAACTGGTGTGCTGCACCAGGAACTCTGGTGTGCCGCAAGAATTTTTAAAACATGCAGTGCCTGACTCTTTAGTCAGGGGCTCTGACCCATTTCCCCTTAGATTGTCAAATGAGAAAATGACAATAGCCAACACAACAATAGCCACCCAGTATGAATGGATCAAAATTATACCTATTTTTTTGTCAGATTGGCAACAAATATATTTTGTGTGTGCTACAGAATTTTAGTAATTAGTTTATGTGTGCATGAGATGAAAAAGGTTGAAAATCACTGATTTAAACATTTTATTTAAGTGTAAAAAATAAAATCATAAAGTAATATTGATTCATAGTATTGTCATTCTGGGCTAGGAAATTCCAAAGGAAAAGGAAAAGATTGAACACTTAGATTATAAGTTAAAATATCCTAATAGTGACAAAACAAACAAAGATGACTGCTGCTCTTTCCTTCGTATGGAAAATGATTGCCTTGAATTGATTATATTGAATATCTCTTCAAGCTGTGAAATGACAATTCTTCATATTTACGTATATGGTTGTGCTTATATTGTATCCATGTCTGCACTATCTCTTTCATATTATGTAACCTCCTTGAAGGCAAGATTTATATTTCACTTTTGTGTGCCTTCTGCATAATTATGTGTTGAAGTCCTAACGCTGGGTATTTATGAATGTGACCTGGTTTGAAAATAGGGTCTTTGGAGATATGATCGAGTTAAGATGAGGTCATGTTCAATTAAGGTGTGCCCTAAATCCAATGATAGGAATGCTTATAAGAAGAGAGCGATCTGAAGACAGAGACACACTCACAGGGGAAAAGGCCATGTGACGATGGAGGCAGAAACTGGCGAGATGAAGCTACAAGTTCAGGGTTGCCAGGAGGCACCAGAAGCTAGGAAGAGGCAAGGAAGGAGTCTCCCCCAGTGCCTTCAGAGGCAGCGGGGCTCTGCTGACACTTTGGTTTCAGTCTTCTAGCCTCTAGAACTGCGGGATGATAAGTCTCTGTTGTTTGAAGTCACACAGCGTGTGTACTTTGTTAAGGGAACTCGAGGACACAAATCCAGCCACTGAAATAGTGCATTTCACTTCTATGACAGTTATCTAGGGCACTACAACGTGAGCACTCACCTTCACCCATTCATGTTTTGAGTGAAGGAAGTCAACATTTGTGCATTCTCAAGTTTACCCTCTGCACTGCTGCAATAGGAAAAGTATTCCCTTCCTTTAACTAGAAATAAGACTCACCAGCCTTGCTGCATGAGTATTTTCGGTTTTGCCCCATCCTTTAGAAAGCATCTTCCTCACCTACAAGCTTTGATCAATCTCAAACGCAGTAAAAGTCAATCCCAGCTTCATCCCAGAGGCTCCTGTGTGCCCCAGGCTCAACCACTCTGAAATGTGACCCTGAGAACTTTTCTTACTTTATCAGGTGGTAAATTCTACCTGCATGATATAGTGTAACTGCCAAGGTTTGCTGTATTTGCACAATCTCGTGGAAACTATAACCTACTTTAAAGAAAACGGCTATATTTTTAGATGACATCAATAAAAACAAGAGAGAATTAGTGTTTTATTGTGTTCAGGAGGTTATATATCCATATGCTCTTTGCTAGTCTGGCATTCTGTCATTAGATCTATCTTTTCTCTAATTCTCTTTCTATGTGCTATTACTTTAGAAGCATTTCTATCTTATTATTCCTTCTTATTTTCCATTTCACTTGCCAGGCATGCAGAATAGATTTAAACAGAATGTGAAATTGTATCAACAGTTAAAAAATGATAGAGCTTATAAAACAAATTCTTATTTCTGTTTTTTTTTGGGGGGAATCAGAAAAGAACGGTTTAACTGTTCTGGACAGTTTCTTCAACAAGTGGTATTGGAAAAAACTGGACAGCCACATGCACAAGAATGAAATTGGATCCTTCTCTTACACCATATACAAAAATCAACTCAAAATGCATTAAGATTTGAACAGAAGATTTGAAACTACAAACTCCAAAAGGAAAACATAGGGGTAAGCTCCTTAACATTGATCCTAGCAACAATTTTGGGGGTCTGACAGCAAAATCAAGACAACAAAACTTAAAACAAACAAAAAACAAGTGGGACTATATCAAACTTAAAAGCTTCAGCAACCTATGGGTTTGGAGAGAAAAATTACAAACCATCTATGTATATAAAAGCCAAGTGACTGGAACTCCAGAACGACCAGTTGCTATGATGAGCACTGTGGCCGGCCAGCCAACCTCACACATCCCCTCCCCTCCACTTGCCCGGCCCGGTTGGCCCCCATTGGGGCAGGCCAGCCAGACCCCACCCATGCACGAATTCATGCACCGGGCCTCTAGTATATCCAATAAAAGATTATATCCAAAATATATTAGAACTCATGCAACTCAATAGCAACAAAGCAAATAACCCACTTTTAAAAATGGGCAATGACCTGAATAGACACTTTTCCAAAGAAGACATTAAAAATGCCAACAGGTACATATAGAGGTGCTCAACATTACCAATCACCAGGGAACTGCAAATCAAAACCACAGTGAGAGATCACACATACTCAATAGAATATTATTCAGTAAAAACAAAAAAGAAAACTATAATTATGGCAACATGGATGAAACTGGGGGACATTATACTAAGTGAAATAAACCAGATAAAGAAAGACAAATACTTCATGGTTTCACTTATATGTGGAATCTTAAAAAAGAAAAAAAAAATCAAACTCATAGAAACAGAGGAGGAAAGTGGTTTCCAGGGATTGGGGCGTGGGGGAAATAGGAAGAGGATATTTTTGTACATTTCTCTTTGTGGATGTTCGCTACCTCTTTGTGTAGGACATATATTTCAGAGTGGAATTACTGAATCTTAAAGTAGGCACATATTTAGTTTTAGTATATAATTTTAACTGGTCTTACAAAGTGTTTGTAGCAATGTTCACTCCCACCAGCAATGTATGAAAGTTCCAGTTGGTTCATGTTGTTACAAAATTGGGTGTTGTCAATCATTTTAATTTTAACCATTCTAGTGGGTGTGTAGTGGTATCTTGTGGTCTTAATTTTCATTTTCTCCATGACTAAAAATGTTGAACATCTTTGCATATGCTTATTGCCATTTAGATGTGTTCTTTTACAAAGTGCCTGTGAAAGTCTTTTGCCCATTTCTTTGTAAAATAATATTTCATTGGGATATAATTTACATGCCATAAATTTCACCCTATTAATGTATAAATTCACAGGGTTTTAGGACTTTACAGAGTTTTATAACTAAAGACATCATCTAACTTTAGAACATTTTCATCACCCCCAATAGAAAAGTTATTCTCATAAGCAGTTATTCTGCATCTCTCTCACTCCCATCCCTAACCCCTGGTAACCAGTAATCTATTTTCTGTCTGTATGCATTTGCCTATTTTAAATATTTCATATAAATAAAATCATACAATATGTGACACTTTGAGATTAGTCTTTTTTCCACTTAACATAACATCTTTAAAATTTAACCATGCTATAGTATAGTATTTCATTCCTTTTCATAGTTAATGTTCTATTATATGGCTATGCCACATTCTTTTATATCTATCCATTGGTTGATGAACATTTGGATTGTTTCTTTTACATGGCTGTTGTGAATAATACTGCTATGAACATTTGTGCAAACGTTTTTTAATGAACGTATGTTTTCAATTATCTTGGGTATACAGTATACCTAGGAGAAAAATGGCTGGGTCACATGGTAACTCCACATTTACCATTTTGAGGAACTATCATGCTGTTATTTAAAGCAACTGCACTATTTTAAAATACCACAATCAGTTAGGCCAGTGTGGCTCAGTGGATGGCGTGTCCTCCCATGTACAAGAGGTCACTAGTTTGATTCTCTGTCAGGGCACATTATGACGTGATTGCAGTCTTCATCCCCAGTGGTGTGCGTGCAGAAGGCAGCAGATCGATGTTTCTCTCATGGATATTTCTATCTCCCCCTCCCTTCCTCTCTCTTTAAAATCAATAAAAACATTAAAATTTTTTAAAAAAAGAAGCTACAATCAGTGAATGAAGTTTCTATGTTCTCCATTTACTCATCAGCACTCGTTATTGCCTGTCCTTTTTAAAAAATGTTGCCAACCTTGTGGGTGTGAATTGATATTCATTGTGGGTGTGAATTGATATTCATTGTGCTTTTCATTTTCATTTCCCCAACAACTAATGATTTGAGAATCTTTTCATAAGCTTATGGCTATTTGTATACCTTCCTTGGAGAAATGTCTAATCAAAATCTTTGTGTTTGTTTGTTTGATTTTAGTTAATACTCACCCGAGGATTTTTTTCCATTGATTTTTAGAGAGAGTGGAAGAAAAGAAAGGAGGGGGAGAGAGACAGAGAGAGAAACATGAATGTGAGAGAGAGACATCTATTGGTTGCCTCCCAAACACACCCTGTCCAGGGCTGGGGATGGAACCTTCAGTGCTTAGGCTAATGCTCCAACCACTTAGAAACACTGGCCAGGGCAATCTGTGTTCATTTTTAACTTGAGTTATTTTTGTTTTCATCATTGAGTTACAAAAGTTCCGTATGTATTTTGAATACAATTCTCCCAACAGATAAATGGTTTGCAAATATTTTTTCTCCCATTCTATAAGTAATCTTTGCAAGTTACTTGATAGAGTCCTTTGACATACAAATATTTTTAATTTAATGTAGTCCAATTTACTTAGTCTTTCTTTTGTCATCTCTGCTTTGAACATTATGTGTATGATCCATTATCAGTTATTTTTTGTTATGTGTAGTGAGGGGTCCAATTTCATTCTGTTACATGTGGATATACAGCTAGCTGTTCCAATTCCACTTGTTAAAAAAAAAACCACTATTGAATTTTCTTAGTATTCTTATCAAAAATTGACTGGCTGTAAATATAAGGTTTTATATCTGTACTCTCAATTCTATTCCATTAATCTATATGTCTATCCTTAGTACCACATTTTCTTGATTATTGTGGTATTATATCAATTTTGAAACCAGAAAGTGTGATTCCTATGAGTTTTTCAAGATTGTGTTGGCTATTATAGATCTCTGGAATTTCCATCTGATTTCTAAGATCAGTTTAATTCAGGCAGGATTTTGATAGGGATTGTGTTGATCCTGTAGATCAATTTTGGGGCATTGCTATCTTAATATTAAGACTTCCAACCCATAAACATAAGATATATTTCTATGTACTTAAATCCTCTTTAATTTTTTCAGCAAGATTTTGAGTTTTGATTGTATAAATATCACAACAAGTCAAATATTTGATTGACAAATTTCTTCTTTTAAGTTTATTTCTAAGTATTTTATTCTTTTGTAAAAAAGAATTGTTTTCTTAATTTTATTTTCAGGCTATTAATTCCAAATAAATAGAAATACAACTTACTTACACATTGATTTTGCATCTTTTATGCAACTTTGCTGAACCTGTTTACTAGTACTAACATTTTCCATATGTGCACTCCTTAAGATTTTTTTATATACAATATTATAGCATCTATCAATATAGTGTCATTTCTTCCATTTTAATCTGGATGCCTTTTTAATTATTATCTTTGTCTAATTTCAGTGGTTAGAACCTCTAATACAATGTTGAATACAAAGGATGAGAGTGGGTATCTTTGCCTGAAGGGGAAAGAATTCAGTTTTTCATCATTGATGCTGATGTTAGCTGTGGGTTTTTCATAGATGGCCTGTATCAGTTTCAGGTAGTTTCCTTCTATTCCTAATTTGTTGAATGTTTTTATCTTGAAAGGGTGTTTAATTTTGTCACGTGTTTTATTTCTGCATCAATTGAGAAGACCATGTTATTCTTGGTGTTTTATTATACAGACAGTCCTCAGGTTATGTCAGACTTGACGTACAGCGTTTCATGGTTATATTGCCATCTCCCATTTATTTATTAAAAAAAAAAGTTCCGTCATTTCGACGTATGTCATTTGTGCTTTATGTTTTTTATTATTTATTTACCACAAGTAAAGGTCAGGAATTGTTATCTTTCTTTTAAATTTTTTTTATTGTTTCACTTCATTACTGCTGTGTATGTGCTCCATGTGAGTGATGTAGGTGCTTATGTAGGTGGGTTCCAACTTACAGCAAAAATCATGTTACATCACACCATAGGAACAGATCTCCGACATAACCCGAGGACCTACTGTATTAATTTGGAATATTATATTGGTTTGACTTTTGTATGTTAAATCAACTTTCCATTCTGCAATCAATTCCACTTAGTCATAGTATATAATCCCTTTTAGGTGTTGCTTTTATTTTATACTAGAGGCCTGGTGCACGGATTTGTACACCGGAGGGGTCCCTCAGCCTGGCCCATGGGGATGGGGCAGAAACTGGCTCTCCGACATCCCCCCAGGGGTTCCAGATTGCAAGAGGGCAGTTCTTGGGTGACACACCCCAAAATCGGGCTCCCTCCTCTCTTCTCCCAATATTATGTCACTTTCTTTCTGTATCTGTCTCACTCTTTCATCTCACTTTACCCTAAGTTTGGCAGTAACTGAGGACTTGTGGGCATTTAGCTGCAAAATGCAATTATTTAGCAAGCAGGATTTACTTAGCCTGGAATCTAGTCGGCCTAGGGCAGGACCCTGCTCAATGTCAGGCTCCCGCCCAGGCCCTTCCACCCAGGCGGAGACCAGTGGCAGGGAACTTCCTTCTTCCCACCTGAGCTGCTCCTTCGCCTCCTTCCCACTAAGAGGTTGCCCGCTGGTGCTACTGTCTGCCTGGAAGGAGGGAAGCCACAGCTGGTTTCCCAGCCAAGAGTGGTAGTGGGAAAATTCGCTGCTTCCACTGGAAATCCAGCACGGGCACCAGACGTCAGGGCTACAGCCAGTAGGTCCTGCACATCTCATCATTTAGCTAATAGAGTCAAAAAGTTTCTGTAAGGGCCAGACCCACTATCTCTGCAATGGGCTAGAGGCCTGGTGGGGAGTCAGACCCAAAGTGGGGAGCCAATGGGCTAGAGGCCAGGTGCATAGATTCATTCACTGATGGGGTTCCTTGGCCTGGCCTGCAGGGATTGGGCCAGAACTGGCTCTCCGTCATCCCTTGAGGGGTCCCGGATTACAAGAGGGCAGTTCTCATGTGATGCACCCTGGAATAGGGCTCCCTCCTCTCTGGTTCCAGGTGTGTTACCCGAGAACCACAGCTAACAAGTAACCACTCCTGCATTGAGCATCTGCCTCCTGGTGGTCAATGCGCATCATAGCTACCAGTCGGCCAGTCACTTAGGCTTTTATATATATAGATTTTGTATGTTAAATTTTATATGTTTGCGTATATATTTTTTTGAGGATTTTGTGTCAATATTACAAGGTATGTTGGTGTGTAGTTTTCTTGTGATGTCTTTGTCTGGTGTTGATATCAGGGTAATACTGGTCTCATAGAATAAGGTGAAAATGTACTTTGCTCTTCTATTTCTTGGAAGAGTTTGTAAAGGATTTGGTGCTAACTACTCTTTACTGGTAAACATTTTGTAGAATTTACTAGTTTTAATGATTAATTTTATATGTCAACTTTACTGGGCCACAGTGTGCCAAGATATTTTGTCAAACATTATTCTGCATCTTTCCATGATGGTATTTTAGGATGAGATTAACAGCTAAATCAGTAGACTGAGTAAAGCAGACTACACTCCATAATGTGGGTGGGCCTCATCCAATCAGTTGAAGGTCTGATTCAAACAAAAACCCCTCCTTTTTTTTTCTTTTATTAAGATATTATATGTGTACATATCTTACCATTGCCCCTCCCACCCCACTCCCATACATGCCCTGACCCCCCAGTGTTTTGCATCCGTTGGTTATTCTTATATGCATGCATTCAAGTCCTTCAGTTGATCTCTTATCTCCCCCACCTCTCCCTTACCTTCCCGCTGTAATTTGACAGTCTGTTTGATGCTTTACGGCCTCTGTATCTATCTTTTTTTTCATCAGATTATAATGTTCTTTATTATCCACAAATGAGTGAGATCATGTCCTCATATGTTTTTTTAAGATGGCAGCTGATGGAATGGCAGGCTGCAAGATAGTGTGTGAATGGGAGAGTGCAAGGAGAGCACATGGACGTGTGGGGAGTGTCTGTATTTGTGAGTGAGGGACAGTTATATTCCACTGGACTGTTGTGGACTGGTGGACCAGGCTCCCCTAGCCGGGCTGCCTCTACTACTGCTGCAATCTCTCCAAGAGCATCTGGCTCTGCCACAGAGACCGTGCCATCTTGAAGGGGAGAGAGGCTGTGATTGGAAGCCCAGCCTTACCTTCAACGGGGGAGACCTTGGATACCTCCCGGGACCCTATAACCACAATGCCCAGGGACCAGCTGCCTCAGCTGTGAACCCACAAATACCAAGAATTCAGCCTCCCTAACCACAGGTGCCAGAAAAGTTTGTCCAGGGGGAGACAAGGTGGCGGCTGAATACTCAGATGAATCCTGTGCCTTCTCACAGAGAAGATAGAAGGAACAGCTGAATCAAATAACATCCACCCAGAATTGGCAAGTTAAACACAGCTGGTGAGGCAATCCATAGATGGAAAGGTCAGAGATCACCTAGGGAGAGTCAACACAGGAGAGAGCTACATAACCAGAAACCCTGAGAGGAGCGAACATGGGGAGATAAAGAAACAGGCCCCATACAAAAGAAAATGAGGAATCACCGGAAAAGGAAGTAAATGAAATGGAGGCAAGCAATTGGTCAGAGAAAAAATTCATAGCAATGGTCATAAGGAGACTGAAGAGGATGGAAGACAAATTCAATAATATGTGTAAGAACCAAGAGGAAATGAAGAAGAACCAAGAGGAAATGAAGAATGACATCGCTGCAATAAAGAACACAAAAGAAAGCATCAACAGTAGACTAGAAGAAGCGGAGGACCGCATCAGTGAGCTAGAAGACAAGGTAGGAAAAAATACCCAAGCAGAGTTTCAACTGGAAAAAAAAACACCTTAAAAAACAAGAGGAGAGCCTAAGGCAGTGGTCCTCAACCTTTCTAATGCCGTGACCCTTTAATACAGTTGCTCATGTTGTGGTGACCCCCAACCATAAAATTATTTTCGTTGCTACTTCATAACTGTAATTTTGCTACTGTTAATGAATCGTAATGTAAATATCTATGTTTTCCGATGGTCTTAGGCTCTACAGCAGCGGTTCTCAACCTGTGGGTCATAACCCACAGGTTGAGAACCGCTAGCAGGGTCGCCTAAGACCATAAAATTATTTTCGTTGCTACTTCATAACTGTAATTTTGCTACTGTTAATGAATCATAATGTAAATATCTATGTTTTCTGATGGTCTTAGGCTCTACAGCAATGGTTCTCAACCTGTGGGTCATGACCCACAGGTTGAGAACTGCTAGCAGGGTCACCTAAGACCACTGGAAAACACAGATATTTACATTACAATTCATTAACAGTAGCAAAATTACAGTTATGAAGTAGCAACGAAAATAATTTTATGGTTGGGGGTCACCACAACATGAGGAACTGTATTAAGGGGTTGTGGCATTAGAAAGGTTGAGAACCACTGACCTAAGGGAACTTTGGGACAACAAGAAATGAAACAACATCCACATAATAGGGGTCCCAGAAGGATAGGAAACTGAGCAAGGAATAGAAAACCTGTTTGAAGAAATAATGACAGAAAACTTTCCTGATATTGGGAAGAAAAAAACTCACATAAGTCCAAGAAGCTCACAGAGTTCCAAACAAGATGAACCCCAAAAGACCAACACCAAGACACATTATAATTAAATTGGCAAACACCAACAACAAAGTAAGAATCTTAAGGGCTGCCAGAGAGAGACAGAAAGTTACCTACAAGGGATCTCCCACCAGACTATCAACTGATTTCTCAACAGAAACACATCAGGCCAGAAGGGAATGGAATGAAATATACAAAGTCAGGCAAAGCAAGGGGCTGAATCCAAGAATACTCTATCCAGCAAGGCTATCAATCAAAGTTGAGGGTGAAATCAGGAGCTTCACAGACAAAAAAGGACTAAGGGAGTTTATTACCACCAAACCATAAATGCAAGAAATGCTAAAGGGTGTGCTGTAAAAAGAAGAAATAGGAAGGGAAGAAGGAACACAGGTATAAAGAATAAAAATGGTGACAAACAAGCACCTATCAATAATAATGGATTGAATGCCCCAATCAAAAGACATAGGGTAGCTGAATGGATAAGAAAACATAACCCATATATCTGCTGTCTACAGAAAATCTACCTCAGATCAAAGGACTCACACAGACTGATGGTGAAGGGATGAAAAAAAGTTTTTCAGGCAAATAGAAATGGAAAAAAAAAAAAAAAAAAAGCTGGGGTATTTTTTCCTTGGGTATTGTCCTGAAGATGAATGTTATGTCTACTTGGTTTATTTGCCAAATTAGACCTCAAAGTTAAGGCCATAACAAGAGATAAGGAAGGAAGGAAGGCCACTTCATAATACTAAAGAGAGCAATTCAACAAGAAGATATAACTCTGGTAAACATATATGCACCCAATATAGGAGCACCCAAATACAAAAAGGTTGACCCTCCCTCAAATTAAAGAAAATTATTTCTTGTTTGACTGCCTTCTTACTGAAACATTGGTTCTTCCTGGATCTCAAGTCTGCTGGCCTTTGGATGAGAACTGCACCATTGGCTCCTCTGGCTCTCAGGCCTTCAGGCTCAAACTGAAGGGTCCCAGGTTGGATTCCAGTCAAGGGCACGAACTTCAGTTGCTGGCCGGTCCAGGCGTGCACTGGAGGCAACCAATCAATGTGTCTCTCTCACATTGATGTTTCTCTCTCTCTGTCTCTCCTCCTCCCTCACTCTCTAAAAATCAATGGAAAAAAATATCCTTGGGTGAGGATTAATAAAAACAAAACAAAATTGATTAAGGTTTGTTTTATGGTCTAACTTATTGTTTATTCTAGCAAATGATCCAAGTGTACTTGAGAAGAATGTATATTTGTTTGTTTAGGGATGTAGTGTCCTGAAGATGAATGTTATGTCTACTTGGTTTATAATGTTGTTCAAACCTTATTTCCTTGTTGATCTTCTGCCCAGTCTTCTCTCAATTATTGAAAGTGAAGTCTTCAGCTGTTATTGTTGAATTGTCTATTTCTTACTTCAATCCTCTCATTTTTTGCTCCATGTTTCTTGATGTTCTGTTGTTTTAATTCTTATATCTTTTTGATGGATTAACTTCTTTGTCATTATACAATGTCCTTCTTTGCCTCTATAACAACTCTTTGTCTTAAAGTGTATTTTGTCTTATATTAGTACTAGTGCCCCGGTGCACAGATTCATGCACATTGAAAGGAAATTAATTAGAAGGTGGCCGGTGGGGCAGGATTGGGTGAGATGGGCTGGACATGCCTTGGAGCCAACCTCCCATGGTCCCTCCCCGGCTGGTTGCACCTTGGTCAGTGCCACGGCTCAAAGGGCATCTGTGGAGTGAATGGGGTCCCTCCAGCAGGTGGGGTCCCTCAGCTTGGCCTTTAGGCATCAGGCCGAAACCAGCTCTCCAATATCCCCTGAGGGGTCCCAGATTGCGAGAGGGCAGTTCTCAGGTGACACACCCTGGAATCAAGCTCCCTCCTCTCTGGTTCCAGGGTGCGTCACCCAAGAACCACAGCTGCCAAATCACTGCAGCTCGGCAGCTCCTGCATTGAGCGTCTGACCCCTGGTGTCACTGCACGTCATAGCTACCGGTCGGGCGGTCGGAAGGTCGCTTAGCCTTTTATTTATATAGAGTATTCCAGCTCTCTTTTGGTTATTGTTGGCATAGTACATCTTTTTTTCATTCTTTTATTTTTAACCTATTTGTTTCTTTTATCTTTCTAAAGCATGTTTCTTGTATACAGCATATGCTTAGATTATATTTTTTAAATCCATTTTTTCAATCTCTGCCTTATGATTGGAATGTTTCAGTTACATTCAGAGTAATAATAAAGTAGGATTTATATCTGTCGTTTTGCTTTTCTATTGTACTGATATATGTTTGATGTCATTTTCTTCTTTTGTATTTGCAACAAAGAACACAGGCTTTACAGAATTAGTTCAGGAAAGTTGATATGCAAACGAACTGCAAGAGCAACAACTACAAGCACAATGGTGACAAACCTATTGGAATGCATGAAGGGTGGCCTGATTTCCAGAACTTCCACTGAAGTCTCTGCTGAGTTCCCTAAGGAGTGAACAGAGATTTCGTTAAATGCTTTGAACCAGTAAGTCTCTCAGCCTTTGCTTTTGCCAAAGGGTCAAGGGTATATGTTAGAGCACACCTTTAAAGCTCCAGCAATTTACAACTCTTCTTTAATTTTCACTTCCTATTTGCACAAAGTGAAGTAGACATGAGAGATTAGGGCCTTCTTAGGTCATTTTTAGGCATGAACAGAGTCCTTGGACATGGGTGTAGACTTCTAGATTGCTGGAAATATGTGAACATTTTGTCCAGTGCCCTGTGGACATCTCATTCCCATGCATTTTCTTTGAAGTCTTTCAGTCAGCCTCTTGTGTATACCAACGTGTACCCCCATCTGAGGCAGTTGTGATATTAAATGACAGCTGCTTATATAGAGCAAGCTCTGAGGCCAGTCAAATAGAGGCAATCCCTGAAAATGCCTCTAAGGAGCGACAGACAGATCAAATAGAAACAGTTCAGCCTTGGCTGAGCAGCTCATTTGGTTAGAGCATCGTCCTGATATGCCAAGCTGCAGGTTCAATCCCAGGTTAGGGCACATACAAGAATCAACCAATGAACGCAGGAATGGGTAGAACAACAAATCTCTCTCTCTCTCTTTCCCTCCTCCCTCTCTCAAAACCAATAACTAAATAAATAATTTTTGAAGTAGAAACAGTTCTTTGGGGATAGAGCTTTTGGGACAGCTCCAAATTTGCTCCACCCTGTTCTGTGGCTGCTGGACTGCTGGCTTTTACAGTTACCATGGTTACAGGCTTCTCGTTTTTTAAGGTTATGCGGAGCTGGGGAGAAGGAAATAGGGCAAATTACATTGCCACAAAGCTCACTGTTCTTACCAAAATTAAACAATTTTTCTTTAATATCTGTTCCTCGGGTTGTTGTAAACCCTTGGTTATTTTTCAGTGTTCAGAAAATGTTTATTTTTTGACAATTTCTTTTTGGCAGTGTTCGGACTGCTTTTATGGAGGGGAGGTTCTTTTGACATCCTTTATCATTTCAGGTGTGCTTTGGTCATTTATTTTTAACTTGGTATTATGATTTATTGATTTATAGAAGTTTTCCATTTAACTTTTTAATTAATTTTGGATACAAGTCTTAGGTCAAATATATGCCTTGTGAATATCTTCTCTCAGTTTGTGTCTTGCTTTTTTACTCTGTGGCTCTAATCCTGTAGTATTTAGGTGCACAACTGAATGGCTTCATCGTGTAGAGGAGGATTTCATACTTTGGTTCACCTGCCGGGTAGTCAAGAATATCTATTGGTCCAAGTAGAAAAGGATGGGAAGTGGGAATTCATTGTTATTGGGCTATGTGGTATGATTAAAATTCTTTATATCATATTATTTTATTTTTTTACATTTTTATCACTCGATAAACAAATATACTGTTATAAAAACTGAAATAAAATAGAAATAAATGGGAAAAATATAAAATTTTATCTTCCCCCTCTTCTACTCATGACATAATCTTAGTTGTCAATGCTTTCCTATGAATTCACACACACACATGTTAGGTGGTGAAAAATTTATAAATGGAATCATACTAGCTATATGCTTTGTGACAATGATTTTCTATTGTTGTTATTTTTAAAGGCTATATAGTATTCAATAATAGCAGAAATACTATGTCTTGCTGAAGATTTAGATTATTTCCAATATTTCAGGTGAAGAAACAATGCTGGGACATCTTTGTACCTATGTTCCTAGATTTAAATGTAAATATTCCAGGAAACTTGAATCCCAGAAATAGAATGTATGGGTCAAATGAGGAGAACTTTCTATCATCCATAGAGAGAGGCAGTTGCCTTCCAGAAAGGCTGCAGCAAGATATACTTTCACCTACAGCTTATAAAAATGTGTGTTTTCCTGCATTCTCACCTAATATTTAAAAAAGCATTGTTTTCTAATTTTGACAGTTGGATGGTTAAAATGTAATTTAAGATTTTAATCTGTATTTTCTCAATTAGCTGTGACATTGAGAATGTTTTCATTTGTTTTTGTTCTCCACTTCTATAAATTGTTTATTCATTATCTTTGTTTTTAACTACTTTGAGTTTTTCTTATTAATTTATATATTATCTCTACACATTCTGGATAATAATCTTTGACTATTAACTATATTATAAATATTTTCACAATCTTATGGCTCATTTAAATTCTGCTTATGTTGTCTTTTTTATTAATATTTTTAAAGGAAATTATCTGATTTGACTTTGTGTTTCTAGAATTTTTGTCTTGTGTAGGAAGGCCTAGTTCAACTCAATATCATAAAGACATTTTCCTATATTTCCTTCTAATAATTTTTCTTTGTGATTTTGTTTGCATATTTTCATAGAGTGACAAATTGATACAAGAGGATTTTTTTTTTCCTTCTCAAATATGTTGCTTATAAATGTATGGGCTTTATGGTGACCCTAGCTTTATGTTTTATCAAATGTGTGAGAAATTATCCAGTAGCCATTTTTTAAATTATCCACCCTTTATATCTCATATTTGAAGGGCTACTTATATCAAAAGTAAGTCCTCATGTTTTCAGGAGTCTGTCTTGGATGCCTGTGTTTCATCGATTACTATTTTTCTGCCACTGACTCATTGTTGTATTTACTAAAGCTTGATGGTATGTTTTCCTGTCTGGCAGGGAAGACCCATCCTTCTACTGTTTTTATTCATAAGCACTCTTGCTACTCTTATACATTTTTTCTTTTTCATGTGATTTTAATAGAAATTTTTTATATATATATTTTTTAATTCTCACCTGAGGATAGGTTCTTATTGACTTTTGGAAAGAAAGGAAGGAAGAGTGAAAGGGAGAGCGAGAGTGAGAAACATCCATATGAGAAACATTGATTGATTGCCTCTTGTACACAACCTGACCAAGGATTGAACCTGCAACCTGGGAATGTGTCCTGACTGGGTATCAAACCCACAGCTTTTTGGTGCATGGGACAACGCTACAACCAACTAGCCACCCAGCTAGGGAAAAACTATATTCCTAACAAAAATTCTGAAGAAATTTTTATTAGCGTTATACTTAATTAATAACAAATTTGAGGTTGATTTGTAATGTCATATATTCCCATCCAGTATATATATAAATATATATATATATATATATACATATTTATATGTGTATATATATATATATATATATATATATATATATATATATATCCTACATAATAAAAGGGTAATATGTAAATTACCATCACTCCGCTATGCCTACGATTGGGCCAGCGGGGGGCTCAGGGGGCGGGACTTGAGGTGGCCGGGGTGGTCGATTGGGCCGCTGGCGACGTGAGCTTAGCATCTGCGCCATGGCTGGGCTGCAGCACAGAAGGGTCCTCTGGGGCAGCAAGCCGGGAGTCTGGCAGCCCCAGCTGATGAGGCAGCGCGGGCTGGTGGGCAGGTGGCGCGGCTCCCGGGGGAGGAGTCTGGCTGCGGTCAGGCCACAAGAGCACGCAGCGGCATCCGTAGAGGACGCGGGTTTCCACACAGCCCGGGCCGGCCGAGGGAGGGCTCATGAGGGAGCAGGAAGGCAGAGGAGGCGGCGGCAGCCCAGCCTTCCTGGGCGGGAGGCGAAGGCAAGACCCCGGCCCAGGCTCCGGCCGCTGGAGGACCACGCCCCTGCCCTGCCACACCATAGGGGCCCAGGGACTTCGGAGCCGCCGGCCACACCAGGTCCCGACCAGCGGACAGACAGACAGCTCCCCCGCGATCGAAAGTGGGGAGCTGTGTGTCCACTCCAGCACCAGCGGACCCCCTGCCATCAAAAGCAGGGAGCAGGCTGCTAGCAGTGTCCTCGGAGCGTGCTAGGCTTTGCGGGGCAGTGGATATGGCCTAGATGGCAGGTTAGGCCTAGGGGACCCTACACGTGCATGATTTAATCATGCACTGGGCCTCTAGTATATATATATATGTGTGTGTGTGTGTGTGTGTGTGTGTGTGTGTGTGTCCCTTGACTTATGTCCTGTAAATTTTTTTTTATTCATATAATTCTAACATTTTTATTAGGTATTTTAAAGATGAATTGTTAATTGTAAATGGCATTGTTTTATTCATTACAATTTCTAACTCGTAATTGAAAATGCCATCAATTTTGTAAATCCTAATAGTTTTCCAGATCATTTACTTGATTTTTTCCTTGATTTACTCCAACAATTAAAACCTCCATAAAATATTGAAGTGTCATGACAGTTTTCCTCATCTTTTTGCCAATTATAGTGGAAATAGCTTTTAATGTTTTACCATCAGGTTTATTTTGTGATTTAAGGAAGTTGCCTTCTATTCTTTTTATAAAGACTATTTTTTAAATCTCCTTATCATGACTGAAGATTGAATTTGGTCTCTCTTTCCATTTGTTAATATAGTGAATAAGATTAATAGGTATTCTGATGTTGAGCCCCTTTCTATTCATGAGATGAAACCTACATAATCATCATGTATTTCTTAAACACCACTGGATTTCATTTCTTCATATTTGATTAATGTACTTGCACCTCTATATTCTAATTAGATTAATTGCCTTTTATTTTAGTACCATACTTGCCCAATTTTGACATCAGGGTTATCATAGATAGGTCAGGTAAATAATGAAGGTTCTCCTTTTCAAATAATATTCTTCAACAGTTTAAAATAATAATCATCTATTACTTGAAGCTTTTGTAGAAATCATCCATAAACTGGGCCTATTGTATTTTGGAAGGTGTTCATAGTTGTTACTTTTCACTATCTAAATAGTTAATAATCTAAACAAATATTCTCTTTTTGAGCCAATATCTTTTTTAAATCTTCATTCATTTCACTCGGATTTTTTAACTCTGCTGCCAAGTAGAAAGGTAGACAAAAAACAACAACAACAAAAACCTAAATATTTCAAATAAATGGACTGAGAAGCATTTCCTTTTTTGGATTAAAGGTGGCATTGTTTCTTTCTCTTCAAAAGGGAAAAAATCCCAGTTTGGATGAATGCTTGGAGGAGCTATAATTAAAATCACATTTCCTTATTAAGCAACTCATAAAACAAAACAATTCAGTTGTAAATGTGTCTTGCTCAATACTCAATTGTGTTCACATTGTCATAATGCAAACCTGTATATACTGATTACATAGTTTGTAAAATTTTAGATGAAAGATTAAACCCTTCAATGATGAAGAATCAATAAAAAGGTGCTTGAAAGCAGATGCAGATCCTGAGGTTCCTGACAAATGATGAACGCCGCCTCGCAGATGTGGGCATCTCAGTGGAGTCGTGGGCTCCACGAGCACATGGTCGGAGATTCGGCAGTTAACATGGCATCACCGAGAGCTGCCGCAGGACAGCCAGAGAGAGATGTGCTCCCTGCGAGGCTGTTTCCACAGGGTTCTCTAGAGTGCCCATCCCCTCTCCCAGCTGCAGGGTGAGATCCAGCTAAGCCAATCAAGCTAAGCCATTTATTCTGCTGCTAAGATTGGTTCTGATCATCCGACTGAAGCAAATTATCCCGTCAAATTTTTATGTAACAATTATGAGGTTGCTTTGTTGCAATTCTGCTCTGGTTTTGAATTACAATCTTGTATCTGTACCTCTCCGCTTCCAAATAACTTTGGACAGACACACCATTGGGGTGCAGCATCGAGCGCTACTAGTGGTCTCTCCTCCTCCTTTGGAAAAGAACATGACAATCCCCTAGTCTCCTGGGCTTGGGCACGGGGCTCAGAAGCAATAGCTCCAGCTAGATAAGCATGGGCATTTAGTTTCAGATACTGATGCCGTTATGATGACCTGGTTACTATTTAACAGAAAAGGAGGAACGGGAAGACCAGGTAGACACATGCCCAATAAGGTCTTAGTGATGTGAAAAGGTGCTTACCTGCCTGCCCATCGATCACAACTGAAAGCAAGTCAGTGGCCAAGATGGGTGTGGCCACTGCAAGCACTCCAAACCTGAATCTCTCTCTCTCTCTCTCTCTCTCTCTCTCTCTCTCTCTCTCTCTCTCTCTCTCTCACACACACACACACACACACACACACATACACACACACACACGTGTGTGCACCAGGCCCTCTTGGACTCCTGTGCCCCCATGGTCATGGCCATGTTGGCCTCCACTCATGGACTAATGGACTTATCAGCTTGGAAGCTGAACTTCAACCGGCTGCAACATGGAACAGAGACTCTGGACACTGGCCCTGTTTCTAGCTTTGCTGACCTCCCACCTGCCCCCTTTTCAGGATTGGCTTGGGGGAAATGGGACCTTGGAAACTAAGAAATGTAACTCCACACCAATAAAATTTTCTACCAAATCTCATCCTTTCGTGGGGGCTTCTGAACTTCTTATTTCAGTGGTGCCCCAAGAGCCCCACAAACAGCAGAGGGGTCCCACTCATGTACCCTTCTGGCAGCCATACTGTCTAGGTAGGATAAGGATTTTAATCTGGTTTTTAGAGTTGAAATTCTGGGGTTCTAAAATATGCATGAATTGTGTCCAAGATGAAGTACATTTTCCTAGGAGAGAGTTTATTGCTTGAATAGAATTCTCTAAGGAGTCAATGAATTAAAAGTGTTAGGTATTAGTCAGGTTTCTCCAGAGCTACAGAACAAATGGAAGACATATGTGTGTAATGAGGGATTGGTTCATGCAATTATTAAGGCTAATAAATCCCATAATCTATAGTCTGCAAGCTGGAGACCCCGGAAAGCTGGTAGTGTAATTCAGCCCAAGTATGAAGGCCTGAGGATCAACGGAGCCAATGGTGTAAATCCTAACATGAGGGCAAGCGGAGATGAGATAAGATGTCCTAGTTCAATCGTGAGACCAGAAAAAAAGAGGCTACATTCCTCCTGCCTGTGCTTTTGTTCCGTTCAGTCCTCAGCAGATTGGATAATGCCCAGGCACTGGGAGGGCAATCTACTTTACTGAGTCCACTGGTTAAATGCGAGGCTCATCTAGAAACATCCTGACAGACACACCCAGAAACAACGTCTCACTTGGGCACGCATGGCCCCCTCAAGTTGACACAGAAAATTAAGAACCTCGGTAGAGCTATTCTAGGCCATTGTCCTGAGCTCAGGTGAACTGCAGAGGCAGTAATCAAAGGCTCCGGAGAAGCAGAGGGTAGAAGCAGGTTGGTTGGTGCTACAGGCAAGAGGCGGGAGGTAGGTCTCGGCAGTTCTGGCGGTGGTCTCAGTCTTGGCTGCACTTTAGAACTACCCCTCATGCCCAGAGAAACACCCAGCCGAGTTGAATAAGACAACCTTGTTATCTGGGTTGGAGGTGGTTGTGTTCATGTGACTGAAGGATTCTCATCAAGAGAACCTAGAACAGATTCACCAGAGAGGTCAAGTTTCTTGCCTTCGGTTCTGTGGTCACAACAGATCGGATCATAGTTCTTCAAGATAAAAATCTCTTTCCCTCTAAAGAAAATCACTTTTTAAACTTCTAAAGAAAAGTCAGACCATTTAAACTTCTAAAGAAAATCACTTTGGGGAATAATTACTTGTGGTGGAATTAAAATGCAATGTTTACTCACAGACACTGAAGTCTGACCTGCTCAGGATCGAAGGGGTAACAATGGAAGTGTGCGGGATAATATTCCTGAAGGGAGTTTAGAAAGCTCTGGAATGTCTCCTGCTGAATAAACTGCCTCATATCATGTTGGGGCTTAACTGACATAAAAACCCAGGACTTTTCTCATTCCCTAAGAAGACTTTCACACAGTCTAAAAGTTTAAAACCTTATATTTTCTTCATATTCATCCCAAATTTTCCAACACTTTGTTTCATTCCATTACTTGTAGTTGTCACCCCTTATATCACAACTATCTCAACAAATTACTCCTCTTAGCAACAAAATATTTCAGAGATAATTCATTCAGAACAAAAACATTTATTTTTAAAATTGTCATTCTCTTTGCAGTCTAGGAAAAATTATTATAATCCAGAATAGTCATCATATAATTTTGATTGGTGATCTATCAAATAAACTGTAAAAATATGATATACCCAAATCAGGGCAAAGGCTGAATATAAGTCATGTTAGCAATATAGTAGTATGGTAAAATATTTAAAAGAGGTTTATTTCCTAGTTATTTTTTTAAAAAAACTTAATAATTAAATAATACTTCCTGTAAATTCCCCTTTGGTTTAGAATGTAAAAAAGGCATTAACTTATTTTGTAGATGATAACAAAAGCTTGAAATTATAACTGCCCTCATTCCACACTCTGCAATTTTCCCCCTGGCTTTCCAATATATATATATATATCTTTGAGTCCCTAATCCTTCTTGCATAATATAGTAGCAAGATTCTCCATTTTTACAAAACAAGAAAAATCAAACAAGTAAAGCCTATGGTGAGAAGTTCATCAATCACTTGAATTTATAAGGCAATTTTTCTGCCTCTTAATTCTACTCAAATAAATGCCAGTTTCTGATGACAAATGTAGGAACTGAACGACAATGGGCAGTTTAAGTGACCATCTTGGGGACTCTGCATCCCAGAGTGACTTCCCTCTCAGGGTTCTGGATGCTTGAGCTACTAGACAGAGGCGCTCCCTCTGAGCTGACCTCACCACTGGGAAACAGATCTGCAAGAAAGCCCTGGTTCAAATCCCCTTTCTGGCACCTAAAGCCCTGTGACCTCCATGAAGGTCACAAACTCCATAAAACTCCATTTCCTACCTGCAAAATGTGATTAATATCTACCACTGAGGATTTTATGAGGATTATGTAAGACATTTGGCGGGTGGGGGTAGAAAAGGGGGTGAGAGGTATTCATCACTGCATATTCCCAGAGACTGTAAGCATCACTGCATTTTCTTTCAGCAAAAATTTATTAAAATTTTTAAAGAATACTCACTTTTATGTAACTCTATTTCCTAGCACTTTCTAAACCAATAACTAGTATTTATTGAATGTCTATGTTGTACCAGGGATGGGGCTGGGTACTGAGGAGAGGGGAGTGAACGGGCTTACTGTCTGTGTGCTTCGCAGGTAATGAAACCCATCTGTCCACTTTGTTCATCTTCTCTTGTTTAAGCAGGAAGTATAATAAGCCCTACAAGTCGAAAAAGCATATTGTTCCTTTTAGATAATAAAAGCCTGGACTTACTGAATGCTAACTATAATAAGCATTTATATATTAATTCAACTAATCCTCACAATAACCCTATGAAGCAAGTGCTGTTATTCTTGCCATTTTATAGATGGGGCACCGAGAGATTAAGCAGTTTGCTCACATCTCGCTGTGGACACGTGGCCAAGCTTGGGTTATGGACCCAGGCAGTCCGGCTGCAGAGCCCTCCCTCTTAGCCGCCACTGAATGCTGCTTCACAGGCGGGCTGAGGCCCAGAGGCAGCCTCGTTGTCTTGGCCTCCAGAACACGATGTATGTGAAGGCATCTTGTGCCAGGTCCCATGGATGCCGTTTGGACAAATGTCCGTAGGCTCCGGGAAGGAAGAGGAGCCAGAAAAATTATTTCTATCAGTTGCTTCTAGATCTAAAACTGCCTAAGCAGAGGGAGGTGAGCAAAGGGTCACCTTTATACCTCTTGGGAAGGGTTCAGTGTGCAAAGAGCACTCACCCTGAGATGAGCCAGATTGTCCTGGAAACTATTACCTTCCTGGAGAGAGGGCCTTTAAACACACACACACACACACACACACACACACACACACACACACACACACACACACACTCACACACACACACACACACACACACACACACTCACACACACTCACACACACACTCACACACACTCACACACACACTCATGCACACACATACACACTCACACACACAACTCACACACACACTCACACACACATAAACACTCACACACACTCACACACACACTCGTACACACACTCACACACACTCACACACTCACACACACACACACACACACTCACACACACACAATACACACACACACACACACACACACTCACACACACACACTGACACACACACACACACAAAACAAAACAAAAACAAAAACAAAAACAAAAAAAACAAAGAGTGGCTTAAATGAATGCGTGTTTTTTAACCTTTGTTACAAACTATTCCCAGGCTTCCTCAGCTTAATTCGCTACAAAGAATGATTTGTTTCAAAGCAAAAACTGAAAAGAGCTGCAGTGTCCAAGGGGCTTGGGCTTAAAAATATTAGAGGTATCGATTTCATCAGATCCATAACGAATTTTGAAAAGGCATTCATCATATAAAATAGCAGCCCCCAGTAACTTCTTCAAGGTTATCTTCTTCAGAAATTGGCTCAGTTCGGTTGGCTTTGTTCTTGGAAGTCTCATCAAAATTCTCCACAAGATCTGGAACTTCATCATCATCATCCCCTCTGGTAACAGTGGTACTTTGCCATCCACAGATTGTTTGGGCCCAGCTTTAGCCAGTCTCTGTAAGGCAGGCAGACCGAATGCCCCCTGCTGGTCGGTGTGCTGGGTAGCACCTCGGTCAGCCGCTTTGTCTCAGCACCGCCTGGAACCATGAAAGCATTTGCTGCCAGAGATGCCTGAACTTTAGGGATGTTAAAGTGGATCACTGCTCGTTGGTTTGTGAACGTATTTACCTCTGAAGCATAGTAACCTCCATCTTGTATAAAACTGCTGTTTGAATTCTCTGCTATAGTTAGATAGTCCCGTGTTCTGTAAACTCTGTCATTTTTAGACAGTCTCTTATTCTATAAAATAACTGTTTTAGTTTGAATAATAGAAAAAGATAAAAACTTAATTGTCTGACCTTGCAAGATAGCCATCTAACGTAATGGACTAATACTGATAATAATTCCCATATTCTTATGCCAAATGTTTGTTCTTTATGTATCCAAGATTACAAACTGTCTGTAACAATAACTCACGGAGAGCTCTTTGTAATATCTGCAAACAAAGAAGCTCGAAAAGTATAAATACAGGAAACTTCCTGTATGTGTTGCTCAGAGATTTGGAAGTAACACCTCCCTCTGGGCCTCGTGCAATAAACGACTCCTAATTAATTGGCTCATTAAGGCGTCTTGTATCTCATTTGCTGATTTACCATACAACACCTCTTCAATACCAGAGGAATTGTTACCCCTAACTTCTTTCAGAACTGGAGTTTTTGTCATCTGCCATCGCTGTTCTGTGAACCGCCTTCTTCTTTCTGCGAGCAGTTCCTTTCCCACCAGCGCGCACTTGGGCCTGCAGCTTAGTGCGTTTCTCTTGGTTCCTGATAGTTCCTTTCATCTTGTTGGAGAGGAAATGGGGCGTTGTGGGGGACTAGGGTTGGCACTGAGTGGGTCTTGAGCAGAGCAGCTGAGGATCAAATGAATGTTTCTCTACAGAGGATATTAGAAGACAAAAGGAGTGGCGTCTCTCTTCTGTGGGCTTAATACATACATTTTGGTTCTGCAGTTGAAGGGGTAGGGGTGTTTTTAAAGTGGACGACCACACAAGAAAGGAAGAATTGGGATCCGGAAGGATTACATCAGAAGTGACCCAAAAAAGAATGACCATGAGGAGAGGAGCATCACCACCCATGTACTGAGCCACTCATGGTCCCTGTCACTGACTGTCATGGCTCCCTGCACACGGATACACGCTTTCTAAATGCAGTGCTGCTTCCCTGCTATAGGTGGCTGAACTGGGGCAAACACCCAGCTCCACAGAGCTTTCCAGCCTGCTCAGCAGTTCTCCAGGGTCTGGTGGGAAAGCTGTGTGGAGAAGAGAGCACCACACAGAATCATGATTGACATCCTCTTACGGGGTTTGTATATGATACTCGCAGAGGGCTCAGCACCATAGGAGGCAAAGGAAAATGGAGAGGCACACACACAGGGAACACAGTCAAAAGAATCCATTACACAGAGAGCTTAGCTCTTAGCTGCAGGAGCAGAAAAGAGGAAGATTGTGGCTGAGACAGCCTCACCATGGAGCACCCACACCAGGATGTCCAAGATTGGGGCTTGCAATATAATCCTTTGTGGCTTTAGAAGAAATTAGTGGAATGCCTTTTTACATTTCTTTATCTCATTGCTTCTTCGTTGTTATTCTTTGTGTACCTTTAAAAAATACATATGTTGAGGGGAGCATGCTAAAATTATTTTCACCATTGGATGATCAAAACATTTGGATCAGCGGCTGGAGTGATATTGCGTCTTGAAAATGTTCCTGTTCACAGCAAGGCCTGGAGCTGGGGCTACTGACTCTGCCTTCTTTTCTCCTTGTACTTCCTTACATTTAAACCTCACTAATGAGGTACCCCAAATATATCTCCACTAAGGGCCCCATCTAGAAATGGTGACCCGTTTTGGTCTATATGCTGTCATGAGTACAACAACCATGTAAGTCAAGAGGGTGAGGGAGGGGAGATCAGAGCTACGAGCCTGGGAAGGAAACTGGAGTGGTCAGAGGGAATGTCCAGCTGCCCCAGACACTGTCAAGGAAAGGAGGAATTGGGATTGAGGCTAGAATCCCATTGATCTACATTAAAAATTATGTCTTTTCTGTGATGTGCTCTCTTGGATACACACTTCTGAGGTGGTTAACTTGAGTATTTTAATTGAACTTCTAGGTAGTTATTCAGTGGAGATCCCTGGGAATCATTTAACATTAAACATTTTTAAGAAACACACATTAAAACATTTGAGAAAAGGTCTCTAAAAATAACCAAACTTTCACAGATTTTCATCAAATTTCCTACCTACTTAATAGGTCTGGTAGCTGAAAATTTTTTCCTATAGAGCAAAACACAGAAAAGGCTGTATTTAACAGTGGCAAGAAATTCACTAAGAAACAAAAAAAAAAAGAAGAAGAAGAAGAAATTTCCAAACTAACATATTGAAAGGAATTTAATGATTTTATTCAGTATCATTAAGCAAAAATGAAACAATTGCAAATATAAGGTAGCAAATGGTATGTTATGTCTACTATGTTCTAACATCCATAATTATTGCTGCTGATGGTAGAATTCATGAGCTTGGTAGAATAGATCAATGGGTGATTAGCTATCCTTTTCATATTCTATACATATGAAAACCTAACGGTTTATTCATAAATGATTTTTCTTACAAAAGGAGTAACTATTTTCATAAATAATTTAGTATTCTTCAGCCTATTGATAGCATCTCTTTGTCGATTACATTTGTTCCAACTAAAAGTGTCTTGAGAAGTTCAAATATGTAAGTTACTATATGATTCATAATAACTTTGCCCCAAAAGATGCATCCAACCTCCAAAACCTTGGTCAGGTTGCTGCCAAATATTCCTTAGCCCTGGTTATGTGTCCATTTCTATCCAGCAAAACTGTGGACAATCACAAAGGAAAATTAATCATGGTCTCTTGGCTAAGGGAGTTTGCACTCTAGCAGGGGTAACAAAACATGCACATCAATAATTATAGTACAAGATCAAACATGTTATATACTGATAACAAAGGTATAAATAAAACATGGGAGGATATCAGAGAGGAAGTGCTCACTTCCAGTGGGGCTATCACAGAGAACGGTGCCTTTGATCCAGACTTAAAGGAAAAGTATGATTTAGGAAGCTAAAATCAAGCGAAGAAGTGTAGGAGGCAGAGAAGAGGAAAACAGGTGGGGAGGAATGGTGGTGGGAGCTAGGCAGAGGGGTGGGAGAGTAAGGAGAAGGGGAACCCAAGAAAATCACAGTGTCTCAGATAAAGAATGGAAAAACTTGGAGTAGGTTAGGAAAAAGTGAGTGATCGGATAGAGTTAGCTTGAATGCAGAGAGGAGTAAAGGAATAGGTAATAAAGAAGAGAAGGTTGGTTGGTTCAAAGACTATGGTTAGAACAGTTTCTCTTTCTTACTTTTGTCTGCTTTCTTCTTTCAGCCGTGCTTGTTCTCACTCCACTTTGGAGCACCCATAAACTACTCATTTTGTTTATTTGTTTACTTACCTGTCTCCCTTCCTAGACCCAGAGCTCACTGAGGGCAGGACTGGTGTTGTTTTCCCTTCTGTAGCCACAAAGCCTAACATGGAGCTCAGCACAGAGAGGTCTGTAGGATGGATAAAAGCTGTCCTGTGGGTATTTAAGATTTTGCAGTTGGTGATCATGTCTAATGATTAACAAAGGCATGAAACAGGACAGCAGCTCGGCATGCCATCTGGACAGTCAACCTGACCTGGTTTGGAGGCCACCTGGGCTATTTCTTCAATCTGATCAAGACTTTACACGAGTACTTACCTGCTGCACGTGCATTACTCTCACTTGCCAAATGATCACCTCACAGGGTTGTTGTGAGGATTAAGCGAGCTAATGTGTGCTGGATCTTTAGCACATTGCCTGGGACAAGTACTCCATTTATATATTATCTTATTATTTAATAGTAAATATGGCTTGTCAATGACACATGAAGGCTGCTCACGACGTCAGTGTGACATTGGTTTTATGTTCAAAGTACAAAGGCTGGATAAATAACTCTGCTTTATTTTGGAATCTTAAATGATACCAACAACATATGTATTTTATTTTAGTTTGACATATGACACACATATGGGAGAATGCAAAAACACTCATATATATAATGTAATATATGATTATGTAGGAAATATGCTCATAACCAATATCCAAGATATAAAATGTTCCATTTTATATTTTGGATATTGGTCACTCCTCTGATTCTCCCACTGTGTCCCTTTCTAATTGAAACCCTCTTTTTCTCTATAAATTATCTATAATTATTTATGTGCATGTTTTGTTACCCCTGCTAGAGTGCAAACTCCCTTAGCCAAGAGACCATGATTAATTTTCCTTTGTGATTGTCCACAGTTTTGCTGGATTCTTATGGTGGTCCCATCCTAGTTCTCCGAGCTTTTCTTTAAAGTTTTATCAATTAGGAAGCATGGTTTCTCCTATTTTTCAGTATTATACCAATTAGAATATACTGCATGCATGCTTATGTGCCTTGCTTCTTTTGATCAATATTGTGTTTGTTAGATTCTTAAAAAAAAAACAACCTCTAGTTCCTCCTTTTTCACTGTAAGAATTTCAACATGCTAATGAATGTGCCACAATTTATTCATCCACTTAATGTTTATGACCATTTTACTGTTAAATATTTGGTTTATTTACAATTTAAGATTACTATTATCAGAATTCTACATAGAACATTCTTATACATGTTTACTCATACACAAATGCTTGCATTTCTCTTGGGATATATCCAGGAACTGGGACTGCTGTATGATAAGGTATGTGTAGCTCCAATTTTACTATAAAACTAGAGGCCTGGTGCACAAAATTCGTGCACGGGGGTAGGGGGACGTGTGTGTCCCTCAGCCCAGCCTGAACCCTCTCCAATTTGGGACATCCCTCTCACAATCCAGGACTGCTGGCTCCTAACTGCTTGCCTGCCTGCCTGCCTGATTGCCCCTACCGCTTCTGCCTGCCAGCCTGATCATCCCTAACCACTCCCCTGCCAACCTGGTCACCCCTAACTGCCCTCCCTTGCCTGCCTGGTCCCCCCAACTGCCCTCCCTTGCAGGCCTGGTCCCTCCGAACTGCCCTCCCCTGCAGGCCTGGTCACCTCTAACTGCCCTCCCCTGCAGGCCTGGTCCCTCCCCACTGCCCTCCCCTGCTGGCCATCTTGTGTCCACATGGGGGTGGCCATCTTGTGTCCACATGGGGGCGGCCATCTTGTGTATTGGAGTGATGGTCAATTTGCATATTACCTCTTTACTATATAGGATGTGAACTGTTTCTCAAAGCATTTGTACTAATTTCTACTCCTGTCAACAATGTATGGGACATGTCATTACTCTACATGCCATTCAACACTTGCTATTTTCAAATTGTTAATTTTACCATTCTGGTGTGTGTACTGGGACATCGATATGATTTTGGCTTGTACTTCTAGATTGTTGAGCACAGTGGCATTTCTTATTAGTTGTTTAGATTTCCTTTTTGTGAAGTGCTCATTCAAGTCTTTTACACATTTGTTAATTGGGTTATCTGTCTTTTCCTAATTGACTTGTGAATGCAAGTTCTTTGTTGGTTATGTGTTGTAAATATCATCTCATTCTGTGCCTTGTGTTTTCACATTCTTATCATGAGTTTAATTACTTAATTTTAATATCATTGCAATCTTTTCTTCTTATGTCATATTTTAAAACCCTGCTCAATGCCATAAAGATATTTATAATCATATAAACAATTTAATATTTTTCTTTTCACATTTAAATTCATAACACACTTCAAGTTGATCTTTGTGTGTGGTGTAAGGCAGGGGTCCAATTTTATTCCTTTTCCACTTAGATGCCCAGTTATTGCAGCATCATTTAATGAGAAGATGATCATTCATTTCCTCAACTGTTCTGCAATACCCACTTTGTCACAAATCATCCCATATAATAGAGAGGGAATATGCAAATTGACCATCACTCCACCACAAAGATGGCAGCACCCACAGTGGAGGCCAAGTTCCCATAACAAGTCTTAATAAGCAATCAGCAGGGACCTCAGGCCGCACCCCCCACCCGGCGGGGCTTGAAGGGGGACCTCAGGCTATGCCCCCTGCCCCAGTGCCAGGCCCGGGGACCTCAGGCCATGCCTCCTGCCCCGGCACCAGGCCAGGGGACCTAAGGCCGTGCCCCATGCCTGGGGGCTTGATGAGGGACCTCAAGGCACACCCCCACCCCGGCGTCAGGCCAGTGGACCTGAGGCTGCCCTCCCCTGCCGCCCAGCAGGGCTTGACAAGGGTGGGACTGGCTGGGTCTGGATCTAGCCCAATGCAGGAGGGGCAGGCTGGGTCTGGGTCTCGCCCAATTTTGAGGTGCATGTGGGTGGGCAGGGACTTGACTCTGGATCCCGTAGTGTGCCCCAGACTCTGACAGGAGGAAGATTTTCATATACATTTCACTAATTTTCTTTCATCTCTGACACTTCTATTATAGAGAAAGGGCAAATAGCAATATTAAAATATTTATTCTAATTAATTTGCTCTTAATGTGCATGAATTTCGTGCACCGGGCCACTAGTGTCAATATATGCATGAGTCCATTTTGAGTATCTCTACTCTTTTCCATAGGTCTATTTATCTGCAGCAGTACCACACAGTCATGATTGTTATAGTTTCACATTAAGTCTTGATATTTTGCACAACAGATTTTCTTCAAGAGTGTCTTGAATGCATGTCAGATATACTTTGGGGAGAATGAGGCAAGAAAGACTGATGATGTGGGACAATGGCCAGGTAGGGTGTAAGGAGGGGAGGAATCCTAAACACTCAAGAAACTAAAGTAAGATGCTGAGGTGAGCAAGGAGGGGGTGAGGGTCACATAAAGTAGGGAGGTGCTGAAGACAAACATCTCTCAAGTCATCATTTTTATTAAGGTGAAGAGGAGTCAGTCAAACAGTCTGGGAGTTCTGAGGTGTGCTGTAGTGGCTTCACCCCTGGACACACAGAGGTCATATTAGCCATTTATGTTACTCACTTGCTCTTTTTAAATGGAGTTTTATTACCCAATTTTTCAGTCTCTCAATTGATATGTTCCATTTGGATTTTAATCTTGCCATATTTTCCCTCATGCTTATGGTTCAAGCCAATTTTAAGGCTAATTTTGGTAGAATCCATCTAAATTGAGTACACAGGACATATGAGATAATACCTCTCATATAGAAAATTTTATGAACAAGAAGACTTTTATAGAATTCCTAACCATCAATCTGTATTTCTTATACAGTTAAGAGTGTAACTGGTCAAGAGCTTTAAGATGATAGTACTGATTGATCCAAGATTCTCAATATCTGACATTAGAATTCAAAATGATGCTGTTTAATAGTGCTTATTGGCCTGCCTCTCTCATTCCTCAGAAAATGCATGTTGCATTGTAGTTGGTTTTCAATAGAGATATCTGTGCAAGCTGAGCGGCCGTTAAATGCAGCTTTTTAATAATTGCCCTTCCTCCATTGTTCAGTTCATAATAGCTGCAATAGCTCAGACTGCTAAAGTAGAGCCAACTAAGTAGAAAAATATTAAAGAAACAATAAGCATACCTTGCCTAGAAGTAAGCAAGGATTTTTCTTTTAGTTTATGATATACATAAATTAAAGGTCCAATAAAATACAGACATACAGAAATAAAAATACAGAAGAAAACCCTCACTGGGCATAGGTTTAGACAGTACTGGAAACTACAAAAGTTCAAGTCCAGTGAGATATTGCAAGACTATAAAAAGTAGGAGGCTTAATTTTTTATTAACTTAAGAACTTTGACACAATATTTAACACAGTATAAATTCATTTCAGAAAAACATTGTGGTACACATATACATATGTCTAGTATGAATGCATAAAATTTTAAAGAAAATAAATTCATTTTTTAAAATTTCTTTATTGATTAAGGTATTACATATGTGTCCTTATCCCCCCATTACTCCCCCAACTCCCCCACTCATGCCCTCACCCCCCTGGTGTCTGTGTCCATTGGTTAGGCTTATAAGCATGCATACAAGTCCTTTGGTTGATCTCTCCTCTTTCCCCCCACCCTTCTCTACTTTCCTTCTGAGGTTTGACGGACTGATCGATGTTTCTCTGTCTCTGGATCTGTTTTTGTTCATCAGCTTATGTTGTTCATTATATTCCATAAATGAGTGAGATCATATGATATTTATCTTTCTCTGACTGGCTTATTTTGCTTAGCATAATGATCTCCAGGTCCATCCATGCTGTTGCAAATGGCAGGAGTTCCTTCCTTTTTATAGCAACATAGTATTCCATTGTGTAGATGTGCCACAGTTTTTTAATCCACTCATCTGCTGATGGGCACTTAGGCTGTTTCCAAATCTTAGCTATTGTAAATTGCTGGGGCCTGATGCGGCGGGGATCTCCCTTTCCCGTGGCCAGCACGGAGAGAGATGAAATGTGTTCTTGGTAGAGGCGGCCGGGGATTGAGAAACAATGAAATAAAGAGAGTCAACACAGAAATAGATTCCAGCTGGGTCCCGGGTGGGTCGCTGACCTCTTCTGCTGGAGAGACAGATGACTGCCCTGAGCCACGCAGCACATTTATTTATTTTCCAATATACAAGGGGGTTTCACCAGAAAACTTAGGATCAAAGGAGCTTGGGAGGGCCCAGGTCCTATTCATTCCCTCTTTCCCGGTGCTAGACTGGATTTACATCTCAAAGCCCCTCTCCCGGTACCTGGACAAAGGTAAGTTAGGAACTGATAACACCCCTTCATTCTTGGGGGGCGTGTAACCGAGACAAGACTCTGCCAATGCCTCGGGCTCAGTTAACAACAATTTGAAGAATGTCCCTGTGTCTTCCCAGGGGGCCCTCTACAGTAAATTGTGCTGCTATGAACATAGGGGTGCATATATCCTTTCTGACTGGTGTTTCTGGTTTCTTGGGATATAGTCCTAGGAGTGGGATTACTGGGTCAAATGGGAGTTCCATTTTTAGTTTTTTGAGGCAGCTCCATACTGTTCTCCACAGTAGCTGCACCAGTCTGCATTCCCACCAGCAGTGCACAGGGTTCCTTTTTCTCCACATCCTCGCCAGCACTTGTCGTTTGTTGATTTATTGATGATAGCCATTCTGTCAGGTGTGAGATGGTACCTCATTGTCATTTTGATTTGCATCTCTGGGATGATTAGTGATTTAGAGCATGTTTTCATATGCCTCTTGGCCTTCCTTCTGGCTTCTTTCGAAAAGTGTCTATTTAGGTCCATTGCCCAGTTTTTGATTGGGTTGTTTATCTTCCTTTTGTTAAGTTGTATGAGTTCCCTGTAAATGTTGGAGATTAAACCCTTATTGGTGATAACATTGGCAAATATGTTCTCCCATGCAGTGGGCTCTCTTGTTGTTTTGTTGATGGTTTCTTTTGCTGTGCAAAAGTTTTTTATTTTGATGTAGTCCCATTTGTTTATTTTTTTCTTTAGTTTCCATTGCCCTAGGAGCAGTATCAGTGAAGAAATTGCTTTGGCGTATGTCTGAGATTTTGCTGCCTATGGATTCCTCTAGTATTTTTATGGTTTTCCATCTTATGTTAGGTTCTTTATCCATTTTGAGTTTATTTTTGTGTATGGTGTAAGTTGGTGGTCTAGTTTCATTTTTTTTTTGCATGTATCTGTCCAGTTTTCCCAACACCATTTATTGAAGAGACTATCTTGACTCCATTGTGTGATATATTTGATGTGTATTTTACCTCATGGTAAATGCATGTTATCTACCATAAAAGCTAATAAACAATGTAGTAAACTTGAGCATTAACTTATTTTTATAAGTTACTTAATTGTTACAAAGTAAATCAATCTCCCCCCTCCCCCCCTCCCCGCCACCATCTTAGTCAATTTTAGTATCTTCTTTTGTGAGCCATACCTAATCTCACTTGCCAATTGTTATATTCCTATTTTGGGAAATTTCTTAGATTCTTTTGATTGTCCTTTCCATATCTCCTCAACTGTAAGTTATCTCCCTCTTGTGAAATTTTTAACAAACAGTTTTTTTGGCTCTTTCTAGTTTATTGCATAAAGGAGTTAAACTAGTCCACAGGTGAAACAGAACCCAAATGGTAACATGATACAAGCTGTGAGGTTTTTAAACTCCTGACATGGGACAGAGGGAAATGTCATTCATTGCAAGGAAACCCTCTCTTAAGCTTCAGAGCCAAAAGCACTTAAACGCATGAACCTTCACTAGTTACCCTTAGCCAGTCCCATCTCTGCGAGGAAATGGCATACATTCTTGCACCGATCACCTGCACCTGAATTGCTTCTCCATATTTCGGATGCTCAATGACAGTACCATTGCAGGCAAATTTCTCTTTAAACACCTCCACTAGTTTCTTTTTATCATAATCATCAGAGATCCCTTGGACCGCAGTAAGGATCTTCCTGCCATTTCTCTGTTGAATTATTATATGGATATAGTCCTCGGGGCCAGCAGGAAGCAGATCATCACCCTTATTTGCATCAGCAAAGGGTGGAGGCTCTGGAGAGCTGGCTAGGGGACATACTATAGGATTCCTTCTCCTCGGTGGAGACAGTGGTGGGCACGAGGAGGACAGGGGAGGAGGGTATCTGGAAGCTAGAGGAGCACACGGGGAGGTTGCTCTGTCCTCCCTGGTGGTTCAGCGACTGGGGCCTAAAAAATATATTTAAAAAGAAATTGTTTGGAAATTGGAAAGACATTTTCTTCTAAAAATTGTTTTCATAGTTGTTAAGTCCTTTGGCCAGTTCTCACACACACACACACACACACACACACACACACATGTGCACACACAAATATACATATTGTATTATGGGGAATAAGTTCCATTTCGAGCTGAGATGTCAGAAATGTGTTTTATTCCCATGCTGCTCCGGGACTTGCACTTCCTCTCCACCTGAGGTCTGCTGCCCTGGAGGAGACGTTCCCCAGCCTGCACACTCCGGGTGATCCTGTGGGCGTGGGCAGGGGCTCCAGCAGGCAGCACTAATGATGGAACTGGTAGAAAGCAAGAGAAAGGAGCCAGCGTTTTAGATGGAAGTTTGGGGGAGAAGGTACAGAGTTTCAGGGTCAAGGTTGTCTTTCAATATTATGACTTAGCTCACGTTTTTCCTTCCTCTGTCAATGTTTTGTTTCTGACATTGTGCACAAGTACTAGTCCCCCAGTCTCTCTTGCCTTTGCCATGCCCTGTTGCTCTACCCAAGATGGCAGCCCCCTCCTCATCAAATCTGATCAATCTACCTGCTTCTCCCCTTTAGCCCTCAAGCAAGGACACAAGCCCCTTGAGGGGTCCTAAGGGTGTTAACCACATGATTGTGAAATGTATTGGTGGTAAAGTGATTCCCTTCTTTCTATTCGTCCTCTATTCCCCGCTGCCCCCAGAACATGTAAGGGAAGATCAGGTTGGCACGTGTGTTAACAATGAGTCTTACACATAAAGGGCTAAAGGAAGAGTTCTCATCTCTCCCAGGGTCTGAAACAAAAGCTTTCCGGGGCTTTTTATCACTGAGGGAGTTAATAACTGCCCCTCATGGGAATGTATGGAGAATGAACTAAGATAACATAGATAAAAGTGCTCAGCACAGAGCGAGGCAGAGAGGAGGTCTGTAATCAATGATCATTTCTTTTCCCTGTGTGGGCCTTTCAACGTTTGGTCAGAAGGAAGCAGCTACTTTCACAAAGCCAACCACCACTTGGCAGGTTTAATTTGAAAATTAACATACCGCTATGTATTCTGCAAATCCTGTGAACAGAGGTTATCAAATAGTGGGCCTGTTAAATTAATTACACTTGACATTTGTAACAAATACGCACAGATGGCAATTTGTAGTCAATGGTGATTTCAGATCAAACTACTTTAGCATCAAAATTTGACTTGTTGTGAACTAATCCTCTCAGTTTCGGGTTTTCTTCTTTGTAAAAATATTTGCCCGTGACTTACTTGAACACAAATAAACCCTAAAGGGTAATTTTTGCAGTTAATGATACAACAAAAGTAAGCTAATTTTTGCCATAAAATATATTATTTTAGGGATGAAGTTTATAATATGAGAAAAATTATAATATAAATAATGTTGTCAAGTCATATTTTTCATGCCATTACTCTTTGTTTTATGTTAGAGCAGAAACAAAATTAAACTACCGTAACAGTTTCAGAGGGGATTCTCATGGAAGTTAGAAATTCTGGCTTGTATCACTTCTGAGAAGAGCAAGTTTTGTTCACTGGAAAATGGAAAACAACTTTGAGGACGTAAGGTAAAAAAGGAGTGGGGATGGGGTGAGAGGAAACAAGCAAAAATGGAACAAACGTAACTTCATTAATGCCAGGCCATTGTGGGTTTGAATCTCAGCTCACCACTCAACAGTTCCATGATGGTGGGCAGTTTAAACTCTGCAAATTTTCCTCTCTTCATCTGTAATAGGGGATTTCTGCATGTAGGCTATCATGAGGATTAGATAAAGCAATCTCTATTCCCCAGCAGTTTCTGGCACATAGTGCTTAACAAACAGTATTAGTTTTTTTCTTCCTACTCCCAGACCCCCCTCTTTCCAGATAAAGAAACATAGATAGCATTCCTGAAGCATATAGTGTGTACTATCTTCTAGGGACTGTTCTAAACACTTCACACATATTAACTCATTTAATTCTCCTAACAACCTGTTCAAAGTGTTATGATGTCTTTTAAAGATGAAGAAACTGAGGCAGGAGAGGGGTCCAATGAGCACAGCAGATAAGTGGTGGGGCTAGGTTCAACTCTGGCCGTCCACTGGTTTGCACTTAAATCCTACATATGCTGTCTCTCAGAGACACAAAGTAAAAAGCTCAATAGCATTCTTTGTTGTCAGAATTTCATTGCCAAGGGTGAAAGATAATATAGAGAATATCAAAGGGTTGTTTATACACAAAACATTATTACAAATAAAATAATATTAAATATGCCCCCCCCCCAATATTTGCTGTAAGAGATCTCTGGGGCTAAGGGAGAAGGCGAAGTACCAGGATGAGAGGAGAGAGCGTCACGGTGACGGAGGCGCCGGGTGGCAGGGCAGCAGGGTGGCAGGGCAGCAGAGAAAGAACTCTAAGCCAGGGTGGGCCATCATGTACCAAACTCGTCACAACCAAAACAGTGCTTTCCCGCCCTCTAGGCGAGCAGAGGTTGTGGTTATGGTTGTAGAAAACAGCACTGTAGCTACCGGGTGCCAGCCTCCGTGCTGCTCCCGAGTTCATCAATTATTGAGAAACGAAACATTCTGTCCTGATAGAGCTTTGGTTCTCTGGGCTAATTAACTGAGTTACCACTCTGTTGGGGGAAAAACACCTGAGAGCTTTCTAGGGAACCTCCTGGTCTCCCTCCAAGTGAAGGACGTGGCCCAGGTGCTGGGCGTTCTGCTGACAGAAACCCCCGCCGCCAGGCCCCCCCCCCCCCCCGGAACTGCCTCAGCCGAAGAGCCGCCGCCCCCCCCCCCCCCCCCGCCTTCCTGGGCAGACCATCCAATGACTGGCTAGAACCGAGGTATCAGGGGGCAGCCCCCTTGCTCCACTGGCACAGCATTGAAGGGCCATCCCCGCTTTCGTGGGGTTGGACTCTGTTTGACTGCAGCTCAGCCCAGCTTCTCTGTCTGCCCAGTCCTGCTGCTGTCTCCTCCCTTCACCAGGTGCCCTAGGAAGCATTTTGTAAACTATTCTTCATCTCAGAGGTAACCCAACTTGCAAAAGTTTCTTTGATGTCCTGGTCTCTGTCCCTCTCTTTCTCTCTCTCCATATATATATATATATATATATATATATATATATATATATATATGCTACCTAATAATAGACAAATATGCAAATTGACCGTACCTTCGCTATGCCCGCGATTGGCCAGGAGGCGCGGGAGGGGTGGGACTCGGGATGGCTGGGGTGGCCGATTGGGCGTCGCCAGCGGCGGCTCGAGCTCAGCATCTGTGCCATGGCTGTGCTGCGGCACAGAAGGGGCCTCTGGGGCAGCGAGCTCATGTCCCACCGCAGACCACCCAGCTCCCCCGAGATCAAAAGCAAAAGCATGGGAGCTGGGTGCCTGTCCGCTCAGGCACCAGGCCTTTCAGAAGCCTCCGCCCCACCGGAGGCTTCTGAAAGGCCTGGTGCACCAGCGGACAGGCACCCAGCTCCCCCCTAAATGTGCATGATTCAATCATGCACTGGGCCTCTACTATATATATATATATAGTAATCCCAAGTTCCAGTAATCTTAACTTCAGCAGATTTCTAGTCTCCCCCTTAGGCTGGTGCTCTTGAGGTCACTGATCAACCAGAGCACGTAGAGGTGACAGCAGCAGCAGTCCCAGGCTTGGGTCACACTTGACAGTCCTCGGGGATGGAGGTATTTCATGCCCATCTCCTAAGACTGTTCACTTGAAGACACACACATGATACCACAGCCATGACTGTCGCTGGGCTGCAAAATTCTCTAAATGTTACAAAATACTTAAAGTATTTTTACTGGAAAGAAAGCTGATATTACTCCTCAATAATACTAGGAATTGTAGGAATGGACATATGGAGAAACACTTTTCTTTAGTTAATTGGTGTGTGTGCATGTGTGTGTGTGTGTGTGTGTGTGTGTGCGTGCGTTTGATTTGTTTTGCTTTAGGCTGCGTATGTAGACGTTATAAGCATGTCTTTGAAACCAGGCTGACCAAACTTCAGGCTTGCACATTATTGTGGGCTCAGTGAGGAACCAGAGTGCTGCTATTTTAAGAAGTGATTAAAAGCAGCTTTTTTTAGACCCAACATTTAATCGAGATTTTTCTTTCTTTTGTCAGTTGTTCTCTGACAAGTGAATTCATTTCCAAGTACATTCGACTGAATGGGATTTTAAAAGGCCCATGAATACCCTTCCAGAAAACACCTTAACAAGGGGCAGTATAATCGTCCAGATTGGAAAGCCCCCTTCAGACGTAGCATGTCACAAGCCTGCGGGTATGACCGGAGGCTGGGCAAGGGGCTGTGAGGAAACTGGCTCAAGGCTGTGGGCAAGAATTCAAACCTGTGAATCCCTGATTGGTTCCCATCTCCTAAGGACAGCCGGAAGACATGCAATCTCTGTTAAAATTCAAGTGTGCACCTATTGACAGCAGAGCCGTCCTACACTCTGCCCTGTCACCTTTCCGTCTGGAAGCTTGTTATGTAAGCAAAAGTGCAAATGGAAACTGATACTGCACCTTTCCTGGAGCAGGCATGGCTAGCATTAAAGGGCAGTGGTCTCATTGGAATAATTCCTACTAATATAAAACAATAGTGTGTAGGAAAGCATATAGGACCTGAAATGCAATATTCACATTGGAATATAATGCCATAGGTTGTGACATTTGTCAATTTCTTTCTTGTTCAACAGATCTGAAGAAATCAGCACATAAAAATCTTAAAAACCTTAATACTAATTAGAGGATACTAAAAAGTAGTATTTTTCCATTAAAATAGTACATATGTAACATTCTTTTGAAAAAAAACAAAACCTCTGATGCACTAAATGTCTTATAAAATAAATAAGGGGGAGATTATCCTGTTTTCACAGGGCTCTTTTCCTCTCTTGCATTTGGTTGGGAAGGACGGAGGTCACAGAAACCCCGCTCCAACTGCAGAAAGTGCCCTCGGTGGGGGGCGGGAGGAAGCAGAGAGTGAGTCAAACTATATGCCAGGCTGTTGGAAGGTGGTCTAGGGCTGACCACCTGCATATTCAGACCAGTTTGTCCCTGCTGAGAAACCCCAAATTTTCTTTCAGAGGCTTGACCCTGCAGTGGGATTGGCATTCTCAAAATCCCCCTGGTAGAGACTCCACATTTGAAAATCTTAAACTTGTCTCTTTCTTTCCATTTTTACTGTCCAGCACTTCCCAAAGGATGGTCTGTGGGGTATTAAAAGGTATTACCCAATAAATCTCCCATACTCAAGTACATTTGAGAAACAGTGAGCACAGATTCCCTACAACATGCTAATGTGCATGTGACCCTCTGGGTGAGAGCTGAAGTATCACTGTCTCCCAGACTCATTGAACCATTTCACTTCTTTCTTTCAGGGAACAACTTGTGGGATTAGTGTCCCAAGGAATATGTCCTGGGAAATGTTATACTCATTTGGGAAATCTTATTTTAAAATCTTATTTTTTCCTAAGTTGCTGACTTTGTATCCATATTTTAAAAAATTTGGTTCATGCACTTTAGATATGTATCTCTTTAGTTGATAGCATGTTGGTAAATATTAAAGAAATCCAATTAATATGCTATGCATTCTGACTCTTACTAACCCAGCATTTAGAAATAGTACAGTTTTTGTGTGCTCTAAGTCAATACCCTCTAGAGTTTCTGGAAATTTCAGTACAAGGTAATATTAGCATAGTTTTAAGGCTTTGAGTCAAACACATCCATTTAGATAACAAATTAGTTAATTCTTACTAACGTTCCATCACTGCGAAGGAAAGAAATGCCCAGTCACTTGCTTTCAGAGCCAAAGCACTCTATTTGATGAAACATCTTCTGATCTGCCGACTCTGATAATGCCTATCAACCGCCAGCAGCCCACTTTGATGCACTGCTGAAGGGAGAGTTAAGCAGCTTTAACTTGAAAAGGATCAGAAACAATTACAAAAGCGAATGAGGTGCTATTGACATGACAGGAAGATGTGCGTGAAGAAGTGAGCATGCATTAATCAACTGGCAAAGCCAGCAAGACTCTCCCTAAACACACACAATAAAAACAACCGAAATATAATTTTAAACACGAAAACAGCTAGCGTGCAGGAATTACGTAGCTAATCTCTGTGCCATCATTAGGCAATCCTTAAAATGAGAGTGGTAGCACGGACACTGAGCAGGCTTGTTGTAAAAATTAAAGATAAGGTATGTAAAGTATCTAGCATAGTGGTTGGCACATAGGAGACACCCAATAAGTAAAACGTTTTAGTATTGAAACATAGAAAGTGAGTGGCAGAAATGCCATAAAAAATAATTTACTAAAACTGTCAACAATCTCAAGACTTCGTTCAAATTGTTATTAAACAGCAAACACTAGGAACTAGTCAATGAAAACACAGACATCATTGAAAGTAAAGGAACAAAGGAAGTAAGTTACAGATGGAATTTTAACCCAAGAATCAGTAGGATTATTTGTTCCAAGGAGAACTCAAAGTGTTTGCTGTCAATTACGTTGTCCTCCTAAGGGCTGATAGTTAATATTTCCCAACAGACTGGTGATAAGGTATAGAGATAGCCAGCAAATAGTAAAGCAAAGCAAATCTGTGAAAATTTGTTCCTGGATTGCACATTGCCCATGGAGGAATCAGCATGAAAAATCTCAGCCCCAAGCAGCAGGTAAAGCATCTTCGTGTTCAACACCCCAAGAACGATGACAGAGAAATAAATTCTCAGGAGCGTTCACTGGTTACCTCATCTTCCACTTTCCGTATATCCCTGCCCGTGCTCATTCATCTTCACAAATAAGGCATTAGACTCTGCCCCACATAGAGCATATTTACCAGTAGCTAAAGAGAAAGCCCTGCTTAGCTCCCAGGGCCGTGGAGCTGCTTATGTGTTTTTCACTCTTAAGGCAGATGCGATATTGAGCTGAGGAAAAAAAGATATTTTGCTTTATACTAAATTTAAATTTTTATCCTCAGGGTTTCTCTTTTCTACACTAAAGCATAAGATTTTGCTCGATTTGGGGAGGACCACTTTCCTGCAGTGGAACATTTATCCTAATCCTTGGCCTGAATGTTCATGTATTCCGCAATCTAATTGTTGGACATCACATTCCTGTAACTGTAAAATATTCTGTCTCCCTGGGGTACCAGTTATCTCCAAATCAGAAGACTTGACCTTCATTTCAGCAGGAAATGAGGACTGTCATTGTCTTCTGGTCCGTTAAGCAATGTGTCATCTCGTCTGCACTGGCCTCTGGCTCTGGCCCATCCCACACCCCTCAAAACCACCCACTCTCCAAGAATTTGCCTCGCACCTTTTTCTTTTCTTTCTAAAGATCAGTGGTGGATATAATGCTGGAATGTCATCCAATTCCTTCTAGAAGTAATATATTGAATTTTGGCAATTGAAGGGGGCTCCATCCTAACCCAAACATCCCACTTGAAGGAGCACGCCTCCCTGCAAAGCCAGCATGTCTCTGCAATAAGCACATGTCTTTCTGAAAAGCATCCATTCTGGTTTGGTCGGGAATGAGCCTGATAATAGAAGAATATAACTGAAGTTGACACGTTCTTATTAGAATGGCTGAAACAAAAGCACATATGGATCTTTCTGAGTCATTGAACACACACTGCTTGATAAATTATATTCTCATTTTCAGAGGCTCCATCTCAGAATGTCTTAGCAGGTAATAGCCATCCTTAGCTCCTAGTTGTTACTTTTCGCCACCCATAGATGGATTCAATGGCTGGGCGGGAAGAGATCAGGAAAGGTGGCTGTTAGCTACTGATAAGTTTGTCTTTGACAAGGCTTAGCTAAGTGAACCCCAACATCATACCTCAGGACACTGGTGCCTTTTCCAGAGTTATTGCTCTCCAATAGGAATTCTACCAATGTTGAAAGGGTTGGAAAGAGTGACATGAATCTTTTTCTTAAAATTATGCTTCTTTGACTCTGTTCTCTGTGAGCTGTTGGTAATGACACCACTTTCTCTCTCTGGTTTGACTTAGGCAAAGACAATGTCCTGAGAGAAGTCGGGTGAGTGGGAGCCGGTCCAACATCATAAGGGTCACCTCCACAGATGGATGCTTCTGTGCTCTGGGATAGGAGCCCAGGTTAATGTCTAGACCTCCAGGTCCAAATCTCAGAAAGAGCCTGTGTCAGTGAAGATCATTTTCTTAGCAATGAAAACCCACTCTGAATGACAAGCAGAAATAGAACATGCTGGAAGCACACCGAGTAGCTCCCAAAACTGGCCAGGTAAGGTCAGGGAAGCAGGACTGGAAATGTGAGCAGGTTCCTCAGCTGCTTCCTCCCCAGCTCTGGCCACTGTGGGCAGTACTGCCCTTGGGAACTGGAGCTGCCCTGCTTCTGCGTGTCCCTGGTTCCTATTCAAAGTTCCAGTAAGAGCATGTGATGGGTCCAGTCTAATAATTGTCTCACTTTGTTTGGGTAGGGGTGGGGGCAAGCACCTGACTTTTTTCAGCTTCTTTTGTGGGAAGCAAGTGAGTTCAGATCCTCATCAACAGAATCTGTGAATGAATGAATGAATGAGGAAAGAAGTGAGAGAAGGCAGAAACTGAAAAAATGTTTATTCATTTGAGAACCTCTCAACAAGTCTGATAAAACACACCATGAATCAATTTCTATAAGAAAGGGACCACTGCCCTGTCTATTTCACTTTCAACTTCCTTAAATTATATCTTGCCCATACGTAGCAAACACAGCTTGAAAAACCCACTGGGAATTCTGGATATAGGCGCTAATCCTACTCTTCCAACTCCCCAGGGAATAACTGCCCTAAAACATTATCTAGATTCCTCTGCCATACTGAAGTCTTACATTGCCTTTTTTTCTAAATTGAAGGTTATTTTTTTTATATATCTGAACTGTTTAAAATAAGAAAGAAGAAACATAAAAGCTATTTGTGAATTTTTTAAAGAGAAATAATGAAAGTAACCTCAAATCCCCAATTTTTCTTCCATAAGAACAAAAATGCCTCTAAGAATTTTAATTTCTCATTTCTCAGAACAGCGTTTAATTTTGTTTTTCTTCTTATTGGCATGCTTTAATGGGAGCCCTACAGGAAAAGACAACACATACAAAGCTAAAAGTATATTTTAGAATTATGACACAGAAATGTTATTGTACTTCTTTTTAGGTAGTAGAAAGGATACTATTCTGCTTATAGAATCTACAGAAAGGGAACTCATCTTAGAAAAACAAAACAGAAAATATCCCTTTGCTCTCTTTTTATGTATATGCCATTGCCAAACCCCTGAGAAATGAAATCGCTGTGGGTCTTGCTTCCAGACGGGTGATAAACTAAGTGGCCCCTGAAATTCCTTTTGGTGAGCCTGTGGAAGCAAACAGACAATTGGGCAAATTCCAGAAGATTCTTCATCAACACTTTCCCTTCAATGGCTGCAAAGAAAAAGCTCATTTGAATTTTTTATTTTCCTTTACTTATGGAAATCTGTTCAGAAGAAATTACTTTATAACCCCAGAATAAATATTAAAATTTTTCCCTGTCAGGTGTTTTTTTGTTTTGTTTAGATGTAACATATTATGTATCACAGGTAGAATTAAAGATTGGTTTTAAAGGGTAGGAGTTACATGATCAGGATTATCTTTGGAGTAGTCACTTAAGTAAGTTTTATAAGAATTGCACATTTTAGGATGCTTACGTTGCTTGCTGATGCTAAGAACTAGCAATTGAATAAATACTGTGTGTGCTGTTCTAACACAGGTGTAATAATTGGTTCTTTCCAACGTTATGCCTATTTGGAAACTATTTTCTTTCTAAGTGCTGCAATTCTTATTACAGCACTCAGAGGGTGACTGCACCTCTGCTCCAGATACTGCCCTTAATAACAACTGAAGAGTCTTTGAAGATGTATAAGAACATTTTTGGATGAGAATAATTAAATCTAATTATCTTATCACAAATATAGGCAGCAAATGACAAATAACGTAAGTAAAAGTCCAGCTTAGGTATGAGATTATCGACTCATGAAGACCTTGGCCTAGAGAAATGTAGACAGAGTGTGTGCTCACTGCTCCATCTCATTTTCAATTCTTGCTTCTCCATCTTCAACTCACATTCTCCAATCATGTGCTCCTCACTGTGGAGTGCTGGTTTGGGGGCTTTCTGGCACTGTCATTGGTATGTCATTGCAAAAAGTTTCTGTCTCATTATCTGCAATTTTTCAAAGTTTATCCCTCAGAGTACAATCATGTCTGGAGAGTACTTGCTCTTACTAACAATTATTGCACAAATCATTGCAATGTAGAAACTGCAAAAGTTGTGGTTTTCCTCAGGACTTTAACAGCAGGAGAATGATGTAGTATCACATTTAAGAGACCTCTGTTTCAGACTAATGTTGGCAGTTACTATTTAGGTGATTTTACACAAATTATACAATCTCTCAGAGCCTTCGAGATGTGTAATCTGTTACTGTGATTGGCATCCAATAAACAATCAAGAAATGGTAGCTATTACTATCATTTCTTCAGAATGTCCCCTCATGGAGAGGTGGGAAAAGGTTAATAAAAATTTGTGGGTTTAATTGAAAATAAATATTGTTCAGTTGAATGGCTTCCTAAAGAATATTTCCTATTACCCCACAATTCTATTCCTTAATGGTTTTCTGTCTCTAACATAATTATCTTCTGTATCTACCTTAAGTACTTTACCTTGTAAAGAAATCATTTGCTCCCAAGACTCAGTTGGTTATATAAGAATACACTGAGTGGCCAGATTATTATGATCTCTGAACCCATAATAATCTGGCCACTCAGTGTATATCCTATATAATAAAAGGCTAATATGCAAATTGTCCCCTCAACCAGAAGTTCGACCAGCAGGCAGGCCGCCCAACCAGCCATGTCCCCTCCTCCTGGCCAGGCTGGCCGGACCCCACCCATGCACGAATTCATGCACCAGGCCTCTAATACATACACACACACACACACACACACACACACACACACACTGAGTGGCCAGATTATTATGTGTTCAGAGATCATAATAATCTGGCCACTCAGTGTAAATGTTATTTAGCATTTACCACATAAACAATAGGAATTTGAAAATTCAAGTATCATTAATTAGAAATCATTCACTCAATAACATTCATTACCTGGAAGATTCCAGGTGATTCCATGTTGCCCAGCCGCTGACAAATCACAAATCCCCGCAGTGTCCTGTTGGACCTGAAGCACCCCTCGATAGACCCCACCAGACCTAACAAATGGATGATGCCACATTGCAATTTTGCAGTTTGCAGCAGAGAGCAGGTTGAAATGCACCTGGACCTTCATAAAGGATCTAAATCTAAAATAATTACAAATCTGTGTTTGGTAAAGAAATGGGTGAAGAAACTTACACATCAACAAAAAAGAGGATGTGTGAAGCACACTAACAGTAAAGAACACTGTTTAAAAAGTGCCTTTTTTGACGCAAAAAAATTGGTGTCCAAACTAGGGAAAAGGAGTGACATAGGAATCAAGGAAGCATTTGAGGTTAGCATTGGTCAAGAAATCTTGAGGACGTTACTTATTGACAATAAATCTGTTGTCAGTAAACACATAATTAAAAGGTGACTAAATAACTTGTATGCATATAAGCAAAACCAATGGACACAGACAATAGGGGGGGGTGGTGCCTGGACTGGGTGGTGGGGGTGGTCTGGGAGAGGACAGTGTGGGATAAAGAGGACATATGTAATACTTCCAACAATAAAAATTTTTTTAAAAGTACAAATTAGCAGGTATAGAATAGTAATGGGGATATAAAGTACAGCATAAGAAACATAGTCAATAATATTATAATAACTACTAGAGGCCCAGTGCATGAAATTTGTGCACGGGGGGAGGGGGGAGGGTTGTCCCTCAGCCCAGCCTGCACCCTCTCCAATCTGGGACCCCTCTCAAATTCCAGGACTGCTGGCTCCCAATTGCTCACCTGCCTGCCTGCCTGATTGCCCCAACCGCTTCTGCCTGCCAGCCTGTTCACCCCCTAACCACTCCCCTGCCAGCCTGATTGACGCCTAACTGTTCCCCTGCTGACCTGGTTGCCCCTAACTGTCCTCCCCTGCAGGCCTGGTTGCCCCCAACTGCCCTCCCCTGCTGGCCCAGTCATCCCTAACTTCCCTCCCTTGCCAGCCTGGTCACCCCTAACTGCCCTCCCCTGCCAGCCTGGTCACCCCTAATTGTCCTCCCCTGCAGGCCTGATGCCCCAAACTGTCCTCCCTTGCAGGCCTGGTTCCCCTCCAACTGCCCTCTGCTGCTGGCCTGATTGCCCACAACTGCCCTCCCCTGCTGGCCAGTTTGTGGTGGCCATCTTGTGTGTTGGAGTGATGGTCAATTTGCATATTACCTCTTTATTATATAGGATGTACGGTGTTAGGTGTTATGAGATTCATCGGGATGATCACTTTGTAAGTTATATAAATGTCTAATCACTGGGTTCTGCACCTCAAATGAAAAATTAAAAAATACATTATTTTAAAAAATAACAAATAAATAAATAAATAAATCTACACTAATAAAAGAGAAACATGCAAATTAAACATCACTCCAGTACACCCACAAGCCATGCCCACCAGCCAATCAGGAGCGAATATGCAAATTAACCCAACCAAGATGGTGGCCAGCCACGGAGCTGGAGCAAGCAGGAGGCTTAGGTTGCCCCGGCAATGGAGGAAGCCAAGTTTCCTGCCCGACCTAGCTGGCCCTGGCCTCTGCTCAAGGCTACAAAGTTTCAATTATAGAAGATAAATAAATCCCAACAAAAATGGCAGTGGCCACGGAGCTGGAGCTGAGCAGGAGGCTTGGGTTGCCCCCAGCGATGGAGGAAGCCAAGCTTCCTGTCCTGGCCTGCCTTGGCCTCTGCTCAAGGCTACAAAGTTTCAATTAAAGAAGATAAATAAATCCTAGATGCTTGCTTCCAGCTGGCTCTGGCCTCTGCTCAAGGAGGCACTGAAAAAAAAGAAAAAAGAAAAAAAGGAGGGGCTAGGACCTTGGGTTGCCGGGGCGGTGATCAGGCCAGGATGGGATGGCAGGGGCCATTGGGGGTAAGCAGACCAGAAGCGGGGCCAGTAGGGGGTGAGCAGGCCATCAGTGGGGGTCAGTTGGAGGTGATCAGGACAGCAGTGGGGGTCAGTCGGGGGTGAGCAGGCCATCAGTGGGGGTCAGTTGGGGGTGAGCAGGCCAGTGGGAAGGGGAGGTGGGGGCTAGCAGGCCAGCAGAGGTGGCAATTGGGGGTGAGCAGGCTGGCATGGGAGGCAGTTGGGGGCGATCTGGCTGGCAGGCCGGCAGGCAGAGTGGTTAGGGGCAATCAAGCAGGCAGGCAGGCAGGTGAGTGGCTGGAGCCAGCCGTCCCGGATTGTAAGAGGGATGTCTGACTGCTGGTTTAGGCCCGATCCCTGTAAACCGGCAGTAGGACATCCTTCAAGAGGTCCCAGATTGGAGAGGGTGCAGACCGGGCTGAGGAACACTCTCCCTCCCCTCCCCCCCCGCATGAATTTCGTGCACCAGGCCACTAGTAAATAAATAAAAGGTGTTTATTTGGCAGAAGGTTGATGAATAACTTTATAATGGAGACATTAAATGGATACCACCTAAACACCATACCCAGCCTTAGCATTGCTAAAATAATTGGTACAACCAGTTACTACATCCTCGTGCCATAAAGTAATAGGAAGTACTGTGCACCACCTCTGAAGTTACCTTGTCTAAAAGAATCCAACCTGAATCTAATCACTGTTCTAGACCTAAATTCAGTTACAGGACGTATCGGGGAGAGAAGAACAAGTTAGTTGACATGATAAAGAAGCAATTGGCCAGGTTCAGAATGTGACATTCTAAAGATAAATGGCTCAGTTTCTCTAATGAACTAATGGCATGAGTAAAAAGGAAGGGACGGAAGGTGTGTGGTTATATGATTAAAAATATCTAACATGTTAATTCAAGGTAGAGTGTGGATCTTGTGTGAAACCTGGTAAACCAAATGTTAAAATGCATTTTTTAGATAATATGGAAATTCAAATATTGTCTGTGTTTAAATAAAGTTAAATTATTGTTAATTTTATTATCTATGATAATAGCATTAGTTATGTTTCTTTTTAAAAAATGGAGATGATCTTGTTAGTTAGAAAGGCATATGAAATAACAATGGGATCTGCTTTAAAATATTGCAGCAAAATAAAAGTGAAGGGAATAAAGCATAATTAGCAAAATGTTGATAATTGCTGAATCTGTGTGTGCATAGGTTTATTATACTAAACCCTCTACCTTTGACAATTTGAAAATTTCCATAATAAAACCTGTAAAAAATGTTTACTTTCCCAGTTATCTATATATTATATATGTGCTTAAAGCTTTCAAAATTCCTTTTCTAAGAATCATATTTAAGTTATATCTTAGTTAATTGGGGCTGCTATAACAAGGACGCTATAACCTGGGTGGCTCATAAGCAACTAACATTTATTTCTCACAGTTCTAACTTCTGTGAAGTCCAAGGTCACGGTACCAGCAGATCTGGCATCAGGTGAGAGCCACGTCCTAGTTCACACACTGCACCTTTTTGCTATAACCTCACACAGTGGAAGGGGATACTCTTGCTCCCTGAGGTGCTTTTATAAAGGCCCAAGTACCTCCTAAATGCTCCACACCCTAACCCCCTAATAACAACACCTCAGGGGTTAGGTTTCAACATATGAATTGGTGTGTGTGGGGGGCGGAGGGGGGGACACAAATATTTAATCGTAGCAAACTAAAAAGTGAAAATTACCCCCTAACTGTGGGTTCCAATAGGGAGATTGGAATTGGAGAGTTGCCAAGATTTGGTAGTTCCTGGGGCATAATTGATATCCTCATAGATTTTTAGCATCTCATGAAAAGAATGCACATAATCAATCTCCCCTAAATGTCAAAGTGACCCTTTATAATCCCCTTATGATAAATGTACTCTTTGTGGCCTGGAGACTTAACTAGAAGATGGAGTGGTCCTGGCAAAAATTGACTGGCTTTGTTATCAACATGATATGGTACATTGGAAGCACTGATTTAATCAGCTACTGAGTGAAATTATATATATATATATATATATATATATATATATATATATTTGAAAAGGAGATATTTCTAACACTACCCATTCCAGTATTATCCCTGGATACCAGTGAAAGATCAAGCTTGGCTTAACATTGAATTTAATATGTTAAATGCTTAAAAGATTCAAAAGGTTAAAGAGGAAAAGTAGTCTCCATTAAGAGATAGGAATACCTTTGTCAACTGGTCAGGGCAAAGGAAAAGAAAAAGTACCAGACATGTGTCTAACTGACAACTTCAAATGGAGGACATGAAATTGGTCAAATCCAAGATATTAAGGGACATGTCTCCTACAAAAAGCATTACCTTATGGGGCCAACAGAAGAGGGGTGTCCCTGCTTGGTGTATACAAATCAAACAAATTTAACATAGAGTTGACATTTCCGAACAGAGTCAATGGACACAGGAATACGATATCAGCCTTAAATGCCCTCAATGACTGCTATTAACACATTGTGGGGTTGGTGTTGGGAATGACCTATGTAAATGCTCCCAAGTCCTTTTTAATTGATTTTAGAGGTGAGAGGTGAGAGAGACATCAATTTGTTTTTCCATCCATTCATGCATTCATCGGTTGATTCTTGTATGTGCCCTGACTGGGAATCAAACCCACAACCTTAGCGTATCTAAACAACTGAGCTACCTGGCCAGGGCCCCAAGGTCATTTTTAATATCCTTGGATCTCCTATTGCCTCAATCTCAGTCCAGCAGAAGAAGCCATATCAAAGGGCTCCACTCGAGGGACGGCCCTAATAACCTCATTTCCAAATTATTGTAAGCCAATATGAAGACCTTCTGTTACCTGAGAGCCCATAGTTGCTAGACCTTAAATTTCAATACATGCAGAGAAGGCAGATGCCACCATCCACATCCCAAGCCACATCAAGATTCAAGTCATCACAGAGTGACTTTGTGTCACCTAGCATGTTTATACCTAGTAGGGACACTATTTTCAGAGAAAACAAATGAATGTTCACGTTTTCATAAAAAGTTTTGTTTTTTCTTGGTAGCACCTTCCAGCCTGTTCCTACTTCTCGTGGCATATACCAATCCTCCTAGATTTTTGCCTTCAGTCAGTGAAATGACCCCATTGGGTCATAGTCCTCATCTCTTTCATTATCAAGCATCTCCTGAGTACCTATTATATTCAAGCACTATCTTAGGTTTAGGGAGGTTTGGAGTCAACGAAGGATCTAGTCTATGGCCCTAAGAAGTGGGCAGCGCCTGTCCCTGTGAATCTGCACAACATCACATCTTGCCAAATTGTAACAGGACAGGCTTTGCATTTATATGGTTAGCCTGCAATGGTACATATCAAATCCATGTCTTCATCAAACTGATATGGACATTCACTGGTGACATCTGTCACTTGGAATTTTCCCCTTTATAAAATTGATGGTGAACAAATGACAAAGGGCTATTGCTTCAGGACATCTGGCATACGAAAATGGCCCATTTTCAAAGAACTGGATGTTAAAGTGTTTTCATTAAAATGGGACCCTTACCTGAGCTATACATAAGTTTTGCTAGAGTGAAAAAATTTTTCCTCCATCTAAACAAATTTGGCTACATACAGTTCACAGGACACAAATGTTTCATGGGAGAATGAACAAATTATGCCTCTGAAGAGTAGTTGAATATTTACTCTGACACAGCTTCCCCAGACAACCAGCAACCTCATTTGAAGTAAATTCCTTAGTCTGTTCCAATAAGAATAATTGTGTTGGAACTGTGCTCCCTGCTCTAAAGGGAGCAAATCCATTTACTGCTGCAGAAAAGCCTCTGGGATGGATCTAACCTATTCACTTTGTGGGTTTTGATGCTGCTGAGTAAGCCAATGATATTTCAAGTAGGTGCTGGTTTGGACACAGTCGAGAGAGCTCAGTGGAGTGTTTTTCTTCAACAACTCAATCATGACTGCAAATACATGGTCAGTTCCAGCGATGTGGAGTAGTAACTCGTCTTGACAGCAGTGAACTAATGAACATTCATCATTAGATTGTTCAAACATCCTTCACAATCAAATATCTGACTTTAAAGGGCATTGTCCTACAGTCTTCAGCATTTTGTTGTTTTGGTGTGTTTTTTTTTTTTTTTTTCCAGCATTTTGGAGCATTCACTGGAGCAATCCATATGTTCATCTGTAGTTTAAATGCAAAAAAAGAAAAGAAAAATCTCTAATGTTTCATGCAAGGCTGCTTCTGGAACAAAATTAATAATGGTTGCAATTTGCAGAATGGTTCTCTCATGTTGTGTAGCCAAAATCTGACTAATTTTATTTCTTTGAAGTAATGGCTTAAAATATTGCAGAAAAAATATCCAAAATACTGTGAACGTGTTACAACTATATAATCCTTCATTTACCAGTCTCCTTTAGAGAATCCCCACCAAGATTATTCCGGGCTCAATGACGTGTTTGCTTTTCCCCATAAATTTAAAACTGTTTTTCTAGATTCATGCATTTTTATTTTTGGTGATTTCTAATTGGCTCCCACTGAGGCTTGGCAGCTACCAAACTGTTCATATGCCAACTTAATTGACTCCAGAGATATTTAACAAAGTGTTCACTTACATGTGGAATCTAATGAATAAAATAAGCTAACAAACAAAATAGAAATAGACTCATAGATAGAGAACAGACTGACAGGTGGAGAGGGGCTTGGGAGACTGAGTGAATAAGGTGAAGGGATTAAGAAAAAAAACCTCATAAACACAGACAACAGTATGGTGATGGCCAGAAAGGGTGAGAGGAGGTAGGAGGTAAAAGGGGCATAAGTGATGATGGAAGAAGACTTGACTCTGGGTGATAAACACACAATACAATATACAGATGCTGTATTATAGAATTGTACACCTGAAACCTACATAATTTTATTAACCAATGTAATCCCAATAAATGCAATAAAAATTTTAAAAATAAAATAAAAACAAATCCATTAAAGTATTGCACTTTATCATATTGTTTATAGACTACAAAGATTTAACTTCCTGGTAATCTTATATAATAAAAGTGCAGTATGCAAATTGTCCCCTCAACTGGGAGTTCTTCGGGGAGTTCCACCAGGGGTGGGGCCGGCCGGGGGAAGGGAGAGAGTACCCGGCTGGCAGCCAGCAGCCACTAGGGACCCTAGCAGTGCACGAATTTCATGCACTGGACCTCTAGTAATTTATAAAGCGATGGAATGAAAATATGCAAACTTTCAAGAAACATTCAACATAAGAAGCTCTCCTTTTTAAGAAAAATGTTGTATCTTTGATCCTTTCAAGTTGATGAGTTAACATTGAACACAGAAGATATCCCATATGACAGAGTGACTTGTGAATTATACATCTGATTTGGGCAAATGGACAAACAGGAGGCCTAGCTAGATGGGGGAGCAGCACGCAAAGGTCAAGACAGCCCCTTCTTAAATGAGAATATGCTATAATCAGAGACAGGAAGATAACTCTTCTGTTAACGTATGGGGAACAAAGAGCATCATGACCATTACATGGTGAATGAGCCCAAAAGCCAAATGGCAGAAGGTGCGAGTGTGCACCAGTGGGTTCCCTCGGCCTGGTCTGCGGGGATCAGGCCAATACCGGCTCCCCAACATCCCCCGAGGGGTCACGGATTGTGAGAGGGCACAGGCCAGGCCTAGGGATCCCACCAGTGCACAAATCTATGCATATAAAATCTTTGGTTAATCACTTCCTGCCCTCCCCCCTCTCCCTTTCCCTCTGAGATTCATCAGTGTGTTCCATGTTTCCGTGCCTATGATTTCTGCTCCTGCATTGAGCATCTTCTCCCTGGTGGTCAGTGCGTGTCATAGCTACCAGTCGGCCAGTCAAATGGTCAGATGGTCACTTAGGCTTTTATATAGAGAGAAATTGGCTTTCCTCAAATGAGGGTTTAGAATTATAAAGCTACATTTTTCATACAGATGGCACAAAGGGACACTTCCCCAAACTTCCACTAACCATGTATTCACTTCATTTTTACTTTTGTTAGCTTTTTTCTCTCATCTACTTCTCAAGCAGGTGCCATAATTCCAGTGTTCACTGTGTTTGTTCTGTAGAATACCTGATTGCAGTGGGTATATGATGTGTTACTGGAATTCATCAGTTTTGGAGCCAGCTGCTCTACTACTCTGTGACATTAGGGCCAAAGGAATAGCCCCTGGAGCCCGACTCCCCCACCAATGTTACCAGCTATAAAAGTAACCATTTACTGAGCACCTACTGTGTGCCTAGCACTATTTTAGGCTCCTGTGATGGATTAGGGAACAAACAGATGAGGGTCTTGAGGAGTCCTTGCTTACAATATTTTCCAGAGAAGCCTGTGTTAAGAAAATTAGAACAGGCAAATGGTTCTAGAAAGCCGAGCCACAGGACAGGATTTGGGGGTTGAATTACCCATTCATCGGAACCACATCCTTCTATTTCTCAGGCTGCTCTTTCTCCAGCAGAAATTTAATGTTGATCTCTTCCCATTTTCTCCATGTTTTCCACAAGTGAACTCATCTTTTCTCATAGCTACAAAGACGTTACTGATGATGATTCCAAAATCTTACCTTCAGTTCTAACATTTCTCCTGGGCTACAGATTTATGTATCCAACTGCTTTCCAGATTCATGAACACTTACTTCATTCTGTTCTGGCTTGAATTCATCATCTTCTCCCCACACCCAACCTTTCCCTACCATCTCCTATGTCAGCAACACCTGGAGTCATTCTTGATTCAGCCACCTTTCACATTCATCTAGATATCAAGTCCTATCTGTTCTTCCCCATAAATATATCTCAAAACACTATTTTCCTCCATTCTCACTGTCACTACCCTATCAATCCACCATCCATTCTTGCCTTAAATAGTGTCATGGCCCACTAATTGACTTTATTTTTTCTAATCTTTCTTCCCACAAATCCCTTCTCCATGCTACAGCAAGCATGATCTTTCTGAACTGCAAACTTAATCATCATTCTCCTCTAAAACCCTCTAGAGTCTTCCCCGCTGTTTGTAGGATCCAGTCCAATCTGATAATATTCTCCATGAAGATCCCTGCGGAGCTCACCAGCCATTTTCATAGCCCTAATGAACTTCTTTCAGTGCCTTGAAAGTAACTTGTGCTCTTGCTTCTCTGGGCCTTCATACAGAAAGTTCCCTTTATCGAGAAGATTTCTCATCTCTGTGCTTCTCAACTCCATCCTTCAAGTCTCAAATTTGGCATCACTTTCTCCCAGAAGCCCTCCTGAGTCCCCTAGACTCGCAGTGATGTGATCCATAGCTCTTTGCCCTTTACATTCTGTAACACTTATCACACGTTACAATTGCTTGTTTAATTGTTACTTCCCCCACTAGACTGCATAACTTGCCTCTCTTAATGCTGAATGCCTAATGCAGGCTTCAGGGCCTGGCACATAGGAAACACTCCATAAATATTTGATGGATAAATGACCATCATTTTAAAGAGACAGAATGGCTCCCAGGCAGGGCTAATTTCAACATGATATGATTAAATGTATTGACATATCTAAATAAAGAATGTATCAATCGTTTAAAGGGGTTGGTCAGTTAGGAAACATAGTATAAGGTGAGGCACTAAAGTAAATGCTAGAATGCCTATCTAAGCATATACAGGGATAAAGAAGTATTCGCTAATGGACTTCAAATATTGTGGTCCCATTAGTTCAGAACATCCCTTTTGTGAAATAGATACATCCAGTTCTTTTCCCCGGATGCCATTAACTACCATTTTCTAATTCCATACTTACATAGCAATTTTGTAATTATTATTTGGCTTCCCATGTAAGTTTGTCCACAGGAAAAATGACATGCAAATTCTGAGTATTTCAGGTCTCTGACAGTGACTTCTCATTGTGAATGAACGAACCACCTTCAGGTTATGGTGTGCACTGATTGTGAACTGACCTGGATGAATGCCATCCACCCTTTGTTCTGTGGACATTTCAACCACTTTTACTTCTCGGGTTCAGTGGCCAACAGTTTCAGGAGCGAGTTCCTAGAAGCTCAGGGCAGAGAGTGTAAGGAGTTAGGATCAGGGGCAGGGTCATATCCCATAACTATCTGGTTTTTGCAGTCCTCAATGGGCTCCTGCCTAGTTCAGAATACTTTGTCAAGGAACCATAGCGCATAAGCAGGCATTTTTGTAAGGTTTTGTTCTTTGGCACATGGTGAGAGTTATGTTCAAATCTATTTGATAATAATAATAATAATAATAATAATAATAATAATATATAAAAACCCTGGGTCCATCACATCTACAATGACTGGGAGGCTTGACCAACCGGAAGTCAGTCCTGCAGTCAGCGCTGACTACTATGGCTGCAGGAACAGGTGACCCAGCACTGACTGCTGAGGGGGCTGCGAATCAGGCCCAGACAGAGGCCTGAAGAGAGAAGCAGGGTCTGATCCATAGCCTCTGTGGAAGCTGTTGATCAGCACTTGTCTCTCTTTCTTTCCAGGCCTGGTCAGCAGCCTCACCTCCATTTCTCTCCAGGCCTCCACTGGGGCTGCTGATCAGCCCTGCCTTTCTGATCAGGCCCCATTGATAGGCCTAGAGATGCTGACTGGCATAGAAACCGACCAATCAGAATCAAATTGTCCGGCAGAGGAGGGCAGTTGGGGGCGAGATCAGGCCTGCAGAGGAAGGCAGTTGGGGGTGATCAGGCAGCAAGGGAGCAGTTAGGGGGTGATCAGGCTGGCAGGCAGAAGCAGTTAGGGGCAATCAGGCAGGCAGGCAGGTAAGCAGTTAGGAGCCAGCAGTCCCGGATTGTGAGAGGGATGTCCCACAGGGATCAGGCCTAAACTAGCAGTCAGACATCCCCCAAGGGGTCCCAGATTGGAGAGAGTGCAGGCTGGGCTGAGGGACACCCCAACAGTGCACAAATTTCATGCACCAGGCCTCTAGTAATCTATAATAATAAAAGTGTAATATTCTAATTAGACCAGACAGCTGAACAACCTTCTGGACGTCCTTCCAGACGTCCTTATGGATGACCTTCCAGATGAAGCCGGGCTGCAAGGGCCTAGGCAGCTGCTGCGGCTGCGAGGGCCAAGCCCCTGGCATGAATTTCATGCATCAGGCCTCTAGTAATAATAATAAATTAACGTTTCTTAAGGAAATGTTTAAAAAAGAAAGTGCCCTGGCCAGTGTTGCTCAGTTGGTTGGAGTGGTATCCTGTGCCCCAAAAGGTTGCAAGTTTGATTACAAGTTAGGGTACAAATCTAGGTGGTAGGTTAGATCCCTAGGTCAGGGCACATATAGGAGGCAACCAACCAATGTTTTTCTCTCACATCGATATTTCTTCTCTCTCTCTCTCTCATCTCTCCTACCTTCCCCTTTCTTTAAAATCATTAAAAACATATCCTTGGGTGAGGATTTTAAAAAAGAAGAAAGTGACTGTGTGAAGGTCACTAGAAATATAGGCTCTTGGATCTGACACTCAAGAGCAAAGTTTTAGGTACATTTAAAATCACAGAAATAGAAGTTCAAATCAATAGAAAAATATATGTCCTTCTCTTGTAGGCGAAATAAAATAGACAAAAGTCTCAAAACCATTATTCCCATAATCACTATGTATTAAAGATGGCTTGACAGGTAAAATACAGTTTATTAGGTTTCCATATATTTGAGAGAAAGCTCATGGTTTAAATTTCAATTTAAAAAAAATTTAATAAAATTAGCAGCATCAATTTAGTGAAAGGACTAATGCAAGTAAAAATTGTATAATTTCTACAGAAGCCCTGTGGAAATATATGTTATACCACACGTACACTCCTCAGCAGCATGTAAAAATGTCAGCAATTAATGTTGCTTCCTACACGAAGGTACAACGCCTCATATAGATTTTTATCCTTTAAAACCAAAAAGGACATGAGATAATTGGAAACAGTATTGGAACTGTGTTACTTATGAATTTTTCTGAAAGCGGGTGTTGGTCTATGGTCTTGTTTCTATTCTTACATTGGAGAAGGGGGTCCAGTTAAATTAATGCAAAATACAAGCATGTTTAGCATTAGATTATACCTTTCATTTCTCCAGTGACTTGAGCAAAACATGAGTTTCCTGTAATTAAAGTATGCACAGGGAATGCTAATGAAAATACTACTAAGGTTGTAACACCCTTTGAAAACAAACCTAATCACACACTGAAGACAACAGAAGAGAGGAAGAAAGAAAAAAGCAAAAAGAAAGTGTTTTAAAAACCTAATCAAAAGGAAAAATTAAAACGACTTTCAGCAATCTCTTTCTATTTGGCACTCTGGAAATTAGGAGCTTTGCCCTTCAAGAGGAGACAATGGAATGAAGATGTTTTCTTTGTTAATAAAAAAAAGAGAGGCAAAATTTGTGTTCCAGGAATCTGAGAAAGCAAGCAAAATGTATCAGCATTGAATCAATATGTGAGCAGTGAGGTGGGAACTCGCTGAGTACGTGGCGGTGAACACAACACTGCAACTCTATTGTTCATTTTCCACATTTGTAATTTTTTCACCTCCTGATTCTCAATCTTCATTAATTCTTTAGGCACGATGTAAGGCCACTGCTCCTTTCTTTAGTATGCTAGGCATCATTCCATAACCATTCTGTGCCAAACACATCTGTGCCCACCTGCCAAGTCTGTTGCCCTGAATATAGAATGAATGGCACCCAGGAAACACTTGTGGAAGAGATTGTATTATCCAACTTCCATTTTGAAGGTTTAAAAAAGGCATACCAAAGAGAACACTCAGCCTGGCAGGCGTGGCTCAGTGGTTGAGCGTGACCTATGAACCAGGAGGTCACGGTTCTATTCCTGGTCGGGGCACATGTCCGGGTTGTGGGCTCGATCCCCAGTAGGGGGTGTGCAGGAGGCAGCCAATCAATGACTCTCTCATCATTGATGTTTCTATCTCCCTCTCCATTCCTCTCTGAAATCAATAAAAATATATTCAAAGAGAGCACTCAGGGTGCCCACTCGCATGCAGATCTTAGTGCAAAGCTTCATGGAAACTCAGGGGTCCTAACCCCTAGGTCCAGAGTATTTCCTCCAGCACACACGCTTCCTCCCTCTCTCATGGAATATCACCAAAATGATACTGGACTGACGCTGTGATCCCTGCACATGAGATCAGACTTCGCTGCTCATCATGTATATGAAGCGAAGCCAAACCAGATGGCCATGGAGGACCAGTTTTCTAAGCTTTAAAACAGGAGATTGAAGTTGATGTTGCTAGGTTCACTTCCTCTTCTACATGAAATTGTGGTAATCCTCCATCTGAGAACAATTGTCTATTTTTCCTTTTGTTTATCTCTCTTTTAATGAAAGTCAAATTGGATTTGTGTAATGAAAGAAGCTTCTGGTTTATAGAATTATACAACTATTTTTACTACTGCTCTTCATCAATGACTCATTCTCTTTGGATAGCATCTGCCACTGCCAGAAGAATATTACATTTTCAAACCATGCATCTGAATCTGTTTAGACCCTGGGACACCACCCTCTACCTCAGGCAGTTCTCCTGGGAGGTCCACCTGAAATACTTAGTTCTGGATTGAGACTCACCAGGAACCCAGAGTTCAGTCTGGAATAGATTTGAATGGCCAGGGAAACCCTTGAATGTCACTGTTTTCCCAAAGTGATTTATGACAGCCCATCTAAGGTTACCTCCACGTAAACTGAAATCTCCACAGATGCCCATACTGGGACCAATGAACAGACTTTCAAAGAGAGATACATGTTCTTAGTCTCCTGGAAGAGACACTCCAAACAAGCTAAAAATATCTCATTGAAGGGGAAAGGAAGAGGTATTGGTACATAGTTTCTTTACCATGTGGTTCAAAAGAGTAACTTCCTGATAAGAAATATTATCAAACTAGCCGCCCATTGCAGGAATACTCCTGCAAGAATTGGGTTTCCTGCAGCCTGAGCGAAGCTCCCACCCATCTCCGCTGCCTCGCTCCCTCCCTCCCGTCTCCACTGCCTCCCTCCCTCCCATCTCCTCTGCCTCACTCCCACCCATCTCTGCTGCCTCCCTCCCTCCCTTCTCCGCTGCCTCGCTCACTCCCTTCTCCCCCACCCTGCCTGCTTCCCTCTTTTCTCCACCGCCCCGCTTGCTTACTTCTCTGCAGCTTTGCTCCCTTCTGCAGTGCTTGGCTTCCTTCTCCACTGTCTTCAGTCTTCGCTCTTCGCCTGGATATGCAAGTTAACTGCCATCTTGGCTGGGTTAATTTGCATATCACTCTTGATTGGCTGGTGGGCGTGGCTGGTGGGTGTGGCGGAGTGATGGTTAATTTGCATATTACTGCTTTATTAGATAGGATGGTTTCTGTTATGAGCAGAATTCTGTCACCCACCCCATTCTTAGGTTAAAGTTCTGTAGGGAGTGGCTATAGGGTTAAGCCTCAGACTGACCTGTGGAGGGCCACAAACAAGTCCCAGCTTGCAGGGCAGAGCCCTCTTAGCATAATTAAGCTTGATCTTATAGCCCTCCTAGTTCCTTCCTAGCTAGCTAATGGGCTGTAGGAGGTGCAGCAAGTGCTGCCAAAACAAGGTGAAACTCGCAAGAACATTGTAAACATGTTGACCACTACCCTTGTTTTGCTTTGTGTGCTCTGACTATAAAATAAAGCTTCTGATTGCAGGCTGGGTTACTCTGTGTCCTCATCCAGGCACAAGTGAATCTACCTAGCCCCAACTGTATTCTCTTGTCTGTCTTCTTTAATCCTTCACCGCCCCTCCTCAGGTTCACCCTTGCCTGTGCTGGACACGGTTCAAGTTCTAACCCCCCGTACCTCATAATATGACTCTATTTGGAGATGGGATCTTTAAAGAGATAATTAGTGAGGTCACTAGAGTGGGCTCTAATCCAATATGACAGTTGCCCTTATAAGATGAGAAAATTGAGACACCGTTGCAGAGGGAAGACCATGTGAAGACACAGAGAGAAGACAGGCATCTGCAAGCCAACGAAAGAGACCTCGAAATGGAACCAACCCTTTAGACATATTGATGTCAGACTCTTGGCTTCAGGGACTATAAGAAAAGAATTTCTGTGCTCTAAGCCACCCAATATGTGGTACTGTGTAATAGAAGCCCTAGCAAACTAATACAGTTCCCCTGCTGTTTTATTAATAGCTTCTTTATCATAAAAGTAGCATATTTTTCAAGAGAAGCTTCATGTGGGCAGCTTTATTCATGACTATACCCACGGCATCCACCATAGTGCCTAGTATGCAGAAGATGTCCAACAAGTATTTATTGACTAAGTACAGAAAAATTCCAAATTACAAACAGGTATTAATAAAAAATACAAATAACAGGTAACACCACCAACCACTGGTAACAATTATTTTCACACAGTGTAACTGTTCCCAGCCATTAATTATTCCTCAAAAACATGCTTTATAATACCTTAATGAAACTTTAGTAGGTGGACAAACCATATTTTTTTATTATTCCCTTACTGTTTGATAACAACTTATGTAAGAATCAAGAGGAAATAAAGAGTGATATAGCTACAATAAAAAACACTATGGAAAGTTTCATCTGTAGACTAGGAGAAGCAGAGGACCGAATTAGTGAATTAATTTATTTTTATTATTAATTAGTGAATTAATTAGTGAATTAGAAGACAGGGCAGCAAAACACACCTGAACTGAACTGCAATTGGAGAAAAAAGTTAAAAGACAGGCGAAAAGCCTAAGAGAGCTTTGGGACAACATGAAACAAAGCAACATAAGAATAATAGGGGTGCCAGAAGGACAAGAAAAGGAACAAGGGTTAGAAAACCCATTTGAAGAAATAATGTCAGAAAACTTCCCTGATTTGGGTAAGAAAAAGGTCACACAAACACAGAGAGTCCCAAACAAGATGAACCCTAAAAGACCCACACCAAGACACATCACATTCAGGACAAAGAGAGAATCTTAAAGGCTGCTAGAGAGAGACAGAAAGTTATATACAAGGGATCTCCCATTAGATTATCAAATGATTTCTCAACAGAAACTCATCAGGCCAGAAATAAATGGAAGTTTACAAAGTGATGCAAAGCAAGGGACTGAATCCAAGAATACTCTATCCAGCAAGGCTATCATTCAAAATTGAAGGGGAAATAAGGAGCTTCACAGACAAAAACAAAACAAAACAAAACAAAACAAAACAAAACAAAACAAAATAACCTAAGGGAGTTTATCATTACCAAGCCAGCAATGCAAGAAATGCTAAAGGGACTGGTGTAAAAAGAAGAAATAAAAAGGGAAGAGGGAACACAGGCACAAAAAATAAAAGTGGCTGCAACTACTCTTCAATAATAACTTTAAATGTAAATGGACTAAATGTTCCAATCAAAAGACATTGAGTGCCTGAATGGATAAGAAAACATGACCCATATATATGCTGTCTACAAGAGACCCACCTCAGAACAAGGGAGCTCACACATACTGAAAGTGAAGGGATGGAAAAATATCTTTCAGGCAAATGGAAATGAAAATAAAGCTGGGGTAGCAATACTTATATCTGACAAAATAGACCTCAACATGAAGGCCATAACAAGAGATAAGGAAGGCCACTTCTTAAGACTAAAGGGATCGATACAACAAGAAGATACAACCCTGATAAATATATATGCACCCAATGCAGAAGCACCCAAATAAATAAAAAAAACTCCTGGAAGTTATCAAGGGAGAGATCAACAACAATACAATCATAGTAGGGGACTTTAATACCCCACTGACATCACTGGAGAAATCCTCTAGACAGAAAATCAGCAAAGAAACAGCAATCTTAAATGACTCACTAGATCAGATGGACTTAATGGCATCTTCAGAACATTTCACCCTAAAGCCATGCAATATACGTTCTTCTCAAGTGCACATGGGACATTTTCAAAGATAGGCCACATATTGGGTCACAAGCAAAGTCTCTCCAAATTTAAGATTATTGAAATCATATCAAGCATCTTCTCAAACCACAATGGCATAATATTAGAAATAAACTACAATAAAAACAATCCAAAAAATTCAAACACTTGGAAGCTGAATAGCACGCCATTAAACAATATTGGGTTACCAAAGAGATCAAAGAAGAAATTGAAAACATCCTGAAAACGAATGACAATGAAGACAACAATCCAAAATCTAAGAGACACAGTGAAAGCAGTACTGAGAGGGAAGTTCATAGCTCTACAGGCCTACCTCAAAAAAACAAGAAAAAAATGATAATAAATTGTTTCTATTTTTGCCATTACTGTAAAAAAAAAAAAAAAAGGAAAGATATCTTTGTAAACATATATTGTGACCTGTTTCCTCAGAAGTGGAATGATTAAGGCATGTGTATACACATCATTAAGGTTTTGACATATATGTCACATTCTTATTCTTAAAGGTTTAGCAGTTTATACTCCCCATCAGTATATTAGGATTGTAACTTAAAATAATAATTTTTATAATTCTAATATTAATTATTTACTATGTTGTGCCAGATGATATACTAAACACTTCATAAGCAATATTTCATTTAATTCCCTCAAAAACCCTGTGATGTGATTGCAATATTATCTGCAAACACAGATGAGAAAAATCGTCTTACAGAAAATAAATGTTTTATTTAATAAAAATATATAAATCAGTTGCCTTCGCCAGTAAGAGGAAGGTCTAAGAAGCAAAACCAATCTATCTGACTCTAGTAACTCCCCAGTTTCATCAGTACTGTACTGGTTATTATTGTTTCTTATATCTTTGCAAATTTGATAGGCAGAAATAGATTATTTTAATGTACCTTTTTTTCTTTTATTAAATTTATTGGGATGACATTGGTTAATAAGATTATATAGGTTTCAAGTGTACAATTCTATGATACATGATCTGTATATTGCATTGTGTGCCCACAACCCAAAGTCCAATCATCTTCTGTCACCATATATTTGACTCGCTTTAATTTTCATTTCCAGGCTTAATAATTAGTTTGGACGCATTTTTCTATGTTTATTGGCCATTTAGAGTGCATTATCTGTCTCTGTTCTTAGTCTCTTCTGCTATTGATGTTCAGCACCACAACAATTAAATATGGAAGCTGCCATGTACTTATGATTCTCATGCAGATGCCCAGAAACCTAATCTAAGATTTGAAACAGACACTTCTAATTACTCAATGCAGCCAAATTTTCAGAATTGTCTTATCTCCTAAGCAATATGCATGCTAATTTTATGAATCTTTTTTCCTTCAGTAACATTGTAAACTATTTTGATTGAGCGATGTCCTAATATTTTTTAAATTAAATCCAACTTTATCGCTCTAAACAAATCTTGACGTTTTTCTCTCAAATTGTAGAAAGAAAGAATAAAAGAGAGAAAAATGCAACCTTGGGCTCGCCATCACCTTTGTGTAACCACTAAAAGCTAAAATGTCACAGCAGCCCAGCCCTGAGAACAGAGCACGGAGCAAGAACTCACGAGGTGCCTGGGTGTGGCGACAGGGAGCAGGTAGAGAGAGGACTTGTTTTGCACTGTGAACCAGTCATTAGATGTGCAGAAACATTTACCTTGGAAATAAGCTGAATATGTGGGATGGATAATTATACGCTGAGGAGCTTAATTTAGGATAAGAGAAGCTGCTAATTTATGGCAACACACAAAGCTCCAATGAGGCTGTGCTGTTGGGTTCAAGTACTCCATGGTCTGGGGCTGAGTCCAGGATCAATTGATTAAGTATAGATCATGTTGGCAAAGAGACTCTATTATCAGCAGCTTGAGTCTGGAGAGTAATTAAGAGCAGCTTCCGTATCCAATATTTCAAGTTCTAAATTTAGAATTTGAATACTATGGGGAATACCCTTTGGCACCCCAACAACTGCTTTGTTTGTTTGTTTTTGTTAAAGAGAAAGGGAAAACTTCTTTCCCTGAGACCCAGTTGTTAGTCCCTCAGCTCAGAGGATTTGTGCATTTAGATGTGTTGATCCTTTAATAATTAAAAGCATTTTCCCGATTGTTGACCTCCAGCCTTACTCAACTTACCAGCAGTCACAGTCAGCAGTGTTTGTGGGAAAACCAAGCTGAAGGGAGTTAAACTGTTTAGAGAGCAGTATTAGTGCGGATGAGGAATCCACAGCCACAGCTCCTTCACCTGCTTGTGAGCTGCCACTCACAACAGCCAAGTGGCTGGTGAAGCACATACACGGGAGTTACTCTGTGGCAAAGTACCCCCTGGGTTGCTGGAGGAATTGTGTCCCACTGGGAGCTTGAGTTTAGATATTCTGTAATTACTCTCAAGTCATACCAAAATTAGAGTTGAAGCTGCTTCACTCAGATTCCTAAGGAAGTATCATCAATATGCAGCTGTGAGCAAAAGAACGTGGTTGGTCTCTTTGAAAAGCTTTACAACAAAAAGTAGCCAACTAGGATGACCTTAAAGCCTTTGAAAAGGCAGTTTACGAATTGTTATAAGTGCCTCCAAAAAGAACTTAGGAAAGCGTGGTCAACAGAATGCACACTATCACAAGTGCAGCGATTGCTGCTGTCCAGTGGGCCTTAACTGGCAGGCTAGGGAAGGAATTATCACTACCACAACCCACCAGGGTCTGGGTAACCTGGTGATTCTGCTCTTCTCAGCTAGGGTTCAGGGAGCCGCCCAGCTGCCAGGGACTCAGAGTAGGATCAGCTCAGCCCCGCCCAGCTGTTAACCTGGATAAATCAAGATAACTACTTTATTTTCCATCAGGAGGGAAAAGGAGACTGCTCAGATCCTAGCGGAATGTGAGTGTCCACAAATATAGTGTTTTATTGAGGTCTGTGAACACAGGTGGATGGGGACACCTACTCTTTTTAGGATTCTAAGAAGAAGAATCTAGTAAATGATCCAAAAGACCAACTCTTTCAAAGGTCTCTCCAAAGAAAGGTTACTATGTCCTAGATTAGTATCAATTTCATCCAGTGAATAATTTGTTGGGAAGCATTATTTTTAAAAATACAATTTGTGTTATCAGTCATCTTTCATAAGCAAAAACTACTTCAAATTTTAAAACAAAACAGAACATTTTTCCCCTCAGAAAATAACAACTACTATAGATTTTGATATATTGTTCTATTGCTTGGAAATTATAAATTTGATATATTGTTCCACTGCTTGGAAATTCTAAATATATCTGAATTCAATTAGGGTCATCTTTACCCAAAATTATATCAAGTATGAATACTGTGACTACATTTTTATTGCCAAGAAAAAAATAATTATATGTAAACAAATGTAGCTAATCAAAATCATTAGCAGAACTTGCTAATCAATCCCTTAAATCCTATTTGGCCATCCAAAAACCTAAGAGTGTGTAGAGTGGGGGATACCTCAGAAAATATCAAAGATTGACAAAGGGGTGACAATTTCCATGAGTAATATTTGCAAATGAGAAATTAGAGAGGCTGGTATCAATTGCTAACATGCTAGTTTCTAAAATATCATGAACAAGACCAGCCTCATGATTCTTTAAGATGCTTCTAGCAAAGCTTATCTATTTATAGCTTCTGGTTGCCACTACACCAAGTGGCTGAGACAGGGAAATACGATCTAAAATACTTTTGCATTATCTTTTTTCCTCAGAGGCAATGGGGTTTAGTCTTCAAAATCAGCTCCTCAGCCAGTCTCTCCTATTGACCCTTCCTCAGTCAATTTAAGAAGCCCCCTCCAACCTCAGGATGCATTGACTTACATTCCCAGCACTTTAACCTAATTCCCTTTTGAGCTGTTATTTATTCTAAATGGGAAATGCTCTGAAAAGATCTGATACAAACAAACATTCGAAAGGAGTAAACAATGAAAAGCAAGGCACAGAGGTGGTGAATTGTGAAAACAGCAGGAAGAGCAGAAAAATACTGGAATAAAGATGGGGGGAAATAGTAGCTATACATATCAACATTTATTTTGTGTGAAGAAAAGCATCTGGGCAATTGCCAGACCCAGACAGGTCTGCGAATAAAAGAATTAATCAGTAGGGAGATAATAGAAATAGAGAACTAAAAACTTCATCAGGGAAATGTATTTCTATCTATTTCCTAGATATAAGGAAGATTTTTTTTTTAACATGTGAATATACCCCAGTGGGAGTATATTCAGAGGAAGCGTACTGGAAGGTTGGGAAGTTCCCTGTGGCCCAGTGGTAATACGGCCCGCCTCACTGCAGTGTCAGTGGATTTCACCTGCAAAGCTAGAACTCCCATCCATGCCCAAGTGTAACAAAAAGCCTCCTGCTCTGGTGTCAATTGAGGCCAAATGGGGAATCTGCACTGCTCCTTCCACCTGGGAGTAAGAAGGTTCCCTTCCCCTGCCAGAGTTCTGGAAGAAACTGCCAGCAAAAATGGAAGATTTAAGTAAGATCTGGGGGCTCCTAGCACAATATGAAAATGCTTAAATTTCAATTTAAAAAATCACCCATTATACCAAGAACCAGGAAGATCTCAAACCAAGTGTAAAAAGACAATCAATGGATACTAACAAGTGACAGACATGTTGGAATTTTTGTGCATGAATTCACCGTTTAAAATGGGCTCCAGGTGTAATGCTGAAGTTTTGTCTCATGTTCCTAAGTGCTAAAAGGCTGCGATGTGCCTTATGGAGAAAATATATGTTTTAGATAAAGTTCATTTAGGCATGAGTTATAGAGATGTCAGCCATGAGTTCAAAGTTAATGAGTCCACAATATATATATTAAATAGGATGTACTTCAACAGAAACATACAACATAAACAAAGGAAGGATAAAAATCACATAAACACATTGAGAGACACAGAAAACATTTAACAAAATTCAGCACCCATTTATGTAAAAACTCTCAAAGTTGGAACAGTAGGAACATACCTCAACATAATAAAGCCCATTTATGACAAACTCACGGCTGACATCATACTCAATGGGAAAAGCTAGAAATCAGAACAAGACAAGGATATCCATTGCCATCACATTTATTCGGCACAGTATTGGAAGTACTCGACAGGGCAATCAGACAAGAAAAAGAAACAAAAGGCATCCAGTTGGGAAGGAAGAAGTAAAACTGTCATTATTTGCAGATGGCATGATAAAGATAACTCTAAAACTCCACCAAAAAAGTTATTAGAACCAATACATGAATTCAGTAAAGTAACAGAATACAAAATTAATATTCAGAAATTGGTTGCATTTTTATATACTAATAATGAACTATCATAAAGGAAGACTAAGAAAATAATACCATTCATAATTGCATTAAAAAATAAAATACTTAGGAATAAATTTAACCAAGGAGGTAAAAGACCTATACTCAGAAAATTACAAGACACTGAAGAAATTGAAGAAGATACAAATACATTGAAGCATACATTGTGCTCATGGATATGAAGGATTAACATTGTTAAAATGTCTATACTACCCAAAGCAATCTATAGATTCAATGCAATACCTATCAAAATACCAATAGTATTTTTCACAGAACTAAAAAATTAATCCTAACATTTACATGGAATCACAAAAGAACCCAAATAGCCAAAGCAATCTTGAGGGAAAAGAACAAAGTCAGAGGTATCACACTCACACTACCTGATATTGAACTATGCTACAAGGCTATAGGAATCAAAATACTGTGGCTTAGTTGTTGAGCATCCACCCATGAACCAGGAGGTCATGATTTGATTCCTGGTCAGGACACATGCCCAGGTTTTGGGCTTAATCCCCAGTAGGGGGAAGGCAGGAGGCAGCTGATCAATGATATTATTTTTTTTTTAAATAGCATGGTACTAGCATAAAAACAGACACATAGATCAATGGAACAGAATACAGAGCCCAGAAATAAATTTATGCCTATGTGGTCAATTAATACTTGACAATGGAAGCAGGCATGTACAATGGGGTAATATACATTCTAGTCAATAAATGGTGTTGGGAAAAGTGGACAGATACATGCAAAAAATGAAACTAGACCACCGCATACAAAAATAAACTCAAAATGGAAATAAACAAAAAAATAAACAAATGGAACTATATCAAACTAGAAAGTTTTTGCAAAGCAAAGGAAATCAACAAAACAAAAAGACAACCTACTTAATGGGAGAACATATTCACCATATATCTGATAAGGTGACTATCCAAACTTTATAAAGGACTGAGACAACTTAACACCAAAAAAAGCAAACAACCCAATTAAAAAATGGGCAATCTAAATAGACTTTTCTCCAAAGAGGATATATAGATGGCCAATAGACATATGAAAAGATGCTCAACCTCACTAATCATTAGAGAAATTCAAATTAAAACCTCAACGAGATACCATCTCACACCTGTCAGATGGTTATCATCAAGTGTTGGCAAGAATGTGGAAAAAAAGGAAACCGTCATGCACTGTTGGTGGGATTGCAAATTGGTGCATCCACTATGGGAAACATGGTGGAGGATTCTAAAAAAAATTAAAAATAAAACTCTCTTATGACCCAGCAATTCCATTTTGGAGTACTTATTCAAAGATATCCAAAACACTAATTCGAAAAGATATATGCATCCCTATGATCATTGCAGCATTATTTACAATAGCTAAGGTATGAAAGCAACCTAAGTGCTCATCAATAGACGAGTGGATAAACAAGTAGTGGTACATATAAACAATGGAATATTACTTGGCTATTAAAAAGAGTAAAATTTTACCATTTGTGACAGCATGGATGGACCTAGAAGATATAATGCTAATTTGAGGGGGAGGGACAGGGGGAGTCAAACAGAGGAAAACAAATACCATATGATTTCACTTAGATGTGAAATTTAACAAACAAAATAAGCAAACATAACAGAAACAGACACAGATAGAGAGGAGGTCCATGGTTCCCAGATTGGAGGGGATTAAGTGATCTGGGTGAAACAAAGCAGAGGGATTAAAAAGTACAAATTGGTAGTTAAAAAATTGTCACAGGAATGTGCTAGTTAGCACAAGGAATATAGTCAATGATGTTGTAATATTTATGGTGCCAGGTGGGTACTGGGTTAACTGAGAAGGTCACTTTGTAAATTGTATAAGTGTCCTACCACCTTGCAGTACTACTGAAACTAATATAATATTGAATATCAACTTGTAATTGAAAAAAATAATATTAAAAACCTGGGAAAAGAAAAAAATCAGAAGCATACATAAATACATAAATACATAAATCAGTGTTATGTTTTGATTAGTAGACAAAAACACAATCTGCACCTCACAGGAACCTAACTGGATATTTCTTCTGAGAGCAATAATTTGGTATATGCTAATTCAGCATTCAAAGAAAATTGGTAAAATATAATTACTGTGAATAATGAAAATCAATTGTATATTATAAGCCATGGAGGGTAAAGAGGTAAGATTTCTCTTTACTTAGTCTGATAAAATGATGACACCTAAATATTAAATGTCATACCTAGAGCAACAACTAAGTAAGCTTTATAAAGGGATACATTCAAAACTACTATACAGAAAAATCAAAATAGAATTTTTTAAAATGTTCAAGTAACCCACAGGGGGGAGGAGGGAAGGAGGGAGGATGAGAAATGAAAACTGGAGAGGAAAAACAAAACAAAAAATAAAATAGCCTTGATTCCTAACAAATCAATAATTACATTAAATATAAAAGGTCTTTACAAATCAATTAAGAGACAGAGATCAGCAGAATAAGTTAACAAACATGACCCAACTCTCTACTATTTACAAGAGACTCACTTCAAATATAACAATATAGGTAGATTTAAAGTAAAAGGATTTAAAAAATATATCATGTAGAGTTGACCCTTAAACAATGTGAGCACTGACCCCACACAAAGTTGAAAATCCATTAATAACTTTTGAATCTCCAAAAACTTAACTATGGTTAAGGGAATTGGTTCCAGGAAATAAAAGATCTGAATATGTGGAGAGACACACCAGATTTCTTGATTGGAAGACTAAATAAAGACATCAATTCTTCTCATACTGATATACAGATTTAATATGATTTCTATCAAAATTCCAGGAAACATTTTTTTGTAAACATACTGAAGATTATGCCAAAATTTATGTGGAAAAGCAAAGAAACTAGAATATTTAAAATAATTTTGAAAAAGAAGAATGAAAATAAATCCAGCCACTGATTTCAGAAGATACTAACTGTAATTAAAACGGTATGAATAGGCAGGCACATAGATCAATGGAACAGAATAAAAAACCCAGGAAGAAACTTGCACAAATACTCCCAACTGATTTTTGACCAAGGGGCAGAAGCAATAGCAATTCAATGAAGAAAAGATAACCTTTACAACTGTAGCAATTGAATATCCACAAGCAAAATAACAAATAAACAAACTTCAATCTGTCCACACTTCATACAAAAATTAACTTAAAATGTATCACAAACTTAAGTGTAAAACTATAAAAGTTTTTAAAAAATAGAAGAAATTCTTCAGGATCTAAGAAAAGAATTCTTAGATTTGACATTAAAAGCACAATCCATAAAGTAAAAATTGATAAATTGAACTTTATAAAAATTAAAAACTTTTGCTCTTGTGAAAGATTCTACTAAAAGGATCAAAAGACAAGCTATAGACTACGAAAAAGAATTTTGCAGACCACATATTTGACAAAGGACTAATATCTAGACTATATAAAAAACTCAAAACTCAACAATGAAAGAGTAATTTAAAATGGGGGGAGGAGGAGGACTTATATAACACTTTCAACAATAAAGATTTTTTTAAAAATTCAATGTGAAAGTGCATTACTTACCTTCACTCTTAGCATATTGGGCACAATAACCGGGACCTAGTGTCTACTCCAGTTGCCTGTGCTTTCTAACCCTCAGCCATGGGTGAGTACATCTCCATACATATTGGCCAGGCTGGTGTCCAGATTGGCAATGCCTGCTGGGAGCCCTACTGCCTGGAACATGGCATCTAGCCCGATGTCCAGTCTTGCCAAGTGACAAGACCATTGGGGGAGGAGATGATTCCTTTAATACCTTCTTCAGTGAGACAGATGCTGACAAGCATGTGCCCAGGGCAGTGTTGGTAGACGTAGAACCCCGAGTCATTGATGAAGTTCACACTGGTACCTACCGCCAGCTCTTCCACCCTGAGCAGCTCGTCACGGGCAAAGAAGATGCTGCCAATAACTATGCCTGTGGACACTAAACCATTGGCAAAGAGATCATTAGCCTAGTCCTGGACCAAATTCAGAAACCAGCTGACCAATGCACAGGGCTTCAGGGCTTCTTGGTTTTCCACAGCTTTGGTGGGGGAACTGGTTCTGGGTTCACCTTCCTGCTGATGGAATGTAACCAGGGCAAGAAGTCCAAACTGGAGTTCTCCACTTATACCGCCCTCCAGGTTTCCACAGATGTAGGTGAGCCCTAAAACTCCATCCTTATGACTCACACCACCCTGGAGCACTCTGATTGTGCCTTCACCGTTGCCAATGAGGCCATCAATGACATCTGATATAGAAACTTCCATATCGAGTGCCCAACCTACACTAACCTTAACCATCTAATTAACTAGACTGTGTGTCCCTTAGGTTTGATGGAGCTTTGATTGTCGATCTGACTGAATTCCAGACCAACCTGGTGCCCTACCTCTGCATCCACTTCCCTCTGGCCACACATGTCCATCATCTCTGCTGAGAAAGCCCACCCTGAACAGCTTTCGGTAGCAGAGATCACCAGTGAGTGCTCTGAGCCAGCCAGCCAACCAGATGGTGAAATGTGCCCCTCGCCACAGTAAATGCACGGCTTGCTACCTGTTGTCCTGTGGTGACGTGGTTCCCAAAGATGTCAATGCTGCCAGTGCTACCGTCAAGACAAAGTGCAGCATTCAGTTTGTGGACTGTGTGAGGCTGGTAATGAAAGTGCATCCTGGACAGCCCACAACTATTGCTGAGGCCTGGGCTCGCCTGGACCACAAGTTTGACCTGGTATATGCCAAGCGTGCCTTTGTCCACTGGTACATGGGTAGGGCATGGAGGAAGGAGAGTTTTCTGAGGCCCATGAGGACATGGCTGCCCTTGAGAAGGATTATGAGGAGGTTGATGTGGATCCTGTTGAAAGAAAGGGTGAGGAAGGAGAGGAATACTAATTACCATTCCTTTCAGCACTGCAACATGTCTACTCAGAACTTCAGGCTCAACAGCTAAAAGCTTTCTGGTAAGATTTTATTTGTTTTTACCTGTGATCATGTCTGTCTTTTTCATGTATACCTATACATGAAAAAGTAAAGGCATTGAGAAATTTTTAAAAATCCAAGGAGAACATGGGCAAAAGATGTGATGAGACATTTCACCCAACAAGATATAAAAATGGCAAAAAATTATATGAAAATATGTTCAATGTCATTAGCTATTAGAGAAATACACATTAAAACCACAATGAGAGATACATAATGACAACACCAAATGCGGCCAAGAAAGCTGAGAAATTGGATCACATGTGTTGTTAGTGGGCATGTAAAATGATACAGCATTCTGGAAAACAATTTTACAGTTTCCAAAAAAAACTAAACACACAACTACCATATAATCCAGTGATCATATTCCTTGGTATTTATCCCAGAGAAATGAAGACTGGTGTTCACACCAAAAGCTATACACAAATGTTTATAATATATTTATTCTTAATAGCCAAAAACTAGAAGTGGAAGAATGGTTAAATAAACTGCAGTATGTCCATACCACAGCAAGAAAAGAGAATGAACTATTATAATACACTCAACAACCTGAATGAATCTCCAGATATGTTGAGTAAAAGAAAGCCAATCCCAAAAGGTGAGAGCCTGTATGGTTCCATTTATATAGCATTCTTGAAATGATGAAATTATACAAATGGAGAACAGATTAGTTTTTGCCAGGGATTAAGAAGAAGGTGAACAAGAGGAAAGTGGATGTGACTATAAAAGAGAAATGAAGGGGCCTGGTGGTGCTAGAAATGTTCTGCATAGTGACTGTATCCAGGTTAATATTCTTGTGTGATACTGTATTGTAGCTTTGCAAAATGTTACCATTGGGTGAAACTACATAAATTGTACATGGGGACTCCCTGTATTATTTCTTAAAACTGTATGTGAATCTATGATTACCTTAAGATAAACATTTTAATTATAAGAAATAATTTAATTTACTGTTATTTCATAGGGGAAATAAAAGGAGAAAGAATCAACACAATGCATTCCAGTGAAACGAACATCGAAATGAACATTTCTGTAATGTAAAATCATTCCAATATTCCAGACCAAACTTTAAAAATCATTCGGGGTAACAAAATTTTATTCAGCAAAGTACGTTCAGTAGTCCCCTGTAGTAGTCATCTTGTGTAACACTCAATTTTCAGTCTTGGCATATAATTAGTGTGTTTAATATTTGTTTGCCTTTATTTGTGAACTAATTAATTCTTATACTGTAATTTGAACTTAAAAATAGAGCACTCATGCAGTGATCCCTGACTGTTTCCTGCTAATGTGATATTAGAGTGAAATGATGGATTTCTTCCTGGGCACTTTGAGCATCATCAGCTGGTTGCCAGGAGTTCAGTGAGAAGGAAGAAGTGGAGACAGCCATATATTTCACATGAGAGGTGAGCCAGGTCAGATGTATTGGAGGCAGTTGCCATGAAGATTAAAAGGAAGGAATAGAAAGACCCAAAGTTGAGAAGAAAATAGAAAAGACTGCACAAAAGGGTAATTTACATGAAGCAACAAATGGAAGTAGAATTATGAAGTTCAGCCCTAGGCAAAACAAAGCAGATTTTCTTCAATGTCTCTTCATTCTACTTTGCATATCCTCTTTACTTCCACTGACTTATTTATTCATGCAACAGGCATTTATTGAATTCCTACTAGATACAAGCAAAGCACTCTGAGGGAAAGCCAGAGATATGGAAAGGAAGCTCTTTACCTTGAAGATTTTATAACCTAGTGGGAATGACAGAAATATGAAAACAGTAATGGCAGCACAAGGCATAATTGACCCAAATACCAATTGAAACATAAGCACTATGTTCTGATAGCTGAGGCTATAACTACCCCTCACCAGTAGTTGCTCAGCCCCTGTACATTACCCACTTGTTCCCAAGGGTCTGGGTCTCCCACTCTGACTTCTTCCCAGCACAACTTAACTCAGGATTCTATTCTCTTCTAGGGTTAGTCAGATAAATTAATGCCAATTAGGTTATTAATGTTCGATTCTGGCTCTACCTATAATTCTTCCAGATAACTTAAATCATGGAAATAGTCAGATGAAAGCTTCACTCACCTCACAGTTAATCACAGGAGGGAGAAGAGAAAGCAGGGTGTTTGAGAATCAGAGGGACTCTTGACAGCCCGGAAACTGCACCGCAGATGGGGCTGCCCCCATGTCGTCAGTAAGATTATGAGAATACCTCATTTCTGAGTGGAAAGTTCTGGGTAAAGTCCAATTCACTAGAACAGACTTTGAATTTAATGCTATTATTGCACAAATAATATTAAATCAACCCTAGCTAAAAACCAGAGCATTTTCATTTGTCATTAGCTTGAGCTGATTGTATAATGTGACTCATTAATCTTTTTCATTGAACTAATCTTAGGTTGCAAAATAAATCCATCTCCTGGATATCAGTCCAATCTTCAGGCTATAACTAGATTTCTAAAGACTTCCTTTATTGTAATGAACTCTTTCTTGCTGATGTCACCTGTTACATAAGCAGCAGGATCAATACCAAATAATGACTTGGATTTAGGGCCTATCTGAAAATAACACATAGGTCAAGGGCATTTGTTGAATACATTATGCATGCCAGCCATGTTCATGTCTATCAGTTCATTTCATTCATGTAACTACCTGCTTAGATGAGCATTAGATTTCCACTTTAGAGTTGCAGAAAGGGGAACTCAGAAAGATTAAATGACTTTCCCAAGGTCACACAGATAGTAAATGTGAAGCCAGGACTTAAAGTTAGGTCTGTCTGATATTAGAACTTATGCACTTTCCTTTATATTCCATTTCACATGCAATATGGACCAGGGGAACTAAATAACTATTTGTCATTTTCACTAAAGAATAAATGATGGAGAAACCAAGATGGCGGCATAGGTAAACACTTAAACTGCTGCCTCACACAACAATTTCAAAACTACAACTAAAAGACAAAACGGACATCATCCAGAACCACAGGAAGGTTGGCTGAGTGGAAATTCTATAACTAGAAGGAAAAAGAAAAGCACACTGAGACTCAGAGAAACTGCAGAAGGCAGAGGTATAGAGATGCCCGCGTGGAGAGGGCTGGCAACTGAGTACGCAGCTGGCTTTCTCAATTGGGAGGGAGACAAAAGCTCCCAACTGCTCTTAACTCCAGTTCTGGGTGAGACTCTGAGGACCCAGACTCATTCGGAGAGAAACTGGACTGTCAGGAAAGAGAAAAGCACACTGAGACTCAGAGGAACTGCAGAAGGCAGAGGTACAGAGGCACATGCAAAGAGAGGGCTGGCAACTGAGTACGTGCTGGCTTTCTCAATCTGCAGGGAGACAAAAGCTCCCGACTGCTCTGAACTCCAGTTCCGGGTGAGACTCTGGGGACCCAGACTCATTCGGGGAGAAACTGGACTGTCTGGCAGCGGGTGAAACTCGAGGGCGGCTCTCTCTCAGAGGTGCTTGCAGCGATTACCACGGGACACTGAGACCCAAGGGACTCTTAGGGCAGGGCTGATGGGAAGCCATTGCTCTCTGCTTAGCCCTGAGACTCCGCCCCATCCAAGCTGAGCACAGAGGCTTTTGCAAGTCTTGTCTCATAAGGGTGTCTCCAGCACAGAAGTTCTCCCAGCGTAGACACAGTTGATCCTCACAGCCAATTGGCCTGGAGGTCAATTCCTCCCAGTGATACCAACAACAATCAAGTTTTAACTACAACAAGACTGTGCACACAGCCCACAGAGGGGTGCACCAAGAGTGTCCACCTCCGGTAACTGGGGAGGGTGAGCCACTGGGCCCTATAGGACACCTAGCACACAAAGCCACTCTATCAACACAGGGAAGCAGCCAAAATGTGGAGACAAAGAAACAGGTCACAAATGAAAGAAATGGAAGAAAGCAAATGATTGGATATAGAGTTCAAAACCACGGTTATAAGGTTTTTCAAGAATCTTCTAGAAAAGGCCGATAAATTTAACAAGACCCTCGAGGATATGTAAAAGGACCAACTAGAAATTAAGCATACACTGACTGAAATAAAAAATAATATACAGAGATCCAACAGCAGACTAGAGGATCACAAGAATCAAGTCAAAGATTTGAAATACAAAGAAGCAAAAAACACCCAACCTGAAAAGAAAAAAGAATCCAAAAATATGAAGATAGTGTAAGAAGCCTCTGGGACAACTTCAAGCGTACCAACATCAGAATTATGGGGGTGCCAGAAGAAGAGAAAGAGCAAGATACTGAAAACCTATTTGAAGATATAATGACTGAAAACTTCCCCCACCTGGTGAAAGAAATAGACTTACAAGTCCAGGAAGCGCAGAGAACCCCAAACAAAAGGAATCCAAAGAGGACCGCACCAAGACACATCATAATTAAAATGCCAAGAGCAAAAGACAAGAGAGAATCTTAAAAGCAGCAAGAGAAAAACAGTTAGTTACCTGCAAGAGAGCACCCATACGATTGTCAGCTGATTTCTCAACAGAAACTATGCAGGCCAGAAGGGAATGGCAAGAAATATTCAAAGTGATGAATAGCAAGAACCTACAACCAAGATTATTCTACCCAGCAAAGCTATCATTCAGAATTGAAGGTCAGATAAAGAGCTTCACAGATAAGAAAAGGCTAAAGGAGTTCATCACCGCCAAACCAGTATTATATGAAATGCTGAAAGGTATTCTTTAAGAAGAGGAAGAAGAAAAAGGTAAAGATAAAAATTATGAACAACAAATACATATCTATCAACAAGTGAATCTAAAAATCAAGTGAATAAAAAATCTGATGAACAGAATAAACTGGTGAATATAATAGAATCAGGGTCATAGAAAGGGAGTGGACTGACAATTCTCGGGTGGAAAGTGGTGTGGGGGGTGTGGGAAGAGACTGGACAAAAATCGTACACCTATGGATGAGGACAGTGGGGGGGTGGTAAGGGCAGAGGGTAGGGTGGGAACTGGGTGGAGGGGAGCTATGGGGGGAAAAAAGAGTAACAATTGTAATAATCTAAACAATAAAGATTTATTTTAAAAAATAAGTAAAACCAATGAAATGTTATATCAAAAAAAAAGAATAAATGACTTAAGTTTCAAAAGTTGAAAAGTTTTCCCTAAATAAATAATTCCTGTGATACATGGGGCTGTGTAACCATGGGATGTGTTTGAGATATGTTTTAGAATGGATTAAATGACTGACTGGAAATCCAGTCTAAAAGCAGAAATTGAGATAGAGCAGCTTGCTTCTAAAATTCCTATCTGATATTCACCTTTTTATCTCTATCTACTAATGTAAGACTCTTTAAAATCATCAAAGTGGACTTCTCTAAAATTAACATCCATATGTTCCCACAAGTGACGTTGTTAACAATTGTTGTTAACAATTGCTTAAACCAATCCAAACCACAGAAGTTATGAGTGTCATCCATAGCAGGTCCTGAAGAATTGGCAGGCTGAGGTCACCAAACCTCTTCACCCTTTTGAAGTGAAGAGAAAGACAATACAGGGAGCTAGTAATCAATACTCACTATTGGGTGAAAGGGAGAATGACCATTCAGGCATTCTCGCCACTCTCAATCAAAAGGAAAGAAAGAAAAGAAAAAAAAAAGCTAAAAAATAATCTGGGATTTTATTTTATTTTATTTTTTTAGTCCAGGGCCAGTTTTCTTCATGCTTCATCCATTTAGTTTGTCATCAAATTATAAATATAATTTATATAGCATTTCATTATACACTTAGTCACATGCTATAACAATTCCTTAGTTTTAAATAATACATCATTTTTGCCATTAAGAGAAAACAATAAGGTTTATAGCAAAAGCCATATGCCCAAACCATAATTTGTCTCTTTCCTTACAAGTATGAGCAGATGGCCACAGGCCTACTTGGATGATTCAAACATAGTACATGATTCTGAATCATTTCCTTAGATGAGCAGAAGAGGTTCTGGCTTGAACCTAGACTGTAGTCATCCTAGGATTCAGAATGTGAGATACCAGAGACCTATGTTTGGCCTCAGTAGTGGGATACCAGAGATCTATGTATGCATGGGATCAAGACTGAAGAAAACATGTATGCTAGCTTGGTTTCAAGGTGAAGACCCCATCCATACACAACTAGACACCAAAAGAGAAAAGAGATTTTGAGCTCAGTGCAGCCACTCAGCATATCCAGCTACCCAACCCCATGTAGATAGGTGTTTGTTGAGAGCCCAGCTCTCTTCTGGCCAGATAAGAATGTTTCATGAAATTCAAAGACAGGAAAGAGTTTCCCTACTTTGTTGCAGAATATAGCAGGGCTTTTGTGCATCTGCTATAGTATTTTTGACACAGCATGCAGAAAGTCAATGTGGCTTGACCTTGTGCTGGACTAAAATGGGATGTGGCCATGAGTCACTTCCTTAGTGTCTTGGTAGGCATCAGAGAGCAGTGCGTCAGGTCACCATAGAGGAGGCTCAGGAGGCAAGGGGGAGATGTTAGGCTCTATAAGGAACCCAGGAGGACATTACTTGGGAATCCATCAGGATGACCTGAGACTTTCCTGAGATATTTAAGGAAGACTTCAAAGTGAGAAATTGGGGATCTTACAAGAGTTTGCTTGTGCAGAGAAGAGAAATAGCATCTGCTACTGTTATCATCACCTTTATTTTTAACCACTTAGGTTACCTAGGAAACCCAGGTTACAACCTGCTGTGCTAAAACTTGGGATAATGGAAGGATACGGGTACAATCAGACCTTGGAGAATCAGAAGACCATAGGAAACCTGACCAACTATGAGTTCAAGAAATATTTATTCCAGTAGCCTCTCCCCAAGAGGTAAATCAACTTCAACAATTAATTGTGTTCTATTTGCCTTTTGTTAATAAAGGAATTTGCAGAGGACAAAATGGTGGTGGAATATACAGATGTGTCCCAAGCCTTGTCCTGGAGCAGATAGAATGAGCAGCTGAAACTAATAGCACCCACCCCGAATTGGCAAAGGAGACTCAGCTGGTGAGGCAATTTGAAGCCGGGAAGGGCAGAGGACCCCTGGAAAAAGGTAAAATCAAGGATCTGGACAGGAGAGATCTGCTAGACCTCTGAGCCCAGAGGGTCAGAGGGAAACCACATGGCACTGAGCCACGTCCCTTGGGACAGATGCAGTGTCTGACTGTGGAAAGGAGGTCCGCAGGACTGCTGGTGGCAGGGGATTCTAGATCTGGGTCCACAGTCATAAAAGACTGAGCCCAGAGGGGGGCAGCCTGAAGGGCTGACCAAACGCACAGTGCCAGCAAGAGAGGAGCTTGCAGAGGTGCATTCTTTCCCCTCTCTGTGGCCTGTGCTTTGCTTCACTGAACCTAGTTCATAGGACCTTTCGGATACACTCACCCATGGCTGAGGTGAGGGAGAAGGTGCAGACTTGTGGAGTCTGGGGAGAGGCTGGAGAGAAGAGAGGGTCCAGGAGAAGTAGCAGTGAGTCTGGCGCTGCATCATACCTGAGCCCAGGACCTGGGCAACCATTTTATCCTAAAGAGATAACCCCTCCCTCCAGTTTCCAGGCAACCAATACAGCCACACCCAGATTATACCCTGAATGGTACAAAGGATTAAAAAAAAAAATCTGAATAGTCCCTGAGAGTCCAAAGGAACTGGTCTAAAGAGAGGTCTTCAGTCCCAGCAACAGGAAACAGAAACGGAAGACAGTACAGAAGACTGGGATCTTAAGCCAGCCAGAGGAACGACACTTCACTTTTTCATTTTTATTTTTATTTTATTATTACTTTATTATCTCTTTTTTTCTTCTTTTTTCTTTATTTTCCTTTTTTTGTTTGTTGCTTTACTTTCTATTTCTTTTCGCATTATTTTTCCATCATTCTATTTTATTTTATTTGCTATTTTTTATTTTTATACCATTTTTAAATCAATTTTTTGTAAATTTATTATTATTATTAATATTTTCTTCTCATTTTCTTTCTTCTTATCCACTCATCCCCTTTCTACTTCCTCTATACTAAACTGAGGTCCTCCCCATATTCATCCAATTCTTAACCTTATTTTCTGTATATAAGCTCAGCCTCTACAGATTCTGCCTCCACCCTCTTTGCTGGGTGTTTGGCGTTTGCATTTTTTTGGTTTATCTGTTTGTTCTGTGGTATTTTCTACATATATATATATATATATATATATTCTCCTTTTTCTTCCTTTTTCTTTTCTCTCTTATCTTTTTCTCTCTCTTCGATATCATTAATGCTATCTTTTCTCTCCCCTAATTCTTTTTTCTCAGGTGGTCACTTATATTGGGGTTATCGGTGTCGTGAGTACATTTGTGTTTTGTTCCCCTTGTGTCATGTCTTGTTGAGGAGAATTTTATCCTGTCCGGCCAAAGTGCTAGAGAGAGAGCCACATAACCAGACACCTAGAGAGGAAACTCCATCCACGAATGGGTCAATAACACACCAGACCCAACTACAGAGGCAGGAAGAAGGCGGCAGTGAGGGAGAAAGCATGAGTGAGTTAGGGAGCAACAGAGGAGTGTGTGGTCATGTGGGGTGTGTGTGTGTGTGAGTGAGGCACAGTTAGATCCCACAGGACCTTCAGGGGCAGGGTAACCAGGCTCACCTAACTAGGCAGCCTCTGCTACCATTGCAAACAGTACTGGGAGGCCAGCACTTCCTCAGAGGCCCGCCTTTTTGAAGGGGAGAGCTGCTGTAACTGGGAGCCCAGCCTCACCTCCACCCAGGGTGCCCTCAGATAACACCTGGGACTCTACAGCCACCCCTGCCAGGGACCTGCTACCTTGACTGTGGTCCCACGGTCACTGAGTCCCCAGCTGGTGCAGGATCCTGTGAGTTCCGAAGCAAGCTTCCCTCTGACTGGCCAACGCTTTAGCCTAGGGCACTGTGAGCATGTGAGCAGCAGACACGTGAGCAGCCCGCTCCTGTCCAAGGAGCAGCAGCCCCACGAGCAGCCTGTCCCAGGCCAAAGAGCAGCAGCCTCACGTGGCCAGCCCCTGTCCAAGTAGCAGCAACTGTGTGAATGGCCTGCTCCCCTGTCCAAGGAGCAGCAGCCACGTGAGCAGTCCGCCCCCATCTGAGGAGCAGCAGCCACATGAGCAGGCCGCCCATGACTGAGGAGTGGCAGCCCTGTGCAGTTTTCCCCATCTGAGAAGCAGCAGCTGCACACAGACTGCACCCTGCATCTGTCTGAGGAGCAGCAGCTAAGCGAGCAACCTGACCCCATCTGAGGAGCAGCGGCTCCCCAAGCAGCCCGCCCCCATTCAAGGAGCAGCAGCTGCCCAAGCAGCCATATCTGGTCCGAGGAGCAGCAGCCACATGAGCAGACCACCCACATCTGAGGAGCAGCAACCCTGTGCAGCCTGCACCAGTCCAAGGAGCAGGAGCCATATGCAGCCTGCACCCATCCAACAAGCAGCAGCTGGGTGAGCGGCCCATTCCCATCCAAGGAGCAGCAACCGCACAGGCAGCCCATCCCCCGTCCAAGGAGCAGCAGCCTCATGAGCAGCCCGCCCCAAGGAACAGCAGCCATGTGAGCATTCCGCCCCCATCCAAGGAGCAGTAGCCACATGAGCAGCCCACCCCCATACAAGGAGCAGCAGCCTCATGAACAGAACACACCTGTCCAAGGAGCAGCAGCTGTGTGAGTAGCCTTCCCCCACCAGCCAGAGGAGCCACCATTTCTGTGAACAGCACCCTCCAGATGAGACCCTGCCAACTGAGGAGCAGTCAAGGCCACGACCACCCGAGGAGCAACCGTATCCCAAGGAGCCACTGCCACCCAAGGAGCAGCCCCTGCACAATTCGACATCTAGATAAAAAATGGGTAGACAAAGACACCCCCAAAGGAAAGAAAAGGAGGAATTGCCAGAAAGGCAGCTAAGTGAAACAGAGGCATGCAATATGTCAAAAAAGAATTCAGAATAAGGGTCATATAGTTCATAAACCAGATGGATGAAAAAATCAACAATTTATGTAAGAATCAAGAAGAAATGAAGAATGATATAGCTGCAATAAAAAACATCATGGAAAGTTTAAACAGTACACTAGGAGAAGTGGAGGACCGAATTAGCGAATTAGAAGACAGGGAAGCAAAACACACCCAAACTGAACTGCAATTGGAGAAAAAAATTAAAAGACAGGAGGAGAGCCTAAGGGAGCTATGAGACAACATGAAATGAAGCAACATATGAATAATAGGGGTACCAGAACAACAGGAAGAGGAACAAGGATTAGAAAATCTATTTGAAGAAATAATGTCAGAAAACTTCCCTTATGTGGGGAAGAAAAAATCACACAAGCACAGAGAATCCCAAACAAGGTGAACCCAAAAAGACCAACACCAAGACACATCATAATTACAATGGTAAATGTTCAAGACAAAGAGAGAATCTTATAAGCTACAAGACAGAGACAGAAAGTTATGTACAAGGGTTCTCCCATTAGATTATCAAATGATTTCTCAACAGAAACTCATCAGGCCAGAAAAGAATGGAAGGAAATTTACAAAGTGATGCAAAGCAAGGGACTGAATCCAAGAATACTCTATTCAGCAAGGCTATCATTCAAAATTGAAGGGGAAATAAGGAGCTTCACAGACAAAAAAAAAAAAAAAAAAAAAAAAAAGGCTAAGACAATTTATTACTACCAAGCCAGCAATGCAAGAAATGCTAAAGGGACTGGAGTAAAAAGAAGAAATAAAAAGGGAAGAGGGAACACAGGCACAAAAAAATAAAAATGGCTACAAACAAGTACCTATCAATAATAACTTTAAAAGTAAATGGACTAAATGCTCCAATCAAAAGACATTGAGTGCCTGAATGGATAAAAAAACATGATCCATATATATGCTGTCTATAAGAGACCCACCTCAGAACAAGGGACTCACACATACTGAAAGTGAAGGGATGGAAAAATATCTTTTAGGCAAATGGAAATTAAAAAAAAAAAAAGCTGGGGTAGCAATACTTATATCTGACAACATAGAAGTCAAAGTAAAGGCCATAACAAGAGATAAGGAAGGCCACTTCATAATACTAAAGGGATAAATACAACAAAAGGATATAACCCTGATAAACATATATGCACCCAATGCAGGAGCACCCAAATACATTAAAAAAAAAACTCCTGGAAGATATAAAGGAAGAGATTGACAACAATACAATCATAATAGGGGACTTTAATACCACACTGACATCACTGGATAGATCCTCTAGACAGAAAATCAGCAAAGAAACAGCAATCCTAAATGACTCACTAGATCAGATGGACTTAATTGACATATTCAGAACATTATACCCCAAAGCCACAGAATATACATTCTTCTCAAGTGCACATGGGACATTTTCAAAAATAGACCACATATTGGGTCACAAGCAAAGTCTCCCCAAATTCAAGAAGATTGAAATCATATCAAGCATCTTTTCAGACCACAATGGCATAATATTAGAAATAAACTACAATAAAAACAATCCAAAATATTCAAACACTAGGAAGCTGAATAGTATGCTTTTAAACAGTGATTGGGTTACCAAAGAGATCAAAGAAGAAATTACAAACATCCAGGAAACTAATGACAATAAAAACACAACAATCCAAAACCTATGGGACACAATGAAAGCAATCCTGAGAGGGAAGTATATAACTCTACAGGCCTACCTCAAAAAAAAAAAAAACAACAAAAAAAAAAAAAGAAAAATGGTAGTAAATCATCTAACTCTACAACTTAAAGAATTAGAAAGAAGAGAGCAGCACAAGAAGCCCAGAGTGAGCAAAAGGAAGGAGATAATAAAGATCAGAGCAGAAATAAATGACATAGAGACAAAAATAATACAAAAGATCAATGAAACCAAAAGCTGGTTCTTTGAAAGGATAAACAAAATTGATGAACCTCTAGCCAAGCTCACCAAGAAGCAAAGAGAGAGGACCCAAATAAACAAAATCAGAAATGAAAGAGACAAAATAACAACAGACCCCACAGAAATACAAAGGATTGTTAAAAAATACTATGAACAACTCTATTCCAACAAACTACACAACATGGAGGAAATGGATATATTCCTAGAAAAATACAACCTCCCAAAACTCAATCAGGAAGAATCTAAAAATCTCAATAAGCTAATGACTATGGAAAAAATTGAAGCAGTCATCAAAAAGCTTCCAGCAAACAAAAGCCCAGGGCCAGACGGCTTAACAGGGGAGTTTTACTGAACATTTAAGGAAGAACTAAAACCTAGCCTCCTCAGATTATTCCCAAAAAAAATTCAAGAGAAGGGAACACTTCTCAGCTCATTCTATGAAGCCAGCATCAGCCTAATACCAAAACCAGATAAAGACAACACAATGAAAGAGAATTACAAACAATATCCTTCATGAACATAGATGCCAAAATCCTCAACAAAATTTTAGCAAAACAACAATGAGGTACCACCTCACACCTGTCAGAATGGCTATCATCAACAAATCAACAAAGGACAATTCCTGGCGAGGATGCAGAGAAAAAGGAACCCTTGTGCACTGCTGGTGGGAATGCAGACTGGTACAGCCACTGTGGAGAACAGTATGGAGTTTCCTCAAAAAACTAAAAATGGAACTCCCATTTGACTCAGTGATCCCATTTCTAGGAATATATCCCAAGAAACTAGAAACACCTATTATAAAGGATATATGCACCCATATGTTCATAGCAGCACAATTCACCATAGCTAAGATTTGGAAACAGCCTTAGTGTCCATCAGCAGATGAGTGGGTTAAAAAACTGTGGTACATCTACACAATGGAATACTATGCTGTGGTAAAAAAGAAGGAGTTCTTTCCATTTGTGACAGCATGGATGGAACTGGAGAACATTATGCTAAGTGAAATAAGCCAGTCAGAGAAAGATAAATATCACATGATCTCACTCATTTATGGAATATAATGAAAAACATAAACTGATGAACAAAAACAGATCCAGAGACAGAGAAACATCGATCAGACTGTCAAACCTCAGAAGGAAGGTAGGGGAGGGTGGGGGTAAGGGGGAGAGATCAACCAAAGGATTTGTATGCATGCATATAGGCCAAACCAATGGACACAGACAACAGGGGGGGTGAGGGCATGAGTGGGGGGATGGTGGGAGTAATGGGGGGATAAGGACACATATGCAATAACTTAATCAATAAAGAAATAAAAAAGAAAAGAAAAGAAAAATACAAGCTCCTAAAACTCAACCAAGAAGAATAAAAAAACCTGAATAGGCCAATAACTACTGAAGAAATTGAAACAGCAATAAAAAATCTTCTAGCAAACAAAAGCCCTGGTCCAGATGGTTTACAGGGGAGTTCTACCAAGCATTCAAAAAGAACTAAAACCTATCCTCCTAAGACTATTTCAAAAAATTCAGAGGAAGGCACACTTCCAAGCTCTTTCTATGAAGCCAGCATTACCCTAATCACCAAACTAGATAAAGACACCACACAAAAAAAGAGAACTACAGGCCAATATTCTTGATGAACATAGATGCTAAAATCCTCAACAAAATTCTAGCAAATCAGATTCAGCAATACATTAGAAATATCATACACCATGACCAAGTGGGATTTATTCCAGGGATGCAAGGATAGTACAATATCTGCAAATCAATAAATGTCATATATCGCATAAACAAACTGAGAGACAAAAATCACATAGTCATATCATTTGATGCAGAAAAAGCATTTGACAAAATCCAACACACTTTCTTGATAAAAACTCTCATCAAAGTGGAAATTGAGGGATCATACCTCAACATAATAAAAGCCCTATATGACAAACCTACAGCCAACATCATACTCAATGGGCAAAAACTAAACTCATTTCCCCTAAGAACAGGAACAAGACAAGGATGCCCACTTTCACCACTCCTGTTTGACATAGTACTAGAAGTACTAGCCATAGTGATCAGACAAGAAGAAGAAATCAAAGGCATCCAAATTGGAAAAGAAGAAGTAAAACTGTCCTTATTCGCAGATGACATGATATTATACACAGGAAACTCTGAAGACTCCATAAAAAAAACTACTAGACCTAATAAATGAATTTGGCAATGTAGCAGGATACAAAATTAACACCCAGAAATCTATGGCCTTTTTATACACCAATAATGAACTCACAGAAAGAGAAATGAAAAAAAAAATCCCATTTACCATTGCACCAAAAAAATTAAGATACCTGGGAATAAACTTAACTAAGGATATAAAAGACCTGTACTCAGAAAACTACAGGACATTGAAAAAAGAGATAGAGGAAGACATAAACAAATGGGAGAACATACCATGTTCATGTAGAATCAACATCATTAAAATGTCCATACTACCTAAAGCAATCTATAGATTCAATGCAATACCTATTAAAATGCCAATGTCATATTTCACAGATCTAGAACAAACTCTCCAAAAATTCATCTGGAATAAAAAAGACCCGAATAGCCACAGCTATCCTGAAAAAGAAGAACAAAGTTGGAGGGATAACAATACCAGACATCAACTATATAACCAAGCCACAGTTCTCAAAACTGTCTGGTACTGGCACAAGAACAGACATATAGACCAATGGAAGAGAATAGAGAACCAAGAAATTGACCCAAGCCATTATACTCAATTAATATTTGACAAAGGAGGCAAGAGCATACAATGGAGTCAAAACAGTCTCTTTAATAAATGGTGCTGGGAAATTTGGTCAGATACATGCAAAAAAAAAAAATGAAACTAAATCACCAACTTACACCATACACAAAAACAAACTCAAAATGGCTAATGGACTTAAATGTAAGACAAGGAACCATAAAAATCCTATAAGACTCCATAGGCTGCAAAATTGCAGTTATATGTCATAGCAATATCTTTACAGACACAGATTCTAGGGCAAGAGAGACTAGGTAGAAAATAAACAAATGGGACTACATCAAAATAAAAAGCTTCTGCACAGGAAAAGAAACCATCAACAAAACAACAAGAAAGCCCACTGCATGGGAGAACATATTTACCAATGTTATCTCTGATAAGAGTTTAATCTCCAACATTCACAGAGAACTCATACAACTTAACAAAAGATAAACAATCCAATTAAAAAATGGGCAAAGGGTCTAAATAGACACTTTTTGAAAGAGGATCTACAGAAAGCCAAGAGACATATGAAAACATGCTCAAAGTCACTAATCATCCGAGAGATGCAAATCAAAACAACAATGAGGTACCACCTCACACCTGTCAGAATGGCTATCATCAACAAATCAACAAATGACAAGTGCTGGCAAGGATTCGGAGAAAAAGGAACCCTCCTTCACTGCTGGTGGGAATGCAGACTGGTGCAGCCACTGTGGAAAACAGTATGGCGTTTCCTCAAAAATTTTAAAATGGAACTGCCATTTGGCCCAGTAATACTACTTCTAGGAATATATCCCAAGAAAACAGAAATACCAGTCAGGGGGATATATGCACCCCTATGTTCATAGCAGCACAATTCACAATAGCTAAGATTTGGAAACAGCCTAAATGCCCATCAGCAGATGAGTGGATTAGAAAACTATGGTACATCTACACAATGGAATAGTACACTGCTATATAAAAGAAGGAATTCTTACCATTTGCAGCAGCATGGATGGAACTGGAGAGCATTATGCTAAGTGAAATAAGCCAGTCAGAGAAAGAAAAATACCACATGATCTAACTCATTTATGGATAATAAAGAACATTATACCTGATGAACAAAAAGATAAATACAGAGGCAGAGAAGCATTGAACAGACTGTCAAATTACAGCGGGAAGGCTGGGGAGGGAGGGGGGAGGTAAGAGATCAACTGAAGGACTTGTATGCATGCATATAAGCATAACCAATGAATGAAAGACACTGGGGAATGGGGGTGAGGGCATGTGCCAGGGGGTAGGGGAGACCAGGGGAAGGTCAATGGGGGGAAAAGGAGTCATATGTACTACTATTGGTAATACTTTAAACAATAAAAATTAAAAATATATTAAAAAGACCCAGCTAAAAAAAAATTAATTAATTAATGGATAAAGAAGTGGTGCATGTGTACAATGGAACATGATTCAGCCCTTCAAAAAAAGAAATGAAATCCTGTCATCTGCAACAAAATGAATAGACTTAAAGGGTGTCCTGCTAAGTGAAATAAGTCAGACAAAGACAAATGTCATATGATTTCACTTATATGTAGAATCTAAAAAACAAAATAAGCAAACAAACAAAAGAGAAACAAATTCATAGATACAGAGAATATTTTAATGGTTTCTAGATGGATGAGGGTTTGGTGGAATAGGAGGTAAGGGGGAAAGGATTAAGAAGTACAAATTGGTAGTTACAAAAGAGTCATGGAGATGTAAAGTACAACATAGGTAATATAGTCAATAATCTTATATAATAAAAGCCTAATATGCTAAGTGTCCGACCATTCGTTCAACTGTTCTACCAGTTGCTATGATGTGCACTGACCACCAGGGGGCAGATGCTCCGACTGGTAGGTTAGCTTGCTGCTGGAGTCCGGCCGATTGGGACTGGGTGAGACAGGCCGGACAGTCCCTGGAGCCCTCACAAAGTCCCTCCCCAGCCCTGATCATGCACCAGTGGGGTCCCTTGGTCTGGCCTGCACCCTCTTGCAATCTGGGACCCCTCGGGGAATGTAGGAGAGCCGGTTTTGGCCTGATCCCTACAGGCAAGGCCAAGGGACCCCATCAGTGCACGAATCTGTGCACTGGGCTTCTAGTATTGTAATAAATATGTCTGGTCTCAGAACTAAATTTATCAGGATGATCACTTCATAAGTTATAAAATGACTAATCACTATATAGTGCACCTGAAACTAATATAATATTGTATGTCAACTGTAATTGAATTGTAATTTTAAAAAAGAAATTACTTCCAACTTAGAATTCAATTCCCAGTCATAAATTATAGATGAGGTAAAATTAAGCCACTTTAATGAGAAATATAAGGTCTCAAAAATTTGCTTTTCCAGCACACTTTCGCAGAAGACTATTAAAGAAGCTCTCACTAGAGTGAAGAAATAAATGGAGAAGGAATATATAGAATACAGGAAAGAGGCTATTTGAAACAGGAGAGAGAAAAAGGAGAATTTACAAAACAATGATAAAGTAATATCTCTAATGATAAATTGGCACCAAGTATAGAAAATGAATGAAATAGCCCTAGCTGGTTTGGCTCAGTGGACAGAACATCAGCCTGCAGACTGAAGGATCCCTGGTTCAATTCCAGTCAAGGGCACGTGCCTGGGTTGCAGGCTTGATCCCCAGTGTGGGGCGTGCAGGAGGTAGCCTATCAATGATTCACTCTCATTGATGTTTCCATCTCTTCTCTCTCTCTCTGAAATCATTAAAAATATTTTTTTAAAAAGAAAGAAAATGAATGAAATATTGTGATTCAAGATATTGGCTGCCATTCTGATTTCCTCTAGTACTCTAACATCTACTAGATAACCTGTTAGAGGATCTTCTCTACTAAAGTAAAGTGAAAGAAGAAGAGGAACAAAAGAGCAAGATATGAGTTCAGAAAGGCCCAAAATGGAAGCAAAAGAAATGCAGCCAGTCTTGAGGGAAGAAGAAAAGCCACTAGTAGCAGTATCTCAAAACATGTGCATACGAACTAATAGAATAGCTATTGTGATTAAGGTTGTGGAAAGTTTTACTAAAAGGCCATTAGAAAAAATAAAAATAATTTAACAATAGATACAAGGGAAACTCAGCAAATGGGAAAAAAGCATTGCTAATTTTATGAACAATATAAAGAAAGGATGGGAAAATAACCATAGTACACAACAATGATAAGTTCTAAAGAATATTGGTAATACTAATTTAACCAAAATTGTAATACAACTGTATTGGGAAGATAAGAAAGAGAAAGCAAATGACAGCAGAATAAGGAGCTGGCTTTATCTCTCATGATAAGAATGTAATAGTTGATCTCAAACTGATGAATCAAGAAATAGTAATATCTGTACCAGTTTTAGAACTTTGGGGATGTAGAAAACCCAAAAAGAGCTTTAAAAGAGTTGAAAGTTGTTACCTTTGCAGGGTAGGATCAGAGAAAATGAGAAGGAGTGAATCAGGAAGCTAAATTTTGTAAGAGCTAAATTCTGTAATAGCTCTTACTATTATTTGACTTTTTAAACTATAAGCATGCAAAATTTCGATTTAAAATGTAATTTAAAAATAAAAATAAAGAAAGTAGAAATGCTGGACTTCTAATATAAGTAGATAGGTTCTCAGGTGATTAATTTGAATATTTTAAAAAGACATGATATTATTTGGACTTCTGGCTGGGGAGAGGTATGATATAGGTTACACCAGGAATAGCCCACCCTCTTTCACCTTCATATTTTTCACATTGACATCTGTAGCCCTTTCATTCTTTTTCACTGTTTGAATAGTCAGTGATCCAATATTCTCTAGGATCTAGAATTTCATCCCAGGCGTAACACCCACAGGCATCTGTTACTTGCTGACATTATTTCTCAGAAATACAGTGGTACAGATGATGGTTTCTTCCTCCAGGGATTAAGATACTCCTCACTGTGTATGTAACCTTCACTGTTGTGAATAATCAGTCTGTCAAAACTGTATAGTTTTCAAAGTGCTTTCACATTTTTTCATTTGATCCTGCAACAGTCTTGAAAGGTAGACCAGATGCCCAGAGATTTTAAGTGACTTCCCTAAGATCTTTCAGCTGGTAACAGCAGAGCCATGAGTAGAACCATCCACTCGTGACTTTCCACCTACCATGCTGCATAGCAGGCTTGTTTTCAAATTTCATAAAGTCTCCATTTGTTTAATAGCTCCAACTGCTGACAGCCAAAGGGCCAGATGGGGGGGATAAAGAAAGAGGGTGTATCCAGACAAAAAAATTGACAAGAAAACAGTGACTCTAAATGATACACTGGATCAGATGGATTTAATTGACATTTATAGAACACTAGAGGCCCAGTGCATGAAAATTCATGCACTGGAGGGGGGTCCCCTAGCCCAGCCTGCCCCCTCTCACAGTCCGGGAGCCCTCAGGGGCAGGAGGCGACCTGGCGATCAGGGGAAGGCAATGCCCCATCACACCTCTGCTGCTGTCACTGCGGGCAGCACAAGCCTCAGCTGGCCCTGGTTACCTGAGCCTCAGGCAGTCCTGGGTGGCTGGGCAGCCGCCATCCAAGGCTTACCTGTGCCTTGGGCTGGCCCTGGGCAGCTGGGGGGCTGAGGGAACTGGGGGACTCCGGAGGCAGGCGCACGGAGGGGCTAGGACCACCGGGGGGTGGGCCCAGCCTTGCTGCATGCCTGCCGCCCCAGCAGGGCTGAGGGGAATGGGCGCCGCCATCTTGTGGCTGTTGTCGCCGCCATCTTTGAGGGCATGGCAGTCAATTAGCATATTCCCTCCTTATTGGCTGTGGGCGCCGCCATCTTTGAGAGTGGGGCAGTCAATTAGCATATTCCCTCCTTATTGGCTGTGGGCACTGCCATCTTTGCGACAGCGTGAGGGTCAATTAGCATATTCCCTCTTTATTAGATAGGATTTCATCCCAAAGCTACAGAATATACATTCTTCTCAAGTACAAATTGGTCATTCTCAAGGATAGACCACATATTAGGACAGAAAAAATAGTCTTGACAAGTTCAAGACTGAAATCAGCCCTGGTTGGTTTGGTTCAGTGAATAGAGTGTCAGCCTGTGGACTGAAGGGTCTCAGGTTCAGTTCTGGTCAAGGGCACATGTCCAGGTTGTGGGCTCGATCCCCAGTGGGGGACATGCAGGAGGCAGCTGATCAATGATTCTCTCTCATTATTGATGTTTCTATTTCTCTTTCCCTCCCTTCCTCTCTGAAAACAATAAAAACATACATATATATTTTTTAAAAAGATTGAAATCATATTAAACATCTCAGATCACAATGGAATGAAATTACAGTAAAAATACTCAAACACATGGAGAATAAATAACATGTTATCCTCTCTAATAAAAGAGTAATATGCAAATTAACCATCACTCCACTATACAAGCCACACCCACAAGCCACACCCACCAACAAAGCCACGCCCACCAGCCAATCAGAGTGAGTATGCAAATAAACCCAACCAAGATGGCGGTTAATTTGCATACATAGGCACCCTGAGCAGACCCCCTTCAAAGGATGGCAGGGAGCTGGGGTCCACTCCGGCACCAGGCCAAAAGTCTCCGCCAGAGGCTTTCAGCCTGGTGCATGAGCAGACCCCCTGTGATCAGTCGCAGGGAGCAGACCCCCTGCAATTGATAGCAGGGAGCTGGGTGTCCACAGGAGGCTTTCGGCCTGGTGCACCAGAGGACCCCCTGTGATCGATCGCCTGGGCAGGGAGCTGGGGGTCTGCTTTCGGCCTGGGCAGGAGGGGACCCCCTGCGATTGATCACAGGGAGCTGGGTTTCCGCTCCTGCCCAAGAGGCTTTCGGCCTGGGCAGGAGTGGACCCCTTGAGATTGATTGTAGGGAGCTGGGGGTCCGCTCCTGCCCAAGAGGCTTTCGGTCTGGGCAGGGGCTGAGCCGGTGATCAGAGGGAGCTGGAGGAGCCTGCCCAGGCCTAAAGCTTCAGCCAGAGGCTTTAGGCCTGGGCAGGGCCCAGCCCTCCATTGGTGTGAACTATAGAGGAAACATCTTTTCTGACTGCACATTGGCTAAGCTTCCTGTATGCCACTGGTAATATTCTTAGTAACTTGGGTAATAAGAATCCAAAAAGGTGATCTAGGGTTTTTCCACCACACTTCTGGAGAAAAAAAATGAAGGTCTGCTGCTGGAGGGCTAAGAAATGTCATATTCTGCCCTAGCTGGTTTGACTCAGTGGATAATGCCTGGACCTACAGACAGCAGGGTCTGGGTTCGATTCTGATCAAGGGCATGTACCTAGGTTGCAGGCTCCTCCATGGCCAGGGCCCAGATCAGGGCTCATGTAGGAGGCCACCAATGAAAGTATTCCTCTCACTTTGATGTTTCTCTCTGTCTTTCCCTTTCTCTTCCACATTCTCTAAAAGTCAATGGAAACATATCCTCAGTGAGGATAAAAAATAAATAAAGAAATGCATATCCTATGAAAGACACATCTTGAAAATGCCTAAAGAAAGTTGTCAGTTTTTCTTGGTGAAGGTTCTGGAGTCCGTGTTGATAAAACACCTTGGTGGCTGCGGTGACTAGCAGTGGCTGCAGCAGCGGGGTGATGGGGCTGGTGCCTTCCCCTGATCAGCCCAGTTGCCTCCCACAAGGGAGGCCAGACCGCGGCTTAGGCCCGCTCCCCATGGGGCGCAGGCCTAAGCCATCAGTAGGACATCCCCTGAGGGCTCCCAGTATGTGAGAGGGACCCCCGACCCCCAGTGCACAAATTTCGTGCACCGGGCCCCTAGTCCTATATAATGAGGTAATATGCAAATTGACCCTATGCTCTCGTGTCAAAGATGGCTGCCCCCACATTGTCACAAGATGGCGGCCACCCCCATGTTGTCACAAGATGGCCGCCCCCACGTCATCACAAGATGGCCGCCCCCACATCATCACAAGATGGCCGCCCCCATGTCATCACAAGATGGCCACCCCCACATCATCATAAGATGGCCTCCCCCATGTTGTCACAAGATGGCTGCCCCCACATTGTCACAAGATGGCTGGCAGGGGAGGGCAGTTGTGGGGTACCGGCCTGCACGGTAAAAGACTTGAGCTCAGAAAACTACAGGACATTGAAAAAAATATAGAGGAAGGTTTAAACATGTGGAAGAATATACTAAGTTCATGGATTGGAAGAATTAGCATAATTAAAATACTACCCAAAACAATCTATAAATTTCAAGACAATCCCTATTAAAATACCGATGGCATATTTCACAGATCTATAAAAAATACTTAAAAAATTTATATGGAACCAAAAAAGACCCCAACTAGCCGCAGCAATCTTGAGAAAGAAGAACAAAGTTGGAGAAATCACAATACCAGATATCAAGTTATACTACAAAGCCATTGTAATCAGCCCAAGTGCCCATCAGTAGATGAGTGGATAAAAAAGATGTGGTACATTTACACCATGAAATACTATGCAGCAGTAAAATATAAGAATCTCTTACCCTTTGAGACTGCATGGAGGGACCTGGAGAGTATTATGCTAAGCAAAATAAGCCAGTAAGAGAAATACAAGTATCACATGATCTCACTTAAATGCTGAATCTAATGAACAAAATAAACTGATGAACAAAATAGATCCAGAGACATAGAAGCATAGAACAGGCTGTGAAATCTCAGAGGGAAGGTGAGGGAGGGTGAGTGGGAGGGAAGAGATCAACCAAAGAACTTGTTCTATCTAATAAAGAGGGAATATGCTAATTGACCCTCACACCATTGCAAAGATGGTGGCCCCCACAGCCAATAAGGAGGGAATATGCTAATTGACAGCCCCGCCCTCAAATATGGCAGTGCCCACAGCCAATAAGGATGGAATATGCTAATTGCTGCCACGTCCTCAAATATGGCAGTGCCCACAGCCACAAGATGGCGGTGCCCAGTCCCCTCAGCTCCGCTAGGGCAGCAGGTGCATGGCAAGGCCGGGCCCACCCCTAGGCGGGCCCGGCCACTCTGCACACCTGCCTCCAGAGTCCCCCAGTCCCCTCAGCCCCCCAGCCACCCAAGGCCAGCCCATGTAGCAGGCAGCCTCAGATGGCGGCTGCCCAGTCGCCCAGGGCTGGCTCAAGGCACAGGTAAGCCTTGGATGTTGGCTGCCCAGCTGACACCCAAGGCTCAGGCAAGCCTCAGATGGCAGCTACCCAGCCACCCAGGGCCACCCGAGGCTCAGGTAACCAGATCTGGCCAAGGCTTGCACTGCCAGCAGTGGCAGCAGCAGAGGTGTGATGGGGGTGTTGCCTTCCCCTAATCGCCGGTCACCTCCCGCTCTTGAGGGCTCCTGAACTGTGAGAGGGGGCAGGCCAGGCTGAGGGAACCTCCCCTCCAGTGCATGAATTTTCATGCACCGGCCTCTAGTTAAATTATATTATTGTATAACATAATTTAGTGCTGGACTCTTATACTTTGTCTAGCATTTTCCCTCAAGCCCTCGTGAAAATTTTAGTGTCGTTGTCCTGAACACTATGATCTTGGATTTTCAAAAGAAATGTAAGTAGTTCAAATAGAGGTTAAAGGATTTATTCAGCTGGTGTCAAGTAGAGCATCTGAGGCAAAGTAGCTTCTTACTGAAGCAGAGTCAGAGTTTGACAGGATAAGGTACAGTTGAATAGCTGATCTCATGTCTTGTTGTTTTTTATTTAGGCAGGAAAATTTGGCTTTAAATTAAACTTACATTTGGGAGGTCATGCCTTTTGTTTGGGGTTACAATAACCATGAGAACAATATTTTCCAAGGATTATTTTTGCAAGCCTTGCAGTTTATAAGCTCTTCAAGGTTCCTGGCACAGGAAAGAGAGATAGCAGAAAAGAAAAGTGTGTGTGTGTGTGTGTGTGTGTGTGTGTATGTGTGTGTGTGTTTGGGGCTATCAAAATCTAGGAGGCAAGAGGGATAAGGTGACGGTCTAGCATATTGTTTAGTCCTTTTATACCTTGTTTTTGGACCCATACTGCAAATGTTGATGGTCAAAGATTTCTCTGGCATATCTTCTCATGTTGATTAAATCATGTTTTAAGTAAGTAAATAAATGAAAGAAAGAAAAAGGAAGAGAAGGAAGGAAGGAAGGAAGGAAGGAAGGAAGGAAGGAAGGAATTATGTGAATTTACTTCTTTGAAGCCCAGCCACTGTGCCCAGAGCCAGCCTTAGAAAATGTTGCCCTCTGCCCAGAAGATCAACCCCAGAACCTGTCATGAAAACAGCACAAATTTGGGATCTTAAGACTTTTCCACACTTAAGCATCTCTTTTCAAATTGGAAATGGCCCTGAGAAATAGAATACCTTAACACTTATCTTTAGGCAAGATTGTTTGACAGACAGCGAAAAATAAGTGTGAGATACTGGAGGATTGTTAAGGAAGAAAGAAGCACTACTAATTTATCCTAATTCAATATTGTTCCCAAGATTAACCTTGGCCATCCTAGCCAGAATTACTTCAAAAGATTCCTTTAGCAGGAACGCCATAAGGTGCCAACTCTCATTTTGTCTACCAGTGGATATATAGAGTGACTGAAAAAAAGACAACAACCAAAACATAGAAATACCCATGAAGTCCAGGTCACTAAGAAAATTTAGAATAAATCAGCATTAGAAATGTAACAGTTATTTGTGCATCAACTTAAAAGCAGTTGAATATTTTATCTTACTCATCAGGAACAAGATTTTCTCCCTCTTTTTAGCAAAAATTGCAAGCTGGGCACGTGTAGCCTTTGCTAAGCAGAATACGAACTGGGCTTTCTTGCAAGCCCTCAGTGTGTAGGAACATGACAAGACTCAGAGAAGAGCAGAATAAAAAACACACTGTGATAATCACCTGGAGATAAGCAGACAATGTGGCCGACTCAACTCTGGCTTCCAAACTGGCTATTAGTTCTCTACCTTTTAAAAATCTTAATGAGTATTACACATACATTTAAATTTATGGCCGTTTAGAATCCATTTGTGCTAACTCTATGTATTGCTATGAGTAGCAAACTCTATGAAGATCTAAATATATATTAAAGGACAATTGTAAGATATCTCAATCAGGGTTTCTGCTATTCTTCACATATATTAAAGGCATAACACAGAGGTTAGATAACTGCCTTTATGGAAAACCCTGCCCTCAGAGTTGTTTTCCAAGCCTGCTTGCAGCTGAGTGTTTACTAAATCAAGCACTAAAAACTAGATTTACACTGGTTGTTCGAAACTGAAAGCCAGCTGCAGCTGCCATTAGAGCAATTCAATTTCTTTTTTATAAAGCACAAGTAAGGCTCAATTTACTAAAGTTTTATTTCCTTTTTATGTATCCCATATGCTAGGGGGGGAAATTAAGTTTATGAGATTAAAAATGAGTTTTATGCTAAATGTTTACAAAGTTTCAGCTGGTTGCATTTGCAAGCCCACAGACTTACCAAGTTCAGCTTCTGGGTTTTCTTCTTTTCCATCCCAAGAAAAGAAGGTCTTTGTGTTTGCAAAAGGAAATTGCTGAGGCCCATCTTCTGCACCCATCTACTTCTAGCTTCTGCTTCCACATCACACAATGTTATAACAGTTGAGGGAGACAGATAAATGAGTTCTTTTCATGATGTTCAAATCTTCGGAAGGAACGTTCTTATGTGGACTCAATTGCTTTTTAAAATTGTGGGTTTTTTTCCTTCATCCCCTGTGTCTTGATTTAGCTAGACTAGTGATGTTTTCCATGTCCGTGATCATCTTGAAAAAAGCAATATAGCTTTTATTTGGTAGAAAGGAACATCTAGATAGCTAACTGCTGCTGAACTTGGAGAAGAGTGCATTTCCTCACCTGATAACAAACCACAATAGATTAGAAAGGGATGCAAGTTGCTTTACTTTGCTCCAAAATTAGGTCACAAAGAATCATTTTTTAAACTCTGCCCAAAGACCCCAACATGTCCATTATTAATAGATCTCACTCTGCAAATTCTTCCCTCTAAAATATTTTAGCCTTTCTTAGGATTAGTTTTAAAAATTCCTCCAGTTAAGATTAAATTATTGGAAAATCTGCCATTTTAAGGAACATTCATTGAGAAAGACAAGGTAGAAAAATACCAAAAAATAAAAATAAAAATAAATGAGAAAGGCTTCTTGAATTAAAGCCAAAAAAATCATCCAAATAACGAAAGGAATAAGTCCATTCATGTCCTCTGATTCATCCTGTCTCTACTTAACTATTAAAAGGTTACAGTTTGCCGGGACCGGGTTGGCTCAGTGGATAGAGCGTCGGCCTGCGGACTCAAGGGTCCCAGGTTCGATTCCGGTCAAGGGCATGTACCTTGGTTGCGCGCACATCCCCAGTAGGGGGTGTGCAGGAGGCAGCTGATCGATGTTTCTCTCTCATCGATGTTTCTAACTCTCTATCCCTCTCTCTTCCTCTCTGTAAAAAAATCAATAAAAAAAAAATAGTAAAAGGTTACAGTTTAAGCCTTCCTACTAGCAGTAAAGAATACTATATAGCTGTAAAGTATAAGAGTAGAAAAAGGAAAGAGAAAAAATTACTTTGGCAAGGGTCTGGTGAGAACAAGTTGTTATGCTAGTTAGGGGAACTCAGGTATGTCCAAGCATGTCATGGAGGGGTCCATGGAAGACTCTTGGGTAGAGCTCACAGACAACTCCAGCACTGAAATTCTAGAGCAAAGAAGATAAATGAAGGTCACCTCCTAGGCATGGCCCTGAGTAAGAGAACAGTTAACACGGACCAACTTAAGCCAGAAATACTAGCTAAGGGTTAGTTAGAAGGAAAAATGGAAGATGCCTACAGAGCACAGATCAATCTCAAAGACATATTGCAGTAAGTCTTACAACCCGCAGTAGCTAAGACAGAGCACAGCAGAAATGACCTGGGCACTTGATCTGAAGTGCTTCTAGCAGCAAAGGAGCACGTGGGACCTACCAGGAGAGAAAGAAACTTGAAACTTGGGTTGCCCGGATTGCACAGTAAGAGGCTTAGAGCATAGATTGCTATTTGTTGGCATGTTAACTATACCCCACAGTGCTTTAATTGTACCCCTTCAAACTATTATAGCTTAGAAAATGAGAGGCACCAACAAATCATGAACTATAGCCTTTGTTTGGGGATCCTTGCCCTCAGTTAGAAGAGACAAGACACATGTTTACAAACAAATCCTATATAATAAAAGAGAAACATGTAAATTGACCATACCGCCATAGGCCCACCAGCCAATCAGGAGTGAGTATGCAAATTAACCCTACAAAGATGGTGGGTTAATTTGCATACACAGGCGCTGGGCAGAGAGCAGAGTGGGAGAGCTGGTAGCTTGTGGGATGTGGCTCTCTTGGTCGCTCCCCCAAAGCCACCGGGCAGAGAGCAGAGTGGGAGAGCCAGCAGAGAGTGGAGTGGCTTGGGGAACTTGGCTCTCCAAGCTGCCAGATGGAGAACAGAGAGGGACAGCTAGTGGCTTGGAGGACTTGGCAGAGTGGGAGGCTGTGGGACGGAGACAGAGCAGGAAGGGAAAACCAAGAGTGTGGGGAGCACCAGGAATTCTGGGAATCATAGTTTTAGTGACAGATGGATCTCCTAGACACTAGAGCAAAGTGAGCCTGGAGCAAGTTACTGTTGTGGTGGGGGATGTAGGGAAAGCAAAGGTGAGAGACATAAGTAAAATCAGAGTGTCTAGGAAAAATTAAAGTGAATATATCCTAAAACTTCCAGGAAATCTCCACCAATGAAGCAAAGAAAAAAAAAATGCCTCTATTATTCTTTGAGCAACAAACCAAACTGGGTTGGGGTCTCAGACAATTCGTTCATATGATTACAAAGACAGACAGAAACTCCCGGATTGGAGAGGGCTCCCCTGAGGGCTCCCAGATTGGAGAGGGTGCAGGTTGGGCTGAAGGACCCACCCCACCCCCCCCCCCCCGTGCACAAATCTTCATGCACCAGGCCCCTAGTAGATACATAATTCAGATTTAATGGTAAGGTGTTACCCATGATTCTGAAGAAACTTGGGAAGATAGAGGAAATAATGTATGTAGAAGTAGCCAGAGAAGTTTTAATAGAAGAGATGAGCCTTGAAGGATATATAGCATTTGGATAAAGAGCAAGGTATTTCAGGCATAGTATTTGACACAGGTATGAAAGGGGCATGTTTATAGAAAGACAACATGTCCAAGAGCACATAGCTACTAAGTGCAAAGTGACAAACTTAATAGTGACAGCAAAATACTTAAATGGAAATTTCCAGGAAGCTCTTAAAGATAAATACTGACATCTGAGTAAGAGAACATTAATAAGATATAGACAGATATAAAATAGCATGTGTGAAAGGGAGAGGTGAAACTTTTCAAAGGGGAAGAATGCATCAAAAGAATAGCAGAGTTCCAAGAAATAAGCATGGAAGAACCCACAGTGAGTGAGTAGGAGGAAGATTAGAGATGACAAAAAGAAAAAGAAAGGAGACACAAAAGAGTTGGATCTCCTGGTAATGTAGAAAATAGAACCAGAAGCAATAGAAGTGGCAAATACCCTTGAACTTTTCAGAGATTACCTGGGCCTTCAAGAGACGAATCTTGAGGAAATGAAGTGGAAGTGGGAGTGAAAGAGAGAAATAAGTCTTTTTTAAAAACCAGAGGAAGTAGGCATAGTCAAGAATAGACATTCTGGTTGTTTTTTTCCAAGATGCAGTAGACATGGGCACATTGAAGTGGAAAGAGGGAGAAATTAAAAGAGAGAGAAAAATTCTAGGGAAAGAAAAAACAAATAGGTTGCAAGGTGCCTCAGTGGAAAGATAAAAGGCTAGAATTATAGATCAAATCAGAATGTCTTTGGAAGTAAAAAATAAAAATTCCAAGTGTTTGCAGGATTTTCCTACACTAATAGTGTTCTTTTCATGTATAACAAAGCTAGCTAGTGAGATTTTAATCATTATAGTCCAGCTGTGAATCTGACCAGAGTACATAACAAAACACAACACAACAAAAACTGGCAACCTTTACTCTTTCACTTTAAAATAACATTGTGGCAAAAAAAAAAAAAACAGACTCTGGAATAAAACTAGCTTGAGTTTACATTCCCAACTTTGCCACTTAATAGCTATGTGCTCTTGGACAAATTACTTTATCTTTCTATACCTAAAATCTCCACATCTCTAAAATAAAGATAATAATAATGCAGACTTCACTGGGCCACTGTGAGGAACAATGTGATAACACAAATACATTGCCCAGAAAATGCCTTGCATAAAGATTCAATAATCCTTTGTTATCATTATTCAGTACAGCCACCTCATACCGTAATTATATCTTAGTTCTTTCTCCTCAGGGCAGTACTTTGATTTCTTTCAACTCAAAAAGAACATTATTATAGAAAAATCCCTTGATAATCATGCCCCAGGATAATTTAAATTAAGATATACTGTGATTGGAAAGTGGCAAGTGTCTTCATCTGTGCCAATCCCACTTTTTCAAATGGAGCCAGGCAGGCAAATTTCCCATTTTCTGGAGGGAACACATGTGGGATGAGGGGGCAAGACTGGGTGAGACTGAAGGCAACCCTGTCTTGGGAAACAGGGAGGTAAAGAGAGCATGTCCGTATCCCCAGGAATCTCTTAGTCCAATTTTCCTGCACTGGGCTGAAGAAATGGACGCCAAATGATACAGAAATTTCTGGAATCCCTGAAGCTACCCTGAATGTCCAGCCACGCCCAAGACCCAGAATCATCCCCATTGATATTTAACCAGAGGACGCATTGTCCAGCAAGTGGTATCAAGTTGTATCCGAAACCAGGAGGGATTTCAATGATGTGGTCAGGTCTGGGCCTCCAGGTCCCTCAGCTGCTCAGACTAGCCTCGTTACTTTATTTACCATAATGTTGACTCCATTTTACACTATGGGAACTTTCGGAACCTCTTTTATCATGTTACAGTGGGGTTTTCCTGTACTTTAGTTGTCTTCAGAAAACTGCTCTAGGTTTATTAATAGCCTCTTAAACCTGTTAGTTGTTCTGTCTCCCCTGACTGAACTCTAATTTCCTTGAGGGCAAGACTCATTTTAAACAAGTTGTGGTGTTTTCTGTTTTGAATCTACCACAAAGTCCAGCACAATGTAGTGAGAAAATCATTACCATGTAAACACAAGCAGAGAGCTTAGGAGGAGGTTAGCTTCATCCTATCACTCTATAATCCCCATATCTGCATCAACCTCTGACTACTCCCCTTTCTAAGCAAACTTCCTCTAATCCCCTTTTGTAAGGAACTCTGGAGCAAACTCTCAGTGGGTGCTAAGTAAATGTCACTGAAATTTTCTGACTTGACCAGCATGATGTCATTCTTTGTGTGCCTCAAGTGTCTCTAGCTCCTCTTAGTGGAGGGTAAAGACCAGGGTATCTCTAGCAGATAATTCAGCTGCCTCAGGTCCCAGGAGGAAAGAGGCAGAGATCCTGAGATTAATTTAGTTGACCCACAAAGAAAGGCAAATGCTGTTATGTTAGCTAATTTGCTAAATGTTATCAAGAGAAAAACAGTCTTAAAAAGATAAAATGATAGAAAACAGAATTAAAAATAAGCTTCTTGACCAATTCCTTTGAGTTGGGATCATAAAATCCAAATCCCATCCAGTCTTCTGTGTGAGTCCTCATAGGCTCCTACACAGCTCCCCTTCTCTCTTCTTCTAGAAAGGCCTTTTCCCTCTTTGGGGAGGGGGCAATCAAAGGCTTTCAAAGTTGTTCATTCAGACTCCAACCAATGTTTGCTACAACTGCTTAAAAGTTAACGAAGGAACAGAGTCTCTATTCAGGTAATACTCTATCAGAATGAAATGATTGTCTTCCTCTCACCCTAGTTTATGACAGTTTAGGTTATCATACTTTCTCTCACCCAACAATCTGTCCTGCTGATAATGGCAAGAGGCTTCTCCTTTGCAGTGTCTTTTTATCATTAATACAGCACTGTCATCTTCATTTTTCTTGTTTATTGGTTCAGAATTGATGCTGCCCAGAGTTTAAACTCGAAACAGAGTAATTGGTAAGTAGTTCATGGTTCATCTTTGAGTTTATCGGTTTAATAAAAGACTCTATTTTTTAATTTTATTTTTAATCCTCACCTGAGGATATTTTTCCATTGATTTTTAGAGAGAGTGGAGAAGAGAAGGAAAGACAGAGAGAAACATTGCTGTGAGAGAAACACATTGATTGGTTGCCTCCTGCATGAGCCCTGACCAGAGCCCAGGCCAGGGAGGAGCCTGCAACCAGGTACGTGCCCTTGACCAGAATCGAACCTGGGACCCTTCAGTCTGAAGGCTGATGCTCTACCCACTGAGCAAAACTGTTCAGGGCCTATTTGTTTATTCATTCAATATCCAGATGCTGGTTTTAGTTTCAAGGCGTTTACAACATATTTGGGAAAACATAGAAGTAAGCAGATGATGGCAAGACAGTGTGAAAAGTGTTATGGTGGAAATATTCACAGAGTTAGAAGGTTAAGAAGACTTTCTGAAGGAGGGAGTGCTGCGCTGAATTGTGAAGCTGGGATAGTACTCACAGAAGGAACAGCCTGTGCACAGAGGCAAGAAGGAGAAACTCTTGGGACTGGAAAGTAGAGTGGTTGGAAGGGATTGGCTAAAGATCATGTTGGAAAAATCATGTTGGGAAAACCATACAAAAGAATTCAGTTTTTTGGCAAGGAGTATCATGACAGATTTTTTAAGTGACATTGTGAGACCTTTAATTTAGAAAGTAAACTCCAGACAGGAGAATAACTCAAGTAGTGAATAACTCAAGGCTTGGAAAAAAGTTTAAAAACTATTATAATAAGTCACACAAGAAACTATAAAGATCTTGACTAAGGACATAGTGGTAGGGATGGAAAGAAGGAGATATATTTGAGATATAATAGATAGCATGAAAATATCATAGTGACAGATAAGATGGATGGGGGGGGGGTGCCAAAAAATGAAGAAGTCACTAATGATTCATGGGTTTCTGGCTTCAGGTAGATGGTGATGCCACTCTCTGACCCAGGGAATATGAAGAATTTAGGAAGAGTTAGTTGTTAGGTGCTTTGACTTTGAGGTTTCCACAGGACTTCTAAGGAGAAATGCTCAATACACAATTAGATGTACAGGTCTTCAGTTTAAGAAAGAATTCAATACTAGAAATGTAAATTTGGAAGCCATTAGCACATCGGTGAGAGCTAAAATCACGAGAGCAAATAAGTTTACTCAAATAGCCTATGAAAAATGAGAAGAGGGTGGGGAACCAAGACCAGATTGAACAAAGGCAGACCATACATTTAGCTCATGTCTACTAGTCTACATTTACATTTAAAAAGTACCCAGAACAAAGGAAAGTCCTATTCCTCCATATCTCTGGATGGGTTCACTTACTCTTCTATAGTATTGCATGTGTTTTTAAAGTTCATTTTGGAATTTGTTATTTCATGAACACTACATTTCTCAAATTTGAATTCATCTAATGAGGGAGGAGTCAGGGTGGGGATGAGAATTGGGGTGAGTAGGTCATCTAACACCCATTAGATGCATAGGACCAAAGGCTTTAGGAAAATCTATTTACTTTTAAACAGTATTCTTTTTTGTTCATTTGCATATACAGAGGGGTTATGGGAAGTCTCAGTAACTTTCAGAGGACTTTATTAGAATCCAATTGCTTATAAAAATATTGGCTTCTCATTTAGCTGAAATTATATGAGACCTTGATTATATTTTGAAAAGCTAATTTATTAAGTAATTAAAGTAGGTATCTTTATAGAAAAAGCAAAGCAAGCAAATTTATACATCTGATCCATGAGGCACAAACGCCGCCCCACCCCCAGCCTATTTGAAGTTCAGGCTGCGAGGGCTTTGTCTTTAAACTTCTGTTGCTTTTGTTTTTTTTAAATTCCGCTGCTCAAGAAATCAGGTTTTGCAACTTTGCCTTGCCCTCAGAGGTTAAAACTTTATAATATTTAAAATATATGTATATACATAAAATATATTTATTAATTTTATTTGATAAAGCTTTCCACATGATTTCAAGTATATTAGATTGGCCTAATTAAAAAACATTTCTTTTAAGAAGTGATTCACGGGCCCTTTGAATCACTCCAGGGCCTGTGAAATGCTTCAAAGTTATCCCTCAATTAAAGTCTTGAAATTTAACTTGGAAAGATCATCAAATATATTATATACTTTTTATAATTATTCTAAAATATATCAATTAAATTTAAATTGTTTTTTATATTAAAAAGTTGGTTGAGATCACAGAATTAATCCTCTTTATTAATTAGACCATATAAAACATTATATCTTAGGTTGAAATTTTACCACACTTGGTATATATCAATATATTTTAAACTACTAATTTCTCCAGAGAAAATACAAGAATTATTTTCTCAAAAATAAATTTCTATACTTTATGCATTTTGTTACCACAACTATATAATTTCTCCTAACTTAATTTTAAACTCTTAGAAGCCTTAAATTTTAGCTGGAAAGTTAAATACTTAGCATTTCTAAGATTAGTAACACCTTTATATTTTTAAGAATATATTTCAAAAATACAAGATACATTTAATTAATAGATTCAATTCTGTCTTCTAGATTTTTCATATGAGGCAAACTCAGATTAATATTTCAGTATTTTGTCATTTCAAAATGCCTAGATATTCAACAAGTTTTTTTTTTTGTTTTGTTTTTTTAATATATATTTTATTGATTTTTTACAGAGAGAAGGGAGAGGGATAGAGAGTTAGAAACATCGATGGGAGAGAAACATCGATCAGCTGCCTCCTGCACACCTCCTACTGGGGATGTGCCCACAACCAAGGTACATGCCCTTGACCAGAATCGAACCTGGGACCCTTCAGTCTGCAGGCCGAAGCTCTATCCACTGAGCTAAACCGGCTTCAGCATTCAACAAGTTTTTATTATTTAATTCAGTAAACTCCAAAGTTTTAAGTTGCCAGAGGCTCTGGAAAACCATGTTTTTGGCTGGCAAAACAGGTTTGACCTAGCCTGGTCTATTTAAATGTAAATCGCCACATTTTTCCCTAGAGGTTGCTGCTCGAGGGAAATAGGACCAGCTTTTTGTTTATTTGTTTGTTTGTTTGTGAAAGTGTGAAGCTCGTTTACCCCTGGGCTACTGGGCCTTCATTATCAATACATATTACTGAAAAGCTTCACCACAAATTCCTTATTTTAGTTATATCTATGTTTCAACAATTTTGGGATTTTAGAGCCAATTATTATTCTCTAAGGCATTTACTTTCGCAAATTCTGTAACAGAGATAATTTACTGACGTTTTAGCAGTCTTAATGTTAACTTTGGAATTCGGTCCATTATTATTTAAAAACTGCCCTGCCCTGGCAGGTTTGGCTCAGTAGATAGAGTGTCAGCCTGCAGACTGGGGGGTCCCAGGTTTGATTCCAGTCAAGGGCATGTACCTTGGTTGTGGGCACATCCCCAGTAGGGGGTGTGCAGGAGGCAGCTGATCAGTGACTCTCTCTCATCATTGATGCGTTTTTTTTTTAATTTCTTTATTGATTAAGGTATCACATATTTGTCCTCATCCCCCCATTCCCATCCCACACCCCTCCCCACGCATGCCCCCACCCCCCTGTTGTCCTTAACCACTGGTTAGGCTCATATGCATGCACACAAGTCCTTTGGTTATCATTGATGTTTTGATCTCTCTCTCCCTCTCCCTTCCTCTCTGTAAAAATCAATAAAATATATTAAAATAAATAAAATAAAAACTGGCCTTTATTATGGAAACACTAATCATGTTGCCCAAACTCAGCCTGTATTCTTTCTCTTCTCCTTGGGTCATTTCCGCCATCTTTCTTTTGAGAAAAAACAGCTTTGGATTATTCTGTAGCATTCGTAGAGATTAAGTTTAGCTCAAAACCTTGTCCAACATCAGATGAAGCGCTCTTTTGTTTTAAGCTAGCTTTCTCTCTTTATGAGTACAGAAATCCCAGAAGCATTCCTAAATTCTGTAAAACTTTTAAAAGACGAACTGGGGAAAAACATGGCAGAGATGAAACTTTTCTTAGCACACTCAGGAGTGGGCGTTCATTTTTACAGGATCACCATGTGTTTTGCAACCCCCACATTCTGTTTGTTTTGGGAAAATTTAGCAACTGACCTGGCCGAGTTTCTTTTCTTATTAAATTAAAGGCATGTTTAATAGATAACAATAAACACATTAAACCAAATAAAATGACAGATCTTGAATCATTTTCTATTTCGCTCTCCATGGCATTGACTAGCTTTTAAAGTTATTTTTTGCTAAAATCTGCTAGTCCCAATTCATCCTACAGTAATTTTTAAACAAAGCATTAGAGAGTCTCTCGGTGAGAGAGCTGACAGCTTTAATCTTTCTAGCTGCCAAGTCTCTCCTCTCCAGAGGCAGAGGATTGGGCAGGGCCTTAGGTATTACAGATTTTTTTTACCCCCAATATGAATTAGGCATTTTGCAATTGGAACAAGAACCCACATAGTTAAATATGACAACAGCACTCTTTTTTCTTGAGCATGATTTTAAAAAGTACCTTTTGACATTTTAATTTCTTTATCCTTGAGCATGGAAGCTAAAAACTTAAAACTTACAATGATATTTTTGCCTTTTTTTTTTAAATATATATTTTATTGATTTTTTACAGAGAGGAAGGGAGAGGGATAGAGAGTTAGAAACATCGATGAAAGAGAAACATCGATCAGCTGCCTCCCGCACACCCCCCACTGGGGATGTGCCCGCAACCAAGGTACATGCCCTTGACCGGAATCGAACCCAGGACCTTTCAGTCCACAGGCCGACGCTCTATCCACTGAGCCAAACCAGTTTCAGCTATTTTTGCCTTTAAACTGAATTCTTCCCATTATAGTCTGACTTGAAACAAAAGACATTATTGCCCACCGTGGTTCGCAACCTGCAAGGCTTGGTGCAAGCTTTACATGCAGTGAATCTCCCCACTGAATTTACCAGTGACCTACCTTTACCAGTGATTAATTTCTTTTATTTGCTCAGGCAAAACTTCTTCTCCAGACATCCTTGTCTCAGGCGCCATTAATGCTGGGGTGTTATCTAGGGTTCAGAAATCTGGAATGGGCACTGTGCATAAATGAATAAAGAGACTAGACACAAAATATAAATTTGGAAGGTATTTTGAAGGGCCAGACGGAAACTTAGTTCTAGTGACTAAACTCTCCCTGAATCTCCAGACCCAGGGCTTTTTATTCACACATTTTTGCCCTATAGCAAAGCAGATATACATATCAAAGGTAAAGTTTGGTAAACAGTAAGATTATCAGGTTGGGGGACTGCCTTTGGCTGTTCAGCTGTTTGGCCAGCAGCAGGTAATAACGTGTAGATTTTCAGGTTTGGGGAAATGCCCTCAGCTGTTCTAGCAGGCAATGATATGTATCTTCAGCCCTGCTGAAGCCTCAAGATTCACCAGCCTTTTGATGAACTTCTTGCATTTATGACCTGCTGGAATTATCCCCCAGCAACCACTTGTCTACTTTTTTGTATTATTGATTTGAGAGAGAGAGAGAGAGAGAGATCAATTTGTTGTTCCACTTTTTTATGCACTAATTTCATATTTTGTCTTTGCAATTGTACTGACTAGGAAGCTTGGTGCATTCAAAGAGGACACATTTATTTCTGCTAATTCTGATAGCAAACAAAAAAACAAAAACAACAACAAAAAAACAACTGTAGAGACATATGGCAATTTAAGAAAGCAGAAAACCAAAGAACCTGACAATCTTGGAACAACAAATAAAAAGCTCCTTAAAAGTTAACAAGGCAAAGATGAATGTGGATTCTAACACATGATGTTAACAGTAAGCATTTAGTTATTTGGCTCTGCTGGAAGTTATTACAGAGCAAAACAAACATGAACACTACAGTTACCAGTTATAGAAATCTAAAATTAGCCACCATGTACTTTGGGTATGAAGTGTTTCTAATGGACCACTGAGCAGATTGGTGATTAACTTTTGTTCTTTGAATATAAGAAAACATGAGACTAATGATTAGCTGAAAAATAGACTTGGAAAATATGGCTACCTACACCCAAAACCAGTTAACAAAGGTTATATTTGAATACATTAAGTTCTAAAATGTGTTGGTAATTTTAGTTCATTAAAATTTTTTTCACTAAATGTTGGATGGCTATTTGTTTGTAATACACATTGAAAGCTTCCCCTTCATTAATTATTGCAATTTCTTATCATTTTTATTTTCTTGGTTAAGTGACCTCTACTAGAAAAAACAAGATAGTTATGTTTTTATAATTTATTTTATAATATTCAACCTTCTACCAATAAATAAATATTAATTCAAAAATCTAAATGTAAACAATAGTTATGATTCACTTTACTCAGTTCATTCCCATTAAGTAGGAAACAACGTTTTATATTACCTTTCAGTATAAGAAATCATACTTCATGGATATTACCACTAGGTGGCTCAAGTGGATAAAACACTAGTTCAATACAACAACAACAACTTTAAATATTTAAAGATTTATATCTCTTTCTGAAGCTAATGCTTTATACTTTTATTTTCTACAAACTTTTTATCATGTATTATTTACAGATTATCACTACAATCCTACACATGGTAGACAATTAATTACTTTAATGTAGTTCATCATCATGTGAGCCATTTTTATGAAGAAGAGAGAATTAATGTACAAAACTAATGAGGTATGTTACATTTTGTCATAAAACTATAATAATAAAATAAATTAAAATCTTACCAGCTGACAGAGAACACAGTATTCAGTGAGGTCTTAAGGGTTGAAATCTTCAGCTGTATTTCATTTTAATTTATCCAGGCATTTCTAGAGATTACCTGCTTTATTTTCTGGCAGTTGTGGTTATTTATGCCTCTTAGCAGCCAGTGACTTACAGCCAGAGTCCAAGTTCTCTGTAGTCCAGGGACCTTGAAAAGCAAACCATTCTTCCTTACAGTGAATTATTAAGATGCAGCCCTCTCCAGATATTGAGTCCATTACATTAGATGACTTGGGACTCTATTCTTTCTGATACAAATAAAACAAAAGCATAAAATCATTGTTTTCTTCATAACTTTATTAAGTATCTTATAATTCTATTTGAGTGTTCAAGATAGAATGTTAGGAGGTCAAAAAAGTTATCTCCAAGCCAGAAAGAAAAGTCTTAAGCCTAGAGTCTGTAAAAAAAAAAAAAGGGGGGGGGGGGCGAGCAGATCACATTAGGGAACCTTGGGATAAGAGGGCCTTGCAGTTTTCCTGACAAGAAAAATCAATACACCCACCATTATTCTGAAAATATGTGGTTCCCTGGCTTTCTTAGTACCAACAGAAGCACTGTCCTCCTAGTTTAAAGTTTAGGACCATTGAAATCTTTGGATTTTGTCTTTATCTTTAAATTATTTGTGTTTATAATCACCAGCAATTGATTCTTCCACTTTAAAAGGTTTTTATTTGGCTCTACTTTGTGGGAGAAGGACTGTCCTACATTGGAGGAGCTTAAAAGAAGATTTTTTTCAACTATTATAAAGGATAAGTAGCATTTTTCCTAATCTTTATCTTCTGTGGAGGTATTTTTAAAACATTTTGGCTATTTATTATTTGTCCTTTGGAAGTACATGTAGGAATTTGTTTGGCTTGAAAGTATTGATTCTCCCTAAGGGAGCCATAATTTGATTTCAGCTGCAGTAACAGCCTGTACTGATATTTTTATATTCGTATTCAGGCACCTGACATTTAAGTTTTATTTAAATATAGAGTTGTGAATAAAACCTGAACTAGTTATCACATAGCTTTTAAATACTGAGATTTAATTAATTCTCTCCAAGCATAACAGCAATACCTGGTCAAATCTGTACCCACATAGCTTTTGATATAGAATCTTATCTTCCCAAACTATGGCCATGAATAGTTTCCACTGAGTGATTTATAGTTTCCATTGAGTGATTTCTTAAAAAGAAGAAGAAGAAAAAAGGCACCTTTAAAGTGACTTAAACAGTCAAAGAGATGAAATGGCTTGCATGACTGAATGCTAGAGATGCTAGAGGTAGAGCTGGTTTCAGGATGGATTTGATCCAGTTGCTCACCAAGATCAGGATTCCCTCTGCATGTGTCTGCCATTGGTAATGTCAGCTTCACTTCCAGAGATCCTATTTTGGCTGTCCACAACTGCATGGGCTATATTTCCAATCACATCTAAGAATAGAGAAAAATGATGGTGACTCAAAGACTTTCCAGAAAAGAGAGGACAATTCTCTCCCAGAAATTCCTCCACAAACATTGTCTACAGGCTCACTGCCCACCCCTGATACAATAGCTCTGGCCAGGAAATGGGAACTCATCATTAGGGTAGACCTAAGGACATGCCCCATCTCAGTAGCCAGAAATGAAATCAGTTCCTCCCAGTGAGTGGATATGCATATAAAAATCAGGGCTCCTAAGGCAAAGGAAGACAACATCATTTGTTGGGGGAGAGGAGAGGGATACTAGTGTACTGAATTTGAATCCAGGCCCTACCACCTGTTAGCTGAATGACCAAGGGCAAATCACTTTGCCTCTCTTGTTGACTACCAAGTAGGTCAATAATTTGCTTAACTGCTTATATCACAAGGTTTTTCTACAATCCATCGCTTAAAACTAAGCATTTATCATATGCTACCTTTGTGTCAGGTATGTGGAACTGGAAATAAACAGAAGTAAGTACCGTATTTTCCGGCGTATAAGACGACTGGGCGTATAGAAGATTTTCCTGGGTTAAAAAGTCGTCTTATATGCCGGGAAATATGGTAAAATCATATTCTATTTTCTAAGAGCTGGCAATTCAGGAAAGAAACCAAGAACTCAAAAATGGTGGTAACAGATAGTTGAGATAAGTTACATAAAAGGATGTGTTTCTCGTAGATACAGAGAACAGACTGACAGCTGTTAGAGGGAAGGGGGTTTGGGGGGGCTCAGTGAAAAAGGTGAAGGGATTAAGCAAAAATAAATAAATTCATAGACACAGACAACAGTATGGTGATTACCAGAGGAAAAGGGAGTTGGAGGAGGTAGAAGAGGGTAAACGAGGGATAAATGGTGATGGAAGGAGACTTGATTTTGGGTGGTGAACACACACTACAATATACAGATGATGTCTTATAGAATTGTACATCTGAAACCTATGTAATTTTATTAACCAATCTCACCCCAATAAATTCAATAAAACTTATTTAAAAAGATGTTTCCTAAAATGACATTTTTCTAATTAAGTATTCTTTAATAGCAAGCACAATTTACTGTTTTTCAAATCCTATATGAAATTTATTCAATTTTTCTAGATAGTCATTCATTAATGACAAGTGTCAACTATAATTAATAAATAGACAAAAAACTACCCAAAACAGAATGAGTAATCAACCAAATGTCAACTATAAAGTGTGCAAATTATATGTTATCAATTCTCTAACATGTCAGATAATGGAGAGGAGTAGAGGTGAGAACCATCCAAAAATAACTGAAATTTTTCCTTGGATGTATTTTTGTGCATACAGCGAAGTATGTGACAACTGAATATCCTGTGACATTTTTATTATCAGGTCACAAACGACCCTCACTGTGGAAACCTAGGAAGTTGCCATCTGCCAGCCCCCACTGTGGTTCAGCTCTTTCCTGGAGTGAAAATAGACAATTTTCCTCTGTTCTAAATAGAGTTTCTTCTCCTGCAACAAAGGTGCAGCTAAAATTTTGCTTTTCAAAAATCTTTAATGGGTTAACAGTATGTAAGCAAAATATCCCAATAACTCCCACCCTTAGAGGGAGCCAAGGCACCTTAGCTAAGCCACCCAAATTGCCTTCTCCCTTCATCTCACAGGGCCTGCTTTCTTTCCAACTCTGCGTCTTCAGAATTTTGAATACCCTGCTTTTTATTTAATGTTTCCCCCTGTTGTTAAATAATGTCACAGTAAGATAACAATTCTGTAAAACGGAGTAGTCCAGCCAAATTAATACTAGATAGAAGGTATATATTGTTTTTGCACCAAAGAATCGGAGAAAAATGTTCACCACCATTTGTAGTTATAGCTGCTGGTAACTTCCTTCTGTCCTTGGGAAAGGCATAAATAAAAGTCCCCTGTGGGAGACGGAAGTAATGCTCATGAGCACCTCTGGTCTTTAAAGTGGAATCTGCAGCAGTGGAGCCAATGTCGTTTCTGCCAGGCTGTGTGGGCCTGGAGGCAGAGCCCTGTCTTTTCCTGCCCACGTCCCCAGTGTGCAGCTCAGATTTCAACCTCAGCAAATGTACGACCGGTCGATTTTAGTTTTTCCAGGAGGTTTGTAAACCAACCCAGATTAGAGGTGAATAAGAAAACAATGATATAAATAAATAAAAAACAGGACTGAGATGGAGATTGGGGAAGATTACAACTAAAATATTATCTCAAGAGGAAAAGGGAGTGGTTGGGCAGGGCTCTTTTAGAACACCTAGCATTGGAAAAAGAAAAAGTCCTCAGCGTTTCAGGAATGATAGAGGTGGAAAAAAGCATTCAGGCCTCTTGAGTCAACCCCTTTATTTTGCAGATGACAAGAGAGATCCATAGAGGGAAGTAACTTGCCTGCCGTCTCTGAGTCCACTAGAGGCAAAGGTGAGACAATGAACAATTTCATCCCCCTAGTCAGTCCCATCTGCTCCACAGGGCGGTGGCCACTTTCCCTGTCCCAGGCATCCAGAATAAGCCTGGCTTGTCAGAATAGAGGGATTATTGCAAAACCAAGTACCACCTCAGGGTTTATGTCAAAGCTTCACTGATTACTAGTATTTCCAGGGCTCGGGCTTACTCTCCAGTTAGGAATATAATAAAATAAAATATTACCAGTTAGAAATAAGAATATAATGAGGCTCCTTCTACTCACATTTTGCCCTGACACACTAAAGTCCAATGTGGGAGACCATAGTCCAGAGCCCCTGCAAAGAAGGGCCAAAAAGGAACACGATTCCTCAAAACTCTTCTTGCAAGTTTTTAAGGATTCAGTTTCCAAAAGGCCTAGAGTAACTAGAAATACTTTGCTGGTATGATGCAAGTTCAAATCACAAGGAGTCTGTACAAGGAGAGATGTTGCCATGCACATTCGTAGGCTACAGCAGAATCATGGAGTAAAGGAGGGATGGCATTCATCAGGAACCAGCAATCCTATAAAATTATGTAGCAAAACAAATCAATGAAAAACTACTTAATCATGTGACTTTTCTCACATGTAGTTCAAATATATACTTTAAACTAGAGGCCGGTGCACAAAATTCATGCACGGGGGAGGGGGGGTCCCCTCAGCCCTGCCTGTACCCTCTGCAATTTGGAACCCCTGCACCTTTTTCTTATCTAGCTAACCTCTTCACATTAAAAAAAATTAATTGAAATACCGCCTACTCTAGGAAATCATCTTTGAACAAATCTCTTTACAATCTGTATTAAGTATTTTCATAGTATACCATTCTTTTTCTTTAGCAGCAACTTAGAGTGGATGCAATGTGCTTCTCATTCTTGCATCTGAATTTTTTCTTGTTGCTCTTGCAATAGCAAAACTTATCCAATTTACATTTGCTCTTCAAGGGCTTATATTTGGTTCAGTTTCTAGTTGGCTCCCTGCTTGTTTTTTTAAGCAATAAATTTGGGTTGTGATAGTAAGCCTCACTTGTAATCAAGCCTGTAGGTCTCCCTATCTGAATATTTCTATAATACCTATCACTTTAGCATACCAGAGATTGTGTTCATTTATAGAAAATAACAATAAATGTCACCTGATCATTTGATCTTCTAGTAATATTTTATAGCAAGATATATTATTCTAGTAATTTAACTATTACAAAACTGAGGCATATAGAAATAGATCACATTGAACAATAAAGAATGACTCAAATATCAAAGCATGGTACACCTAGGGCCTTCCTTGTCCTGTGCCTCAGATATCATAGCATAGTACATAGTTCACATGGAACTCAGCTTCCTTTAAAGTAGGAAGGGGTCCCATACTCATGAAGCAGCTACTTCCACACATATTTTTTTTATTTAATTCACAGCACATACTCTTTGTACTAATTATTGGAAAATCACCCTAGCAATTGCCTCTGTTCCTCTCTGTATTGTTGCCTTACATTCTGATGTTATTACTGCGCTTTTATCATCCACTCACTCTAATAAGATTGTGAGTTTTTTAAGGACAGAGATCATAACTTGAGCTTGTGTTTCTCTGTCATGGTGCCTAGATAAATATTCAAATGCCATCCAGTCCAAATGACTGTGATGAGAGAGGCCCACCGTTGCTGGAGACCTCTGATTTTTATTTAAGGGGCCTCACTTGTTCTGTGCCTTTACAGAGGGGTGAGTAGGGGCTGAGGAAATTTGGAGAAACCCAGACAGAATTCTCCTCTTGCAAGATTTTGCTAAGCTGGCTCCCGGGACCGCCAGGCATTTGTTCGATTAAAACCCGGACACACAGCAATAACAAAGGCAGTCTCCTACTGCTAATGCGTGGGGATCAAACCCCAGCCTGCAGGAACTCACCCCCACAGTCAGAACCAGGCTGATGGGTGGACCTGGGCTGGTGCTCCTAACTCTGGGGAGAGGGAGACTTCCCGTAGCTGCAGGCTAGAGGCCCCAGACTCCGCGCCTGAACAGGTCCATAGCGCAGACTGGTCAGCAGAGCAGCTTCTTCACCCAGAACTGAGAGTGGCTTGGTCTCTTCACTGCGGGACCACCGGGCGGCTTGGCTTGGCCTGGCCCCAGCAGCCCAGCTAGGCAGCCGCAGGGCTGCTGGGGACCAGCCCCCCTGTGGGTTTGTGTCTCCGCTCTGGCCCCTCTGCATGTTGTTCTCTCTGGCTCCAGGGCGGGCCGCCCTGTGTGTTTTTCTCTCCTGCTCCAGGCCCGTTCCCGGCCCCTCCTCCTGAGCTGGTCATGACTGTTACGGTGTCCTGGCCTAATTTGCATATTACCTTTTATATATATAGATATCTACAAACACCTAAGTTGTACAGTAACTGCAATCTACAAGATGGTTATTGTTTAATAGATGCTAAAGCAAATAAATGAGTAGCAACTGCTTCTATTCACGTAGTCAATTACTCAATCCTGCATTGATCAGACCAAGTGACTAGTGTATCAGGCACTGCACTTGAAGATGGGTACAAAGATGAATAAGAAATAAGCCTTCTTTTATGGCACTCCAATTCCACACGAGGGTGGATGATAAACATTAAATTACTATGTTGCAATGAGAAAAGTATTCTAGTAGAAGAATGACACAGGATCAGTGGAGATTGGAAGACTGAGGGAATCCTCTCTGATATGTGAGAATATTCATACAATTAGAGTTCTGATGCCAAAAGCTTCTTGTTGGCTCATTTCATAAACTAACAGTCATGCAATTTTCTCTCTTTAATGGTAAAACCTGCAACAACATTAATTCTAAATTTCCCTGGTTGGTACTTAATAAACACTTATAGAATTAATTATGCCTTTCCCTCCCTGATCTTCCACCTCTTTTAACCCAGAAAGGCCCTGAATTTATCTTATTAGCTATAAGAAAGTATCCTTGTAAATGAGCAAAATTATGCATTGCAGTCTGTAATAAATAGATTTCTGTATAGTGTCAAGAAACTTGAAATACTTATAGTTCAACTCATCTCAGGTTAACAGAGGAATTTTAAACATGTTTGATAGATTGATAGGTACATACATATACTTTTTTAAATCACAGAATTTAGGGGAAAGGGGGGACTTCCTTATTTTCAGAAAAATAAACTGAGACCAATACTGTTTGAATGAAATAACCAACCTCATAAAATTAGTTTTGGGAGATACTTGCAACCTCTAATTATTGTAACTGTCGCCAGAACTCACAGTCACTGCCTCTAATTCAGTGAAGATTTTAGATCCAACTCACTTTCTTTCTACTTTTCTCATAATTCTTGGAATTTCAATGTCCCATGTAATAGGAAATACATTCAACTCATTAGACTGCCAATCTTACTCTTCAACAAGGATCTTGTCGTGCATCTTACCTCAGCGTCACCCCTTTCCATGGTCACACCTTTATCCCCAAAAATTACCAACAGGTGCATCCCATCCAAAATCCCAGTTCCAAACATCCCACTCTCCTTCCACCAACTCATTGCCTCTTATATCCCAAACCCACCAATGTTTGACCCTACTGGCACCTCATCTCCATGATTTATTTCCCCTGCTCACAGCCTGACTTCTCTTCTCATGCAGCTCAATTTTCATGGTCAATATTATAAGCACTTCTTCACAAACATTTTCAATTTTCATCTCTCCTTTAGTTATAACTGCCCAAAAAACTCCAACCTTGACCAAATCTCTCTCTCTCTCTCTCTCTCTCTCTCTCTCTCTCTCTCTCTTTCTCTCTCTCTCTCCTGTCTCCTCCTCCCACTCCTCACAGGCACCTGTGCAACTGAAACTGGATATGCCTAAAGGAAAACACAGTCACGGTGACTGGTCCTTCTCTAAAATCATGACCACAAACAACAGTCTGACCCTCATGTTGCTTGTTATGCACTTTTATCAACTATTTCATATGGAAGCAGGAATTTTAGTGGGACATAGGCAGGCTTAGGGATTTTTTAGAATTGGGGTCCATGGGAAGAAGCATGGGGCTGCAGACTGGGAGAAGGTACATTTCCATAACACAAGGAAGCCAGGTGCAGTTACATTTCCATAAGACAAGGAGGTAGCAACAGGTATCTATACTAATAAAAGAGAAACATGCAAATTGACCATCACTCCGCTATGCCCACCAGCCAATCAGGAGCAAGTATGCAAATTAACCCAACAAAGATGGCAGCATCCATGAAGCTGGAGTGAGCAGGAGGCTTGGTTTGCCCCCAGCAATGGAGGAAGCCAAGCTTCCTGCCCGCCCTGGCCAGCTCTGGCCTCCGCTCAAGGCTACAAAGTTTCAATTATAGAAGATAAATAAATCCTAGATACCTGCTTCTAGCCGGCCCTGGCCTCCGCTTGAGGAAGTGCTGAAAAAAAAAAAAAAGGAGGGGCTGGGAGCCTGGATCACTGGGGGGCATGGCCAGCCTGAAAACAGCCCTCAGCTCCTTACCCAGGCCAGGCACCCCAGTGGGGACCCCCACCCCAAAGGGGGTGTGGCCAGCCTGAAAACAGCCATCAGCCCCTCACCCAGGCTGGCCAGGAACCCCAGTGGGGACCCCAACCCTGAAGGGGTTTGACAAGCCTGAAAACAGATCTCAGCCCCTCACCCAGGCTGGCCAGGCACCACAGCGGGACCCCCCAACCCTGAAGGGGCTGTGGCCAGCTTAAAAACAGCCTTCAGCCCCTCACCCAGGCTGGCCACACACCCCCAGTGGGGACCCTCACCACACGGGGTCATGGATGGCCTGCAAACCACCACAGGCCCCTCGCCCAGGCCTCCCCATGCCCCAAGGAACCCCCACCCTGATCCGGGACACCCTTCAGGACAAACCAGCTGGCCCCCACCCATGCACCAGGCCTCTATCTATACTAATAAAAGAGTAATATGCTAATTAGACTGGCAGACCTTCCAGGAGATCTGGACAAAGCCATGGTGGGGGTGCCAAGGTAGAGGAAGTTAGAGGCCAAGAGGGGAGGGCAGTTGTGGGTTATCAGGCTGGTGCGGGGCAGGGCCATTGGGGGTAAGCAGACCAGCAGGGGGGCCAGTTGGGGGCAAGCAGGCTGTCAGTGGGGGTCAGTTGGAGGTGATCAGGACATTGGGGGGGCAGTTTGGAGTGAGCAGGCCAGCAGGGGGGCAGTTGGGGGTGAGCAGGCTGGCAGGAGAGGCAGTTGGGGGCGAGCACACTGGCACAGGGCGCAGTTGGGAGTGAGCAGGCTGGTGGCAGGGGGGGGGGCAATTGGGGGTGAGGAGGCCAGCAGGCAGAGTGGTTAGGGGCAATCAGGCAGGCAGGCAGGTGAGCAGTTAGGAGCCATCAGTCCCGGATTGCGAGAGGGATGTCTGACTGCCGGTTTAGGCCCAATTCCTGTAAACTGGCAGTAGGACATCCTTCGAGGGGTCCCAGATTGGAAGAGGGTGCAGGCCAGGCTGAGGGACACCCTCCCCCTCCACCCCCCGTGCATGAATTTCGTGCACCTGGCCTCTAGTATTTACATAAGACAAGGGAACTGGAAGTAGCCAAGAAAGATCATATTTACAAAATAAAGAGAAGGAAGCCCTTCATTCAGAAGGAGGAGAAGAAAGCCCAAAGGGAATAGGAAAACAATAAGGAAGGAGCGGGGAGAACCTCACATGTCCCATGTGAGGTTCAACCTTTGAGCCCAGGAGTTACTATAGTAACCAGTCTAAGGGAATAGTGACCAATCAGAGGGGATATTGGGGCACCAGGGTCTGCAGCCTTTATAAGCCATAGGGAAAGGGAACCCAGTGGGACCCTTTTCCCCCTCCCTACATGAGAGTCAGTTCTGTGGGACTCTTCCCTCTCCCCACATGGGAGTCTATACTTGTTCTTCAATAAATCTCCACCTTTGCTCTACCACTTTCTGTCCATGGATTTATTCTTCGATTCCGGTGGACAAAGAATCTTGGTTCCAGTCCAAAAATTTGGTATCAATACCTTCTCTCTTCTCAAACCTCCCAAACCCCTTTCTTTCCTCAAGATTAGCTGATTGCTTCTTATTTCAATAAAAAAAAAAAATCCCTGTCAACAAATCTAATGATTTTTTGCACCTGCAGCCATATGCCTTATCTTCCCTTTTATAACAATGACCTTAGTCCTTGTGCATTATTAAATATCACTTCCTCCCATGATTTTCATTCTGCAAATATCTCCCTTTCTCCTGCATTACCAACTTTTCTTTCTCTACTGATTCATTTTCATCAGCATTTAAACATGCTTCCATCTTAAAATATCTCTGTTGTCTTCACATTCTCCTCTAGTCACTGTATCATTTCTCTGTTCTCATCAAAGTCACCTATGACCTCCATATTGTCAAAGCCAATGATGAATTTTTGTTCTTCATCTTACTTATCAGCAGGGTTTGATACATTTGATCATTGTTTACTTCTTGAAATATTTCTTCACTTGTTTCTAAATAATGTACTCTTGTTCTCCTCCTTCAATCTTGTTCACTCAGTCTCAGCCTCTTTGATGGATCCTTTTTTTCCTGCCAATTTATAAGTGTAATGATGTCCCAGTGCTTACTTCTTGGATCTCTTCTCTACCTACTACTGCTGTGATGATCTCCGTCTGCTGGCTTTAATGCTATCAATATGCCAATGAATCATTAATTTATATATCTAGTCCTATCCGGAACTTCAGACACATATATCTAACCTACATTTCTACTGGGAGTTACCTGAAGCTTTCCAAAACAGAACTTTACCCCTTCTCAAAATAAGTGTGACTTTTCTCCCTTTTCTTCCTTGTCTCAGTAAATACAAAACTGGATTCATTTGGTTGTTCTGGCCAAATCTTAGGAATCATTTTTTATTTATTTCTTCTACTGCATCTCACATCCAATCTATAAGTAAATCTTGTTGACTCTATTTTCCAAACATTTCCAATTCTATCTATCTCCATCACCTCCAACTCTACCCTCTGGACTATACAGGATTTGTTTCTTAACTGCTCTTCTTCTTCCACTCTCACATTCTTACAATTTATTTTCCACAGAACCACCAGACTAAGCCATTTAAAATATAAGTTGAGTTATGTCACTCTAGTTAAATAAACCCTTTCAATGGCTTCCTATATTTCTCAAAGTAAAATTAAAAGTCTTTATAATGGCCTATAAGCCCCAACATGATCTGGTTCGCAGCCACCTCTCTGACTTCATCCTGAATGTCTGTGTCTTACAAAAATTTATATGTTAAAATTTTAATGGCTAATGTGATAGTATTAGGAAGTCAGGCCTTTGGGAGGTACTTAGGTCCTGAGGTGGAACCCTCATAAATGGGATTAGTGCTCTTATTCCCCAGAGAGCTCCCTCTCGTCTTCTGCCATGTCAGGATACAGCCAGAAGGTGCCAGCTCTGAACCCGGAAGAAGGCTCTCACCAGAGAGTTAACATGCTGGTGCCTCCATCTTGGACTTCCAGGCTCCAGAACTGTGAGAAATACATTTCTGTTGTTTACAAGTACCCCAGTCTGTGGTATTTTGTTTTAGCAGCCCAAATTGACTCAGTCCATAAATGTAACAAGTTTGGTTTTCATAAGCCCTGTCCAGCTGCAATGAATGAAGAGTTGAGCTTTATACCAGGTGAAGAGAACCGAGGGGAGCAATGCCATTGATGATTGATGCATCACAGACCACAAATTCTCAGTTGAGCAGAGAGGGACAGAGCAAAGGTGGTACTTGAGGTCTCAAAGGGATCAAAGAGTTATTGGAGTTAGATCCCATAGGAAATGAGTTGGGGTACCTGAAGTGGGAACTTTGGGTAAAATATAATTATTAGTAACAAGGTCAAGACTATGAACAAGGGGAACAAGATGGGTGGGATCTAAGGCCATTCCAGGAGGGGAGGTAACAAACTGGGAGGCCAATGTGTTAAAAGCATCCTCTATGTGGATATTTCTATCACAAGAAAGATGGCAGGACTTGTGTTACAAAGAGGTGCAGCTGGGAAGGGGAAGGGGAAGGGGGAGGGGAAGGGGAAGGAGAAAGGGGAAGGGGAAAGGGGAAGGGGGAGGGGAAGGGGAAAGGGGAAGGGGGAGGGAAGGGGGAGGGGAAGGGGGAGGGGAATGGGAAGGGGAAGGGGAAGGGGGAGGGGAAGGGGAGGGGAGGGGAGAGGGAGGGGGAGGAGGAGGGGGAGGGCGAGGCGGAGGTCTTGCCAGGGATCCAAAAGCTCTGAGGTTCCCTTTTCACCCCCAAAACACATAGAAATCTGAGGCTGTACTTAATGTAGAATTCTTACTTTTTGATATATTCAAGGGGAGAGAAGACAAAAATGATAAACCTTCCTTCCCTAAGACCTTGTGGAAGTTCTCATTTTTATATTGAACTCTTATCAAAAGCTGCATAGCCACTGGACTAGACTGTATTACTGTCAGAGTTTTCTCTGGATTGTCCTAACCAGGCCTCTCCCTCCCAGAAGTCCCTGCAGGAGGAATACACTTCCTTCCCCAGATTTGGTCTCATGACTTGCTCAGCCAATAAAATCTGAGTGAAAGTAGCATGTGCCACTTTCAAGAGAAGTTTTAAGAGCCATTGCAATTCCACCTTCTCTCTCTTCCTTTTTTCTCAATCAGCACTATTCCATATGGGCATTGTCGTGCAAAAGCATACACAAGCTCTCGGTGAACACATGAGCATGGCTGTGTTTCAATAAAACTTTATTGACAAAAATAAGCATCTGAGCAGATTTGATCCTCAGTTAGACAGATACTCCTGAGAAAGTTAGTGTATGTTAGCCACTGGTTAAAAATACAGGCAATTAACTAAAATCAATTTTTTGCAAATTTTACTCACCCAGTATTATATTTACAATTTTTGTGTTAAAGATGACAGAGAAAATACTTGGTTGTATTAGTTTCCAGAACCCATTTATTTATAAGGCCTAAATGGATGAAAAGGCAAAGGGTAGCAGATTTAATATTTCTTGACAAGTTGGAAAAAAACTAGAAATATCTCTTTTTGCACAAATCTTTCAAAAGTAATTGAGAGGACATGGGAAAAGAGAATCAGAGAGGTAAGATAAATGGCTGAATTAGGGATAAAAAGGAAGGAATGAAAACATGAAGAGAAAATAATATGAATGTGAGAGAAAATGGAGAGAAGCTAGAACTTCTGTAGTTGTTTTTTGCAGCACCAGGACCGGAAAGTATGCTTGTTCCTCTACTGCCACCTTCAGTTCTTTCAGGATCCTGGTTTATTTTTGCAGTTTTCACTCATGGGGTTAAACTGTCCAGGATGCACCTCTTATGAGTGCTTTTCCAGTTTTTACTTTAACTACATTTTGCTGAAATCCACAGGATTAAAAAATGGCAGGACTTAAATAAACTGTTTTTTAATGGAGGCAGAGAGAAGAAAACAAGATCAATGATTGAGTATAAATCGGGGTCAAGGTTAATGTTGAGGTGGGGGTCCAGGAATAGAGGTAGTTAGCAAACAGAGCCTAATTCTATAAATTAGAGAACTGAGTTTGTAAGCAGTTGGGCAATTCTACAAAGTGGCAAGGTAAATCCATAGGCTATTAATATGACTACATCTGGAGGTGTGAAATGCAAGCAAACTTATGGCACAACAAATAGTTCTGGGCAGATCTGGGATAATAAATCAGGGCCTGATCCTGTCCCCTGTACTTTATTATGCCTGGTCAAGGGATTAGTGGTAATTAGATCACAGGGATATAACCTTGATAGGAGGGGCAGAGACACAGAAGGGCTGGTACCCACCCCCCACCAAAAAAAAAAAAAAAATCGGGAGGGATCCCAGCTGGAATGGCTCAGTGGTTGAGCATCCAACCCATGAACCAAGGGGTCACAGTTTGATTCCTGGTCAGGACACATGCCCAGGTTCTGAGCTCGATCCCCAGTGTGAGGCATGCAGGAGGCAGCCAATCAATGATTCGTGCATGGGTGTGGTCCCTAGGCCTGGCCAGCAATCAGGGCCTATCAGGTTCCCTGCCTCCCCGCCTCCTTCTTCCCTTGATGCCCGCACACCTCCACCACGTGGTTCCCTGCCTCCCCTCTTTCTTCTCTCACTGCCTGCATCTGCCGCCACCACCCCCAATTCCCCATCCCAGCCCAGGGCCCAGCCCAAATCAGGCAATAGGGGCCTGTGGCTGGGGAAGAGACAAGGGGAGGGACCCAGGAGGTTGGCTGCCAGCCCCGAGGAGGGAGCCAGCCATCAGCCCCCCTGGGAAAGGGGCCATGTCCACCGCCACCCACCCCTGGTTTCCCATCCCAGCCTGGGGGCCTAGCCCTGATCAGGCAATGGGGCCTGCTGGCCGGGAGGGAGGGACCACGGGAGGTTGGCCAGCAGGCCCCATCAGCGAGTGGGGCCTGCAGGCTGGGGGCAGCTCCTGCGTTGAGCGCCTGCCCCCTGGTGGTCAGTGTGCATCATAGCCACCGGTCATTCTGGTTGTTCCATCGTAATGGTCACTTAGGCTTTTATATATATAGATGTTTCTATCTCTCTCTCCTCTCTCCCTTTCTCTCTATATAATCAATATATAAATATATATATATATTTTTTAAAAATAACCTTTAAAAAAATCACAAGGGATATCTTGGCTGTAGAGGTTCCCCCCGAGGAGTGAGGGGTTCCAGCCCACACCAGGCCCCTGGGTTCCAGTGACAGGAAGAGAAGGCCCCATAATTTCTGACTGTGAAAACCAGTGGGAATTGAGATTGAGTGAGACAGAGAGCTTCCAGAGTCCCAGGCAGTTCTTCTTAAAGGGTCTGCACACGGACTTGCTCTGACTCACTTCCTCTGAGTTCCAGTGCTAGGGCAGTAGCTCAAAAGGCACAAGGGACATATGAAGAGGAACTGAATTGTCTGGCAGCTTTCTACCAGACAGAAGGGTTGGCATTGTTCCTTTTTTATCTCTCCCCCTATGGAGCCAGCAGGCAGCCACCATTTCCGAGTCTCCATTAACCTGGCTGTCACTCTTTGCCCCACCTTAGTGATTCCTTGAGATCCCACTTCATTCAAACTGTGTGCCTACACAAGCTGTTTCCAAATAAATGGTCTGTTTTTACTCATGCTTCAGACTTTTCTAAATTATCTCAAACAAGCAGCATCTGACCTTGGCCTACTCTGTACTCTTATTAAGAGGTCCCGGGCCCAGCATTAGCACCAGTGGTCTTGGTTCACAGCTTGGCCTCTCCTGGGAACCTCCACACCCAGAACAAGTAGCTCAGATCACTTTGTGGCTCATTCTGGGTGGTTCAGGCAGAATAAGCAGCAGCTGACCTTGGGCTGCACCTCTAAGAGGCCCTAGAAACAGCAAATCTTGTGGACAGCCTCAGAGCATCACCCAACCACCTCCACAAGCAACAAGGGGTGGGGGGGGGTGGATCAGTGGACACCAGAGCCCCTAAAGTAAGTCCTGCTCTATGGGGTGGGGCCCTGCACAGCTGATCCTCCATGGTGGTCAGTGGTCACAACCAGTCCTCACAGTCTTTTGGCCTAGGGGTAAATCCCACCCATTGACATGCCAACAGAAATCAAGGCTCAAATACAACAGGAGGTTCCACACAGCCTACACAGAGGGATGCATCTGAATGCCCAGCTCAGGTGAATGGGGAGGCTGTGCCACGAGACCCTACAGAACACCTACTTCATTAGGCTACTCTATCAAACCTGAAAGATGTAGCAGCTCTACCTAATATATAGAAACAAACACAGGGAGGCTGCCAAAATGAGAAAGAAAAGAAACATGTCCCAAATGAAATAACAGAACAAAAATCCAGAAAAAGAACTAAACAAAATGGAGACACTCAATCTACCAGATGCAAAGTTCAAAACACTGGTTATAAGGCTGTTCAATGAATTTAGGGGATGAGTAGATGAACTTAGAAATAACTTCAATAGCATAAAAAAGACATGAAAACCATAAAAAAAAAAGAGCCAGTCAGAAATGAAGGATATACTAACTGAAATGAAGAATAATTTACAGGGAATCAACAGTAGACTAGATGAAACCAAGAATAAAATTAGCAACTTGGAATATTAGGAACCAAAAAATAACCAATCAAAACAGCAAAGAGAAAAAGATACCAAAAGCATGAGGATAGTGTAAGGAGCCTCTGGGATAACTTCAAGAGTACCAACATTCTCACCATAGGGTGCCAGAAAGAGAAGAGAGAGAGCAAGAAATTGAAAATCTATTTGAAAAAATAATGACAGAAAACTTCCCTAATCTAGTGAAGGAAATAGATACACAAGTCCAAGAAATACAGAGTCTCAAACAAGATATACCCAAAGACACATCATCATTAAAATGCAAAGGTTAAAGACAAAGAGAAAATCTTTTTTTTTTTTTTTACATTTTTTATTAAATTTCCTGGGGTAACATTGGTTAATAGGATCATATAGGTTTCAAGTGTACATTTCTATGATACAAGATTGCACTGTGAGCCCACCACCCAAATTCAAACCATCTTCCATCACCATATTTTAGGCCAACTCCCGATCCCCAGTGGTTAGAGCATCGGCCCATGTACTGAAGGGTTGTGGCTTCGATTCTTGATCAAGAGCATATACCTGGGTTCCAGGTTTGATCCCCAGCCCCCTGGTTGGGGCACACCTGGGAGGCAACCAATGGATATGTCTCTCTCACATCAATGTTTCTCTCTCCTCTCTCTCTCTCTCTCTCTCTCTCTCTCTCTCTCTCTCCTTCCACTCTCTCTAAATATCAATGGAAAAATATCAGGTAAAGATTAACAAAAAGTAATAATAATAATAATAATAATAATAATGGAGCTAATTGTCTTTAATAGACAGCAATTCATGACATCATTGTTAAAATCCCAGCACCATTAAATCTCTTTGTTTTGTTTTTCACATGGGAAATCTGCACAACCTTCATTGTCATTTTTCCAATTCAAACATTGCTTAGATTATCTGCTGGCCAAGAGGGAAATAGGTCAGTAATCAATACTCTGAAATCTTAAGCCCATGCTATCAACAAAGATAGTAGATACTAACTGTTGGAAGAACAAAAACATTTTCAGTGAAGAATAAATTATTTTCCTAAAAATACAGTTGAAGGCAAGCCAAAGTGCAATGCCAATTTTTGATGTAAACAAATTTACAATATACTCTATGTTGTTGGCTCTATTACTATGTAAATCATTTTCTTTCTAACCCAAGACTCTTCTTTATCTGAGTAGCCTAAGCTTTAAGAATGAAAGAGACAGATTTCCTTTTCTGGCACTTTGGGTGTTGGAAAAAATCTCAAGATGCTCCTGCTATAAAACTAAAGGAAATAAAGTAAGAGAAATCTATAGTGGCCAAAAATTACTGAGAAACTTAAACTAAAAATATAAGAATAAACTGATAATACTAGGCAGTTCTTCTAATGTTTTGTATGTATTTTTTTTAATTTGTCTTTATTGTTAAAAGTATTCCAGATGTCCCCTTTTATACATTTAGGGGTCATTTCTATAGTTTGTGTTGCATGTCTTTACAATCAAAAGGTTAGATTCTTAATCACCACATGAGTAACGAATAAGGCCTAAAGCCCTTTTGGGAAAAAAAGGTGATAGAATTGAGGTTCCTGAATCAAGAACGGTTCCAGAAGGTTTTACCCACCTGCAAAAGGTACACTGGAAAAATAAAATGCCATCCCAATGGAAGACTGTGTATCTTTGCCTAGGCTTGGGATAGAAACATAATTACCCCCACTCACCCACCCAAAATGTATCATAGTGAGTCTATTCCATTGTCCAGAGATGTCTGAGAAAAAAAATCTAGCAACAACAAAAAATGTTCTGCCAAGCTGGAAATATACTTGGCAGTGAGAGATTAAAAATTGCTCTGGAGGATGTACAAGATCCCCACCAATAGTTCCCACTTAAGATGAGTTCACAATTCAAAATTTACAAATAAATAAAGAAACCACACTGAAAATCTACTGATCAACAGATGGCAGAACTTCAGACAGTAAACTATGGGAGACAAGAACCAAGTATGCTGAAATTAAGACAAAATAAAAATTGAGCACATGAAAAAATAATTAAATAGATTTGAAAAAGAATAAAATACAAGTTATATAAATAAAATATAGTCATTTAAATTAAAACTTAATGGAAATGTTAAACAGCATATCAGACATAGTTGAAAAAAATTAGTAAGAGAGAACTTAAATCTAAGAAAATTACATAGAAGGCAAAACAAAGAATAAAGGATGTGAAAAATATGAAAAAGAAGTCAAGAAACTTGGAAGGTAGAATTAGAAGATCCAACATATTTCTTTTTCTTAATTTCTAATTGTTTTTAATAAGAATTTATAACATTGTCAGCTCTCTAATATGGCATTAATAGTGACCAGCTTAAAATCGCTTGCAGGTTAAAGGCACTATGATGCTCTGTATTTTATTTTTTTATTTTTTTTATTTCTTTATTGATTAAGGAATTACATATATGTCCTCATCCACCCATTACCCCCCAACCCCCCCCCCACTCATGCCCTCACCCCCTGTTGTCTGTGTCCATTGGTTAGGCTTATATGAATGCATACAAATCCTTTGGTTGATCTCTCCCCCTTACCCCTCTCCTCCCCTACCTTCCCTCTGAGGTTTGACAGTCTGATTGATGCTTCTCTGTCTCTGGTGGATTAAAAAACTGTGGTACATCTACACAATGGAATACTATGCTGAGGTAAAAAAGAAGGAATTCTTACCATTTGCCATAGCATGGATGGAACTGGAGAGCATTATGCTAAGTGAAATAAGCCAGTCAGAGAAAGATAAATATCGCATGATCTCACTCATTTATGGAATATAATGATCCAACATATTTCTAATATGATTTCCAGAAAAAGAAAATGAAAAGAATACAGGAAAGATAATATTCAGAGATAATGCATTAACTTTCCCCAGAATTGATAATATCCTGATCCCTCAAGAAGCAAAACAAACTAATAAAAATTCACTCATTCCCAGCATAGAAAATTCCATTCAATAAGTTTTACAAGAATAATTTGTTAGTTGTATCAAAAAATAAAATAAAATTAGATCCCTATCCCACACAATTTGCAAAATTCTATGGCAGATATATTTAAAGCAAAATGTTTAGAAATAGCTTTATTATCCCTAGGTATGAAAAACTTTATTAAACAAAATACTTTTAAAATAATTAACAAATTATTTGCTAGATAACATTTAAAAATCAAAAACCACAGAAAAAATATTAGTGGCTAATATTATAAAGAACTTCTATAAATCACTAAGAAGATAAATAACTGCCCAGCTGGCATGGCTCAGTGGCTGAGTGTTGACCTACAAACCAGAAGGTCACGGTTTGATTCCAGGTGGGCACATGCCCAGGTTGCAGGCTTGATCCCCAATGTGGGGCATGCAGGAGGCAGCTGAGAATTCTCTCTCATCATTGATGTTTCTATCTCTCTCTCCCTTCCTTTCTGAAATCAATAAAAATACATTTTTAAAAAATAATATAAATAACCTTTAAAAATGAACAGAAATATATAACATAATTCTCAGAGTAAGAAACCTGAATGACCAATAAACATAAAAAGTTGCTGGACTTCAGTAGCAATTGGAGAAATGCCTATTAAAAGAATAAGGCATGCTATTTCATACTCATCAGATTGATAGAAATGAAAAATTCTGGTGACGAGTATTAGTGAGAAAGTGGAGCAATAGGAACACTCTGAGGGAAAACTGTAAAAGGCATCTTCTGGCACAACTACTTCAGAGGACAATTTAGCCATAGCTAGTCTTGGTAAAGATGTACGTACCCTATGACCCAGCAATTTCACTTCTACACACATACCCTTAAAGAGATTCTTGCATAAGAGAGATGGAGAAATGTTAAAGAATGTTTAATACAATATTCTTTTAAAACTGAAAAATTGGAAACAACCAACCAGTAGAACAGCTGAAAATTTTTTCGGTCTCTTCACCTAATAAAAATACCAAACATCAGTGAAAGTGAACAAAATAGAGCTACATCTGTCAACATGGTTAAATGTCAAAAATAAAAACAAAAAAGTTTTTGGAAAAGGATATATGCAGTATGATACAATCTATATACAAATTAAAGATATTCTAAAAATACCGTAATTTTTAAGGCTATATATGTATATGATAAAAGTGTAAAAACTGCCCTGACCGGTTTTTTCTCAGTGGATAGAGCGTCGGTCTTCGGACTGAAGGGTCCCAGGTTCGATTACAGTCAAGGGCATGTACCTTGGTTGCGGGCACATCCCCAGTAGTGGGTGTGCAGGAGGCAGCTGGTCGATGTTTCTCTCTCATCGATGTTTCTAACTCTCTATCCTTCTCCCTTCCTCTCTGTAAAAAAAAAAAAAAAAAAAAAAAAATCAATAAAATATATTTAAAAAAAGTGTAAAAACTGAGGACAGGGGCGAAGGGATCACAATAGGGTTTTATGGGGACTTCAATTGTGTTAGTGATCTTATTACACCAGGTGACCAGTATACTGGTCACCTTAGTATACTTAGTATACTAAGTATTCATTATACTGTCATCTATATATTAAATAGGTCTATGATATTTCATAATTTAAACAAATAACTAAAAAAGAGATATAAACACCCACACTCTTTAAAATAAAACCTTGAAACAATTTCTGAGTTGTGCTGAGAAATAAGCTGGTTTCCATTCCTGGGCCTTGTGAAGCTCTCAGGGAAAGAGAAGAAGGCACATCTGAGACGGTTTAGCTAGTAAACAAGCCCTTACTACCTTTAAGTCATTTTACATGTATGTGAAATATTTTAGATTTTGGCATCTCCATTAAAGCTCCCTGACAGTAATCAAGCCTAATAAACCGAGGTGAAGACATCAATTACATTAAGAAATGTCTTGTTTTATTCATCTTGATATAACTTAAATCTCCTAGGTTCCCAAACCAGAATGATAAAATGGAAATAGGACATTTTAAACAAATTTGCTCAAGAGTACCTATGAGCTTCTCTCACAAACAAGGGGACCACATTTTCACTTAAAATATTTATCGAACACAATACGCAATGTATTTATGTATATAGGTTTCTCCTCTTTTCATCTCAAAAGCATGTGAAACAGCTGAACCTCTCTCCTATATAATAAAAGCCTAATATGCTAAGTGTCTGGTCATCCAGTCGTCCATTCAACCAATCAAAGCCTAATATGCCAATGATATGCTAAGGCCGCACAACTGCTTGCTATGACATGCACTGACCACCAGGGGGCAGACACTCCAACTGGTAGGTTAGCTTGCTGCTGGGATCCGGCCAATAGGGACTGAGCGAAAAGGGCCAGACATGCCCTGGAGCCCTCCCACGGTCCCTCCCCGACTGGCCAACCGCCTGCATCCCTCTCAGACCCTGATCATGCACCAGTGGGGTCCCTCGACCTGACCTGCGCCCTCTCGCAATCCGGGACCCCTCGGGGAGATGTCGGAGAGCCAGTTTCGGCCCAATCCCACAGGCCAGGCCAAGGGACCCCACTGGTGCACAAATCCGTACACCGGGCTTCTAGTTATGAATAAAATGAAGTCAGGTACTAAGTGCAAGACAAAGTGTATTAGACAATATCTACACACAAGTAGTTACAAAATAATTTACAATACCTTTGATCCAAACATTACAAGTTCATATTCTCCATATGTATAATAACCGGACACTTAAATGGCTGGCAGCTAGAAATATACAGGGAGCAAATCCCATCAGTGTCAGACATGATATCCATGAGCTCTTTTTTAAAAGGAAATTTAATCTTTATTGTTGAAAGTATTATAGATGTCCCCTTTGTTGTTGTTGTTGTTGTTGTTTTCCCATTGACCCCCTCCTCCCTGCACCTGCCTCCATGGACTCTTGATACTCACCCTACAGTTTCCCAGGTACTGATGGAGTCAGCATTAACCCCTCTTGTTGCTCACTTTGTGATCCCTAAAATATGTTAGAAATCCAATTTTGCAAGTTCACAGCAACATCATAGTCCTACATTAGTAATTTTCTTCTCATGCCTTCTCTCCACTGTTGCTAGAAAAGTGGTATCATGATCAGGTCTGGAAAATGACCCACTTCAGAGTATTATTGAACAGTTATCCCATCAGTAATTGCCAATGACTCACTCATTTACAGCAGCCTCACCCTGGTTGGTCTGATCCTACACATGCTGGATTTAAACCCTTCCAATTCCATGAAGTTTGTGAGCCCAGGAATTTTTCTGATGAACTGTTTTCAACTCTGAGAGCTTCAGAACGTGAGTAACAGCGAGCTTGCTTCAAGTAAAGCAAAGGTCGGGGGAGATTAGACCAGAGGGAATGGAGCCCCAAGGAAAGTCAACTGTAATAGTGGTTTCCCAATCAGTAGAGCCAATATCTTTTAAGATTGTTATTGAGTAAAAAGGGTTTCTGTCTAATTGCTTTTGTGATCAGTATGTAAGAAACATACTAGCAGCCCTAGAGTTAGTCAACTTCTTCGTGAGTGGAGTCACATCAATCAAATAAGACATCACAGCTTGAAGGTGTTTAGAGACCGGCCCAGCACCTTCATTTTACATAAGGAGGGAATGGAGTTCTAGGGAGGCCAGGATTTGCCCAGTTATAGTAAAATAAAGCCATCAACGAGGCTGCTGATAGCTATTAATTGATTCCTCCCAGCTCCCAGCTCTCCCCACCCACGCAGGCCCAAACATGGTATGATGTGGCTATTAGAAGACACTCACCTGCAGGCTGCACCAGCCAAATGACAGATGCACAAACAGGAACTAGTAACCATGGCAACATTTTTATATATAAATCTAGAGGAAACTTTGTGATTCTTTGCTTAGAGAGGTCCATTAAAAAAAGTTATCTGTCCACACAGGCTTAAAGAAGTAAACAACGTCCTTTTTCCTCCTAGGAAGAAAAGTTGAGAGCATGGAAGAGAAGGAGAGCCCCTGAGTCGTGGGAGAAAGTGGCTTCCTTCAAAGGCTGCCCAAGCTGGAGCTTGTGCTCAGATGTGACAACCGCCGGAAAGCAAACACTTAGCTCCACTAAAGGGAATTTTGAGGATTGCCCCTGCTTACCCTGGCCACCCACTGGGAGACACTGTCCCCACTGGTAGTGCCCTCCAGAGCAAATAGGATCCATCTCAATCATGATGTGCCCTTCCTGGGCAACTTTTTCCCCACAAATGCTAACAGATCTGCCTCTTCACTGCCGAACTTACCTGGTTGAATCATCTCTGCTTTTTTTTTTTTTTTTTTTTAACTCTGCTGTTAGCTTCAGAGAAGATGGCTTATTCTATTTTCTCTTCTAGGTAAAAAATGTGTTAACTTAATTGGGGCTTACTCTGTGACAGGCATAGTTCTAAGGGCTGTACGTTAATTAAGATTTAATCCTCATAACTACTCTATAAGGTAAGCACTACTATTATCCCCATTTTACAGATGAGCAAACTGAGACACAGAAGATTATAGTCACATACATATAAATTTATATTTGTAGTACATTCAGGTGGTCAGGGAGTGTAGTTTACCTGTTCATTGTATAACCCAAAACAATCTAAATATATAAAAGCCTAAGCGACCATTATGACCAAACAACCGGATTGACTGGAACGACCGGTCAACCAGTCACTATGAAGTGCACTGACCAACAAGGGGGAGACACTCAATGCAGGAGCTGGCCCCTGGTGGTCAGTGCGCTCCCACAGCCAAACTCCCACAGCCGACCAACCTCCCCCAGTCCCTTCCCGTGGCCAGTCAAACTCCTGCAGTCCCTCCCCCAGGCTGGCCAACCTCCCTCGGTCCCTCCCCACAACCTGTCAGCCAACCTCCTATGATCCCTCTCCCGAGCCGGCCGACCAACTTCCTGTGGTCCCTCCCTCTGGCTAGCAGGCCCCAATCAGCCCAGGCCCTATTGAAACTAAGCGAGATAGCCCTGATCGGCCCTGATCACCAGCCAGGCCTAAGGACCCCACCTGTGCACGAATTTGTGCACCAGGCCTCTAGTGTTCTAATATTTGTGATTTCTTTCAGATGACTTGGAAAAATATAGTGCCACCATTGGCCTATAAAAAAACTACATAGCCCTAGCTGGTTTGGCTCAGTGGATAGAGCATCGGCCTGGGGACTAAAGGGTCCCAGGTTCAATTCCAGTCAAGGCACATGCCAGGGTTGTAGGCTCTATCCCCAGTAGGGGGTGTGCAGGAGGCAGCCAATCAATGATTTTCATCACTGATGTTTCTATCTCTCTCTTCCTCTCCCTTCCTCTCTTAAATCAATACAAATACATTTAAAACAAACAAACAAACAAACAAAAAACTATATATTAGAAGCTGCCAATGGTTCTCTAATCTTGTGTGGATAGCTGTTAAATTTCACCCTACATGGGTTGACTTAGGGGAAAATTTGAGTCCTCTTATTACTATAGAACTAGAGGCCCAGTGCACAAAATTTGTGCATGGGGGCGGGAGGGGGTGTCCCTCAGCCCATCCTGCACCCTCTCCAATCTGGGACCCCTCGAGGGATATCCGACTGCAGTTTAGGCCCAATCCCAGTCGGACATCCCTCTCACAATCCAGGACTGCTGGCTCCCAACTGTTTGCCTGCCTGCCTGCCTGCCTCATGGCCCCTAACTGCTCTGCCTGCCAGTCTGATCACCCCCTAACCACTCCCCTGCCAGCCTGATCAACGCCTAACTGCTCCCCAGCCGGCCCAATTGCCCCTAACTGCCCTCCCCTGCCAGCCTGGTCAACCCTAACTGCCCTCCCTTGCCAGCCTGTCACCCCTAACTGCCCTCCCCTGCCAGCCTGGTTGCCCCCAACTGCCCTCCCCTGCAGGCCTGGTCATCCCCAACTGACCTCCCCTGCAGGCCTGGTCCCTCCCAACTGCCCTCTCCTGCAGGCCTGGTCTCCCCCAACTGACCTCCCTTGCTGGCCCGGTCACCCTAACTGCCCTCCCCTCTGGCCTGGTTACCCTCAACTGCCCTCCCCTGCAGACCTGGTTGCCCCCAACTGCCCTCCCCTGCTGACCATCTTATGGTGGCCATCTTGTGTGTTGGAGTGATGGTCAATTTGCATATTACCTCTTTATCATATAGGATTGTATAGGATAAGAAGAGTATGGCTTCACAGTCTTTATATTTACCCTCAGGGAGAATTCCTAGCAGTTTTGGAGACTTAGCTAAAATATGCTTGAGACAAAAGAAACACCCATAAATCATTTTCAAAACCTATTTCAATCTATAGAAATCATGTGATGTCAGCAACATCATTTTCTCTTATATATTACTAGAAGCCTGGTGCACGAAATTCGTGCACGGTGGGGGGTTGTCCCTCAGCCCAGCCTGTACCCTCTCCAATCTGGGACTCCTGGAGAGATGTCCGACTGCCCGTTTAGGCCCAATCCTGGTGGGATTAGGCCTAAACGGGCAGTCGGACATCCCTCTCACAATCCAGGACTGCTGGCTTCCAACTGCTTGCCTGCCTGCCTTCCAGATTGCCACTAACCACTTCTGCCTGCCAGCCTGATCACCCCCTAACCACTCCGCTGCCAGCCTGGTTGGTGCTTAACTGCTCCCCTGCCAGCCTGTTTGCCCCCAACTTCCCTCCTCTGCCAGCCTGGTCACCCCTAACTGCCCTCTCCTGCAAGGTTGATCACCTCCAACTGCCCTCCCTTGCAAGCCTGGTCCCTCACAACTGCCCTTCCTTGCAGGCCGGGTGCCTCCCAACTTCCCTCCCCTGCTGGCCATCTTGTAGTGGCCATCTTGTGTCCACATGGGGGCAGGATCTTTGACCACATGGGGGCAGCTATATTGTGTGTTGCAGTGATAATCAATCTGTATATTACTCTTTTATTAGATAGGATAGAGGCCTGGTGCATGGGTGGGGGCCAGCTGGTTTGCCCTGAAGGATGTCCCAGATCAGGGTGGGGTTCCCTTGGGGCGTGGGGCGGCCTGAGCGAGGGGCCTGTGGTGGTTTGCAGGCCAGCCATGCCCACTGGCAACCCAAGTGGAGGCCCTGGTATCTGGAATTTATTTTCCTTCTACAATTGAAACTTTGTAGCCTGGAGCAGAGCCAAGCCTGCTGCTCCCTCCGGGATGGCAGCCATTTCTGTGGCAGTTAATTCACCTTCTATAATTGAAACTTTGTAGCCTTAAGCAGAGGCCTGAGCCCGGCCAGGGTGTGTGGAAAGCTTTGCTTCCCCTGTTGCCGCTGGCAACCCTGGCCTGCTCTCTCAAGCTCCATTCTGCCGCCATTTGTTTGAATTTATTTACCTTCTATAATTGAAACTTTGTAGCTTGAGTGGAGGCTTAGGCCTGCAACGGCTATCAGAAAGCTTGGCTTGCTCTGTTACCTGGGAAACCTTGCTCTCTGTGGCTGTAGCCATCTTGGATGGGGTTAATTTGCATACTCGCCCTGATTGGATGGTGGGCGTGGCTTGGCTGGTGGGTGTGGCTTATGTAGCGGAGTGATGGTTAATTTGCATATTACTATTTTATTAGAGAGGATGTAACACATTACATCTTTGTAATGTGTTAGTTGTTTTATATTCTGTCTGGTTCCAAAAAGAATTTGAGTCATATTAGCTTCATGTTTAATATGTTATTTATTCTCTTGGCTCTACCTGCTAAATATTCGAGAGTTTAGCAATAAATCAACTAAGATTCTTTTTAGTCATGCTTTAGAAAAAAATCTAGAATTATCTCCACTGAAACTTTAAATCAAAAATAAAATAGTGAGTTCACAGCAGAAGTGAAATAACATTTTATACTATCTTTTACATGAATGGACTGACTCATATGAATCAATAAATCAATTATTTGGGGGTAGTTCTCTAAGCATTTCAAAGACTTAAATATAATAGAGCTGATTTCCTTGGTGTTAAGTCTTAAGAACTTTAGCTCATCAGTTCTGAAGCTCAAACTAAGGCTGAAAGTCATGCAAGCAATGCTTTTAACACCACCTTCACCACCCCATGTATCACATACACACAAGGAAAAGAGAAGTAGCCCAATCCAGCTTGATAAATGACAGAAAAACCGGTTCTTATGTAAGAGGCAGTGCACACCTCACCCAGTTACATAATTAAGCATATTTGGCAGGAGAATCCTGCCAAGACAGGAATACCCTGCTTGTTTTTAAGTGTTCCACCAGAAGTAGGGATGGGAAAAAACATCAAGAGACACCAATTCAATGTATTCAAAAACCTCGGAGCAACCTTTCAATGGATTATGTCTGAATAAATAACCCACCAATTTGCATGAGTGCTGTCTCAGTCAGCTTGGGCTGCTATAAACAGAAGTCTATAAGCTGAGTGTCTTAAACAAAAGACACTTGCTCACAGTTCTGGAGACTGGAAGTCTGAGATCGACGCGTCAGCATGATGAGGGTCTTCTTCCTGGCTTGAGGATGGCCACCGTCTCACGGTGGGCTCACCTGGCCTTTTCTGGGTGTGTGCACATGGAGAAAGAGAGAGATCACTTTCTCTTCCTCTTCTTATAAGGACACCAGTCTCATCATGAGGGTCCCACCTCCATAACCAGATCAAAAGCTAATTATCTCCTGAAGACCTCGCCTCCAAATACCATCACATGGGATTGAGGGCTCCAACATATAAATTTAGGTGGGACACAAACATCCAGTCCTTAGCAGGTGCTATATTAGGCAAGGCCTTAACTCTCATGATATCATTCCCTTGTCTTTTTTCTTTTGAAAGCAATCTTTTCAAAAAAGTGAGTCTTTACTTATTGCCTCTCCCATCTTGCCCTCTACAGTTGGGGGGCTTACATCCCCAACCAAAATACTGAAGCTTTTCTTTTCAGAGACTAAAAGGTTTTCAAATCTAATTTACCATTCCTCAGCCTTCATCTTACTGGTCCCTTTGCAGTGTACTAGTGTGACACTGTGCTGACCTTCCCTTCCCAAACTCTCATCCACCAATACAACAGGGTTACGAAACAGACCAACTGTGTTCAAGTTTGGGCCCTCAATGATTGCAAGTTACTTAACCTTTCTGAATCTCAGTTTCCTTCCTTGTCTATAAAAATAAAAATATTGTTGCCTTCCTCAGGAGACTTGTGTGAATTAAATAAAATGAGGCAATGAAGGCATCTATCACTAGGTCATCAATAAGTTATTAGTTTTCCTTCTCTCTGCAGCCCTGTTCTTGCTCTACAATTTCTATTTGTCTTTAGCACACCTCCATCTGGACTGCTAAATAAACTTGCCCAAACCTAAACTAACCAACTGGTCTACCCCTGCCTCCTCTCCAATAGCTGATTTCAGGCTAATGGCATCAGCCATCTCCCCATCACCTGGGCCAGACTTCTAAAGGTCATGAAATTAAATGGAGATATAAGACCAAAGGACTTAGAATTAAAATATCAATGATAGATATTTTAATATAAAATATTATATTAAATAATATAACCTCATCTGGGTCTATTGGCCACAGAAACATTCCAGTATCCAGGCACACCTGTGAAGAGCATTTGTCTGAATGATGAAACCAGTGGTTCTTCAAGTGGGGTCCCCAGACAAGAAGCATCAGCATCACCTAAAAAAACTTGTTATAAAAGTGGATTCTTGCCCCCTCCCCAGACCTACTGAATCAGAAACTCAGGGTGGAACCCAGTATCTTCAAGGCAACTAGGATGTAAGCTAATGTTGGAGATCTAGTGGTATAAACAACCTGCAATCTTGGGCCTTTGTAACAATTTATAAAACAGACGTTATCTTGCTCTATTTTGCTCTATTATAAAGAGTTCTGAAAGAATTTTGGTACTATAAACACTAAATGTATTTTCACCCTGGCTAGGTGGCTCTGTTGGTTAGAGCATCATCCCATATACCAAAAGTGGTGGACTCGATTTCTGGTCAGGGCACGTACCTAGATTTCAGGTCCAGTTCTCCTGTAGGGGCATGTATGGAGGCAACTGATCAATGTTTCTCCTTCACAATGAGGTTTCTCTCTCTCTCTCCTCTCTCTCTCTCTCTCCCTTCTACTCTCTAAAAATCAATGGAAGCATATCCTCAGGTGAGGATTTAAAAAAAAACTAAAAATATTTTTATTTCATATCTATGAACACAAAATACGTATTTAGAAAAAGACTGAAGAGGTACTTAGCTTAACTCTGTGAGAAAGGCATTCTTAAGAAACAAAAACTAACTTACAGAGCAAATTCCCATTTGAATCTGTTAAACAATAATAATATAAAACTAACTTTAGGAATGGGAAGGTTGAATTTGTTTTTACATTAAGTTGAAACACCTCCTCCCCACGATCTAACTATGCGATACATGTCATCAGTGACATTTCAGAGGCTTGCAAATGCAGAGGGAAAACTTAACTATTTAAATATAACACATTAGTTGCTGTCTACAAAGATATTAGGCTAAAATAATTGGCCCATAAAATGCCTTTTGAGACTCAGGAAATCTCAGATCTACTTTCCACTAGTAGAACAAGGAAGCATTAATAAGATAGATTTCAACTGAAGAAGTGCAGGTTCCATCAGAAGATAATAGATCATACAGTAAGCACCCAAGAACATCGTCACTGAAGGCATCACAGAAATATTGTGTGGGGAGCTACTAATCACAGAACCTCCCCCACTCCGCAAAACCTGGGAGCAGCAGTCAACAACGAAGAGCCTCAGAGCAATGAAATCAGACAGATAAACATGGCCACCTATTGTTTATGAAGGTTTGCTCTCAAAGGATTAATAGCTCACTAAAAATCAAACACCTAGAGAAGATTTTACCTTTTAAAGGTCATTCAGTTAAGTTATTGCCACATGCAGGGTTATAAAACACACAGTGCAAGTAAATTAAGTCCATACTTCTGAAAAGGTACCATTGTCTGCTACAATTCACTCATTTTCTGCTGCTATTAAATTTAAGTTACTGACCAGATGCCAGATATATTTTGACTGCATTTACTTACTGGTTATGTTGGCTCTGTCAAGCCTTTCTAGTTGTATTTACTGGTCATTTAGTTTTGTCTCAAGTATCAAACAGACTATTACGCTTATTTTCCCACCATTCCTCATGAAGGCTGTAATTTCCATGGAGTATAATTTCCATTAGTTTTGGGAATACTGAGAGGGAAACATCACATGCAGAATAACTCAGAATTTCTACTGCTCTTGCTCAGGGTATACCCTTGGTCCCTGAAGGGGCTGGTTTTCTCCCAGCATTCTCCATGGAACCAGAACTGTTAATTTGCTGGAAAGGCCCTGGAATCCTGTTCTTCAGAGTTCAGACTACAGGTACTTCTGGTGTTAAAAACAGAAAAACCTCTTCCCTCACCTCAGCTTGCTTTCCAAGGTTCATGCTCCAGGATTGGCCACCTTTAGGATGACTGACAGCAGGACATCTATTTATTTCATGAAAAAACATAACCTCAACAAAGATATCTGATTTGCCATATGTTTCTATAAAATAAAATCAACCAATAATCTCACTTATATGTGGAATCTAATGAACAAAATAAAATGAAAACAAAATAGATCCAGAGACCAAGAAGCATGGACTGATGAATCCCAGAGGGAAGGGAGGCGGAGGAGTATGAGAAGAGATTAACCAAAGAATTTCTATGCATAGGTGCATAACCCATGGACACAGACACTCATGTGGTGAAGGCCTGGGCGGGGGAGAGGAGCAGAATGGAGGGGGTCAATGAGGGGGGAAAAAGGAGGACATCTGTAGTACTTTCAACAATAAAGATAATTTTTTTAATCAACCAATAGTTGATCACCAACCAATCGTCTCACTTTAACATCAGCACAGAGGATGCACCATCAATCGCCCAGTGCAGGTCAGACTATAAATCTTAGTTCAGTTTATTTTCAATTTTATCTCATCAAGGATTCAAAGTCTACTAGAGTTCAACATTGCATAGCATTCTGTTATTTGTAAGTTTAAAATAGTCTGAAAGAATGTGTACAAATTTTTAGCAGTTGTGTCATCTGTCTTGTGAATTACAGGCATTTTTTATGTCTTACTTTTATATATCTGTATTTTTTAATCTTTTTACAATGAATAGTCATTTAGAGATAATAAAAATTGTAAAAGAAAATAATATCCAGCCCTGGCCGGTTTGGCTCAGTGGATAGAGCGTCGGCCTGCGGACTCAGGGGTCCCAGGTTCGATTCTGGTCAAGGGCACATCCCCGGTCGGGGGTGTGCAGGAGGCAGCTGATTGATGTTTCTCTCTCATCAATGTTTTTGGCTCTCTATCCATCTCCCTTCCTCTCTGTAACAAAAACAATAAAATATGTGTTTAAAAGAAGAAAATAATATCCAAAAGAAAAAGTTATTCTCTTGGCTTTACATAGGATAGTCTGGAGATGGTTGATGTTGGAAACAGGGCAAGTTCTCAATAGAGAAAAAATGGGGACCTGAACTAAGCCACGCAAGAGAATGGGATCATGAAAATGAAGGGAATGATGGCAACAACTCTCACTTTCTGTGGGCAAGGTACTTATTTTACCCATGTTATCTGTACCCATCCAACAATCCTGCATGGAGGACATTGCTATGCTTCATATAGAGAAGGAAACTGGCATTCCTAGAGGATAAGAAAGTATCCCAGTGTCACACAACTATTATGCCAAACTTGGCCTTTCTGACTCTGAATTCCATGTCTGTCTTCACTGCCATGCTGCTTTTTTAGAATGCATTGTAAATGCCTGCATCTGTCAACTGGCATAGATGAAGATGGAATCTAGAATTTTGGCATGGTTCTTCAAACAATAGAATGGATGAATAGCCAGCTGGGTCTTTTTGGTATAGTTACTCCACCTATTCCAGCCCCTCTCCCAGGAGCCCTGTCTTCCCAATCCAGCAATTTTCGCCAGTTCTTAGACCAATGCTCTGTTCTTCTTGGTTAATATGCATAGACTCCAGTTGTATATTGTCCCTGCAAATGACTTGAGTGAGCCAGCTAAACATTTACACACACACACACACACACACACACACACACACACACACACACACACACACACACACACACACACATACAGTATAAAACATTCACAGGAAACACCTCTAATTTCCTAAAAATGATGTCTTTTGGGGAAAGTAGCTTTACTTTCTTACTTAAAAGATAAGAGTAATTAAAAATTAAATTACAATTACTTTAGAGATCAATAATAATTACTTAAACAACCAAAGAAATATCAAAAGTACTTGATGTGTCAAGTAAGAATAGAGGCAAATACCTGCAAATGATTAAACAAGAGAGTATCAGTTAGAAATCATACAATTAGGTTACATTAAAGAAGCCAAGATCTTTAGACTTAGGCATCATAGCTATTTTATGAGCATAAAAAATTAATAAAATGTTATGCTGGAAATAAAAAGAATTCAAGGCTAGGTTTCTTGCCTGGTTTCTTAGACATTCTTGAAATTTCTCCATAATTGGCAAATTGCAATGCAAGAAAAATCTCTGAAGTTATTTATCTTTTAAGAGAGAGGAAATTTCCACTGGGGCAGTGGGGCTTACCCGGGGTGGGAATGGCTTGGGGGGGGTTGTCAATCGGGGGAAAAGGAGACATATGTAAAACTTTAGACAATAAAAAAAAAAAACTACAGCAAAACAAAAAAGAGAGAAAATTTCAACATAAAGAAATTATGTAAAAAGTAAATTTCAGACTTTTTTTTAGACAATAAAACATTCTGAAAGTAAATGTGGTTATTTTTGGCTAAAAGTACAAAAGCTGAATGCAAGATATTTAATTATCCTGTCCCCCTCAAACTGATGTATACCAATTTCCTTGACTACTCTTTAATAAGATTGATATGGATGATTCCAGATTTATGATAGAAATTATGCAAATAAGACCATTGATTTTACTAACATCACAGGAAAGTGACTTAAAGATTGATTAAGAATCCTCACATCCTGGTTCATTTAGTTCTTTCCTGTATAGAAGTCATATAGTTTACAAGGCATGTATAGTTTTTTAAAGAAATTAAATTATTGGCCCAGGAACCAGCCTCCTAAATAAATATGAATCTGTCTGTGGCTAATGAAGGTATGTAAGAGAGTGAGACTTTTAAAAACCAGAGATATTGAAACACCAAATAAACTTGGCTCCAAGCCACAATATAGTGTTGTTGCTTCTTTTTTCAAGAATTTTTTTTATCATCAATGAATCAACAAACAAGTGTTGACAAGGATGTGGAGAAAAGGGAAACCTCATGCACTGTTGGAGGGAATGCAGATTGGTGCAGCCACTGTGGAAAGCAGTATGGAGTCACCTCAAAAAATTAAAAATAGAACTGCCTCATGACCCAGCAATTCCACTTCTGAAATATATCCAGAGTAACCCGAAACACTCATTCGAAAGAATATATACGCCCCTTTGTTCATTGCAGTGTTATTTACAATAGCCAAGATCTGGAAGCAGCACAAGTATCCATGAACAGATGAGTAGATAAAAAAGCTGTGGTACATTTTGCACAATAGGATACTACTTGGCCATAAAAAGATGGAAATCTTACCTTTTGCGACAGCATGGGTGGATCTGGAGAGCATTATGCTAGGTGAAATAAGCCAGTCAGACAAAAACAGGTACCATATGATTTCACTCATATGTGGAATCTAATGAACAAAACAAAGTAACAAATGAAATAGAAACAGACTCATAGATGCAGAGAACTGACTGCTGTCAGAGGGGAAGGGGGTTTGGACCTGAGTGAAAAGGTAGAGGGATTAAGTAAACAAACAAACAAAAAAAAACCTCATAGACACAGACAGCAGTATGGTGATTGCCAGAGGAAAAGGGGGTGGGAGGAAGGTAGAAGAGGGTAAAGGGAGGATAAATGGTGATGGAAGGAGACCTGACTTTGAATACAATACACAGTTGATGCGTTATAGAATGGTATACCTGAAACCTATATAATTTTATTAACCAATGTCACCCAAAAAAATTCAATTAAAAAATATTTTTTTTATGGTACAATGAGACTCTAAAGAAAGTATTCACTGAAAATAAAAAGCAACTTCAAAACAAGTGAGTTTAGAGGTGGAAGAATAAGTGACAGTATAGAGTACGGTACTTTAAGTCACACAGGCCTGTGAGAGCAACAGGGCACATATATGCCAGGGATATAAACAGTTCACATTTCACTGCCACCATTTTGTAACAAAATATTGAGAGAGAGAGAGTCTAGGCAAGATTTGACAGATTAGATTAGGTATGCATATTTGTGTGTGTGTGCGTTTTAAACTTTAAAGTAAAAATGAAAATGGCCCAAGAGCCAAGTTCCATTACAAAATCAAGATGCATTCTTAAGGGAAGATATCACTGTAGGCCCTTTGAAAAATGAGGGATTGAAGAGTGGTTCAGTCGGCATCAATTCTGGACAGGACAGGACAAGGAATACTGCACTTCTAGAATTCTATAACATTTTTCCTGACTCTAAGATTTATCGTCTGTCGTGTTCTCATGGCTGACTCTTCTCACACCACAAGAACTTGTTATTCTAAGACAGCTCCCGTCACCCCTGTGCAGCTGGGAGAACCCCGGCTCCCTCTGCTCCCAAAGGCACTGGGGCATAGTGCCTGCGTGCTGGTTTGGCTTCGGAAAGGTTTCAGATCAGTGGGGGAAACCTGCATTTCATTATTATTATAGAACCACATGGAAACAAACCTAGAGTTTAATTATAGAAATAGTTTCCGTTAAGCTCTTAGAGTGACTAAATGCTTTTATTAACATGAGATGACACCAGCCCGGCTGGCACGGCTCAGTGGTTGAGCACTGACCCATGAACCAGAAGGTTGGATTCCCGGTCCAGGCACATGCCCGGGTTGCAGGCTCAATGCCCGGTGTGGGACGTGCAGGAGGCAGGCGATAGATGATTCTCTCTCATCATTGATGCTTCTGTCTCTCTCTCTCTCTCCCCCCCCCCCTTTTCCTCTCTGAAATCAATTTTTTTAAATGAGATGATACCAACTTAAATTCTGCATAAAAGTATTCAAGGTATATGTAAATTTACAAAAAACATTAACTAGCAAACTTCTATTCAACTGATATTTTATCATTTTTGATATGTTCAGTGCCAATTTTTCCAAATGTTATAAAATTACTATTTAAAGGTCCGCCATTATCTGGTCTTTCAGAAATTTTCTCATAGCTATTTGTAGTCTAATTATGGCTATAAATGGTGTTATAATTTATTAACAGTGTCTAAAACAGTGTTTCTCTTTCATGAATAAAGTGGCCTCTTTTGTATTTAACTAAGCAATAGAAAAAAGCTCAATAAAAGGAAGTAAAAAGTGACCCCGATTCTCTACTCAGAAATAGAGCATCTTCACACTTAAAAACTCAAATTTTAAAAGTATTTTCATTTATATCACCAAATATCATAAAAATGTTTTATTGTATTTAACCCTTTGCACTCGCTTGCTTTTTTCTCGATTCCTTTATTCTACTCGGGATTTAATTTTTTAAATACCCCAGATTTTACAAAGCACGGCAGTAGAATAAAAAACTGGAGTTTCTTTTCATACAAACTTATTTATTTGGATTTTTTATATTTCAAATTATTGATACATTCAAAGAGTAATTTTAATCTTTATAATTTTTCATGGTGTGATATTTTTTGAAACATTCACCCACATGAAAACCTGGTTTACATTCACATGTTTTGCAAATATAAATCGTCTCTCTTCTTCCTCCTTTGATTTTTCTGTTAGAACAAACAACACAATCTTTGTGTTTTTTGTTAGGGTGAGGTGTGATTATATGGAGCTTTCCATCTAAACGTTGCTCTAAGTTAGTGGATAATAATCTACCCCTGGAAGTTAGTGTACTGGTCTAACCTTTTTCACGTGACTGATGTGTCTTAGAAACAAATAGCCTTTGAAGATGCCATTGGTGAAGCTTAGGTGGTGGCATCAGTTGAGACGGCATTTACATTTTACTTGTCCTTTCGTGCTAATGAAAACAAGAAAAGATACTGGAAAAATAGACAAAAATCCCCCTTCCCCCTGCTGTGAAACTACGTGTTGAGTGTGGCTCGACATACGAGCTGCTACCAATGCTAACCATGTTGAGTCACACTCGACATCCGAGTGCAAAAGGTTAACAAACCAAGAACTTTAGGCAGCCCACTACCATCCATTTACTCAAATAAAGTAGATAGCTTTCTCTTTCAATCAGGGGCATCTCAGTGTGCTTCAGTGCGAAGCTCTTGAAATCGATATAGTTCGACTAAATTAAAAATAAGAAAAAACAGGGCAAGACTCGTTCATATTCCAGTATTTCCCTTATCTCCTGAGCATTTGTTTGTTTTATTTAACATTCTAAAAATGGAATCAGGCAATGACATATGTTTCACATATCAATTAGGAATTAATCTACACTAATGAAAGAGAAACATGCAAATTACCATCACTTCTCTACGCCCAATAGCCAATCAGAGTGAGTATGCAAATTAACCTGAAAAGATGGCGGCAGCCCCGCCCCCCAGCCGCTCCAGGCCTGTGGGAGTCAGAGAAACTGGACCCCAGCGCCTGAGGCTGGCTGCAGCCGGGGAGATGAAGAAGCCACCTGCCCCGTGATCCCAGGCCGCAGCCAGCAACAGAAGCCTCACGTCTGCTTGTCCCACATCCTGGGGGAGACGGAGAAACCGGGCCCCAGCACCTGAAGCTGGGTGCAGCCCGGGAGACAAAGAAGCTGCCTGCCCCGTGATCCCAGGCCTCAGCCAGCCAGAGAAGTCACCCACACTGCTTCCCAGGGAAGATGGAGAAGCCGCCCGCCTGTGGTCCAGGCACCAGCACCTGCAGCTGGCTACAGCCTGGTAGACATAGAAGCTGCCCACCCCGCAGTCCTGGGCACCAGCACCTGCGGCTGGCTGTGGCCCGGGAGATGGAGAAACTGCCCACTCTGTGGTCCCAGGTGCCAGCTCTTGCGGCTACAGCCCAGGCGAAGCCACCTGCCCACCATCCCCTGTGGCTACAGCCGGCCTGGGCACCTATGGCTGACCAGAGGGAGGGAAGCCTGGATCCCGGATGCCTGTGGCCGGTTGGAGGAGGGAATCCTGGGTCCCGGATGCGGGGCTGAGGCAGAGGTGGTTAGGGGCAATCAAGCCAGCAGGGAAGCAGTTAGGGACAATCAGGCTGGCAGGCAGAAGAAGTTAGGGGCAATCAGGCAGGCAGGCAAGTGGTTAGGAGCCAGCAGTTCTGGATTGTGAGAGGGATGTCCGAATGCTGGTTATCCCCTGAGGGGTCCCAGATTGGAGAGGGTGCAGGCCAGGCTGAGGGACACCATCCTCCCCCACCCCACCCCCTGCATGAGTTTTGTGCACCAGGCCACTAGTTTTAATATAATTTGAGAAGCAAATGGTAGCTTCTGGAATGCTGAAAAAGAGGATCATTTTACAGAGAAGCTTTTGAAAACTGGTGAGATGTACATACAGAAAAAGAATGTGCAGGCATTTCTTAGAGGAGTCTCCAGCATCCTGTAGCCCAGTCAAGAACTCCCCTAAGTGCCATAGACTCTGGTCAAGATCCCTATTCTGGTGAGCCAAATTTTAAATTTTAGAATAAAACACTGCTGTTCTGGAAGACCTTTGGTCCAGTGCCCCTATTTGAGTCTAGGGAAGCTGATAGTCCCAGACAGTTATTTCTTCCCATATCTCTTTAAAAAAAAAAAGTGATTAACAGATCATGCCTACTGTTAAGCAACTTACCACAAGGCTCTGCAAGTCTTTTCCCAGAAGACAAATATTGCGACAATGGAAGATTATGCTATGTTTGCAAAATGCTGGTAAGAATTTTCTCTCAGTCTAACATGTGGGCACCTTTGCCAGTTAGGGTAGTTATTAGAGAAAAGCTGCCTGGTGAACTTGCCTTTAATGGGGAGAGAGTGATGGCTGAATGTCTTCTCACCAACATTTTCTATTCAAGAGGAGGTGGGTAGTAAGGGGCTGACCACTGCCATCCCTTGCAGTAGAAATGCACTGAGTGTCACAGAGCCCAGATGTTTCTGCTGCAGGCAAATTCCTTTGTATTCACTTTTGCCTACGTAAATAAGAATTCAGGACTGTGCCAAGATTTTATGAAGAAATGTCTCATTTGAAACCAATCAGAGTAATGTCTAGATATTGCTTAACATGGTTTGGGGTAGAAAAACTCTTTGACTGATTATTGGCTTTTGCTGCCCTGAAAGTTCCACTCCTTGCTAACCCTGAAGAATCAAAAGTATGCTCTTTAAGAGAAGTCCTTCACCCCTGTTTTTTGCAAGGTCCTAAAGCAAATATATTTTAAGGTCAGATTACTTTGCAAAAACATGCATATAATAACCAGCCTCCAACCCATTAGATGCATTTATCTTGATCCTACATTCTCTGTGTCTTAAATTATGTTAATGCAAGTGAAATGAAAATAGAAGCCAAAGTACCATACATGACTTGTCAAATACCATGTAGCTGTGCTATACACAAGTTAATTTATGAGAATGTATCAAGGGAATCTACACTAATAAAAGAGAAAGGTGCAAATTGACTGTACCTCTGCTACGCCCACCAGCCAATCAGGAGTGAGTATGCAAATTAACCCAACAAAGATGGAGGGTTAATTTGCATGCACAGGCATGGAGCGAAGACTAAAGACTGAAGTCTCCGCCCATGACCGGAGCCAAGCCTGAAGGCTGAAGGCTTAACTCCGCTGCAGCCTGGGTCCTGGGTGCCGGAGGAAAACCGGTGCCGGCAGCCAGGGGAAGGAATGCCTATTGCACAAATCTTCATGCAACGAGCCTCTAGTTTAACTATAAGCCTTTGGTATGGAGTAAAAATGGGAAGAGGAGGACAGAAAGAGCAGATGGGTAATGAGGAGGAGGAGGAGGATGGGGAGAGGGACAAGGAGAGAAGAAGGATTTAAATAGTGTAGGTGATCATTACCAATGGCTACATGAGTGTGTGCCCAGGAGGTCAAGGGCACCTAAGGAGTAAGAACTGGATCCATATCAGACAATATTCCTGCTCACCATGACATCCAGGGATTCACAAATAACTCATGGAAGAAATTATTTCCAAAGGTAACTTTGGGCTGCCATTAAAACATGCAAAACATTTTACTATTTAATTTAAATTAAACTTGGTGATAGTATCTTACACTGCTTCCTAAATTGTATCATTCAATACCAAAAATATATGCTTATTTTATAATTAGGAAGATTTTTGTCTTCTATTTAAATACTAGAGGACCGGTGCATGGATTGGTGCACATTGAAAGGAAATTAATTAGAAGGTGGCCAGCAGGGCGGGACTGGGCAAGACGGCCCAACACTCCCTGGTCCCTCCCAGGCCAGCCACACCTGGGGTGGCGCCGGCACTCGAAGGGTGTCTGCAGAGTGAGTGGGGTCCCTCTGGTAGGTGGGGTCCCTCAGCCTGGCCTGCGGGGATCAGGCCAAAACCAGCAGTCAGACATCCCCTGAGGTGTCCCGGAGTGTGAGAGGGCACTCTACAAAGTTGCTGTCACTTGGCAGCTCCTGGGTTGAGCGTCTGCCCCCTGGTGGCCAGTGCATGTCATAGCTACCGGTCAGACAGTCAGATGGCCACTTAGGCATATATATATAGACATATATATATGTATATGTACAGACATATACAAATTTCAAAATGCCAAACCGTCAAGAAACAAAATTTTCTGCTCCATAAGGCGTACTTATACGTCACATAGCAAAGCATACTAAAGGCCTTCATTGGTCCCTTGGTTTTTCTTGAATTATTATGGGAGGGGAGGGAGACAAAAGTTTTATATAAAGTCTGTATTTTCTATATACTGATTAACATATTCTATTTTAGTTGAAACCAAGTTGGGGAACCAAGGGCACATTTAATATATCTAGCATATTGGACAATCAGAATAGATCTTTCTTTGTTGTTGTTAATCCTCACCCTAGGATATTTTTTCCATTGATTTTTAAAGAGAGTGGAAGAGAGGGAGGGAGGAAGAAAGAAGGACAGGGAGGAGAGGCAGAGAGAGAAACATTGATGTGAGAGAGATACATCAATTAATTGCCTCCCACATGCACCCCAACTGGGGCCAGGGATTGAACCTGCAACCCAGGTACATGCCTTTTGACCAGAATCAAACCTGTGACCCTTTGGTGCACAAGCCAATGTTCTATCCATTTAGCACACCAGCCAAAAAAGAATAGATTGTGTTTTTTTTTTTATCATTTCCTTCTTCTATATTCCAAAAGGTAATAATCATGCAATAATCAGTAATAATCATTATTCCCTTGATGTGTTTTCAGTTTTAAAACATACAATATATGATTAAAATAAAAAAGAAATTTCATTAAAAAAATTTTTAATGTTGACATTATTGCAGTCTTCCCCCATCCCCCTCCACTATGCCCACCTCCACCTATCCCTGCCTCCCCCTCTTTTGGCCTTCACCACACTATTGTCTGCATCTGTGGGATATGCATATATGTTCTTTAGCTAATCCCTTCAACTTCTTACCCAGTCACCCCCCAAAAGAAATTTCAATTTTAAAGGTATTATTCAAACTCAATAAAATATTTCATGTATAAGCTGAAAGTTGCACTTACCAAACAAAAACATTGCACCTTGTAATCCCCACTCTTCCACACTTCTAAATTTGAAATGCAAATAGAAACTCCAAGGGGTCACAGAGAATGACAGATGTGGAGTAATTCAAGTTGTTTCTTGTCTTCACAATACCTGTGCTATCATTGTTTACTTCAAACCCACTGTTTTATGAAGGAACTAGGGGCCCAGTGCACAAATTCATGCACTTTGAAAGGAACTGTTGGCTGCGAGGCTGCGGTAGGCACAGGGGCGGGTCTCAGCCCATCCTGCCTGCTCCCACTGGCCCCTCCCGCCGTGGCCCCGGTCCCCTGTCTGCTGGCAGCCCTGCTCCCACCGCCGCCGGTGCTGGCCCTGCTCGCACCCGCTCACAGCACAGAGCAATCGGGGCCGGTGCCAGCAGCTGCCCTGATTGCCCCTCAGGAGCAGGGGGAGGTGGAGAAGCCCTCAGGGGCAATCAGGGACAGCAGCCACTGCTCGCACCCACTGATGGCACCAAGTGATGGGGACCAGCACTGGGCACCAGCTGCGGGTGCGAGCAGCGGCTCCAGTGCTGGCCGAGAATGCGAGCGGGGCCAGCGCCAGCAGCAGGTGCGATTGCTGGGCAGGACCACGGTGTGCAGGAGCAAAGAATTTTCAGTAACCACCAGAGGCTCACCTGCATGACAGCAACCAGCGTCCACCTTGGTCTGGCGCCCCCACTCTCCTGTTCCACCATCCTCCTGTGGCCAATGCCTGCCATGTTCTGCACATGCCCCCTGGTGGTCAGTGCACGTTATAGCAACTGGTTGTTCCAGTTGTTCCACTGTTCAGTCTATTTGCATATTAGCTATTTATTATATAGGATATGTAATACTTGGAATTTTGAAAAAGGCCTTCTAAACTAGCTGCAAAGACACCAAACCTCCATGAACTTACTTTGTGAACAAATGCAAATAGATGAGTCCATTGTATACTGGAAGCTCTCCAAATTAACTTCCATTAAAATACAATGTGTAATAAAGAATCAGTATTTAAATGTGCTCACTTAAAGTTTACTCCTGATGGGGATCAGGGAAGGCCCCCCATGATGTGCCACCTTGGCCTGTGAAATACTTTGAGCTGAAGATAATCACAGCCCAACAGACTCAAGAAGATCTTTTAACCTTGCCCTGTTGCCTAAAATAATTTACATAGATAGAGGGCCTGTGCCAGGAAGGGAGCTGTTATTACCAGAGATAGTTTTACCAGACTGCTCTTCTCATCTTCCTATCAATTGTCTTCATCCCCTTTGAAGTCCCAGACCCCTATTCCCTTCTCCTCAGCTCAAGATGGCATAAAAGCCTCAATCGCCTTACTGAACAAGAGCTTCTCGTGCATTTGTGGGGCTCCTGTACATACAAAATTCACTTTGAGTATCTTTCTTTCCTGTTAATCTCTCTTATGTAATTTTTATTATACCTACACTAGAAGACAGAAAAAATTTCCCTCCCCTCTACTCCACAGTAAATATAGTATTTGTTCAGAACTGATTTTTCAGAGGAGATGTATTTTATCACTAATATTGTTTAGAATTGCCAGCACACTGGATTACTGTTTTTGAATCAATGCATACTGTATTGCCTGCGCCCAGAGCTGACCACTCTCACGGCCTCCCCCTTGGTCCGCCACTGCAAGGATTGCTCTGTATTTGAAAACTTCTTTCACAACATAATGGGTAAATGCTATGGCAGTTTATAAGCTGAATACAAAGTACTAATGCCTTTTTGCTTTTTAATATAAGTAAATAGCCCCTAAGAACTATACTGATACTCGGGCCCCACTGCAAATCTACTGATTAAAAATCTCAGCACACAAGGCTAGGAATCTGAATTTTAAGATTCCCACCTGCCTCCCTTTCCCCTCCTCCTTCCTTCATGATTTTGATATTGAGAACCAAAGTTTGGGAATGGTTTACAAGAAGTCAGTGACTCTGTTTAAGGGGACATTTGTGTTCAGTGGGATAAAGCCCCTTTACATCACTACTGGCATCAAAATTACCTGGACTCTTGTAAACATGCAGCTTCTTCACTCCTACTCAGGACTGTAAGGCTGGGGTACCCAGGTGACTCTAAAGTACTCAAACTTTGAAAATCATTGCTTTTAGGTGATATTTTCTTTTCTTTTTTTTAATTGAGGTCTGATTAACATCTAACATTATATTAGTTTCAAGTGTACAGCATAATGATTCAATGTTTGCATGTAGTGCAAAATGATCACCACAAAAAGTCTAGTTAACATCCATCACCACATATAGTTAAAAACATTTTTTTTCTTGTGAGAACTTTTAAGATCTACTCTCTTCCCAACATTCAAATATACAATGCAATATTATTAACTATAGTCACCATCCTGTACATTCCATCCCCAGGACTTATTTATTTTATAACTAGAAGTTTGTACTTTTTGACTAAGGTGGTATTTTCTAAACCTGATAAATCTAAAGAACTCTGAGACATTTCTTTAGCATACAGAATCTACTTCTTTTGATGTCTTCAAGACAATTGAAATTGAATCTTTGGGAGGGGATTTGGGAATATTTAAATTTAACAAGTGATTTTTGTTGTTAGGCAAATTGGGACACACTGCCTGAAGTCAATGCAAGGGAGCAAAATTTGCCACCCCAAAATATGCCACTTTGGTAATTGATTACTTTGAATTAAAGTTACTTGGGAAACAGTTGGTGGCAGAAAGACAATCTCCCCCTCCTCTCTGTCTCCCTAAAGCAGGAAGTGAATGTCACAGGTGAAATGTACTCTTGTGGGCAGACATGGGAAATTCGGGGCCAAGAAGCAGTGTAAACTCTGCTTAGTTTCTTCACTAATAGTTACCGGAGCCTAAGTTTCTTTGTCCTGTCAGTTCTTTATAAATTTGTGGGTTTTTTTGTCTAAAAAGTATAAAAGTTGCCTGTTTTCATAATGTTTTTAGGTCCCATATCTATGAGACCTCCATCTATACAAACTTGATTTTCTCTGTTAATGTCTCACATCAATTTAATTCTCTTTTTTTTTCAAATTTTTATTTATTGGTTTGAGAAAGAGAGAGAGAAATAGCAATTTATTGTTCCACTTATTTATGCCTTCATTGATTGATTCTTTTATGTGCCTGGACTGGGAATCAAATCCACAACCTAGGCATATCAGGATGACACTCTAACCACCTGAGCTACCTGGCCAGGACTCAATTTAATTCTTTTTTTTTTTTTAACTGTTGGTAGATTTTTATTGAGGTATTATATGTGTACATATCTTACCATTGCCCCACCCCCACTCCACACCCATATATGCCCTCACCCCCCAGAGTTTTGCGTCCATTGGTTATGCTTATATGCATGCATACAAGTCCTTCGTTTGATTTCTTATCTCCCCAACCTCTCCCTAACCTTCCCCCTGTAATTTGACAGTCTGTTTGATGCTTTACTGTCTCTGTATCTATCTTTTTGTTCATCAGTTTATAATGTTTTTTACTATCCATAAATGAGTGAGATCATGTGGTATTTTTCTTTCATTGACTGGCTTATTTCACTTAGCATAATGTTCTCCAATTCCATCCAGGTTGCTGCAAATGATGAGAATTCCTTCTTTTTTCAATTTAATTCTTAAACCAGCCAAAAGAACTCAGAGGAAGAAGAAAAATTCTTCCCTCCCTGACTTCAGTACAGCTCACATTTATTGAATACACACTGTACTGGGTACCCTCTGTTGCCATAAGAACGCCCAAACCTGTAAAGAATTTTTATGAGTTTATTTGAGCCAGAACTGATGACAATTGCTGGAAGCAAGATCTCAAAGGCTTTGTAGAATAAGAGTTTTGCCGTTTATTTTATGCATTTGAAACTAAGGAGGGAAGATAAGGAAGAGTCCATGAAGGTGGAGAAAGCAAGGTGGGAATAGGGTTACAGACTAGTTGAGATTACGTGCTCTCTTGGGGTGGTCAGGCTTGAAGAGGGGTCTGAAAAGAGGCATTTCAGAGGTGTGCTAACCTAGTTGCACAGAAACAATGGACATGGCTTACTTAAGGCAAAGATAAGCTTTTTACAAAAAGTTATATGCCTGGGGTGTGACTACCCACCATGACCTGACCAGTTAGAAATTTAAGAGCAGATCACCCTGTGAGGTTACTTTCCATCCAATCCCTTTTTCATCTGTGTGTTCTAAGTGCTTTCATGTTTATTTGCTCACATAATCCTAATAACAACTCTACATAGTACTGTCTTCATTTCACAGAGTAGCTGCCCGCCTTCACCAATCCACTAACGGTGGATTTTACCATTTAAATATCAGGGCAATCTCATTTCACATATCCTTAGTCATTTAAATTAGCATCTGAGCCCTCCAATGCACCCATTTACAGTTCATTTTACAAAGCATACCATACACTTCTTTGCATAAAATAGGAGCTCCAAACATATTGTTGCTTCTAAGGAACCAGAGTCATTCTGCCTTGTGTCCAGTGCATTTGGCAGTGTAAATAAAAGTCTACCTTGATTTTGAAGATGTGGAGACAGAGTTGGCAGTAGAGGCTGCTGCTAAAAGCAGAGACCTTTTGTGTTACTCTGGCTGGGAGTCAGAGTCCTACAGAAACTGAACCAGGAAAAGAAAACAGAAAGATCATCTGGTTTGGCTGGCTCTGCTAGCCCGGATCCTGGCTGGGGAAGAGAATTTCAGTGCAGAAGAGAAAGGTAATAGATATTTCCAGCTTCCTGTCACACCCCTTCTCCCACATGCTTATCCACATTCTAATCAGCCTTCTGGGACTAATAGTTTCCAGTTTGCTAAAAACCCACACTCATTTTCCCTTTCTAATTCTTTTTACACTTGCCTGTACTTTAAGATTGTACTTTTTTTTTCTGCTTTTCTGGTCTCTGATTATTCAATAACAAAAATGCTAACACTTCCAAGATTTTCGCCATTCATCTCCAACTTGGAGGCAGTCAGAACAAATGGTATGCTGTTTTCTGATCCAGTTACCCTAACTCCTCCAACTGTGAGGAAGCTTTTCCTTTCTCTGTAATTCAAAATCACTCTCTTGAAACTTAAAACATGCATTAAGTACCTATTATTGTTCAAGTTTTTCTTCTTTTTTTAAAATTTCCATTCAGGTTTTTCTATTGAATCTTAACAAACTGGGGTAGGAGGTGGGAGGGTGGGAAGTATTCATAGCTCCATTTTTTTTCTCAAATAAAACCAAAAAAAATTCAATGGGGATAACAATTTGCCTAAAATCATGCAGCTGGTAGGAGAAAGAAGCAGAATTTGAAGCTAGGTCTGACTTCAAAGTCTATGTTCTTTCCACCATGTTGTGATTCTCAGCCTTCAAGCTTTTTCTGTTTGCTTGTTTCATATGTTCATGTGTTATCTTCTCAGATGAGAAGCATGCAGAAAGCATGGAGTGCTCCTCATACCGTGCTGTGCCGAGCACTCAGTAAGAATGCCATAAAAAGGAGTGATGGCTTCTCTCCTCAAACCAACCTCAATAACTCGTCTTCTGAAGCCTCCAAATCAAAAACTGCTCAACCAAATTGACTTTTCATTATTCTTCTACCAGAATCATAAATCCTTTGGGGATGTCACTAGAATAGGACTGCCCCTCAGGCAATCTCAACATCATTTGTTCTCTTAGCAGTGACAGGGCACCAGGTGTTACTGGCAGAGATAGACTGCACCTCAGTTCAACGACCTCGGTATTTGAGTTTGGCAAAGTAAGAATTCAGAGCCAAGGAATTCAAATTGAAGGAAAAAGTTTATTTAGAAAGTCATAGAGGTGGAAATAAGTGGACCAGCTGGCTCAGGAAACAAGTTACAGGGGCAAAAGAAGGGCCCTAGGAGCTTAGGAAAAAGGAAGAGAGCATGGACCTGGGGGAAGGATAGAGGGAAGGATAGGAGGAAGGGCCCAGGCATGCTCCCCTGGGTTCTCCATTCTGAGGATTTTTTATCCCCTCTCTAAAGATGGGAATCTTAGGGAGATCCCGAGGGAGGATCTGGGTCGAATACCCATCAGCTTTCCAGGTGTGTTCGTTCAGGGTTGTGGTTTCTACTGATTGGTCAATCCAAGGGCAGGGGGTCATTAGACCATTGCAGCTGATCCTGATGTTGCCTGCTGGTCTGGTTTTGCTGCTTTTCTGGACCTGGAGATGAAACACAACTGAGACCTAGATGCTACCTCTAGGGCTTAATACTTACAGGAGTGGCGGTGCAAGGGCTTGTATGGGAGTCCTGTGAGGCTTTTTTTACTTCTCCTTGTTCCTCCTCTGAGGGGATCTACCGCAAGACTAGTGATATGCCAGGGGAGGCAAGGTCAGGGGAGGGTCTGAACCGCATGACCAGCGATATAAAAGGTCAGGGGGTCTAAACCATATGATCAGCAATATAATAGGAGAGGAAGGGTTACCCTGGGGGTGAAGTCCTTATGTCTCAGTTTTGCCCCTTGCTAGGCACCTGGATCTTTCTACCCTGGTGATGAGTACCTGGCCCATAGTCCTTGCTCTGTTCACTTCTCTCAAACTGCCTACTACGGTTCTTGAAGATTTTATACCATGTGTCCTCTTTGCATGATGTAGCTCCACTCAAGAGACAATTGACTAGAATGATACAGGAACTGTTTTCTTACCAGCAATTATCTTGGATCATTTAACACAGGCAAAGCTTTTCCTTGCTCTATCCATTGAAAATTACTCACTTAGAACTTTAAAAAGTTGTCAGATCTGTGAAATATGCCATTGGTATTTTAATAGGTATTGTATTTAATCTATAGATTGCTTTGGTTAGTATGGACATTTTAATGATGTTGATTCTACCAATCCATGAACATGGTATATTCTTCCACTTGTTTAATCTTCCTCTATCTCTTTTTTCAATGCCCTGTAGTTTTCTCAGTACAGGTCTTTTGCCTCCTTGGTTAAGTTTATTCCTAAGTATCTTAATTTTATTTTGTTGTAATGATAAATAGGATTGTTTTTTAGCTTCTCTTTCTGAGAATTCATTATTGGTGTATAAAAATGCCATCGATTCCTGGGTGTTAATTTTGTATCCTGCTACATTGCAGAATTCATTTATTAAATACTAGAGGCCCGGTGCATGAAATTCATGCAGGGGAGGGGGGTGTCCCTCAGCCCAGCCTGCACCCTCTCCAATCTGGGACGCCTCGAGGGATGTCCAATGGGCCTAAATGGGCAGTCGGACATCCCTCTCACAATCCAGGATTACCTGTTCCCAACTGCTCACCTGCCTGCCTTCCTGATTGCCCCTAACTGCTTCTGCCTGCCAGCCTGATCACCCCCTAACCACTCCCCTGCCAGCATGATTGATGCCTAACTGCTCCCCTGCCAGCCTGATTGCCCCTAATTACCCTCCCCTGAAGGCCTGGTCACCCCTAACTGCCCTCCCCTGCTGGCCTGATTGCTCACAACTGCCCTCCCCTGCTGACCATCTTGTGGCGGCCATCTTGTGTCCACATGGGGGCAGCCATCTTGTGTGTTGGAGTGATGGTCAATTTGCATATTACTCTTTTATTAGCAAGGATAGAGGCCTGGTACATGGGTGGGGGCCAGCTGGTTTGCCCTGAAGGGTGTCCCGGATCAGGGTGAGGGTTCCCTTGGGGCATGGGGTGGCCTGGGTGAGGGGTCTGTGGTGGTTTGCAGGCTGGCCACGTCCCCCGGCGACCCAAGCGGAGGCTCTGGTATCTGGGATTTATTTATTTTCTATAATTGAAACTTTGTAGCCTTCAGCGGAGGCCAGGGCAGGCCAGGAACTTGGCTTCCTCCATTGCCAGGAAAACCCAAGCCTCCTGCTCGCTCCCTGGCTGCAGCCATTTTTGTTGGGATTTATTTATCTTCTATAATTGAAACTTTGTAGCCTTGAGTGGAGGCCTCGGCCGGCCAGGGTGTGCAGGAAGCTTGGCTTCCTCCATTGCCGGGGAAACCCAAGCCTCCTGCTCACTCCATGGCCACAGCCATCTTGGTTGGGTTAATTTGCATACTTGCTCCTGATTGGCTGGTGGGCATGGCTTGTTGGTGTAGCAGAGGTACAGTCAATTTGCATATTACTCTTTTATTAGATAGGATAGTAGTTTTTTATGGAGTCTTTAGGGTTTTCTATGTACAATATCATGTCATATGCAAATAATGAGAGTTTTACTTCCTCCTTTCCAATTTGGATGCTTTTATTTCTTCTTCTTGTCTGATTGCATAGGACTTTCAGTACTATGTTGAATAAGAGTGGTGAAAGTGAACATCCCTGTCTTATTCCTGTTCTTAGGGGAAATGGTTTTAGTTTTTGCCCATTCAGTATGATGTTGCCTGTAGGTTTGTCATATATAGCCTTTATTATGTTGAGGTATGATCCCTCTATTCCAACTTTGCTGAGAATTTTTATCAAAAAATGGTGTTGGACTTTGTTGAATGCTCTTTTTGCATCAATTGATATGATTATGTGATTTTTGTCTCCCAATCTGTTTATGTGATGTATCACATTTATTGATTTGTAAACATTCAGTACACTGCTATTGGGAATGCAAACTGGTACAGCCACTGTAGAAAACAGTATGGAGTTTCCTCAAAAAATTAAAAAAGAACTTCCATTTGACCCAGTTATCCCACTTCTAGGAATATATCCTAAGAAACCAGAAACACCAATCAGAAAGAATATATGCACCCCTATGTTCATAGAAGTGCAATTTATAATAACTAAGATTTGGAAACAGCACAAGTGCCCATCAGCAGATGAGTGGATAAAAAAGCTGTGGTACAGCCCTAGCCGGTAGGCTCAGTGGATAGAGTGTTGGCCTGCTGACCAAAGGGTTTGTGGGCTTGATCCCCAGTGTAGAGTGTGCAGGAAGCACCCTATTGATGATTCCCTCTCATCATTGATATTTCTACCTCTCTCTCTCTCCCTTCCTCCCTGAAATAAAAAATAAAAAAGCTGTGGTACACTTACACAATGGAATACTATGCAGCTGTAATAAAGAAAGAACTCTTACTATTTGCAACAGCATGGATGGACCTGGACAGTATTATGCTAAGTGAAATAAGCCAGTCAGAGAAACAGAAATATCACATGATCTCACTCATATGTGGAATCTAATGAATAAAATAAACTGATGAACAAAATAGACCCAGACACATAGAAGCATGGAACAGACTGAAGAATTTCAGAGGAAAGGCAGGGATAGGGAGGTGGGTGGGAAGTGATTAACTGGGGAACTTATATGCATATATGGACACAGACAACAGAGTGGTGAAGTCCTGGGAGGGGCAGGTGTGGAGGGGGTCAATGGAAAAAAAAACAAAGGAGACATCTGTAATACTTTCAACAATAATGAAAAAAAAGTTATGTCAGGCCCTGGCCAGTGTAGTTCAGTTGGTTGGAGCATTATCCCATGCACTGAAGGGTTATGGGTTCAATTTCTGGTCAGGGCACATACCCAAGCTGCAGTTTGATCCTCAGTTAGGGTGCATGCAGAAGGCAACAGATCAATGTTTCCCTCTCTCTCTTTCTCTCTCTCACTCTCCCTTCCTCTCTCTCTAGAATTAATGAAAAACATCCTGGGTGAGGATTTTTTTTTAAAGTTATGTCAGGACATCATTTTTAGTATTTCATGGTATATGTTTTGCACACCCATAGTATACTTCTGTTCAATAACTTAACTATAGAATAGATGAGATGGCATTGATTTGTAGATCTTTTCAAAAACTTCGGGTGAAAAATAAGAAGAGGGTAAAGTTTACCTTTCATGTAAGAAAAAAACAACTAGGTATTAAGTGGAGTTCAAATTATCTGTTCACTCAACTGCTGATTTCCAGATTACAGAACCTAAATTGTATAGGTCTGCCTACTTCTCTCCGTCGCATTGCCCTTACCCTAATTCGTGCTGCCACCCTTCCTTGCCTTGACTCCTGCAATAACCCCCTAACTCTTACTACAGTTTATTCTCTACTCAGTACAGTGATATTTTTGGAGAGTAAATTAAATATGTTGCTTACTTTCCTGTTCAAAATCCTTAGATAGATTCCCTTTTTGCTTACAATAAAGTCCAAACTCCTTGCCATAGTCTATGAGACTCTACAAGGCCTGGAACCTGCCTATATGTCCAACCTCCTCTATTATCTCATTGCACAAATATATGTTGAAAACATGAATAAGTGAATAATAATTTTCTAGAATTTTCATATATATGCCAGCTTCACAAAAACTGTAGCACCAGAACATAACAAATTTATTGTACTTGCTCATCTGGATAAAAACTAATTGGTAATGGATGCAAGTAAACATGTAGTATCAATCTTTATCTCTTCTGTGTTCAAAAAAAGGGAGTTTAGCTCCACTCCCAACCCATCTGCACAGGTATTGCGTGAAAGATTCTTACGGTTTTCTTTCTGGTTGACTGACACCTAACAAAGCAAAATCCTGCAGTAATAACTATAATATATTAACCAAATTGTATGCTCTGTGGGGGCATCTTATTTATTCTAAGGATCATTGGTTAGCTGATATTCTAAGTTAAGATGAATCTAGTAGTAGCTGTTTTGGTAATGACAGATTTGATTGTTAATTCATCATTATATCAATTCGAGGTTTTCTAAAATTTATACAAATGGTACTTTTTAAAAGAATCTGCTTTTGTAATTCTAGCAGACAACCATTACTTAAATTTTTGCTAAGCTCAATACCCTTTGATCTATCTACCAACAACACCTAATGAGTCAATAGCCAGAAGTTAATCAAATTAAAAGACTGAGACAGTGTCAATACAGTCCTGATCTGTGAATAGTTGACAAACATTAAGCAATTAATGGATTTCAAGTTCATGATGGGCAGGTTTATTAATATGCTGATTACATTCTTGGAATCTTCATTAGAAGATACTGCTGCTTCATCTTCAAGATGTCAAACTTGCTTCCAGTGGATAAATTTTCATGATACAAAAATAAACTGCCCTCTATGACAGACCTACAGCCAACATTGTACTCAATGGGCAAAAACTAAAAGCATTTCCCTTAAGATCAGGAACAAAACACCACCTTTACCACTCTAATTCAACATAGTACTTGAAGTCCTAGCCACAGTGATCAGACAAGAAGAAAAAATAAAAGACATCAAAATTGGAAAGGAGGAAGTAAAATTGTCATTATTTGAAGATGACATGATATTGTACATAGAAAATCCTAAAGATTCCACAGACACTAACAGATTTAAGAAATAAATATGGCAAAGTAGTAGGATAAAAAATTAAATCCAGAAATTGACAGCATTTTATATATTAACTAGAGGCCCGATGCATAAAATTTGTGCAAGAGTAGGCCTTCCTTCCCCCACCTGCCGGCACCAGCTTCCCTCTGGCACCCGGGACCCAGGCTTTGCTCCAGCCACTGGCAGGCACCCAGGACCTGGGCTTTGCTCCGGCCACAGCTTCGTCCAGAAGGTGGTCCAGAATGACATCCAGAAGGACGTCCTGTCTAATTAGCATATTACCCTTTCATTATTATAGATAATGAACTCTCAGAGAAACTAAATAAATAATCCCATTTACCATTGCAACAAAAAAGAGAAAATAAGATACCTAGGAATAAATTTAAACAAGGAGAAAAAAGACCTATACTCAGAAAACTGTAGGACATTGAAAAAAGAAATATAGAAAGATAAAAACAACTGGGAGTATATAGAGTGTTCATGGATTGGAAGAATTAACATCATTAAAATGTTCATACTACCCAAAGTATTCTATAAATTCAATGCAATCCCCCTTAAAATACCAATGGCATATTTTATAGATCTAGAACAAATACTCCAAAAATGTATATGAAACCAAAAAAACCCTGCATAGGTGCAGCAATCTTGAGAAAGAAGAACAAAGTTGGAGGGATCACAATACAGGATATCAAGTTATACTACAAAGCCACTATTCTCAAAATTGCCTGGTACTGGCACAAGAACAGACATATAGACCAATGGAACAGAACAGAGACCCCAGAAATAAACCCAAGCCATTACGCTCAATTAATATTTGACAAAGGAGGCAAGAGCATACAATGGAGTCAAGACAGTCTGTTCAATAAATGGTGTTGGCAAAATTGGACAGGTACATGCAAAAAATGAAACTAGACCAACAACTTACACCATACACAAGAATAAACTCAAAATGGATAAAAGACTTAAATGTAAGTTGCAAAACTATAAAAATTCTAGAAGAAAACATAAGGCAGTACAATCAGACATACCACATAGCAATACTTTTCCTGATACATCTCTTAAGGCAAAAAAAAAAAAAAAAAAAACAATGGGAAAAACAAACAAATGGGACTACATCAAACTAAAAATTTTTTGTACATCAAAGGAAACCATCAATAAAATTAAAAGAGAATCTACTATATGAGAGAACATATTCACCAATGACACATCTGATAAGGGGTTAATTTCCAAAATATACAAAGAATTCATACAACTCAACACCGGGAAGAGGAACAATCCAATTTAAAAATGGGCAAAGGACTTGAATAGACACTTCTCCAAAGAGGACATACAGATGGAAAATAGACATATGAAAAAATTATCATCACTAATCATCAGAAAGATAAAATTAAAACGACAATGAGGTATCACCTCACACCTGTCAGAATGACTACCATCGATAAAACAACAAACAACAAATGCTGGCAAGGATGTGGAGAGAAGAGAACCCTAATACACTGCTTTTGGGAATGCAGACTGTGTAGCCACTGTGGAAAACAGTATGAGTTTCTTCAAAAAAATAAAAAATGACACTGCCATTTAACCCAGTAATCCCACTTCTGGAAATATAGCCTAAGAATCCTGAAACACTAATCAGAAAAAATATATGTGCCCCTATGTTCAGCAGTGTTATTTACAATAGTTAAGATCTGAAAACAGCCCAAGTGCCCATCAGTAGACGAGTGAATTAAAAAGCCGTGTGACATTTACACAATGGAATACTATGTGGCTATAAAAAAGGAAGATCTCTTACATTTTGTGACAGAATGGAGGGACCTATAGATTATTATGCTAAGTGAAATAACCCAGTTAGATAAAGACAAATATCACACGACCTCACTTACATGTGTAAAATAAACTGATGAACATAAAAGGTCCAGAGGTATGAATGCATGGAACATACGGATAGATCTCAGAGTCAGGGTGGGGGCCGGGAGGCAAGAAGAGATTAATCCAAGAACACATCTGTATGTGCCTAGCCCATGGACAGAGACAATAGTGTGGAGAAGGCCTGAGGTGGGGTGGAGACTGGGTGGAGGGGGGGAGGAGGGAAATGGGACGTCTCTAATACTATAAACAATAAATAAATATAAACATAATTATAAATAAACTACCCTCAATTTTACTCAGGACATTCTAAGAATAAAGTAATCCATATTGTTACTTAAACTTATATTTAGAAAGGTAAAAGATTTCAAGTAAGAATATTAAATTAGTTCAAAAACACAGACTATTTTTCTAGATTCTGATTTTTTTTTAATGTATCTCCTAACAAATACTTATTTACTCTGGGTAAGGCAGGTGAAAGGGCTACCTGGATTCTAGAAGTACTCTTGAAATCATATTTCAATCAAATTGAGCTCTTACTCCATTAGGCCAGTGATACACGTTGAGAATCCAGTAAGAGGCATGATCCACAACATCTGTCCTTCATTCCCACTTTGTTTACTAGAGTAGCCCAAATCTCATTATGTCCCCCTCAGCCAGGAGCTCCACTTCTACATGCAAGTCAGCTAGATTATCTCTCAAAGGCACATGAAAAAAAAAAAAAAAAAAAAAGTAGAGTCCTACTTCCCAGAGATCTTTAATGGAGACTGAAAGTAAATCCAAGTGCTTAAATATTTTAACATAATTAGAAAGGATCATTTAGTTTGTACTTTCAAAATATAATCTTTTCAATCTAGATCTGAGTAACTCAAGTGTGAAGAATTGGCAAGCACATGGAGAACAAGAAACAAATTTACATTAACAGGTTTTACTATATCAACTGAGAGTCATAAGAGCCTCACATGCTCTAATAAGCCCAGGGAATGCATAAGAGCCAACAATGCCAAGGACAAATTAAAAGGGAAGTTCAGAGGTCAGACTTGGTTCATAGACATTTTTGGAAATACCAGTAGCTTATTTTCATGTTAAAAACCTAACTGACTTGAAAATAAATCTTAGCATTATTTAAAGGGAATTTTAAAAAATAATCACTAGCATAAGAAATGTCTTGGTTTTAACAAAAACTAAAGCCCAATGCTAACTAAAAAAAAAAAGAAATTAAAAAATGGAATATATTCTATAGTCAACAAGAAATTTGGGCACAAATTAAGTAGTTCTTATAAACTAAGGCATAGACTGCTCAAATATAATATTCTTTCATATGGGAGAAAATTGCTCTACTATATATTCTTTACTTCATTGGGTCACAATACAGCTTGGGCATGAAGGACAAATTTGTGTCAATTAACTTTCATTAACATTACAATTTCTCTTCCACCAAAATCCATTCTATATTGTGTTTAAAAGATAATATGATGAGTCCGGCTGATGTGGCTCAGAGGTTGAGCGTCAACCTATAAACCAGGTCAGGGCATATGCCCAGGTTGAGGGCTCAATCCCTAGTGGGGGGCATGGAGGAGCAACTGACCAATGATTCTCTCTCATCATTCATGTTTCTATCTCTCCCTCTCCCTTCCTCTCTGAAACCAATAAAAATATATTTCTTTAAAAAGTTAGTATGATGACTTATTTCACTTAGCATAATGCTCTCACATGATCTCACTCATTTGTGGATTATAATGAGCAACATAAACCGATGAACAAACACAGATCTAGAGACAGAGAAGCATCAATCAGATGCTCAAACCTCAGAGGGAAGGTAGGGGAGGGTGAGGGTAAGGGGGAGAGATCAACCAAAGGACTTGTATGCATGCATATAAGCATAAGCAATGGATGCAGAAAAGGGGGTGAGGGTGAGGGGCAGGATTGGGAGGATGAGGAGACCATGAGGGGATAAAGACACATTTGCAATACCTTAATCAATAAAAAAATACATAATAAAAAATAAAAATAAAAAAATTAGTATGATGAAATGTAAAGAAAAGTTAATCAGGTATCCAAAGTGAATTAAGAGAATCTTTCCTTCCCAATTTAATTTAGTGAATTTGAAAAAAATAAACAGGAATAAACTATTAAAACCTAACAAAATTGTGTGCTGGCTCCTGCTGTTTTTACTCAAGCCAATATCTTTAATATAATTTTATATTTTAAATTAACATTAATTATTTTTAAACAAAACTTACAACTTAAAATATTTTAACATAAATTGCTATAAAGAATATTTTACTAAGAATTATTCTAAATCAAAAGAAAATAACCCCTATAGTGAAAAGGGAATTTACTGTTGCTATTCATTTTATTTTCACTAAGAATCACCATCCTACTTAATTTTTTTTATAAAGTGTTTTCATTTGACAAAAATCCATATTTATACAGCACTGTATCCCCCCTCCCCTTTTCTAGATTCTGAATAACCCAGAAGCACCTAGAGATTTGCCTAGAAAGCTTCCATGCAATCCAGTCCTTACTTATGACCAATCCAGAGAAACATGTTACCTAGATCACTCTTGAGTAGCAAGGTTCATCTTGCATTAATTAGAATTGATTTAATTGTAAACATCCCAACCAAAGAAATGTATCCCTGAGATCTAGAGTTTTTCACAACACCAAAATGAGTGTAGACTTTATAAGCTTCTTACTGTTGTCTTTATTTTTATTCTAATCTCAAGCTGGAAAAATTCATATTCCTTAAAAAACATTATGTACTGCTTGGTTATTGGTATGCGGGTAATTTTTTAACAGCAGATCTGTAAAAGACAAGGAGGAAAAAGTAATGGCTCTGATTTGCCCCAGTGCCAAATACCAGGTGTTAATACTCCCACAAGGCTGATTCCAGCCACCAGTGTGACAGCAGCGAAAGCAGTCAGGAACAGATGCTCAGCTGGACACCATGCATAGTCTTCCCCCATATAGACTCAATAGACATAAATAAACTCAGGAGCATATATAGAGTGAAGTAAAATAATTAGGATGTGGTGACTTAAATATTTATTACTTTTGATTTTAATAGTTTGCTTATATAATGTAATTTTTAACAATGACTGTGTTTAACAACTTCAACTAATTCCTGAAAATTGGGTGAGCAGCTCTCATGAGCCAGTGAGAGCAGACACCAGTATACCTCTGTTCTCTCAGTAGTCTCTTTCCTTGAGTCTGTTTTGTTCTTTACTCTAAACTCTTAAGCAGATTACTCACTTTATGTCTTTTTCTTTCTATGTTTATCAAGACCACGAAGGAATTTAATCCTGTGAACAGTTTTGGCTACATACCACGGAGATGTTTAAATATTATTTTTAAATGTCTATTTATTTTGTAAATTCTCTGTTGTTTGTATTATTAACCAAATGCTATTTAGAAATGCTTGTGGGGTTTGCCTTTTGATTGTTTTTTTTTTATTTCCATCAGTTTAATTTCTATATATATATATATATATATATATATATATATATATATTTATTGATTTTTTACAGAGAGGAAGGGAAAGGGATAGAGAGTTAGAAACATCGATGAGAGAGAAACATCGATCAGCTGCCTCCTGCACACCTCCCACTGGGGATGTGCCCGCAACCAAGGTACGTGCCCTTGACCGGAATCGAACCTGGGACCTTTCAGTCTGCAGGCCGACGCTCTATCCACTGAGCCAAACCGGTTTCGGCAGTTTAATTTCTTAAAGCTTGTTGATGTCTAGTTTTGCGGCATTGTGATTTGAGAATATGACCTGTATTATTTCTACTTTTAAAGCTCATTAAGATTTAGGCAAAGGCACAGGGATCACATAGACCCCAGTTTCAGGGCCCTTACTTGAGTCACTGAGGAAACAAAGCTGGTGTTTAATCTCAATGCTCCTTGACAGTGAGTTTTCATACCACTTTATTGGTGTTCAATACGCTCTCCTTAATCCAAATAAACCAGAAGTCAGATTCTCTGCACAGAGGAATAAATGTGAGTAAAATGATTAACTTTTCCTTTTAAATCTTTGTGATTACTTATGACTTAACTAACAGACCACTGAATAGGGCTCTCAAGCCCTCTGGCCTTAGTTTCTCCTCTGTAAAGTGAGGGATAAACTATGGTCCATCAGGTCTCTTCCAGCACAACCAGCCAGTGGTTATTACAACTGCTGGGCGTTGGCACACTTCCAGATTAGGTTACCGGGCCCTTTGACCAGCTGCTGGAGAGGCCAGACCCTGTGGCCCATGTCTCAGTGTTTCCTTGGAGTCCAGGAGAGGTGGCAGGAGCTGTAACTTCTGGAATTCCAATCCCAAGTCACAGCTCCCACCAGAATGGTGTGATGGGTACCATGCTGAAAGGTACTCTACAGAGGAGATGGAAGCAGCAGGTGAAAGGAGATGAGTTGATGACTGCGATCTCCATCAAGCAAGGACTGAAGTCCAAGTTTGGAGGTAGGGCCAAGCAATATGGGGCAGTATACTATAAATTGTAAATATCCTCTGTGAATTAAGACTCTCAATTTGTAAGTAATGAAAAATAACTTGAATTATCTTAAGGAAGGAAAGGTTAATGTATTATAAGGATGCAGGAAGGCAGCTGGGCCTAAAAAAGAAATCAATGCTGGAAAATGAGAATATCAGAATTTTCTTTCCATCTATCATCCAGATCTCTCAGCATACTTACTTCATTCTCTCTTTCTGAAAATAAGCTACTTTTCTGCTTCTACAAAGCTCTGTGGAATAGATCACACATACAGTCTCTTAAATTCAGAAGTTACCATTTCAGGCCCACAAATATGTCAAATTTCCAAAAGAATGATGATGATTAGTCCAGCTTCAGTCAGTTGTGTATCCGAGGTGCAATCAGCCATCAGCAGTGGGGCTGTATGGCTTCCAACTGATTGATCCCTTGAATGGGAACAAGGGAAAATTTCTGGAGAAAGGGGGTGAGAACTGAGAAACTCAAAAGGTGTGTACCATATCTGCCCAATTTAAAAGATAAAGAAATCAATCAAAGTTCAGGGAGAATAGGAACTTGCATCCTGTCAAGGTGACACAGACTACCAGTGTCAAGGTCATGGCCTTATTTCGGGTCTAGTCTCAAGCTCTTTAACTCCTAACAGAACTGTCCTATAGGACGTACCAGAATATATCTAAGATACTTGCATTTTCTATAACTAGTATTTTCATTCTACATTAAGAAAAAAGAAACCTAAGTTATATTGAAGCCAAGATACATCAAGAAAAGTCACTCAATTGTTTTAAAGTTTACCACCTTCAACACATCAAACACAAACTCTCCTTCCTGACTTTTAGTATCTTCTACCCAACACTTGCCTCAGTGCTCCACAAGAACTCCTCCTAAGGCAATCCAGGCCTTTTTTTTTTTTTTTTTTTTTTTTACTGATGTGAATACACCATACTCATTGCCACCTCTGTGTGTGCACAGGTGTGGTCCTTCTCCTCGTCCTCCTACTATCCTATCCCATCTCTTCAAAGTCTGCTATGAGTCCTGCCTCCTCCATGAAGCTCTTTTGACAACTCAAATCTAACTGAATTTCCACTTTTCTGAATTTCAAAGGTCAACTTATTTAACCCATTTGTGTTCTCATAATTTCCTTTCTTATTTTATGCTCCCACTAGACTATTAATTCCTGAAGGGGGGATGATATCTTAGTGTGCATCTCCAGGGATGCACTGAATCAAGCAAGGTCTGTATGAAGGGGCATGAGTTTTCTAACCACCAGCTCTCAGAGCCTCAATGATTAACCAGTTTCTACCACTGCAGGAGCTTAATGACTCCAGCATGAAATTAACCTGCTGGACATGCTAGTCTCCCTTGGCAACCATTTCTCCTGTAAATTGCAGTTACTCTTATGCCCTGAGCTTATTTTTTTATCTATGCAGAACAGACCTGAATCTAGCTTCACTTATAGACTGAACATAACTCTGTTACTGCTTCCCCTCCTACCACACAGATCTCTCATTTATGCCATTTAAAGTCTTACACATTAGTTCCAGAATTAAAGTCTTAATCATCATACCATAGCAATAAGAATAGCAATGAACAACTAAAATCTGGGACCCAGAGCTTACAGGAATGTGTAATGTATTGAATTTATTCTGTGATCATTACTTTTGTTAAATTCTATATATTCATAATTTTAAAGTCAAATAGTGCAGCACAGTTAAAATGAAAAACAATAGTTCCCTCCCACAACTCTCCCCAGAGGTAACTAGTTTCATGCTTTTAACCTTTATCTTGATACTAGAGGCCCGGTGCACAAAACTGGTGCATGAGGGGGGTGGGGAGATGATCCCTCAGCCCAGCCTGCACCCTCTCCAATCTGGGACCCCTCGGGGATGTCCAACTGCCCGTTTAGGCCCGATCCCACAATCCAGGACTGCTGGCTCCCAACCGCTCACCTGCCTGCCTGCCTGATTGCCCCTAACTACTTCTGCCTGCCAGCCTGATCACCCCCTAACCACTCCCCTGCCAGCCTGATCGACGCCTAACTGCTCCCCTGCCAGCCTGATTTCCCCTAACTGCCCTCCCCTGCTGGCCTGGTCACCCCTAACTGCCCTCCCCTGCCAGCCTGGTTGCCCCTAACTGCCTTCCCCTGCAGGCCTGGGTCCCCCCAACTGCCCTCCTGATCGCCCCCAACTGCCCTCCTCTGCTGGCCTGGTCACCCCTAACTGCCCTCCCCTGCAGGCCTGATTGCCCCCAACTGCCCTTCCTTGCAGGCCTGGTCACCCCTAACTGCCCTCCTCTGCCGACCTGGTCACCCCGAACTTCCCTCCCCTGCTGGCCATCTTGTGGCAGCCATCTAGTGTCCACATGGGGTTGGCCATCTTTGACCACATGGGAGCAGCCATCTTGTGTGTTGGAGTGATGGTCAATTTGCATATTACCTCTTTATTATATAGGATTTGCCTCCATATTTTAAAATAATGTGCTTATAGCCAAGCTGGTGTGGCTCAATGGGTGAACATATCCACCCATGAACCAGGAGGTCACCGGTTCAAGTCTCAGTCAGGGCACATGCCCAGGATGTGCAGGAGGCAGCCAATCAATGTTTCTCTCTCATCAATGTTTTTATCTCTCTATCCCTCTCCCTTCCTCTCTCTCTAAAATCAATAAAAACATATTAAAAAATAATAATGTGCTTATATTATTATTATAGTTATGTGAATTAATATAAATGTAATTTCTATTCATATAAATACATTATAGTTATATTTTAAAATATTTTTAAGCTTTTAATTTTAACTTTTAAATAATATATATTGATTTTTTATTACATAAAATAAGAATTTAACTCTCTTACACACATGCATATACTTCCCCTCCCTTATCTTCCCAATATAACTAAATACTTCATTTTTGATAAATCAATATTCAGGCTATACATTATACTTTTCTTGTGTAACTTATTTGTTTTCCCTAAAACTAATAATTATCTTCTTTTCCTGTTTGTGTAGCTTTCTATGTTCTTATCACTGATCTGTCTTAAAACTACTCAATAGTAGTGCCAGTGCCCTCACAACCTTCCCCCTCGTCCTCAGCCAGCCCTCCGGAGGCCCAGAGTCCGCCTGCTCCAGGTTGGGCTGGCTGCTTCCCGATCTGCTGTCAGCCATCCACCTGGGGGTTCCTTCCATCATGGGGTTCCGTTTGTCTGGTCTAAGATGGACACCTGTTTCCTGGACCCCGTGTCTTCATTTTCTTTGGTTTATTCCCTCATGTAGGTAGGAGAACGTCTTCCAGTAATTTCTGAGAAAGGTTAAGGGGGTGGTGCATTTTTTGAAACTTGAATGCCTGAAAATGGTTGTTTTACCCTCACTCCGTTTGGCTAGTTCGGTAAATATTGTTTATTTTGGGGGTCACCCAGTAACTTTTGGTTACCTTTCCCTTAGTAAAATTCCCACATCTCCACTTTCCCAAAGTCGAATCTAGAGCGTGCTCTTTTGTTGCTGGGAGTGGGGAAAGGAGGCATGTTATCTAAACTCTTCCAGTGACACATACCTTGTAGGAGGCTTCAACTAGGAAGTAAGCAATGTGAGAGAGAGGCTGTTTGTAGAATCCATAGTTTTTGGTAGATGATGGAGCCTCTTTTTAACATTGTTGCCATTGTGGTATCTGTGCCAAGTGCGTTAGTGGAAATGTTTTCTTGGGTGCAGCCCCCATAGTGGTTTTGGATGTGGATCCTGGCAACGTGGCAGAACAGCCTGCATTCTCTCGCTTACCAGAAAAGTTCATGAACAACCTAAACAATGTGAGGTCAGTACATTTATCTGCTTAAACCAACAATATAGATTGTGCTGCTGACAATCAAGAATATTGATAACACTGATTGTACAACTGTAGCTTAGAAATAATTTCCCCCCGGAATTTGCAAAGCATCCTTCCACGGTCTTCTGGTCCTGATGTTTCTGTTGAGAAGGCTGATACCATTCTTGTTCCTAAGGTTCTGGATATGACTTATTCTTTCCCTCTGAGAGCTTGAGACTATTCTTTTTATCACTAACAGTCATGTCTATTTGAAAGGCCGCGGTGTGGGTCTTTGTGCATTCATTGGGCTGCCACTCCCAGCTGTACACGCTGTGCACTGTGCACTGTGCACTCTAGGGAGCACTGCTCCCGTCTTCCTCCCATGGACACAGCCTGGATCTGTCCACGATGACCCTGCGGACATTATGTGGAACCTTACAATCTGGAGGCTACTCTTGAGTTCTGGGAAACCTTTGGTATAATCTTTCTTCTCAACCATTGTCTTTGTTCTATCTCTAGAACACCTATTCGTCAAATATTTGGCTTCCTAGATTAATCTTCGCATTTTCTTATTTTGTCTCTGTTTTCCATTCCATGTCTCCTTGTTCTACTTTCTGAGAGATTTCTTCCTCTTTATCCTCCAAACTTCTACTGAATATTTAACTTCAAACATGCTATTTTTAATCTTTAAGAGTTCTTTTTTTAAATTAGCATTCTGTTCTCCAGGATCCAAGATCTGGTATCTCCGAAGATATCCATTATAGATATACAGTATTTACTTTTTTCTTATTTGGGGGTTTCTTCCTTTTGCTGCATTGTTTCCTTTCTTTTTCATTTGCTATTTCTTTTTCTGTTCTTTTGTCATTTGTTGATGTCTCTCTTTTCTCTTGGAGATTATGTAAAATGCCTCATGATCCATGGCACTGACATTTCCATGGGGAAAACTGATTGGAATGTGTGCAGGGTGGTGTTTCTTTTTATTATTTTTTTTCTTTATTGTTTAAAGTATTACATATAGTAGTACATATATCTCCTTTTTATTTTTCCCCATAGACCTTCCCCCAGCCTCCCCTACCCCCTGTCACATGCCCTCATCCCACCCCCCGCCAGTGTCTTGTGTCCATTGGTTGTGCTTATAAGGGTGGTGTTTCTTGAGCAGTGGTTTTATTCTAGAAGACCTCAAGCACCTATTTTACTGCCCATCCCAACTCAGAGTCTCTGTGGGTTGCTTCTCTCAGTCTAGTCTACTTCCTCAGAAAGAAATATGTCTGAGGGTGGATGTGTGGGGGAGTGGGGGGGGGCTTAAGCCTGGCAGCCAGTATTCTCAGATCTAAGTGGGCAGAGAGTCTAGGGCTGTATCCCCAAATGCCCTGTATTTTTTGTTTGTTTGCTTGCTTTTTAATCCTCACCCAAGGACATGTTCCCACTGATTTGAGAGAGAGAGAGAGAGAGAGAGAGAGAGAGAGAGAGAGAAACATCCATTGGCTGTCTCTCGTACGTGCCCCAACGGGGATCAAACCTACAACCTGTTGGTATACAGGATGATGCTCCAACCAACTGAGCCACCCAAATGCACTGTTTTAACCCCACCTGTACTGTGACCATCACAGGTGACTCCAATTCTTTCCTTCTCTGGGATTCTGCAGAGTGAAGCTGCTTCTGGACTTCACTGGAAGTTTTCAGCTCTCAGATCATCTAAACCATTTACCACCCTTCTTTTAATTTCCCACTGTGTTTTATTATTATCACCTCCTTTCTCATTTTCTTTGTCCTTATGAGATTATGATTTTTTTCATCATTTTTCAGGAAGTATTTTAAAAGGGAGAGGTGGAAAAATATGTTGAAAATACTATCTTTTAAACCTAGTATTTCCTCTATACTCCAAAAAACTTATGGGAGGCCAACTATATACCAGGCACTTACTTCTCCACTTCCTCGATTATAGGTAACAACAATATAGTACCTATTTCATGGAATTATCCTTAGGAGTAAATGAGAAAAAGCCAGGTAAATACTGAGTATAACTATTATAGTTGTGAAAACCATGAGAACCAAGCAATACATGGCAAAGCCATGTGTGCAAAGCCAGAGGGGGAAAAAAGTTCTTTTCTGGGATTAATATACAGACCTGTGGTCCTGGGGCCAGCAGCATCAGTATCACCTGAAAACTTGTTAGAAACACAAATGCCGAGTCCCCACCCAGACCTTCTGAATCAGAAACTCTGGAGGTAGCCCTGCCTCTGTCCTTTTTTATTTTTTTTCCTCCTTTATTTATTTATTTTATCATTATTTTTTAAAATTTATTTTATTGTTTAAAGTATTACAAATAGCAGTACATATGTCTCCTTTTTTTCCCCATTGACCTTCCCCCGGCCTCCCCTACCCCCAGCACATGCCCTCCTCTGTCCTTTAAACAAGCAATTCAGGTGATCCTGGTGCCCATTCAAGTTTAGGACTCACTGATACCAAGGCAAGGAAATGGATTCCCTGGATCCATTGGAGGTACTACCTGGGGACCACCTGCAGTCCCTGGATATGTCTCAGGTACCAGGTAGAATGAGGCTAACATTTAAATAAAAGCAGAGACTTGTGAGATGAACGCAAAAAAAAAAAAAAAAAAAAAGACAGACTTGCATATGAAAGACTGATTCAGAGCCCTGAGGACCTACTGGTCCTGCAGCTTCTCTCTTCGACTCTGAGCTCTGCCAGGATCTTGCTCAGCAACATGGATCAATGCATCCCATCCTCCTTTGTTTTTCTGAAGCCAGTTTGAGTCAAATATCTGGCATTTGCAACCCAAACAATCCAGACTAGTAGAAGACCCTTTCTCTTTAAGACAAGCATGTCAAACTCGCAGGCCGCAATGAATATTTTTGCAGCCCAGCCAATATAACGGATGTAAGAAATGTTTTAATAAAAATTTTATAACTTAACTTTTACAATATCCTGTTATACATAATCTTACTAATAAAAGAGAAATATGTAAATTGACCATCGCTTCGCAACACCCACAGCCAATCAGGAGTGAGTATGCAAATTAACCTGACAAAGATGGTGGTGGTCCCGCTCCCCGGCTGCTCCGGGCCTCTGGGCAGTGCACCTCCTCAGGGCCTCCCTGCCTCGCTCCACACCTGTCAACCATCCTTGCAGTCTCCCTGTGGCCCAGCCCCCGGCCTCAGAGGCAATCCTTTGGTGCCTGAGGTCGTAGCTCCTGGTGTCTGGCGTCTCCCTCTACCCCACCCCTGCCCTGCTGCTCTGGTAAACAAAACCCTAGCGTTGGAGCATCCCTGTGAGCACAGACACGTGCGGGAGCTCGCTCAGTGCACATTTAGCGCTCCCCGGGAGCCCCGGGCCAGCCAAGGGGCGATGGTAGCGGCGGTGGCAGCAGTGGCAGGCCTGGCGGCTCAGCTTTGTTGTGAATAGATGAAAGAGGCCACCTACACAGTAACCCAAATTATCAGATCTCCCTATCTCGCCAAATCAAGAGGGGAGGGGTGATGGGTGTGGAGGGTGGGTGGGCAGGCAGGAGGCGGAGAGCAGAGGAGGAAGAGGATGAGGAAGGGGGCCAGTTGCATCCCACTTTCACAATGGGAAAGTGAACCACACTAGCTCACCCAACCTCTCCAGTCCTCCCCGCCTGCCTCGCTCCCCCCACCTCTTCCCCTCTGCGCCTCCCCGGGAACACCAGTGCTGCACAGAGGAACTCTCTGGAGAAGGAGGGCGAGGAGGAAGCAGCGCCGGAGCACACAGGGCTTGCCACCGCCGCAGCCACTGCACAGGCTGCTGGAGCGAGCCTGCCGCATGCCGGCAGCCAGGGGAAGGAAGGCCTATTCTTGCACAAATCTTCGTGCATCGGGCTTCTATTTATCAATAATGAACTACAACGTTCACTAATGACTGATTACTATAAACATGTTGCATTCATTTCCCTTACATGCGTTGCTCTCAAGCACACCATTTCTCTCCACTAATACTAGCAGCGAATATTTTAGCAGCCGACTGCCATGTCATTAGTCTTGGACTGACTTGTTTGGTGTGCACAACAGGAGACATTTTGCTTTCGGAGAACAAGAAATATAGGTTTATTTGCATTACGCTTAATTTGTGCAGTTATTCAGTGTCTGGTAAGTTAATGTTCAGGAAAAAATATTAATTTTTATTAAAATGTTCTATTATTTTATGTCAATGATTACTCACTTATTTCAGCCCTTTGTATTCAGCATGTCTCTATTGAAATAAACCTACGTTTCTATGAAAATTGAAGCTTTTGTTTTTTTGTGGCCCACATAAACTTAAACCTTGTTTATATGGTCCGTGTTAGCCTTTGAGTTTGACATGCTTGTATGGACGAAAGGGGCCACATGCTGACCTGACAAGCTCAGGGGAGGCCTGCATGGCAGTCTTGCAAACTCAGAGACCTAAAGTCACAACAAAGGATGGTCTGAAATTAAACTTTAACTAAACGCAGTTATGGTGGGCAGTTATGTCCTAGGCCAGTATCTTCACTGACAAGGCCAACCTTTACCTTAACTGAGCCTATCTGTCTTTTTGCATCTAGGTCAGTGATGGGCAACCTTTTGAGCTTGGTGTGTCAAACTTCGCCAAAAAACTGAGCATAATTCGGGAAGTGTGTCACTTTGAAGACAAAACATTATTTCGCAAATGTTTCATCCTCAGGAGCAGCAAATGTTTCATCCTCGGCATGCGGCCGCATGTCATCAGAAATGGCTACGCGTGTCAGTGCTGACATGCGTGTCATAGGTTCGCCATCACTGATCTAGGATAACATACCCTTGAAGTGTCTAGATAGCTTGTAAATTCCCTTTTTCTGGACCCCTTGGGGCACAACCAAATGTGCTGGGTGCCAGGACAGATACCACAAATTTCTTCATTATCATGTTAATTGTTCCTGATGTGTCCTCCATCATTTTACTTTTTATCCAATCCCAAGGGTCCCCCCTGCCCCCCCCCCAATTTGCTTTATCCCACCTCCTTAATCTATCACCAATGGATTTCATGTAACCCACCTATATCCCTCCTTTGACTACAATGTATAAATACAGATGTAACCCGCCATTCTTCATTGAGGTTCTGCTTCCCGGCATATGTCGACAGTTTGGCTCAAATAAACTCACAAAAATTTTTACAGGTTTCAATGGTTTTTTTTACGTTAACGCTTGCTTTAAGAAGCTGAGGAAACCTGACCATTTCCTGTTGACCACCTACACTCTCAGAGGACTGGCAAAGGGCAGCTCCCAAAGGAAGCTGCCAACCATCTCTATCACTGACAAGTTCCACCACGCTCTGAATTCAGCGTCTTCTCTGCTTACCTACGGTGGACAAATAGAGTCCATTTACACGTTCAAAAATCAAATTCTTGGTATGGTAAGAAGTTGTTCATCCTGTTCAGAACATTCATGGTCTTATGAATTTTCATCATACTCCTTATTCTTTATCTTGTCTCTCCTAATCTTACTAAATTTCATAGAGCTCATTCACTGAGTGAGATTCATAAGATCTTTCTGTAGTTCAAGGGCTCCTAAACCTTTGCTGATCATCAAAACCACCTATGGAGACTTTTCAACATATAATGCCCATACTCTACTACAGACCTACTGAATCTCTCTGGGCCATTTTCTACACACACACACACACACACACACACACACACACACATACACTAAAGATATATATACATCTGCATACATATTAAAAAACATATATATATATATGAATACATACACACAAATCCCCTGCTGAAACTAATGATCCCCATTTTTGTAGCTTTGCAATGCCCTGAAATTGTTTTCTGAACAGCAAGAATTTCATTGTAACAGTGAAATTTGAAGCACAGAGATTTTTGCTAAGAGTTATAAAATTAAATCTCAATTTTCCTAGGAAATCATTATAAATAAAGCTCTCCCCAACTCTGCAAAGCATCCATAGAAAGGGCATGTAGACAACATGTTCTAACAACAAACAACAAATATCTGTCACATGATTTACCACTTCCTTCTGCTCCCATGGACTATGGACTCTGCTACCAAGTCTGGGCATGACTCTCAAATACAGGGCTGCTGGCAGGCACTGTCAATCCACTGGGGAAAACACATATGCTGTAACCTAAAACTTCTGGATTTAAAATAAAGAGGCCCCACTCTGGCCCTTGTGGTTCAGTCATCTTGGGCACCAAGGGGTTGCTGGTTCAATTCCCAGTCACGGCACATGCTCCAGTTGTGGGCTCAATCCCTGGTGGGGGGTGTGCAGGAGGCAGACTATCGATGTTTCTCTCTTTCTCTCTCCTCTCCTCTCTCTCTAAAAATCAATGAAAAAATTTTTAATAAAATAATAAAGAGACCTGGGTAGTAGTCCCAACACTACCACTGGCTATGAAAACTAGACTTCTCTGTCCATTTCATCTTCTGTAAATCAGAGATAACCTCTATCATTTCTTCCTATACAAATGTGATGAGGAAAATGAGATTCATGAATCTAGAAAATTAAAAATGGTGTTCCCCAAATAGAAGATCAAATTTGGTAGATGAGGCATTATACTAAAGATGAGTCAACCAAAGCAGAATATTGAATCAAAGGAAAGAGCCCCATAGTTCTTTTTTTAAGCACATGAACCAAGGATGATCAAAATCCCACTTAAAATTCCCCCGTCAAAAATAAATAAGTTGTTTGGTTCATAGTTTTGATATTTTTAGGCAAATTGAAGCTATCAACAGGTACTATAAGAAAATATATATGTGTCAAAATGGAAGCTACTCCATAAAAACTGTTCTCAAAACTATTTATATTTTTCAAGTTTCAAAATAATATTTTGGCATTAAATAAAGCGATGCAAAAATATTAAAATATTTGCATGAATAAAGGGCAAAAATCTACTAATAAGTAATGAAACACAGTACCAGCTGAGCAATCCATACTAAAAAATAATTTAAATCAAAGTAAGCATAAACGCCCCGGGGCCTGGGTGATGCTGGGTCCCAGGTCCGGGTGAGGCCGCGCGCCCCTGAGTCCGGGTGAAGCCGCGCCCCTGGGTCCGGCCGAGACCAAACCAGAGGGAGTCGGACCTGCATTACCACCATTTGTCCACCATCCAGAGCTGAAAAGTCAGTGCTGACATGTACACATAAGGAACTGGTGGACATTGAAATTGGGTCTCAAAAGAACTGTTGGTCCAGAAAGAAACTCACTACAGACTGATTCATCTGCCTGTCAGCATAACTATTATTGCTCGTCTCACATTCGGTTCTTATAAGTATATTTCTAGTAACACATGATCTCACTCATCTAGGGGAAATGATGAACAACATAGACTGATGAACAAGAACAGACCCAGAAACAAGGAGACATCGATCGGACTGTCGGGCCTCAGAGGGAGGGAAGGGGAGGGTGGGGGTAGGGGGGAGAGATCAACCAAAGGACTTGTGTGCATGCATACAAGCCTAACCAATGGTTAAAGACAACAGGGGGGTGGGGGCATCCGTGGGGAGGGGTGGGGGATGGGAATGGGGGGATGAGGACAAATATGTGACACCTTAATCAATAAAGAAATTTAAAAAAAATAAAACAAAGTAAGCATAAAATAGAAAATCTGAATTAAATCTGAAAGCAAACCTATAAACCAGGTGCAATGCATGTATACTAACTAGTTCTATGATTCTACTGATAATTATAGCAGTAGCTAACATATACAAAGTGCTATTTCTTTGCCTGATATCTTACATATTGTTTCTAATGTAATCCTTACATCAACCTTGTGAAATAAGTACAAATAACAGTTTTCATATAAAATGATAAAGCAGGATAAAAGAAATTAACTAATTTACTCAAGGTCATACTTTCAGTAAGTGGTTCAGCTCAGATTTGAACCCCAGCCGACTTGACTACAAAAACCTTCCATAAACAAAATAATCTGTGAGCAACATATTATTAGTACTGTAGAGCCCCCAGTTATTAAAAATTTATTTATACAGCCTGTGAGTGTACACAGTACTTAGCACAGTACCTCCTCCTCTCCAGGAAGGTAATATTTGTTGAATATTACTTCCTATTTCCAAAATGTGTTTTCCTTCCTTTATCTTTCTTATCTATTCAGCATAGTATTGTGGTTTGCCAGTGGCACCTTCTCTGGTAAATGAAAGGAGGGACACATTGACTAATGTATTATTCCATGACTCCCTTTTCTCTAGGCATCATACAGACCACCGCCCTCCTCTTGCGGATATGCATTTCTGTAACAGGATAGGTAGATAGACTGGTAGATATTTGCAAATAGGTATTTGGGACAGCTATGGATTTCTTTACATCAATTACTTTTGATTTACTCCAACTAAGGATATGCTTACAGCTGTACTGACTCACCTGGGAGGACCGTCTTTTCCTCACCCAGAACTTTAGTAAGCATTTCTTGGCATGGGCTACCTTTACAATTGTCTTCTCTAATGCATTTATGATGATTCTTTTCTTTTAATTATATCTTTATTGTTGAAAGTATTACATAAGCCCCCTTTCTCCCCCATTGACCTCTTGCAGCCCGTTCCCATTGCCCTCCCCAGGTCCTCACCACCCCATTGTCTGTGTCCATGGGTTATGTATATACCCATACAAGTTCCCACCCACCCACCCTCCCCTGCCTTCCCTCTGAGATTCGTCAGTCTGTTCCATGCTTCTATGTCTCTGGATTCATTTTGTTCATCAGTTGTTTTGTGTGTGTGTGTGTGTGTGTGTGTGTGTGTGTGTGTGTGTGTTTGTTGTTGTTGTTTTTTAAATTCTTTATTGTTTAAGGTATTGCATATGTCTCTCTTTCCCCCCATTAACCTCTCCCTGGCCATTCCCACACCCCAGCACATGCCCTCACTCTCCTACTGTCTGTGTCCATGGGTTGTGCTTATATGCATGCATATGAGTGCTTTGGTTGCTCTCTTACCACCACTCCCTCTCCCCTGCCTTCCCTCTGAGGTTGGATGCTTCTCTGTCTCTGGATCTATTTTTGTTCATCAATTTATGTTGTTCATTATATTCCACAAATGAGTGAGATCATGTGATAATTATCTTTCTCTGACTGGCTTATTTCACTTAGCATAATGCTCTCCAGGTCCATCCATGCTGTTGCAAATGGTAAAATTCCTTCTTTTTTACAGAAGCGTAGTATTACATTGTGTAGATGTACCACAGTTTTTTTAATCCACACATCTGCTTGTTCATCAGTTTATTTTGTTCATTAGATTCCACATATGAATGAGATCATGTGATACTTTTCTTTCTGTGACTGGCTTATTTCACTCAGCATAATACTTTCCAGGTCCCTCCATGCTGTCTCAAAGGGTAAGAAATTCTTCTTTTTTTTTTTTTTTTTTTTAAATATATTTTATTGATCTTTACAGGGAGGAAGGGAGAGGGATAGAGAGCTTGAAACGTCGATGAGAGAGAAACATCGACCAGCTGCCTCCTGCACACCCCCCACTGGGGATGTGCCCGCAACCAAGGTATATGCCCTTGACCGGAATCGAACCCGGGACCTTCCAGTCCGCAGGCCGACGCTCTATCCACTGAGCCAAACCGGTTTCGGCATCTTTTTTAATGCTGCATCAGTATTCCATGGTATAAATGTACCACAGCTTTTTTTAAAATATATTTTTTATTGATTTAAGAGAGGAAGGGAGAGATAAGAAACATCAATGATGAGAGAGAATCATTGATTGGCCACCTACTACATGTCCCTTACTGGGGATCGAGCCCACAACCCCGGCATGTGCCTTGACCAGGAATCAAACCTGGGACCCTTCAGTCCTCAGGCCAACGCTCTATCCACTGAACCAAACCGGCTAGAACTATACCACAGCTTTTATATCCACTCATCTACTGATGGGCACTTGGACTATTTCCAGATCTTAGCTATTGTAAATTGTGCTGCTATGAACAAAGAGGTGCATACATTTTTTTCTGATTAGTGTTTCAGGTTTCTTAGGATATAGTCCTAGAAGTGGGATCACTAGGTCAAATGGCAATTCCATATTAAATTTTTTAGGAAACTCCATACTGTTTTTCACAGTGGCTGCACCAGTTTGCATTCCCACCAGCAATGTACTAGGGTTCCCTTTTCTCCACATCCTCGTCAGCACTTATCATTTGTTGATTTATTGATGGTAGCCATTCTGACAGTTGTGAGGTGATACTCCATTGTTGTTTTAATTTGCATCTCTCTGATGATCAGTGAGGTTGATAATTTTTTCATATGTATATTTGCCATCTCTATGTCCCCTTTGGAGAAGTGTCTATTTAGGTCCTTAGCCCATTTTTTAATTTGATTGTTTGTCTTCCTTTTATTAAGTTGTGTGAGTTCCTTCTATATTTGGGGTATTATTTATCAGATGTATCATTGTCAAATATGTTCTCCCATACTGTGGGCTCCATTTTCACTTTGTTAATGGTTCCTTTTGCTGTGCAGAAGCTTTTTATTTTGATGTAGTCCATTTGTTTACTTTCTCCTTAGTATTCTATGCCCTAGGAAATGTATCTGTAAACATATTGCCACGAGAGATGTCTGAGATTTTGCTGCCTATAGTTTCTTCTAGGATTTTTATGGTTTTGTGACTTACATTTAAGTATTTTATCCATTTTGGGTTTATTCTTGTGTATGATGTAAGTTGGTGGTCTAGTTTAATTTTTTGCATGTATCTGTCCAATTTTCCTAACACCATTTATTGAAGAATCTTGACTCCATTGTATGCTCTTGCCTCCTTTGTCAAATATTAATTCAGTGTAATGGCTTGGGTTGATTTCTGGGGTCTCTGTTCTGTTCCATTGATCTATATGCCTGTTCTTGTGCCAGTACCAGGCTGTTTTGATTACAGTGGCTTTGTAGTATAGCTTGATATCTGGTATTGTATTCCTCCAACTTTGTTCTTCTTTCTCAAGATTGCTGCAGCTACTTGGGTTCTTATTTGGTTCCATATAAATTTTTGGAGAATTTGTTCTAGATCTGTGAAATATACTGTTGGTATTTTAATAGGTATTGCATTGAATCTGTAGATTGCTTTGGGATAGTATGGACATTTTAATGATGTTAATTCTACCAAAATATGAACCCAGTATATTCTTCCACTTGTTTATATCTTCCTCTATCTCTTTTTTCAAATTCCTGTATTTTTCCAAATACAAGAGTTTTACTTCCTTTGTTTAGTTTATTCCTAAGCCTCTTCATTTTTTGTTGGAATGGTAAATGGGATTGTTTGTTTCATTTCTCTTCCTGAGAATTCATTATTGGTGTATATAAATGCCATTGATTTCTAGGTGTTAATTTTATATCCTGCTACATTGCCAAATTCATTTATTAAATCTAGTAGTTTTTGGTGGAGTCTTTAGGGTTTTCTAGTACAATATCATGTAACCGCGAATAATGACAGTTTTATTTTGTCCTTTCCAAATTGGATACCTTTTATGTTTTCTTCTTGTCTCATCCAGTACTATGTTGAATACAAGTGGTGAAAATGGACCATCCTGTCTTGTTCCTGTTCTTAGGAGAAATGGTGTTAATTTTTGCCATTGAGTACAATGTTGTCATATATGGCTTTAATCATGTTGAGGTATGATCCCTCTATTCCCACTTTGCTGAGAGTTTTTATCAAAAATGGGTGTTGGATTTTGTCTAATGCTTTTCCTGCATCTATTGATATGATTATGTAATTTTTGCCTTTCAATTTGTTTATGTGATGAATCATGTTTATTGATTTGTGAATATTGTACCAGTCTTGCATCCCTGGAATAAATCCCACTTGGTCATGTTATATGACCTCTTTAATATAGTGCTAGATTGGATTTGCTAATATTTTGTTGAGGATTTTAGCATCTATGTTAATCAAGGATATTGGCCAGTAATTCTCTTTCTATGTAGTTTATCTGGTTTTGGAATTAGGATAATACTGGCCTCATAAAAAGAGCTTGGAAGTGCCCCCTCCTCTTGGATTTTTTGGAATAACTTGAGGATAGGTGTTAGTTTTCTTGAATGTTTGGTAAAACTCCCATGAAGCTATCAGGACATTTTGTTTGCTGGGAGTTTTATTATTATTATTATTATTATTACTTCTTCTATTTCATCAGTTATTGGCCTATTCAGGTTTTCTGATTCTTCCTAATTCAGTTTTGGGAAATTGTATTTTTCTAGGAATTTGTCCATTTCATCCATATTGTTCAGCTTGTTGGCATATAGTTGTCCATAGTATTTTCTTATAATCCTTTGTATTTCTGTGGTATCAGTTGTTACTTCTCTGCTTTCATTTCTGATTTATTTATTTGGGTCCTTTCTCTTCATTTCTTGATGAGCTTGGCTAACAGTTCATCAATCTTGTTTATCTTTTCAAAGAACCAGCTCTTGATTTTACTAATTTTTTGTATTGTGTTTTTAGTCTCTCTATTATTTATTTTTGCTCTAATCTTTATTATTTTCTTCCTTCTACTTACTTTGGGCTTTTCTTGTTGTTCTATTTTTAATTCTTTAAGTTGTAGGGTTAATAGTTTGTTATTCATTTTTCTTGTTTCTTTAGGGAGGACTGTAGTGCTATGAACTTCTCTCTCAGGACTGCTTTTGTTGTGTCCCAGAGACTTGGGATTGTTGTGTATTGGTTCATTTGTTTCCAGAAAGTTTTTAATTTTTTTCTTGATCTCATTGGTAACCCATTCATTGTTTAGTAACATGCTATTTAGCCTCCATTTGTTTGTGTGTTTTTTAATGTTTTTACTGTAGTTGATTTCTAATTTAATTCCATTGTGATCTGAGAAAATAATTTCAATCTTGTTTTGTATCCCAACATGTGGTTTATCTTTGAGAGTGACACATGTGCACTTGAGAAAAATGTATATTCTGCAGCTTTGGAGTGAAATGTTCTATAAATGTCAATTAAAGCCATCTGATCCAGTGTGTCATTTAGAGTCACTGTTTCCCTGTTAATTTTTGTCTGAAAGATCTATCCAGTGAAGTCAGCAGAGTGTTAAGTCCCCTACTATAACTGTATTGCTGTTGATCTCTCCCTTAAAGTATTCTAGAAACTTTTTAATATATTTAACCCTTTGCACTCTCTTGCTTTTTTCTCGATTCCTTTATTCTAATGCTAACCATGTCGAGTCACACTCGACATCCGAGTGCAAAAGGTTAAGGGCTCCTATATTGGATGCATATATATTTACCAGGGTTATATTCTTTTGTTGGATCGGTCACTTTGGTATTATGTAGTGACCTTTGTTGGCTCTTGTGGTAGCCCATTTTGAAGTCTATTGTGTTGGATATGAGTATTGCTACGCCAGCTTATTTTTCATTTCCATTTGCATGGAAATTTTTTTCCATCCCTTCACTCTCATCCTGTGTGTATCTTTTGTTCTGTAGTGGGACTCTTGTGGACAGCATATAAAAATTGGGTCATGCTTTTGTATATTTTCAGCTACACTATGTCTTTTGATTGGAGCATTTAATCCATTCACATTCAAGACTATTATTGATAGGTACTTATTTATTGCCATTTTAACTCTGTATTGTCTATGTTTCTTTCTATATATTTTTTTTTCTATATATTTTTTTTTCTTCTCATTACAGCAGTCTCTTTAACATTTCTTGCAATGCTGGTTTGCTGGTGATATATTCCTTTGGCCTTTTTTGTGTGTGTAGGAAGCTACTTATTTATTTTTATTTTATTTATTTTTTAAAATTTATTTTTATTGATTTCAGATAGGAAGGGAGAAGGAGAGAAGATAGAAACATCAATGATGAGAGAGAATAATTGATCGACTGCCTCCTGCACACCCCCTAGTGGGGAACAAGCCTACAACCTGGGGCATGTGCCCTTGACTGGAATTGAACCTGGGACCCTTCAGTCTGCAGGCCAAGGCTCTATCCATTGCGCCAAACCAGTTAGGACAGGAAGCTCTTTATTTCACTATCTATATTAAATGATAGCCTTGCTGGATATAGTAATCTTGATTTCAGATCCCTGCTTTTCATTACCTTGAATACTTCATGTATAGAGAGCGCCTGGGAAGGCACATGGGCATTTCTTTAATTATTGTCAGCTGAATCCAGTGGCATTGGCAAAGCCACATCCTAGAAACACGCTTTGCCAGAGGCAGAAGTGTTGTCAGCTTGACCTTCAGCCCAGGTGCCAGGGGGTGGGTTTTGTTATTTAAATCCAGCCAAGCACCAGGAATGAATACGACTTGGGCCCACCCAAGAATGCACATAATCTCCTTTGTCTTGACTTTTAGTAAAACTTCGTTTTTTGTTTTTTTTTGCTGTATAAAATAAACACACTGTATTGGCTCTGGGTCCCTGTCCCTGTCCCTGTCAGAGGACAGTGGTCCCACCTGGCCCCAGCTTTTTCCTTCTATCTCTGTGTCAGTCTCTTTCTTTCATTTTCTCAATCCCCAGCAGCCCCTATGCAAGAACCGGATCACTCTCTAGCTGGAAAAGAGAGAAATATTCACACATGCCATTCCCTTCTGTCCTGTAGATTTCTGATGAGAAATAAGCTGACAGCCTTATAGGAGCTCCTTTGTTGATAACAGTTTGCTTTTCTCTTGCTGCCTTTAAGATTCTCTCTTTGTCTTTAATTTTTGGCAATTTAATTATGATGTGTCTGAGCATTGACCTGTTTGGGTTCTTTTTTTTTTCCCTTTTTCTTTTTCTTTTTTTTAATATATTTTTTAATTCAGAGAAGAAGGGAGAGAGAGAGAGAGGGAGAGAGAGAGAGAGAGAGAGAAACATCAGTGATGAGAGAAAATCATTGTTTAGCTGCCTCCTGCAAGACCCAGGCAGGGGATAGAGTCCGCAACCTGGGCATATACCCTGACTGTGAATCAAACCAATACCTCCTGGTTCTTAGGTCGATGCTCAACCACTGAGCCACACCAGCCGGACTGGGTTCTTCTTACTTGGGACTCTCTATGCCTCCTGTGACTTTTTTCTTCACCAGGTTAGGGAAGTTTTCTGCCATTATTTCTTCAAATATATTCTCTACCCCTTGCTCACTTTCTTCTCCTTCTGGCACACCTATTATGTGAATATTGTTACATTTCATGTTGTCCCACAGCTCCCTTAAGCTGTCCTCCTGTTAATTGTTTTTTCTTTTTAGTTCTCTGGTTGAGTGATTTTTTTTTTCTACCCTGTCTTCTAATTCACTGATCCGATCCTCAGCTACCCCTAATCTGCTGTGTATTCCTTTAAAAGTGTTATTAGTGCTATGTGATCCTTTATTTTCAACTGGTCTTTTTTCATAGTTATTATATCTTTTCTCATGCTGCTGAGCATCTTTGCTATCATTATTCTAAACTCTATATCTGATAAATTTCTTATCTCGTGCTCGCTTCGGCAGCACATATACTAAAATTGGAACGATACAGAGAAGATTAGCATGGCCCCTGCGCAAGGATGACACGCAAATTCGTGAAGCGTTCCATATTTTTTGATAAACCCACAGCAAACATCATACTCAATGGGCAAAAACTAAAACCATTTCCCCTAAGAACAGGAACAAGACAGGGATACCCACTCTCACCACTCCTGTTTGACATAGTACTGGAAGTATTAGCTATCGCAATTAGGCAAGAAGAAGAAATAAGAGGCATCCAAATTGGAAAAGAAGAAGTGAAGCTGTCCTTATTTGTAGATGACATGATATTGTACATAAAAAACCCAAAAGATTCCATAAAAAAACTAATAGACTTAATAAATGAATTCGGCAATGTAGCGGGATACAAAATTAACGCCAAGAAATCTATGGCTTTTCTATACACCAATAATGAACTCACAGAAAGAGAGACTAAAAAAGCAATTCCATTTACCATCTCACCAAAAAAATTAAGATACCTAGGAATAAACTTAACTAAGGAGGTAAAAGACCTATACACAGAAAACTACAGGACACTGAAAAAAGAGATAGAGGAAGACGTAAACAGATGGGAGAACATACCATGTTCATGGATTGGTAGAATCAACATCATTAAAATGTCCATACTACCCAAAGCAATCTACAGATTCAATGCACTCCCCATCAAAATACCAACAGCATATTTCACAGACCTAGAAAGAACTCTCCAAAAATTCATCTGGAATAAAAAAAGACCCCGAATAGCCACAGCAATCCTGAGAAAGAAGAATAAAGTAGGTGGGATCTCCATACCAGATTTCAAGCTGTATTACAAAGCCACTGTTCTCAAAACAGCCTGGTACTGGCACAAGAACAGACATATTGACCAATGGAACAGAATAGAGAACCCAGATATCGACCCAAACCACTATGCTCAATTAATATTTGACAAAGGAGGCATGAACATACAATGGAGTCAAGACAGTCTCTTCAATAAATGGTGTTGGGAAAATTGGACAGATACATGCAAAAAATGAAACTAGATCACCAACTTACACCATACACAAAAATAAACTCAAAATGGATACAGGACTTAAACATAAGACGGGAAACCATAAAAATACTAGAGGAATCCACAGGCAACAAAATCTCAGACATATGCCAAAAGAACTTCTTCACTGACACTGCCCCTAGGGCAATGGAAGCTAAAGAGAAAATTAACAAATGGGACTACATCAAAATAAAAAGCTTTTTTACAGCAAAAGAAACAATCAACAAAACAACAAGAAAGCCCACTGCATGGGAGAACATATTTGCAAATGCTATCACTGATAAAGGTTTAATCTCCAACATCTACAGGCAGCTTATGCAACTTAATAAAAGGAAGATAAATGATCCAATAAAAAAAATGGGCAACAGACCTAAATAGAATCTTTTCAAAAGAAGACAGAAGGAAGGCCAAGAGACACATGAAAACATGTTCAAAGTCACTTATTATCCGAGAGATGCAAATCAAAACAACAATGAGGTACCATCTCACACCTTTCAGAATGGCTAGCATCAACAAATCAACAAACAACAAGTGTTGGCGAGGATGCGGAGAAAAAGGAACCCTCGTGCACTGCTGGTGGGAATGCAGACTGGTGCAGCCACTGTGGAGAACAGTATGGAGTTTCCTCAAAAAACTGAAAATGGAACTCCCATTTGACCCAGTAATCCCACTCCTGGGAATATATCCGAAGAAACTAGAAACACCAATCAGAAAGGATATATGCACCACTATGTTCATAGCAGCACAATTTACAATAGCTAAGATTTGGAAACAGCCTAGGTGCCCATCAGCAGATGACTGGATCAGAAAACTGTGGTACATCTACACAATGGAATACTATGCTGCCATAAAAAAGAAGGAATTCTCATCATTTGCAGCAACCTGGATGGAATTGGAGAACATAATGCTAAGTGAAATAAGCCAGTCAATGAAAGAAAAATACCACATGATCTCACTCATTTATGGATAGTAAAGAACATTATAAAGTGATGAACAAAAAGATAGATACAGAGACAGTAAAGCATCAAACAGACTTTCAAATTACATGGGGAAAGTTAGGGAGAGGTGGGGGAGTTATGAAATCAAACGAAGGACTTGTATGCATGCATATAAGCATAAACACTGGACGCAAAACTCTGGGGGGTGAGGGCATGAGTGGGTGTGGGGTGGGGGAGGGTAATGGTAAGCTATGTACACATATAATACCTCAATAAAAAAAAAATTTCTTATCTCCATTTCATTTACTCTTTTTCTAGAGAATTTTCTTGTTCTTTCATGTGAGGGTTGTTTTTTTGTCTCCCCATTTTTGCTGCCTGTTTGGGTTTGTGTCTATATATTAGGTAGAACTACTATGACTTCCAATTTCTAGTGCAGGATAATGTCAGGCACTACTTCTGACTGGCCCTGTTTGGCACTATCAGCAATAATGCCAAACAGGGCCAGTGGCTCCACAGATTGTGGCTCCCTCTGCTGCATTTGGGTGCCTTTGGAATGGATGAAACTGTGCACAAGGCTCTGCTTTTCCTAGCCCCAGCCCCAGAAGGAGATCAGGCAAAGACTCAAACCCTTTAGAGATCCGCCTTTGCCTGCAATCTGATTGTTATTCTCAGAGTCTTAATTTGTCTCACGCTATAGACCATAGGATAGGGCGAGAGGTCTTCCCACAGGGTGGTGTAACTGGCTTCCCTCCAGGCAAAAACCACCGGGATAACAAAGGTCTGCAGAAGAAAGATGCCCTCCTCAGCATGAGGGAATAACTCAGCACAGTAAACCAGGTTGCCTACCCTCAGAGCTCCAACCCCAGAGCCCCAGACCCTGGAATCTCCTCACAGAGCTCCAATCTACTCTGCCTTGTCTCTGCCAGAGCTCAAGGTGAGTGGCTGCACACAAAATGTTGTTGTTGGTCCTTTAATAGGGTGCCTGCATTTCCAGCCATCTCTGGCTGGCAGACAGCAACCCTGCTGCTTTTCACAGCCAGATATTCTGTGGGCTCCTTTCTTAGTTCTGGTTCTCTGGGCTGGGGAGCCCAGCCTGGTGTTTACACCCAGAGTTCTCAGTGGAAACCCCCTACAGCTGAGATATCCCTCCAGACCTTCGGCTGTTGTTTGTGGGAACCCAGCCAGCCCTTTCGCTCATCCTCACTTCCTATCAATCTCTATGCAGTCTCCACTTTCCACCCTTGGTTATCAGGGTTCGCTCCAAATTGTCTTCAGTTGATTTTTCAGGGTGGTTTTTCTGTATTTTAGTTGTATTTCCAGTTTGGTCCTGGCAGAATGTCTGTGTAGCTTCCACTTACTCTGCTGCCATTTGTAATCTCCCCATTTATGATGATTCTTATTAACTTTAACTTCAAAGAGTAAGCCTCACCCTTAAGTTCTAAATATGACCCTTGTTGGTAGAGCCTCTAGCCCACTATAGACCCATTAATAATGTTTCTCCTCCTTTTTTAATGGTGGGGTGAGGTACAGACATTTTCCTTTAAAAATAATAATTTAATAAAACTTAGTAAGAATCACCTAATTTTAAGCAGATCAGATACATGAAACTATTCTAAAAGAAAACCAAGTAGAACAATTAAAAGAAAAATAATTAGAAAATAAAGATGGAAAAATGAAACTAGCAATATCCTAAAGAAGCATGTTGTATACTAGTAAAAATCTAAAAAGAAAAATGTTTTCTATATTCTTCTTTCTGAAAAAAATGCAGGCTTGTATTGACAGATGGATTTTCAAGATATTTCTGATATACTAAAGAGCAATTAAGCATGGAAAGAAACTGAAAAAATGGCTGCCTTCTCAAAACATGGAAGGATTTGCATATGTATATATTTAACTTGTGGCAAATACATTTTTGAGGCACTAAAAACTAACCCTATATTATGGTAACTATTAATTCTACTTTTATATTTTTGTAATGAGAATTAAGTTAATAGATATTTTACTCACTTTATTCTCATATACTTCAATATTATAATTTTATTTTTAAAATATTTTAATCCTAAACCATTTCTAATAAATATTTGGAAAAAATTGCTATAGTTTTGCCAAAATCCACTTACCTTTCTTCATGGGAACAGTCTAGATAATATTTGCCTGTTAAATGGGCCCATGTTGAGGCAGGATAGTAAGAAGCTATGAAAATTCCTTGGCAAGTGGAGTGGGGAAACTGATACAAGATAATTAAATAAGGCCAAACAATTTGAACAATTCACAGACAGCTACTGAATCACAAGTCTTTATCTCCACCAACCAAGGACACTTGAGAGCAAATGGTTTATACCTCTCTTCCCTAGCCAGAGAATAAATAGCTTGAGTCACCTTGGTCAGGGAGATAGGTAACAGAGACCCGATTAGTGCCATTTGTGCCAGCCAAACCCAAGGACGGATGAAGTCATGGGAACAAATAACAAAAAACCTGATTAGAGCCAGACAGACCCATGATAAAAATAAAGCAGTGAAACTGACCAGAGGATGATCCCAAACTCCCTTATACGCTTATTTTGACGAAACAATATATTGAGGGACACACTTGGAAAACTAATGAATATTCTATTAAGACCCACTCCTGAGATCTCACCTAGGATTCCTACCCACAGAAAAGACATAAAGCCCTCCAGACAAAGGATGTAAACATGGGCCCTCTGGAGCATGCCCACGCCTTTCTTCCCTCTCAGGTGTGCATCTTTATTTTTCTCTCCTAAACTCTAAGGGTCCCCACAAGACTTGCAAGCAGGGGAGCAGCAGGCAGCAGTAGCTCGTCCCAGGCTAACCCCCTGAACCTGTTTCCACGGCCCTTTTGCTCTGACTTTCCCGTAAGCTGACAGCAGCCCTGACTTAGCTCACTCCTGTCCCTGTGACTTTTACTTCTCAGTGAATTCATGCTGTTCAGTGTGGCTCCCGTCTTCCCTGTAACATTTCTAGAGAGCCAAAGCAGCCCTGCCTAGGCTCTCTCCTGTTTCTTCTTCTACCCTAAGTCCTTCCTTTGTTTCACTGTCCCCAGCTTTAATAAATGTACTCTCAAAATCACCTGGACTCGTGTTTTGAAATCTTTCCTGCACAAAGGCAAGAACCCACACACTACAGGTTGGGCAGAGGCAGACCTGCTCCAGCCAGGTCCCTTTCCAGTGAGAAGGTGAAGAAGTTTGTCAAACAGACAGCTGAAGTGAAGTATATCACCTCAGGTGTACTTCACTTTTTTAGTCTTCCCTTTCTAATCAGCTACAATTCAGACATGGTGATGACTCAGCTTAGATCTTGCACACAATAAGTGTCCTGGTGAATGACTATGGGAGCAGAGCCGCCCTTCCAACCTAAGCCATTCCCTTTGGAACAGATGAGTGAGGAAAAATAAGCTTATTTTTGTTACAACAGTTTAACTATTAAAACTGTACTGTCTATTCTTGTAAGGGCAAGTTGCCTTCTCAATCAATATAGCCATCACTTTTCAAATTACCACAATTGTGAGTAGTGTGGTCTCTGCCAACAGCCACTGTCAAGAAAATGAAAAGGTGTGCCATGCCAGCACGGCCAGGTTCGGTGAGCCTGAGGAGGGGCAGTGAAGGATTAAAGAAAAGACAGACAAGAGAACACAGCTGGGGCTCAGCAGATCTCCCATGCCTGGATGAGGACACAGAAAGACCCAGCCTGCAAGTCCAGGCTTTATTTTATAGTCAGATCAAAACAAGGGTGGTGGTCAACATGTTTACAATGTTCTTGTGAGTTTCACTTGTATTGGCAGCACTTGCTGCACCGCTCACAGCCCATTAGCTACCTAGGAAGGAATTAGGGAGGGCTATAAGGTTAAGCTTAATTATGCTAAGAGGGCTCTGCCCTCCAACCTGGGACTTGTTTGTGGCCCTGCCACAGGTCAGTCTGAGGCTTGACCCTATAGCCGCTCCCTACAAAAAGGTAATGAAAAATCTATCCAAGAACTATTTTATATTGAAAAGTTTGACATACATCTGAAATCTCTTTCTTCTTTGTCTTGGAATTCTGTATAAGCAATTACTGAGGTTTCTATTTCAGCATCTGCTGTTTGAGACATAAGCATTGTTTAGATGAGACATGGAAGCATGGAGCAGACTGACAGATCTCCCAAGGAAGGGAGAAAGGGAGTGGGACAAGATTAACCAAAGAACTTATATGTCTATATGCATAGCTCATGGACACAGACAATAGTGAGGTGAAGGCCTAGGGTGGGGTGAGAGCCAGGCAGAGGGGGGCAATGGGGAAAATTTGGGGACATCTGTAATACTCTCAACAATATTAATTAATTAAGTAATTAATTAATAAGTAAAACATAATTGTGCCCTAGGTCTGGCACTTTTCAGCAAGATGGTAAAGCCAGTGAAGTGACAGCTAAGAATTTCCTGACCAAATTCTTTCACTTCTTTCATTCCTATTACCTCACCAGTAGAGCTCATATTTCACTGTAAGAAACAAAAAGTAAATGTTACCCAACTGTCATTAAACTGAAAGCCTTATTTGAGTTTATTTTACAAATTGGCTGCACACTTGTTACATGACACATTAGTATGAATTCCCTTCACAGTTACCTATTCTGTACACTACTGTTTAGTACCTTGATAATCTAAGAAATACAGCCACGTTGTCCAGTCCTAAAATTATTCAGATAACTTCTAAGTGGAACATTTGTGTAAATCCAATTATTACTGAACACATACATCACTGAGGCTACCTCTATATATATTGCCAACCTATTTGGCCTCAACACTTGCTAAAATCATTCCAGTTAAAGTTAAAAATATAAAATGCTGGGGGAGAGAGGTTCTACTTTAACTGCTTTAAAATATAAAGTGCATAAATATCAATGGAATTATTTCAAGTTGTCATTTTCTATTTGATAGCATATTAATGCAGAGTGTCTACTGACTCTATTCAACCACTCTAATCAATATGAGGGGGAAATACTCTTCTTTCATGGAAAGGGAAGGCCAGGATAAAGAAGATAAACCTATTTATTCCATGTAGACATAATACACATTCATTAAAGAAGTATGAGGGAGAAGAAATTCAAAAGAGCAGTAATATTTGTACTGAACCTGTCTATGTGCACTGTAATTTGGAGTCTTCAATGAAAACCAGATATTTGAATTACCTCATAATTAGCACATGTTGGTGGACCAGAAAACTAACTACAAAAATGCATAAGCAAAAAGAAAACAGTGGCAGACACATACATACTATAAAGGATTACAAATGGCAGAGAGGAAGCAAAACATTAACCAGACAATGACAAATCAACCCCAATTTTGACATTGTTTTGTTTTAATATACCAATACACACATTTAAAGGTCCCTTAATCAGACAAATTCAATATTTCCAGGAAGGGAAAAAATCTATACTAATAAAAGGGTAATCTGCTAATTAGACCAGGTCGACCAAACATCTTCCGGACGACCGACTTCTTTCCAGACAATTAGGGGGTGACCAGGCTGGCTGGGGGGGGGGGCAGTTAGGGGGCAACCAGGCTGGCAGGGGTCAGTTAGGGGGCAATCAGGCAGGCAGGTAGAGTAGTTAGGGGTGATCAGGCCAGCTGGCAGGGAAGCAGTTATTGGAGGCCAGGCCAGCAGGGGGGCAGTTAGACGGGTGGCCAGGCTGTCAGGGGGGCAGTTAGGAAGTGGCCAGGCCAGCAAGCAGAGGCAGTTAGGGGCGATCAGGCAGGCAGGCAGACAGGCGAGCGGTTAGGAGCCAGTGGTCCCGGATTCTGAGAGGGATGGGGCCTAAACCAGCAGTCAGACATCCCCGAGGGGTCCCCGATTGGAGAGGGTGCAGGCCGGGTTGAGGGACCCCCCTCCCCCGCCCCGTGCATGAATTTCGTGCACCAGGCCTCTAGTAAAAAGTAAAGATGAAGGGAAAAAAGTTCTCAGGGTGATCAAAAATTATAGCTGAAGCACTCATAGCAGAGCATTCTAGTAACCCATTTCCTATCATAGAGTCAATACTGACAAGCATGGTTGTTGGTGTCTCTAATTCAACATAGGAATTCATATGTGAATCAGGGCTAGAAAGTGACAATGAGAAAAAAATCAGAATGTGAGGGAGAGACAGGAAAGTATAAAACACCAAGATAAAAGTCCTAGCACTCTGAGATCCTTTAAAGTACATAGAAACTGTCACATATCAGCAATTTGCTAAGGCTTCAAGGCTTTATACCCATGTCATCAGGAGAACCCCAAGTTATTAAGGGAACATTCAATTATATTCAGTTAGGTTATAAAAAATCAAATAAATGTACCATAGATTGCTTCTTAAATAATTTTATCAAAACTATCATAGAATAATTGTCACTGACCTATTTACAGTAAGAGGAAATGCACTGATATTTCCCCCTTATAGATCTGTTTTGATCTGATCCATGGTACTTGTCCAAGCCTATGGATCAACTGTATAAACATGTAGTCAGTATCATTAAGCAAAACAGTCCTAAAACATGCTTGAAATCTATACACTTTCTTCCCAACCAGGTTATAGAAAGATAACATAGCAAAACTAGGAATGGAGTAGAATGGAATTGGGATTGGTGTAACCCCTAAGCAAGTCAGAGCAAATCCCTTTGGACAAGGCAACACCTTCAAAACTGCTTCAGATTAATGGAAGTAATACTTGTAAATAATTTTTCTTGGTTCAGTTCTTAAGATTTCTGAAAGATAACACAAAAATAAAATCAGTAAAGTCTAATTTTTGGTTTCAAAACCTAGTTTTCCATTATAGAACTCAATATTTTAATGTCTTTTTATTTCAGTTTAAAATGCTCAGAATTTCTGTCAGTTATAATTCCCAGTAATTTTATAGTAAAATAATTTTCATTTAATTTCACATTGACCAACTAAGTATTTCCAAAGTTCTTATTTTCCTTTAATTTATTCCTTCATTCAGCAAATATTTACTAAGCATCTACTGCTAGGTACTGTGTTGGAACCCAGGGATTCAACAGGAAACATAATAAAGTCTATGCCTAGTGAGCTTATTTAGGGAATTAAACAATTAAATACCATCTAGTTTCTCTAATAGGATTACCTGTTGTCATTCTAACTATTACGATGGCCCAGTGCATGGATTCTTGCACATTGAAAGCAAATTAATTAGAAGAAATATTTTAATATCGCTATTTGCCCTTTCTCTATAATAGAAGTGTCAACCAAATTCATGATCAACAATGACAGATCGAAACACATGCGTGCGATTGGAGCCAGAGAGAGCTTTATATGTATCGTGCATGCACAAGTCAACTTAGCCTTTTATATATAGAACTAGTGGCCTGGTGCACAAAATTCGTGCACATTAAAAGGAAATTAGAGGAAATATTTTAATATTGTTATTTGCCCTTTCTCTATAATAGAAGTGTCAGAGATGAAAGAAAATTAGTAAAATGTATATGAAAATCTTCCTCCTGTCAGAGTCTGGGGCATGCCGTGGGACCCAAAGTCAAGTCCCCGCCCACCGTGTGCACCTCAAAATCATGTGAGACCCAGACCCGGCTGGCCCCATCCCCATTGGGCGAGATCCAGACCCAGCCGGCCCCACCCCCATCAAGCCCCGCCAGTGGGGGGCACAGCCTCAGGTCTCCCATCAAGCCCCGCCAGGCAGGGGGTGCAGCCTCAGGTCCCCCACCCTGGCCCAGTGCCACGCAGCCTCAGGTACCTGCTGATTGCTCATTACGGCTCCTTACAGGAATCCCGCCTCTGCTGTGGGTGCAGCCATCTTGTGTTATGGGAACCAGTCTTCACTGTGGGCGCAGCCATCTTGTGAAGGCATGATGGAGAGTCAATTTGCATATTACCTCTTTATTATATAGGATAAACTTGCTTATATTAGAACTGCTTTCTGATTTAGCTAAACTTTTTCCAGCCCAGTGAAAGCACCCCAACTTCTCTTTCAGGTAATTGTCAGCAACACAGCAGTAAATATCAACACGAAGCAGATTATTATTGTAGATCACACAGGGAGAACAAAGGGTAAAATATTTAACTGCAGCAGTGTTTGACTATATTCTACGAAGTGAGAAAACCTGAAGTCATTTTCAAGGTCCACCATTTCTTACTTCTTTTCAGTCGGGTCAAGTTTCTAAACTTTCTAAATCTCCATTTTCCAGCTAATGAAAAGAAAATAGGATTCTACCGAGTCTCCTATCTACCTACTCCAGGACTTCTGTGAGAATCAAATGAGATGAGGGGTGGGAAAACACTTCACAGACATTTGGTTAAAGTGTAAAATGTTTGCACCTGACTATAAAGCAAGTTGTGTTCCTGGGCTGAAGAAGCTCCAAGGCTGCTAGTCGCTAGGGAAAGGAAGCTGGGTGTTGCTACATGACATCATTACCTGGTGCCCATAGCCACCGTTTCTGGGCTGGTCTGGGCTGTGGGCCACATTTTGTGCTATGGGGTCTTGGCAGCACTGGCTGCGATTTGGTGGGGTGTCACCCCAGGGTGGTGGTGAGGCCTGTGTCCCACTTGGGGAAAGCCAAGTGTTGCTTTGTGGGTGCCAGGTACGCAGTGCCATTTCTTTGTAAATGGCCAGTGTGCATTACGGCAGCTCCTGCATTGAGCATCTGCCCCCTGGTGGTCAGTGGGTGCCATAGCAACTGGTCAGACGGCCAGAGGGACAGTTAGCATATTAGCCTTTTATATATATAGATGTTCCCAAGTATACTGTTCCCACCAACTAACAGATTAATGAAGCCACTGAGATAGTTATAGACGTACTAGAGATGTCCAAAAAATTTTCATGACAAATAACTGTCTATTAAATGTGAACATTACTCATTTGAAGTACATATACTCTTGAATTTTTTCCATACATTTACCTATCAAATTATCATGTCAAAAGATTTGAAATTTTTCTTCTCTAATGCTTTTCCTACATATGAAAACCATGATAGAATTTTAGAGTTTACTTTTCTCATTTTTTTGGAAAAATATATAAAGTAAAATTACTAAAGTAGTGGGATTGAAACTGAAATGTGGGGTACTGAGTCCGAATTCATTGTCTTGTGAAATCAAAGGATGACGTTGTGAACAAAAACTGTTAGCAGAACCAAAGTGTAGAGAGAAGCCGGTCCTGGAAAGGGGGCATCTGAGGTTCCAGAAACAGGCCAGTGTCCAAAACTTCCTTTCCATCTTACAGTTGAGGGTTCAGCATTCAAGCTAATTAAAGTCTATTAGTCCATGTGTGGAGGCCCACATGGCCATAAGCCACATGAGCGAGGGGGAGCGCATCTCCTGCCATTAACCCAAGAATCTAGCACTCGGGGAGAGAGAAGCACCCAAGCTTTGTTGTATATATGCTTGTTAGTTCCTGACTGGTCCTTTCAAATAATTTCGCATTAGCAACATCCCTGGGGTTAGTTTATACGCCTTACTACCTGTGACTGGTTATCTGCAAGCTGCCTGTCTTAGCAACATCCATACATTTTAAAGCTCATGTCTCCCAGGTGCGCCCTTCAATCCGCGCCCAGTTGGGGTATCTCAGTAACTCCACCTAGTTGGGTTCCTGGATTTATTCGGTTCCCCTCCCCGCCATGGTCCCTGTCCCTGTCTACCTAGCTTTCTTCTGTGTCCTCAGGATTATTTCAGGATCTTTTTTTTTTTTTTTCCAGTACAGAAATTATGAAGAAAACATTGCAACAAAAATATTTACCCAAGCTGAGGCTAATTCTGATGTTCAAGGGATCTTAAGGCATTTCCTCTCCTCTATAAAATGTGGCTTCTGATAAAAGGTTTTGTTTTGTGCCTAGACCAAGCATATGAACTACAAGTACATAAAATATAAAGTATCACATGTATATGTCCCCTTATCAATTAGTGGTTTACTGCTCAATTAAATATGACTAAAATTAGTAATTTTATCTTAGAGAAAAAATTTGAGTGGAAAATGAACAAAATTCAAGAAATTAGGTTTTTGCCAAAATGTTGGAAGTACTATGCCATTTTAGTTTTTAAATGTGAGCTATTTACTTTTAGCAAACAGAAGTAAATGAAGGAATAAACCTGTTTGTTCAAAGTAATAGCTCACATTTCCACTTCTTTGACTGCTCAAGTCTTCAGTGACCCAAGACTGCTACTGCTAAACATGTAAAACCAGTATAGCAGTAGAGAATAAATATTAAGTATAAGGGAATAATGCATACATTTCTTTTTTAAAATTTATTTTTGATTTCAGAGAGGAAGAGATGGACAAAAACATCAATGATGAGAGAGAATCATGGATCAGCTGCTTCCATAACGCCCCCTACCCCCCTATCCCCCTACCCCCCACCCACCACCCCCCTCCACCGCCGCCTCCCCGGCCAGGAACTGAGCCCCTACTTGGAATCAAACCACCACCTCCCGGTTCACTGGTCCGTGAACCACGAGGCCACACCGGCCAGGCCTGGCCCATACTACGTTTTTTCTTCAAAAAAACTAAGCCATAGAAAGAGGACGGGAAAGACCATTCAGGAAAGACAACTAAAAAAACATGCTGCCATACAATACAAACTTAGGACCCATTTAATTTTATTTAAAAACATCACCTTGAGAATTTAAATCAAGGACTTAGGATCCTAATTTTAAAATGAAAAAGAACAAAAGAACCTATTTAAAATATTAATGCTCTTTAGGAAATTATACCTAATTAATCTCTGGCTCTTTGTGTGTACATTTTAAGTATCCCCAAATTTTGGAAAGTTTTGACAGACCCAGTAGTGCTGACTTTATACAGCTCTAAATAAAGTGGAGAAAAGTGTAAGAACCGTAATTAGCCAGGTGATTCATATAAAATAATTTTTCTTATCAAGTTACATAATTAGTGAAGCCATGAAGTAAACTTTATCTTCCCTAAACAACCAAAAATGCATGAATAGTTAACATTTAAACCTTCGACAAATTATCTTTCCTTGATGATCAATGGCATCATTCCAAAAATGTGGTTAAGCAATGAACTCAAACTCTATTCAATTGTGTCTGTAACCATGACACCTAAACAATCAACTGAAAAGTAAAAACATCACAAGCTGTTTTTATTCTGCAATAACATACCCAGGATTATGTATACAGGTGCACTTCTCAACTAAATCTGGTAACGTATCTTAAAATTTGTAGTTTCCCATGGTCTCAAAAGGCCAGACTAAATAGATTAGGGCACTGCTTTAGCTATGCTTTCAAACATTAAAACCTATGCTAAGAGTGAATGGAACACAAAACCATAATTAAACATTGTGCTGGTTAACAATACTTGCACTTCCCTGTTCATTACTCAATAGGTACACCTAAAGTTTTAGACAGGAATTATAATTAGAAATAATGAGAGCATTTTTTTGAGTTACTGTACCTTTAAAATATGTAGACTTATTCTTTGAAATTACTAATGATTATCCTATCCTGTTCACGTGAGAACTTAAGAAAACCTCTCTCATATCTGTGACATCTTTACACATGAAAAAAATTGTGTAGATACAAAAAAGTTTCCTACAGATATGACTTTATATAAAAACAACTTTAGCCAAACATGTAAGTAAAACTATGCATTTTATTCATTCATTCCACCCAGCTGAGAATTGCTCTATTGTACAAATACAGTATTGTACAAAAAAATCACAAAATGTTACAAAATAAAAAAGTACAAACTGCATTACTTAATAAATATGACTAAAAGTAGTTAAGTGGAAATGAGATAGATTTTAGGTTGGGAACATTGTTTGACCCAGCAAACTGTACAAGCTCGGTTTACAGACATTTTTATTTGTACATAATAAAGGGCAATCCTATTTTTCCTTTTGAAAGAATTTAAAAGGACTTAATATTTAGAATATTAAGACAACAGTCTCCTGCTATAAAATAACTGCAAAGGTTGGTTCGAGGCATCCATCCTATTCGTTTTCAAATCTGTTTAATCCAAAAGCTATATAAAGCAGGAGGCTTATCACAAAGTTTTACACCATGTTAAAATTCTTTTACAACAAAATGACAAATATAAATAAAAACGATTGAGAGCACCAATCTACTCTAAACATTAACCAGAATAATTTACCACTCTGCCATCAGCAAATATCAGACTTTCATTCAAGTAAGAGCTGGCACTATCTCTTAAAGAAAAAAAAAATCTTCCCACAATCTCCCCTTACATATTATTTCTCTTTAAAAGGTTGACCATTTCTAAAAAAATAATGAAAACATATGTTTCATCAAAATGGAATGGGCCAATCATCTGATAACATGAACGTATCAATCTCCATTTGAAAAAGTATCTAAGAATTGTAAAATTCAAATTCGTCAACATAAAATAACTACTAAATCACAAACTTGATTCAAATAAGCTTCATATAAAGCACTTTTCTGGGTTTATGCCGGAAAGCTGTCAAAATGGAACACGTCATAGATGAAGTTACACCAATTTTCTTAAATGTTGTGCAAAAATACCTTTTTATAGAAAATAGATTACCAGGAATGAACAAATATATACACTGTGAGAAATTAACTTGCAAATTAAGTAGTGCTGACTTTATACAGCAAATTATAAATAGCAGTAGGATCGTACAAAGCTATCGTGAAGCATCATTTCGGTGCCCAGCAACCTTCAGCTCTGAGAAAACATTCAAAATTAAAAAAAGGTTAAGGCATTACACCTACAGTAACCTACTATTAATTTTAAAAGTGCTATTACCCTGATTAGAGTTCATATAATTCTCCAAACACAAATTACGTATGCACTTTCCCAGGGTGTAGGTTTTCAGACACTTCAAGAGCATGCATTTTGTTCGATATACATTTTGGAGAGGGATATGGCCATGGATTTGGCAAGTTCTTCATCGCGTTTTCTTTGCACTTGAGTCTGTTTGCACCAGTTGTCATACTCTGGGTTAGGATAGGAGTGATCAAACACTGCATCATAATGTCCATTGCTGAGCCAGCTGAGCCAAATACTAGGCCTTAGAGAATCCTCTGGGCCCAAGTAGTGAATCATAGTAGACACCGTGGGGCTCTCCAACCTCCCTCCAGTAGTTAAGTGTATGTTCACATTCAGCATCTGCCCCATGGCCAGCAACTCGGGGTACCCGGCCCACGCCCCGTCCTGAGCAGCAGCGATGATGAACTCCCCCACGTCGCCCTCAATCAGGGGCCCAAAGTGGTCGAGATGATCGGCGATGTAGTGCACCGTCTGTTCCCTCAGCTCCTGATGAAGGCTCTGGTGCCCGTACATGGTCTTGCTGACCGCCCGGTAGAGGCAGTTGCCGTCGGGAATGATGTGGAATCGGTACTTGCTCCTCTGCCGCAGGTACTTGTCCTGCCTCTCCACCTCCGCCAGGTACAGGGCCAGCTTCTCGTCTCTGGCATCCGGTCGGGGGACGAGTGCCGCCTCGGCAGCGCCGTGCTGGGCGGCCTCGCCGCTCCGGGCCGCGGGTGTCTCGGGCTCGGGGGCAGGCCTCCGCGCCGCGTCCGCGCTGGGAGGGTCGCTGCGGTCGCCGGCCCGCTCCCAGCCCCGAAGGCTCCTCTCGGCCGGGTGCTCCTCGCCCCACGGGCCGGGGCTGGGCTCCGGGCTTCCCGGGAGCGGCGCGGGACCGCGGTGCTTGGCGGCGGCCAGGGCCTGGCGGTGCTCGCTCAGTCGGAAGTTTCGGTCGGGGCCCTCCCGGGCTGCGTCCAGGCCCGCGGGCTCGGGGCCGTCGGGCCTCAGCAGCTCCTCCAGGAGCCAGGCCGAGGAGCCCCGCCGCGGCGGGACCGGGGCGCCGGGCGCGGGGGCCAGCAGGAGGCAGCGGCCGCGCTGGGCGGGCGCCGCGGCGGCGGGCTCGGGCCCGTGCAGCAGGAGCCGGTCGGCGCCCAGGGCCCGCACGGTGATCTGCGCCGTGGACGTGTAGTGCGGGGGCAGAGGCGGCTTGCAGGACCCGCCGGGCGGGCCGGCGGCGGCGGCGGAGGCGGAGGAGGAGGGCGCGGCGGCCCCCGACACCATTTCGAAGCAGGAGAAGGCGGGCATCTTGGCGGCGGGGGCGGCGGCGGCGGCTTCCCGGGGCTCGGCGGCCGCGGCGGGCTGGCACTCACCGGTCTCGGGCTCGGGCGCGCCGCTGGCGGGCCCCGGGGGCTGCACGGAGACCCTGAAGGGGGCGGCGGCGGGCGGCGGTGCAGGCGCGGCGGCCGTGGGACCCGGGCCCCCAGCTGGGTAGTGGGTGCAGACGCTGCTGTAGAGCTGCATGTCCCTGCCCGCCGCGCGGCCCCTTATAGGCGCGGCGAGCCCGGGTGCGGGGGACACACCCTCCAGGCCCGGGGGAGGGGGCCGGTCGGGCGCGATGACCCAGTGCCCCTAGAATAGGAATTATCCAAGAGCCGCCGGACGCCCGCGCGTGAAGAGCCGCAAATAGCGCCCGGGTCCCCGCCAAATTCCTGCTGCGCCACAGCGCGCGGTGGGGGCGGGGAGGGAACGCGCGCCCGACCCCTGCCGGTGTGCTCGGCCAGCAGACTCGGGGCGCCGCGCCCGCTGCCGCTGCTCCGGCCCGGGCGGCCGCTGGCGACTCGGAGGAAGCCGCCCGCCCCGCAGGAGCGTGTCCCGCCCGCGAAGAGCCGTGCAGGGCGCGCGGAGGGGCAGGGAGGCGGGGCCGCGGTTGTTTACCTCAGGCCGCGCGGCCGCGTCACGTGGGCCCGCTGGAATGTGCGGCTGGTCCCGGCGCCCATTCAGCCGCGCGGGCTCGCCCCGCCCCCGCTCAAGCCCCGCCCCCCGCTCAAGCCCCGCCCCGTTCGGGCGTTGTCTAGGCCTTGGACCTGGGCGCTAGCGCTGGCGCGCGGGTGGGGCGCCCCCGGGGAGAGCGCGGAGGCTCGGGCGCCTGCGCAGTCAAGGAATTCCTGGCCCTGGCCGGCGGGACTCCGCGGCCGCTTCCTGTTCCGCAGCCACAGGTGTCCGCGCCGCGCTTCCGCGCGCTGCTGCCGGGCTTGTGGCAGGTGGGGCGCTGCTTGGGACGAGCTAGGACGCTTTGCAAGCTTGAGTTTCCAGGGAAGCTTTCGGGCGCCGTGTGGGAGGTCGCAGCGCTGCCTTAAAACCTGCCTGACCCACCGTTCCCTTTTGCCACTGCGGTCTTCATTTCCATTGTTAGGATCAGAGTGTTAAAGTCCTGTGACACCACCCATTGTCCCCAGCACCTTGCTGCCCTGCTAAACCGAAACGTTTGCACCCCCTCGTCTATGTGACCGGCATGTCTATGACATGGGAGGAAGCGAGCCTTTCAGACAGCCTTTAGAAATACCAAGTGTCTCACGACCTCCAGCCTTTTGAGAAGAGGTGCGGCTGTAACCTTATGTCAATGGCCATGTAGAGGGGGTCAGAGGGTCGTGCTGCACGCCAAGGCCGGGTCCAACTGTATGAACTGCACCTTACTTGTAAGGGAAAGCCAGACTGTTCATGTGCTCAACCATGTGTCGACTATATAGAATCGAGCAGCTTTTGCGACATTCTGAGCGGTGATCACATGCTAAATTAGCAGGTCTTATCCCACCATGTTAGAGATGGAGAAATAGCTGTAAGTTATGGTGTACACCTTTCTCCACCCTTCAGCTGAAATGTAAATTCCACGGATTAAAAGATTTTGTCTTGTCCCCTATTATAGTTACATCTCCTAGCACAGTGCCAGGCACTCATAGCTGGAGCTGATTACTATTTACTGAACGAATTAATGGAAAATGAGTTCCCAAGGTTTCTCAGACAGCGGTAGAGAAGCCAGAATGATGAATCCCAGCCTCCTGATCCTAACCAGGGCTTTTAATTTGCCTGAGGGGTGGGGTGTGACTGGCAGGACCCCACCAGTAGCCCCTTGCGTAGGTCACTCCAACCTGTTAGGTAAGTCAACTCAGAAGATAAAACACTGTCATTTCAACTTCTGGTGACTACCCTATTGGGAGCTTTTTAGCCCCCTTGGCTAACTAGATAGGAATATTAGATTTCATCGCTCCTTTGGGGGGTATCTGTTGCTCTCTGATTAAGCACTGAAAACGAACTCTTCCTTTAGTATTTCTTTTTTTTTTAATATACTTTATTGATTTTTTACAGAGAGGAAGGGAGAGGGACAGAGAGCTAGAAACATTGATGAGAGAGAAACATCTACCAGCTGCCTCCTGCACACCCCCTACTGGGGATGTGCCCGCAACCAGGGTACATGCCCTTGACCGGAATCGAACCTGGGACCTTTCAGTCCACAGACCGACGCTCTATCCACTGAGCCAAACCAGTTTCGGCCTCCTTTAGTCTTTCTGTACCTGGTGTTCTGAAACAGAAGACATGACAATTAACAATAAAATAATCCCCAAATAATATTTCCTGAGTATCCATTGTGTGCCCAGCAGAGCTAGCATAACGGGAGCCTGGAGGGAGATAAATAAACTATTATAAATATTTAAATTCTAAAGCAAGAAGTCATTTTAACAGGTTGGAATCATCACAGAAAAAAAATTAGCATTACATGCACAGAGGACAGACTAGGTCTGATGTAACAAATGGGTCACAGACAGATATAAACAAAAACGTGAAGATTCAAAACTTTAACATACTTTAAGGCTTCCCATGCTTTTAGATTGTGTGGGGGACGTGGACTATGTAAAACTGCACATTCACTATGAGAATCAGTGTCCACCCTATATCTTAATCTGAAGAGTCCTTCTGGAGGAAATGATAGTTCAGGAAACTCAAAGTAATGTGTCGCCAGCCTTGGACCGGGGAGTTGTTTCCTGCCCTTGGAGTCTAAAAGAAGACAAAGCTTTACACGTGATAGCAAAGAGATTAGAATGAGAAAGCGAGAGAGAGGAAATCCGATTCTTTAATACTCCATCTGAAAAGAATTACTAACGATCCCATTCTGGAAAATCATCTGTCCAGCATATTTTGGTGGTGTGCAGAAATTTGGCAGAACTTTAGAAAAACAGGATTCTAAACCAAAGTTGCAGAGTTATTGAATAGGCTAGAAAAAGAGAGAATTCAGCAGTTATCAACCAAACAGTAGGGGCAAGACAACCAATGTTTAAAACAAAAAGGATGGCCTGGCCAGTGTGGGCCAGTGGTTGAGCAATGACCCAGGAACCAAAAGGTCACTGGTTTGATTTCCAGTCAGGGCAGATGCCTGGGGTGCAGGCTCAATCCCCAGTAGGGGGCAGGATCCAATGAAGTTTCTATCTCATCAATGTTTTCTATCTCTCTATCCCTAACCCTTCCTCTCTCTCTAAGACATATTTTTAGAAAAGGACAGGTATTTAATGTATGAATATTTATTGAGTACCTGCTATGCTCCCAGCATAATGCCAATTATAGAAAATTCAGAAGCAGATTCTGTCCTGCAACCCAGACAGCAGAAACCTAAGACATCTTTATAAAAGAAGACCAGCCCGGCCAGTGTTGCTCAGTGGTTAGCATCGACCTATGAACCAGGAGGTCACGGTTTGATTCCTGGTCAGGGCATGTGCAGGCTCATTCCCCAGTGGGGGGTGTGCAGGAGGCAGCAGCTGATCAATGATTCTCTCTCATCATTGATGTTTCTATCTCTCTTTTCCTCTCTGAAGTCAATAAAAATATATTTTAAGATCGGACCAATCCTGGTATGTTTTTTGAAGGTACATTTATCTAAATACCACTTTCTCTTAGTTACCATCCCTTTAAAGATACTAAAATTCCCAACCTTCTCACCTCTCCCACAATAAAACTTTAAAAAATACAAACATTTATCCATTTATCCACTCATTAAAGAATCATTTTTATATAAACCTAATATGAAAAACAATATTGAAAAAGAAGTATGGAGAACTCATACTTCCCAATTTCAAAACTTACTATAAAACTACAGTCATCAAGACCATGTGATACTGGCATAAAGATAAACATATAGGTCAGTGGGATAGAATTGAGAGCCCAGAAATTAATCCATGCAGTTATGGTCAGTTGACTTTGACAGGGTGCTGAGACAATTCAGTGGGGGGAAAGAAAAGTCTTTTTAACAAATGGTGCTGGGGCAACTATGTGTCTGCATACAAAAGAATGAAGTAGACCCCACTTCACAATTTATACAAAAGCTAACTCAAAATGAGCTAAAACTATCGAATCCTTCGAATAAATTAGAGACAGAAATCTCAATGCCCATGGATTAGGCAACGATTCTTAGGTGTGACACCAAAAGCACAAATTACAAAAGAAAAAAAAGTAGCTAAATTGGACTTGACTAAAATTAAAAACTTGGTGCTTCAAAGGACACTGTAAAGTGAAAAGACAAACTGAAGATTGAGAGACTATATTTAAAAATTATATATATGTTAAGGGACTTTGAAATATATAAAGAATTTGTAAAGAAATCTTACAGTTGAACAATAAAAAGACAACCCAATTTATAAAATAGACAAATAATTTGAATTGACATTTCTCCAAAGAAGATATACAAATAACCAATAAGCACATGAAAAGATACTCAAGATCATTAGTCATTAGGGAAATGCAAATCAAAACTCACAGTGAGATACACTTCACACCCAATAGAATGGCTATAATAAAAAAGACAGACAATACCAAGTGCTGATGAAAATGGAGAGAAATTAAAAGCCTTGGACATTGCTGTGGGATTTTGAAATGATACAGATACTTTGTAAAACAATTTGGCAGTTTCTCAAAAGATTGCCCTTATACTTACCATATGATCCGGCAATTCTACTCATAGGTATATAATCAGGAGATATTAAAACAATGGCCACACAAAAACTCGTACATCAATGTTCATAGTAGCATTATTCATAACAGTCAAAAAGGGAAACAAACAGGCTACCCTTCAACTGATGAATGAATAAACAAATATGTGATATATCTACACAATGAAATATTATTTAGCCATAAAAAGAGTGAGGCACTGACACATTCTACATGGGTGAACCTTGAAAACATTAGCCTAAGTGAAAGAAAGCAGAAGCTTACTAAAAACAAATTATTTATACCAGATGAAAGGGATATTTGAAGAGCGGGGCTAGTGAAATGCTTTTTAAATTTATAATGTAATTACTTAAACTTTTTGTATAATCATAATGATATAAAAATAATTTGACATTCTGTTCAGCAAACATTTATTGAGTATAACTATGCCAAAAGCGTATAAGAATGTGTTCCAGCTTAAACATATATAGAACCAAATTTAAATATATGATATGTTGTGGAAAAAGGATTCTGAAAAGGGCCTCAGACATAGCAGACTCTCAATAAATATTTTCTGAATTTTATCAAGTAAAATTGAAATGTAAGTAATAAAGGCAAAAATCTTGGGAAGTATTGTGGATTGATTGCTATTTAGTCTACTAAATGGACAATTTTAAGTGAACAAAATAAATAAATAAAAGCTGCCACATTATGCAAACAATTCAATATTCTTTCTCTGGTACATTTACCACACTGCTGACATATCACTGACTGGAAGTGAAATTTCCAGGCAGCAGTGAAAGCTCCTCTTAATTATTTAAATCTTACGGTTCTTCTGAAATTGTAGTCATCAGTATCACTGAAAATCCTATTATCTAAAGGTCTCTTAATTCCAGGAAATCTAAATTAATTTATGATAACTAGATCAAATAACCAGTAGTTTTTTTTTGCTTTTTGTAGGAAAAAAAAAATAGGACAAAGAATGGAGAAAAGGCTGGGAAATAACGTGTAATCATTGACTCCTACAATTAGGCTTAGAAAATGTTCAGATCCTTCTGATGACTAGCCCAACAGTTTCCCTAGTGATTAGAATATGATTCAAGTCCCTGCTTAGGCAATGGCATTTTTCATCTTAGGGATTTAATGAACAACTGAGAGTAAGGAATTAAAGTTAGGGCTGTTATTCACTGGGAGGTTCAGATGACATGATTTGAACAGAATAATCCATTCCCGTACACAATTTTGAATCATTCTAGCATGAAGGGCAGGAGCCTGAAAACCTCACCTGCTCCCTGAATTCTGTTCATCAGATTTGTATTATATTGAAAAAAGAGTGTGGGTAGACCAGAAACATTTTGTGCTCTGTTGCCTGCTTCTGGTTGCCTGAACCAATGTGATGGATGATCAGGTCTACTAATAGTAACTAGGCCTGCTCCTTTGCAAAGGAGAATTGAAATATAGTCTACAGCCCCTGCTATAATTTGAATGTTTGTGTCTCCCCCAAATTCATGTATTGAAATCCTAATCTTCAAAGATGATGGTATTAAGAGGTGGGGGCTTTGAGAAGTGCTTAAGTCACAGGGGTGGGGCCCTCATGAATGGAATAGGTCTCTAGCCCTCCCACCATGTGAGATCACAAGGAGATGTCTGCAACCCCGAAGAGGGCTCCCACCAAACCCAACCATACTGGCACCCTGAGCTTGGACTTCCAGCCTCCAGAACTGTGACAAATACATTTCTGTGGTTTCTAAGCTTCCTGGTCTGTGGTATTTTGTCACAGCAGCCATAATGGACTAAAACAGCCCCTGTTTATAAAGTAGGAAAATCAAAACACACCGCAACACACACAGTCTGGCTCTCACATTAACAATGCAGTCGATGTAGTAATCTGTTGCCATGGGTGGTTCTCACATAATTCAGTTGTCTGTATGCCAGCATTTTAAATATCCGTAATCTTCAAACATTGACATAGTAGTTAAATATCTTCAAATAAGTAAACATAACAACACAGTTACGCCTCCTAGAGACAGATAGGGTGCGAGGAGGCACTTCCCCCTCCTCTCCCTCTATATGGGTAGAAGGCCAGGCCCAGAGACACACCCTTAATGACTAAAGTGTAAAAATGCTCAGCCATTACAAAACATAAGTGTTTTGCCAAGACTTAAGAACACCCGAAAGATGGGGGATAGACATTAAGTTACTTAAAAGTCCCTTCTTATTTCTTTTAAATGTGTTTTGGAAAATATTAAAGCAATGCAAACATAAAAATTAAAGTGATATTTCCTTTCATCTCATTTCCCCATCTCTCACTCCAGAGGTAAACACTGTTAACAATCCTATATAATAAAAGACTAATATGCAAATTGTCCCCTCTACCAGGAGTTCGACCGGGAGTTCGACCAGGGGGCCGGCTGGCCAACTGCCTGCAGCCCCTCCTCCCAGCCAGCCTCACCCCGGATCAGCCCTCGCACCCCAATCCGGGGTGGGGCTGGCCAGCCAACCTTCAGTGTCCCCTCCCCCTGGCTGGCATGCCCAATCAGCTGTGATTGGGGCTGGCTGGCCAGACCCCACCCATGCACAAATTTGTGCACCGGGCCTCTAGTTTATTATAAATAGCTCTAGAACTTTTATAAACATATATACATTATATATACATTATATATTTCCTGTGCATATGTGTGTATAAAAACTTTTATAATATTATATTGTGCACCTTTTCTTTGCTCTATGCTTTTTTCCTTTACTAGTATAAACTGAAAATTTTTGATGTCACACTATATCGCTCAACTTCATTCTTTCAATGTCTACAAAAGAATTTCAAAGTATGGATGTGTGATAATATATTTTAATGATATTTAGATTGTTTAAACTTCACCACTAGTCAAGCAATGTCACAGCGAGCATCTTTGTACACATATTTTCACCTTTATGTGAGGGTACCCAAGACAATTTCTTCCAAACATTTTAGAAGGTGATCTATGAAAAGGCTTACCAACTTGAGGAAGTTTTGAATGCCAATGAACCTGATTTGCTTTGGAAATACTGTATTTACAAATATCAGAGTGTTCCCCCCAAAAATGTATACACTAACAGCCAATAGATGTAGATTCTATTATGTTTTGAAATTGAAATGTATTTTAATGAACATTGCCTTCAAAGTATGTATACATTTTTGGGGACACCCTGTATTTAATATCTTTTATTTATTTATTTTATTTTATTTTATTTTATTTTATTTTATTTTTTTGCTGACTCCTATCCATTTCTCTATCATACCCATGAAAATCTAGCATCTCTTATATTTGACATATGAATCTTACAATTTACTAATACTAGTATATGCTAGAATCAGGAGCTCTGGATTCTACTATGAACTTCAAAACTAAATGATTGCCTTTGAACAAATCTTTACATCTCCCTTCCCTTAACTGCTTCATCTGTAAAATGTATTCAATGATCATTACAATTCTTTCAAATTTGTATTTATTGATTGATTTTAGAGAGAGAAAGGAAGGGAGAGAGAGGGAGGAGGAGAGAGAGAGAGAGAGAGAGAGAGAGAGATTAGTTGTTCCACTTATTTACACCATCTTGTATGTGCCCTGACTGAGGATCGAACCTGCAACCTTGGTGCATTGGGACTATGCTCAACCAGCCAGGGCATACAATTTCTTTCAAAACTTAAAATTATAGCCCTAGCTGGTTTGGCTCAGTGGATAGAGCATCGGACTGCAGACCGAAGGGTCCCAGGTTCGGTTCTGGCCAGGGGCACATGCCTAGGTTGTGGGCTCAATCCCCAGTTGGGGGTGTGCAGGAGGCAGCCAATCCATGATTCTCTCTCATCATTGATGTTTCTATCTTCCATCTCTCTCCCCCTCCCTTCCTCTCTGGAATAAAAAAATAAAATAAAATAAAACCAAAAAAAAAAAAAAAAAAAAACCCTTAAAATTATATGGCTTTATGCCATAGGAGGAAAGATGCAAAAAGCCTTTAAAAACTTACAGTATAAATGTAATTAAATTTATTAAAATTTAATAATTAAATTAAAATTTGTAATACCCTAGCCTCCACCCCCGCAAATACAGTTTCTTAGACCATTTCAATACAAATGCCTGAATAGAAATACCGGAACTGGGCTCAAAGAGTGAGTAGCAAATCCATAACAGACTTGGAGATCTCCAGAGGTGCCCTTCTGGCCTGACCGACATGGCTCAGTGGTTGAGCGTCCACCTATTATCCAGGAGGTCACGATTGGATTCCCAGTCAGGGCGTATGCCTGGGCTGTGGGTTTGATCTTGGTGGGGCATGTGCAGGAGGCAGCCGATCAATGATTCTCTCTCATCACTGATGTTTCTATCTCTCTCTCCCTCTCCCTTCCTCTCGGAAATCAATAAAAATATATCTTTTAAAGAAAGAGGTGCCCTTCTTCTCTCCACCCAGCCACAATTCCAAAAAAGATAAGGTGATTAGGTAAGAGTAAGTTTCTCAGATGAAACACAGAAAACTTATATAGAGAGAAAGGGCCTGGGATTGAAGAAAACTATGCTAAGAGGTTAAGCGAGAGGTTAAAAACCACAATTTTGTTAACAGTTTCTGTTTAATATCATGGTTGCAAAATAAGTTAATATTCATAAGTTTACTCAAGTTGAATGAAACAGCACACATAGTTTTAAGAGTTACTGACTATAGAGGGCAGGTTTCATGGTTTTCACTGCCCAGAATCTTTTAAACACCCTTTCCCTCCATGAAAAGTCCTTCCTTCCTAGCTAGAAACCAGGATTCATTCTCCCAGCCTCCCTTGAAATGAGGTCCAGGATTTGACCTAGGCTCCAGACATCAAACACACCCACAGCCCATGACTTAAATTCTGAAGGAGGTAACAGGAACAAGCACGTGCAGAGTGAAGCCACCATCTGCCAGGGTCCCCAGCATGTCATGCAAGCTGTGATGTTTGGTGTGAGCGCTGGCGGGGATTGATATCTTCCCGGGAAAAGCCACCCATAACAATGTCGATTATTCCAGCTCAATCTGACTCTCCTCAGGTGTTCTCTAACCCTCTAAGGCTATTTAATGTATTTGTAAACTACTGCAAAAGCTGTTTTTTGCAACTAAGAACAGAGGGACACCATACCTAGAGTCTATTTGCTCTAGTGAAGTTTTGTTAAGGTGATAAGGGTTAATTTTGTCTGAGACCATGAAGACCCTATTCCGGATGTGAAATACGGTGGAAGCGGGAGAGGAAGGGGACTTGCTGTGGGAAAGTGGCCACTGCAGACACAGAGTAGTGAGAGGGGCCTGCCAGTGTAAGACTTTGCAACTGAAGTCTAGGTACATGTTTGTGATTTGGAGAGCAGAAATGAGTCATTGTAGAGATTTTCTTAAATGTGAAGAGGTTAGAGTGGATTTTAGCAGCAAAGACTTGCACATTTCCACTTAACTTCAGTGGTCTTAATATTATCACTTCATTAGAATTCCAGAAGGATATAGCTAGAAGGAAATAAAATAAATAATAATATTTTGGGAATAAAGAGGATGTTGGGAAGAAAAGCAAAAGAAAGAAAAAGAATTTTTAGAAATTCAGATATAGGCCATTGCGTTGTGCAATTAGATCTGCGTGTAAAACTGTCATGACCAAGCTGATTATTTGACTGTGTTAATAACATGTATCATCAAATGATTGTTTCAACTCTATAACTGATGCTTATGATATTACTAGGATGCCTACAGTCTGGTTTATTGATCTTATACACATACTGTCCGTGCATGATGACTCACTATAGATGGAAAAGATAAAAGGCATACAGGAGAAAGTACATTTTGTATGCAAAATTTAACCCATTTGTTCTGAGAATGGATTCTCAATCACATCTATCTATCTATCTATCTATCTATCTATCTATCTATCTATCTTGGCATATATAACTTTCACAAGTGTTACACTCCCAGATATATACTGAGATTTTTTTGGAGGGTGGGGTGGAGATGTGAGGAAGTAAAACATGGACATAAACTTTTTATCCTTACAACTATTTTTTTTCAGTTTTTTTAAAATATATATATTTTATTGATTTTTTACAGAGAGGAAGAGAGACGGATAGAGAGTTAGAAACATCGATGAGAGAGAAACATCGATCAGCTGCCTCTTGCACACCCCCTACTGGGGAGGTGCCCGCAACCAAGGTACATGCCCTTGACCGGAATCAAACCTGGGACCCTTGAGTCCGCAGGCCGACGCTCTATCCACTGAGCCAAACCGGTCTTGGCTATCCTTACAACTATTAATGATGCACCTACAACTGTTCTTGTTGACCAGGTAGGACACAGCTCAAGAGGACTCTGTCTGCAGCCTGTAACAAGGGTCCTTTCCCTCCCATTAATAAAAGCAAATTGGGATGAATTAAGAGAATTATATGACTAACTTTTAATTCACTCTAATTTATATTTTAAAAGAAATAATTCCTAAGCTAAAGCAATGTAATAGTATTAACAGGTGATTACAATACATCAGTGTGTATCATCTGTCAGTTGAGAACTGCTATGCACGACACTCACCCTGACTGAAGAATCATAATGATTCACTCAGGAAAATGCATGACAGCCCTAACCGGTTTGGCTCAGTGGATAGAGCATTGGCCTGTGGACTCAAGGGTCCCAGGTTTGATTCTGGTCAAGGGCATGTACCTTGGTTGCAGGCACATACCCAGTAGGGAGTGTGCAGGAGGCAGCTGATAGATGTTTCTCTCTCATCGATGTTTCTAACTCTCTATCCCTCTCCCTTCCTCTCTGTAAAAAAAAATCAATAACATATAATTTTTTAAAAAAGAAAATTCATGACAAATACAGTGAGAAAAGATTTGAGAAGAGAAATGCATTACAATCCCCCAAAATATAAAGATCTATTGCTGTATAACAAATAACCCCAAAACATAATGGTTTAAACCAACATTTATTGGGCCTGACAGTGTATACAGATCATAAATTCACAAAAGAAAAAAAAAAAAGAAAGACAACCAACAAATAGAAAATAGATAATAAATTCAGAAATAGCTTGGCTTAGTGGTTCACTAGGTCCGAGTCAGATGTCAGTGGGGGCTGTAGTCCTCTGAGGAGTGGGTTTGGAGGACCTGCTTCTCCGTAGGCTCACGCACAGGAGTGGCCATTGTTGCTGGCTGTTGCCACATGGGCTTTTCCCAGAAGGCTTCTGCATGTCTGTGACGTGGTGGCTTGTGTCCCCCAGAACAGGGAATCCAAAAAGAAGCAAAGCAAACACTTCAGTGGCCTTTATGACGTAGCCTTGATGTCACTCACCATTACCTTTGCCCTCTGTGGATCACATGGATCAGCCCTGGCTGAATGTGACAGTAGACTAGAGACTGAGTGCCATTAGGTAAGGATTATTGGGGGCCATCTTGAAGTCTACACACTATAAAAATAAAGGAGACAACATTAGGAAAGGAGCAGTAATTCTCCTTTAAGGAATGAGAGATGACAGAATCTTTAAGACTGGTATATTGAGACTGTTAGGAAGAGTGGAGAAATAATTATAAAGAAAGTGTATCAGGAATCTAGGACCTAGATCTGGGTAGAAGAAAAAGGATGATGGCCCCAGTAGAGCCTAGCTCCTTTAAATATATTTTAGGAAAGTAGACTGGAGGAGAAATAGCTGAAGGGCAGTAATGTAGGATTTGTATTAGGCTCTTGCTCAGAGCTTAGAGCCCAAAGGGACCCTTCACATTTCTTAGAGATGCTTTCTTTATGTCATTAAGCTCATTTCATTAAAATAGAAAGAGAACCAGGGGCTCAAGGAAGATACTATTTAATAGCAAAACTTGTGAACACATCTTCATGGCTGTGGCACAGGATGAAGAGCAGTAACTGGACTGACACCACATGACTATTTCTTATACAGGTCTGCATTGTTACCTAGTTGGGTTCTCTATAAACAAGAATCCTATGAACTACCCGGGCCACCACTACAATGAAGACAGGGAGGGCAGAAACTAATTACTGTTGAGCATTTAACATGTGCCAGACACCAGGCTAGGTGTTTACTACACACTGATCATTTAATACAATTCTCCGCATTTCACAAAAGTGAAACTGAGGCTCAGTGTAGTTAAAAGTGGCAGGGTCTCCTAATTTCCCCCCAATATCCATTTTTCCCTTTTTCTCTTTTATGCTAGAACTGCCATTGTTTTTAGCTGGGTGCATGGCTGGCTAACTGGAGGCTACAATTTTCAGCTTCCCTTGCAGCTAAGTATGGCCAAGTGATTCAATAATCATCAATGGAATGTACCTAAAATTGATATGTGCAACTTGTAAGTCATGCCTTTTAAAGGAGTGCCTTCTACTGCCCTATATTTTCCCCATTCCCAGCAGGCAGGAACATAGGTGTAGTGTTGAGTCAGCTTCTACAATGCAGATAAGACAATACCTCATGACACAGCAAAACTCAAGTCATCAGGTGATCAGTGAAGCTGTCTACCAGCACAGACTGCCTACCAGCTTGGACTTTTAAGTGCGAGAGAAATAAAGCAATGTATTTTATTTAAGCCACTGTTATTTTGATCTCGGCTAAAGTGATTAAACCAGTATTCCAATATGTTAATTTGTCAGAGAACATCCAGCAGCAAGTGGTAAACTTGAAAGATCCTCACTTTCCAGCTTCCACTCTATCACCTCCCGTCATAGACTTTGACAAGGAAGATTCCTTATTAAAGGAGAATGTTATTTTTATCCTCGATGCTCTTGTGTATTCTAAGAGTTCAACTATCTATTCAAATATATTTTGAAAATGGGAGTTCATTCTGACAATTTTGTTCTTATTCAGTGAAGAGCCAAAACTATGGATCCCCCAATGTTGAGCACAATCTATCTCCGTTAAGATGAATGTAATACGTTTAGTAGTTGGGTTTTGCTTATGCTCTATCTTGAGGTTCTGACTCATTTTCTTTGGAACATATGGCTATTTGAGGGATGTTAAATTTGCATTGTTTTCCCATTCAGTGTTCTCTGAGCATGTTATTCCTGTACCTTATACAGATGCCTACCATCTTGCCATCTTTATATAGCTCTTCCTATTCAGACTAAAAATATATATATATACATACAGCTAAAATTAAGCCAATATCTATTGGTAAGGTCATAGTGGTTGGTAATAAAATACTGAAATAGTTCCATATTCTTCGGTAAACAGCCAACACCGTATGGCCCCTGACGTCTCCCAGCGGGTCTAGCACCTGTGGTCCCTCCGTTAGCATCCCTGCATATCCCCAGCAGCCAGGAAACTGCTGAGGAAGCTTTCACCTCTAAGGCCTGTGCTTGTATCTTCCAGAAGCATGTCCAGCCTAGGGCTTGCAAAGTAGCTTAGTGATAGTTTATATAGCAATGCCTTTGGAAACCTATCAGTATAAATGTGCTATCCTCTTGATAGTTTTATGTCTTTTCAAAAACTTTACCTATACTTCCATAATTCAAGGCCCACATTTGTAACATTCTTTCAAGGCCTTTCCACCAAATTCCCACTTACCTCAGTACACACACAGTATTCACACACACACACACACACACACACACACACACACACACACAATTATTAAGCTAATACAAAACTGTGCTGTGGGGAAATAAATTAAATGTAATTCAAACTTTTTATTTAAAACTACTCTGCAGTTTAACCACTTCCCCAAATAATTCTATATTCTCCAAGTGAAAAGTATCTTGTTTATTCTGTCAGATTATGTTCTCTAAAGCTGAGGTCCACGTTTTACATAAAGCTACCCTTGCACTGGTAATTATGGAACAAAGCCCTGTTTAAGTAAATGAAAATATTTTTCCTTTCCATTTTTCTGACAGTCATAACATAACATATGTAGCTTTGATTGTCAGCTACAGTAATCATACTTGAAAAATATACTGGAAAGTGGATGATAAAAAACATTTATAATACTGTCTGGTGTGTTAGCAATACAATAAATATTTGCAATCGTGAGTATTGTTGTTATCATTATTATTATCAGTCTGCAAGTATCATCCTGTTAACTTCCTCTGCTTAAGATCCTGTGTGGCTCCGCATTGCTTTTCTTAACACAGTTTAGTGGGCTTGGTCATCAGGCTTTGGCTTCCTTTTCTGCCCTCATCTCCCAGCACTCATGATTTGCTTCCCCTTTGTGTTCCAGTCATAGGGAACTATGTTAAGTCCCCTCCCTGGACTCTGTCTCTCTAATCTCTAGGCTTGTGCACATATTGCTCCCTTTGCTTGACCACTTCACCTGGGTAACTCTTATTCATCCATAAGGTCTCAATTTAGATGATGCTTCTCCCATGCAAGTCTGAGTTCAGTGCCTCTTCCCTATGCATTCACAGTAGCCTGTGCCCCATTGCACTAATGTACTTTGTGGTTATTTACACACTTCCTGGTTTACTAGCTCTGTGAAGGTAAGGAAATAATAGGGCCCTTTCCCTGTTGAATATCCATTTAGATTATTAATGCTATGATTGTTGATTAAATTAATGTTTAAAGAGGAACATGGGCTTTCCTCATAAAAATAACAAATTCTTTTAGGTTGAGGAATTCACATACATCTAAAAAGACTAAAATAAAAACAGAAATCTGTATTTATATTTAATTACTATGTATAAACATATGCATGCCTCTGCATCTTAGACTGCAGCCTATGTTTTAATTTCATGGCCTATAAAATGGGGAAATGATATTTACTCAACTGTAATGACCCTTAGGATTGTGGAACAAAAACGAGATTATAAATACTGTGTTATTATAATTAATTTTAATACTAAGTTAATAGGCATCTAGTTATATAAATTTTATGTCCTTTCTCTAATTGAGCACATCTTCAACAAATGTTTTTAAGATTAAAAAATACTCAAAGTAGCCCGGCTGGTGTGGCTCAGTGGTTGAGCTTCAGACCATGAACCAGGAGATGGCAGTTCAATTCTGGTCTGGGCATATGCCCCGGTTTTGGGCTCAATCCCAAGTAGGGGGCATGCAGGGGACCCCTCTCATCAGTGATGTTTCCATCTTTCTCTCTCCCTTCCTCTCTGAAATCAATAAAACTTATTTCTTTAAAAATGCCCAAAATATGACTGAATTATATTTTAAAAAATGATCCAGCCCTAGGCTTAGTGGATAGGATGTCCATCTGCAGACTGAAGGGTCTCTGGGTTTGATTTCAGTCAAGGGCACGTACCTCCGTTGCAGGCTCCTCCCTGCCACGGCCCTGGTCAGGGCTCATGCAGGAGGCAACCAATCTATGTGTTTCTCTCACATTGATGTTCCTCTGTGTCTTTCCCTCTCTCTTCTACTCTCCCTAAAAATCAATGGAAAAACATCCTCAGGTGAGGATTAACAAGAACAAAAATCCATATGTCCTTTACCTCTTCCGTAAATGTTATGATTATAAATATACTTAATTAATTTTTATGTAGATATTTTTTAAACCAAGGAACCTGTACTCAAATCTATCTTGTCATAAGAGAGAGACATAGTCATATGTACATTTAGAACTAAAAGGAGCAAATGAATCTTAAACCTTAAAATAAATTCTAATAACTACATAATTAATTATGGTATATTATGTTTAATTAAGAATCTTCTTTGAATTAACTCATATATACCATACATAGAATTAGATTTCTACTCTAGAATGGTAAATATTATTGTGAATTCTTGATGAAAACAGTGTTAAAAGCACTCAAATAATGACTTAGCTCAAAATTAAAGCTTGAAAAGCAGAAAGGGGCCCTCAGCCTTCTAAAAATATTTGGAACCAATATTTGGAACCCTTTCCCAAGCAGAAAATTGAATAAATTCCTTGTTACAAATAAAGAAGTGTGTTGCCTTTAGAATATGTTTCACACTTTGATCTGAGATTACATTTTCTGAAGGAAGCTATGGTTTAGAGCAGGCAAACTGACCAGAACCACTTTCTCTTTACCTCTTTTTTTTTGGGGGGGCGGCGGGGGGGAATAAGTATGGGAATGGATTATTTGACTTTCTGCTTGAAAATAAATGTGAAGGGTTGCAAGTAAAGGTGCTGGAGTTAGATGAAGGAAGTGGAGTCAGGTCTGCAGATGTAACCTCAAACTGGATTGAAGACATGGAGTTTTCAGGAAGAAGGTGTGGACAAAAGAATAAGTTACTAAGTGAAAAGACCAAACTCACAGAATGGGAGGAAATGTTTGCAAATCACATATGTAATAAGGGACTTATCCAGAATGTGCAAAGAACTCCTAAACTCAACAACAAAAAAGACAACACAATTTTTTAAATAGGCAAAGGAGTTTAATAAACATTTATCCAAAGGAAATATAGGAGTGGTTAATAAACACCTGAAAAGATATCAACCCCCTTGGTCTTTAGGGAAATGTAAGTGAAAACCACAGTTAGATAAAACTTCTCACTGCCGGACAGTCTTTAATAAAAATAAACACATCTAGAGAGACAGAAAGCAGATTAGGTCTGGGATCCTGGGAGGAAGGGGAATGAAGAAGTGGGAGTGACTGCTAATGAGTACAAGGTTTCCTTTGGGGATGATGAAGATATTCTAAAATTAAATGATGGTGATGGATGCACAACTCTAAATATATTTTTAAACATTGAATGTATGCCTCAAGCTGGTGAACTTGTGAATTAATACCTCAATAAAGCTGCTACAAAAGAATGAATTACTAGGCATATTATCAGCATTACGTTTTTATCCTCTTTACTTTTCTTTTTCAAAGTGTGTTCATTCCTTTAATTGTTCATATTTCTTGAATAAAATGTATTGTTGTAGGTGGCGGGTACAGCACCGGGTGTTAGACCAGCGGGATCATACTGAACCTGGGCTCAGCAACCTCGGTTCTTGGGTTCTGTCCAGGAAAGAATTCAGAGCCAAGACTCCAACTATAAGAGAACACTTATTTATAAAATCACAGAGGTAGAAAAAGTAAACCCTAGAAGAAATGGGCTTAGGAGTTTATAGGCCAATGAAGGGCCCTTGGAGCTTGGGAGTGAGAAAGCTAATGGTAACAAGCGGGGGGGGGGGGGGGGGGGGGGCGGGGAGGGAGAGAAGGGAAAGGGACAGGGACAGGGACAGGGACAGGGAAAAGGAAAGGCTCTGGCATGCTCCCAGAAGGGAGAGCATGCTGAGTCCTCCATCCTAAGGGTTTTAAGGGTGGAGATTTTAGGGGAGGTCCCAGGGGAAGATCTCAATAGAATATTCAGCAGTTTTCCAGGCACGTCCTTTTAGGGTCTAGGTCTCCACTGATTGATTGGCCGCCCCCAGGGCAGGGGGGGGTCATTATTCAATGGAGCTGGTCCTAAGGTCAGCCATGGGGTCACTGATCTGGTTGTGTTGCTTATCTGGACCTGAAGCTGAAGCACAACTGAGGCCTAGATGTTATCTCTAGGGAGGAAAGGTCAGGGGGTCCAAACCTTATGACAGCACTATGCTGGGGGAGGAAGTCAACCTGGAGGCGAGGTCCTCCCCTACAATTGCCCTTTGCTAGGCACCTGGGGCTTTCTACCCTGGTGACCTTCTGGACCTGGCCCATCATCCTTGCTCTGCTCATGTCTGTCTAACTGCCCATCACAGTATGTCCCCCTTACCTGAATAAATTGAGTTGAACATTTTCTATTTTTTTATCATAAAAACCAAATAACTAAATTGTCATGCTGCTTCTTCCTCTTTCTGGTGTCAGGAATTACCATTTTAAAATTTCACATCTGAAGGAAGCAATCTCCAGAGAGAATTTTGAGTAATCCCCCAAGTATGGAGAAGTTATTCTTACGATCGTTTCCTAAGACTCCCTAATGTACACTGGATTAAACTTGCTTGTACTTCAAAACTTCCCTTGTCCCTCTGTAAATCTCCCTAATGTAAGGATTCACCACTCATTAAAATAACTGCTGGTTAAACATTTTTGGGTTGCTAACCTATTTTTTTTTTTTAAAGTCTGATCTCCACTTCTCATTTCCACTCACGCTCCTCCTGAGCTAAGCATAGAAAACAAAAGAACACCAGGATAAGGAAACTGCACAATCTCAAAATAGTTGGTGGAAAATAGCAACTTCTCTTTTTCCAGAGGGCTGTGTTTAACTGTACCTTTCCTTTTTCTTTCTCTTACTTATTTTTTTTTTTTTTTCAGAGAGAAAGTTCCTCTATCTCTGGCTTTTGAAGCAAGATCAGAGCCTCAAAAACTATCATTTATTTGGACATTTCCTCAGAAGAGGATTAACGTGGGGAACAGTTTGGTTGGTTACAAATGAGTTAGAGAAATAACAGATGAGTCAGTTGCTAAAACTGTGGGGCCTGCACTACAACCTGAATATTGGATTTCTTTGCAGCTTGGCAACCATAAGCATACATTAATGGATTCTTTCTGAGTATGATAGTAAGAACGTAGGCAGAATGTTCTTAGTGTATCATTAAAGTCTATCCATCATTATTTGACATGTACATAAAATACTAGACTCAGGAAACAAAATTTTCAGCACATAGCAATTTTTGCATTACTGAAAAACCTTGTAGGAAGAAGGGCATTCTTGGTTGGATCTCTGTTTACTCAATAATACACCGAAATCAAATGGCCTTTATTTTAAAAACAAACAAATTTTATAAAAACTTCAAGGGGGTATGAAGGCCAGTGAGTCCACCTCTTCTCAAGCCACTGCTTGAGAACTTACCTAAACCTCACAAGATATTTTTAACAATACTTTTGAATAAAACCACATAGTAATGACTAATATTATTGGTCCTATAGTGCATTCCAGACACTATTTAAGGAGTTTTTAATGTATTTGTCCACTTCAACCTCACAGTCATTTTATGAGATAGGCATTATCATTTTAACCACTTTACAGATGAGGAAATCAAGGCAGAATATTCAGGGTAGAAACTTGATCCCAGGGCAGTCCCACTCCAGAGCAAACACTCTGCTGCTGAACCTATTGCCTTTTAGGTCCAAAGTCTTTCCTGGGGAAAAAGGAAATTCCATTTGGTTCCATGAATCAATCTTTGTGATGAGGACGAATCTATTTGGTGCTGATACTGAAGTTCTTTTTTGTGCTTTTATTTATTTATTTTTAGTGAAGTTCTAGGACCAGATCAACCATGACTTGATTTTGTAAGACAAAAAAAAAAAAGATACAGAATTGAAACCAATGTTCTCCCAATGTATATGTTTAAGCAAGATGAACTCATCCAAAGGATTGCAATTCATTGGGAAAAATAATGAAAGGAATTATCAAGAGTGGAAAAGGAATCTTTGGTGGTGAAAGGTGGTAAAAATTCTGGGGTGGAAATAAATAACTATATATTTATATATTATTATGTATAATATATTTATGTCAATAAGTATATTATTAAATAGATTTATCAATAAAATATATTTATATTCTTAAATAAATATATTTTATAATACATAATATACACTGAGTGGCCAGATTATTGTGATCTCTGAATGCATGTCTCTTCCCCCCCTGGCCAGGCTGGCCGGACCCCACCCATGCATGAATTCATGCACCGGGTCTCTAATATATACACTGAGTGGCCAGATTATTATGATCTCTGAATGTATAATAATCTGGCCACTCAGTGTGTGTGTGTGTGTATATATATATATATATATATATATATATATAGAGAGAGAGAGAGAGAGAGAGAGAGAGAGAGAGAGAGAAGTGTTTATAAATATAAAAATATATTTCTGAGCCTGCTGGTCATGGATAACTGTTCTGCACTATAAGGCTGGTCCCAAGACTTGGAGCAAAGCCAGAGAGAGGAAGCACCACCCACTTCCTCCACCCCTCCACCACCATTCTTGTCCCCCTCATCCCTGCACTCCTGACTGCACACTCAAACCCAGCTTTATCCAGTTTCTTCAGAGTTTAGATCCAGTAATAAAGAGAAAGCTTGTTTCCCATGGCCAATATTAAAAGTGGAAATGTTGCTGTTGTAACTAGCTAGTTAATATTAATAATAGGAAAGGAGCAAGAGGGAGGCCAGACATTATAAGCCATCTGGGCTGCTTCACCAGGAAGCTGCAACTTTGCACTCCCCGGGGAACCACCGGTCCATTCCCTGCCTGACGGTCACTGCGGGGAGGGGAAGATGGACGCATCACAGTAAAGTCGGGGTGACACAGGGAAGGTAGTTGACTGTCAGTCTAGCCTGAAACAAAGATAATTGGCTGGAGGGGGTGGAGCCACTGCAAGCACAGGAAATCTTAGAAGGTTAAAATCCCCAGACAAAAGAATTTTCTCTCTTTCACTCCTCTGGCTTTGCTCCTGCTTCCTTGCAGACACCGGTGTTCCCTCCATACAAGCCGCATCATGCAGACCCCACCTGCAATGGACTGATGGACTACAGCTGGGGACACAAGCTCACCTCGCCAGATGCTGGACTGGACTGTGTAAATACGGAGTAGGGGCTGTGGGTAGTTCCTTTACTCCTAGCTCTGCTGAAGGCACAGCTGGACTTCTTCATGGCAGGATGGAGGGAGAGGGGCCTTAGAAAGTCAGGGGTTTAATTCCACGCAAATAAATCCACTCATTCTCCCATTTGAGTCTCAGAAAATTCCTTTTCTCATGACATCCCATCGCAAGAAGCCCACTTCCACCAGCAACAGGTGGGGACACAGAGAGCTCTTCAACAATAACAGGATGAGCAGAAAAGGTGATGGGCTGATTGGCAGGGCAGGACTCTGGCATGCCTGGGTCCTTTCACTAAATTCCTTTCTTAAAAAAAATTCCTTTCTTAACCATCTAACATACCCTAACTTGTATTGCTCTTTAAATCACTAAATACTTGAATACTGAGTTTCAATCTCCAAACCATGAGGTGATATAAACTGGAATTTGGGGGAAGAGAACCTGCTTTGAGAACAGGACATGGGTTTATTTTCTTCTTTGTATTTGTCTACATTTTCCAAAGTTTCAAAATACCAAATTCTATATACTGAAATAGATAGGTATCACTTTTGTAATTAGAGAACAAAACAATAAGTCATTAAAAAGAAATAGACTATAGAAGCGGGCAAGTAAGCAAATACCTTCACAGCAGTTCTGAGGAACAGTCGAAATCCAAACTTTGGAAGAAGATTTTCATTACCACTAAGAGCAATATTATGATAAGTATAATTTACAAAGTGCTTTTACATGCATTTTCCAGTGAATGTTAGCAATTAAGAAAGGCCAAGTTCCTCCCCACAGGTTTCCACCTAAATGTTGGCTTCCTTGATAGATAAGAGAGGTGTGAGAAATCCAGGAAGTCAGTCCCAATTTTCATCCATATTCATTTATTTGTTCAGCAAATACTGAGCATCTATTATATTTCAGATAAATACCAAGTACTTTGAATATACAAGAGGACAGAATAGACTCGGTCTCTGTCCCCTGGAAACCTAAAGTCTAGTGGAAGAGATAGGAGAAAAAGTAAACATATAAAATAATTAAAACATTTAGTCCATGCTATGGGGGGGTGGGGGGGTGTCAAGTCCCTCCAGCCAAAAACCACCAGGAACGCATTCGAGTTGAACCAGTTATTTTATTACTAATTGCAGCGAGGAGAACACACACCACATGGAATTGTGGGCATCTCCATGAGAAGGTGTTAGGATGAGCTTGGTTGGGTGACTTGGGGGAGGACATAAGGAAGTGGGGGTTTGCTCCATGTTGGACACTGTCAGAAAGGAGGAGGGGCAATTCTATGATCCAGTACAGAAGCAGTAGTCACTCATTTAGTACCAGATGGAAAAGTTTGGTGCTTTGTGGCTTGTATGTGGCCTGATTTTATCTGCTTAGACAAAATGATGAAGTGGCCTCGCTTTGACTCATTTTATCATGGTCTCAGAGTAATCTTGTCTGAGTTTGATTTTTTTAATAAATATATTTTTATTGATTTCAGAGAGGAAGAGAGAGGGATAGAGAGATAGAAACACCAATGATGAGAAAGAATCATCCATCAGCTGCCTCCTGTGCACCCCCTACTGGGAATCGAGCCCACAATTTGGGCATGTGCCCTGACCGGGAATTGAACCGTTTCCTCCTGGTTTATAGGTCAATACTCAACCACTTAGTCACACTGACTGGGCTGAGTTTGATGTTCTGTGAAATTATTTATGTCTCAGAGCAAATAACATAGTCTAGTTGTGAGTGCCAGCACAACTTGTGAATGTCAGTGGCTTCTCTCTCTCTCTTCCTTTTTTCTTTTCTCAAGGGAAACAAAGAAAAGACTGCAACAGCAGACAACAGGAGAGAAATCTGTATTTATTGGGGGTGTTCAGAGGTTGCTATTATCTTCCTCAGAACTGTATCATGAGGAAAGTGTAGAGGGGCTTCTAAAAAGACACATTAGTTAGTGATACAATTGGGTATCTCTTCATGTCTTGTAGAAAGAGGCAGTGTGTGTGTGTGTGTGTGTGTGTGTGTGTGTGTGTGTGTGTGTGTATGCACGCGCACTTGTGTTGAAGGATCTGGGCTAGGTGATTTGAAAGTCCTTTTAGCTCAGCTAATCTGTGGTATTCTCTTCTGGGCCCCTGACAAGACAACACATGCCTCTTCAGTGACCAAGTTGTGGCCCTGTATAACTAATCAATAAACCATTTTAAGGATCATCTATTAAAGCTCCCAGTAATACAGGCCTAATTAAACAGAGGCAATGCCAATAGTATGACTGCCTATGATGACTGCTGTGATAGTGACTGGAGTTTAAATGATGGCGTTGAAGACAGCAAAAAAAAAATGCAATGAAGTATGTTTTATTTTCTCAATCTCCTACCCTACTTAAGCTCACTGCTCTCTCAGCTTTTTCTTTTCTTTTTATGAGAAAAACTATATTAAGATGTTTGTGTGCCGTGAATGCTGTCTTGACTGCCATGGCAACAACTTGTTCTTAGTCACGTGTTTGATGTCTAGATTATACACTTACTAGTTTTTAAAATAATGCTTAAAATGATGGGTCTATCTCTAAAGTAATAACTTTAGACGCAGAATTCTTGCTCTGAGAGCCACAAAATTAAAAGTTAGTGAGAGATAAATGAAGATGCTTATGAAGAAAAACTGTGTCTTTCCCCAAAAACAGAAGGTTTACAAACATCTCCTGTTGGCAGATACACTGTCCACCGCCACCACACCAATGTCTAAAGTATACAGACGAGTGGGAAACAACTGGCCTGTGAGTCTGGAAACCCCGGTTCCACACTCTAGCTCAGCTACTAAGCATGTGACTAAATGCTGTGTGCCTCAGCTTCCCTGTCTGGACAGTGAGGAGGCTGGTCTAGAGATAGCTGAGGTCAACGCTCACCACTGAGCATACTGGCCGAGCTGAGCCGAGCTGAGTTTGATATTCTGTGAAATATCAAGCTTCATGCTTCTGTGATTAGGGGGTTTTCCTTTTTGAGGCTGTTCTTTAAGAACCTTCCTTTGTATTTCTTTATACTAGTAGATACAGCAGCATGGCTAAGAGTTCAAGCTCGGAATGTAAACAAACCTGAGTCCAAACCCTGGCTCTGCCCACTTGCTATGTGCTCTTGGGAAGGTTTCTTACTTGTGAAATGGATCTTATAATAGTAACTGCGTCATAGGATTGTTGGAAGATTGACATGAGTTTAATATTAGCATCTACCTCATATGTTATGTGGATTATATGAGATAATACACATAAAACTTACTTAGTATTATACTTGACGCATCAAAAACAAACAGTAAACATTAACAAATATCAATAACTCTAAAGCATTTAGAGTATCCTTCAGGCACAGTCTGCCAGCCATGTAGAATTAAAAATATACAAACAAAAAAGCTTTAGGATAAAATAATAATGTCTTGAGTTACAGAGCATTTGCAAAATTGTGATGCATATTCACATTCCTGGGACTATCTTGAAATAATTTAGCATCCATTTCCTCAAGCTAACTGATTCGTACCTCTAAGCCCACCATTGGGATGATTCAGGCCCGGGTTTCAGGGTCAAATGGCTGTCTGCATAGCCATTTAACAAAATTGCTCTCTGTGCTGTATCCAAGGTCTGTGCCTTTTCAAGCTAAATCGCCTCTGGTAAGTGAAGGTTTACCTGCCAGGCTCGCCCGTTTTTACTCGATATCTTAATCTTACTGAATAGTTTTCTAAAAGCGTCCTTCTGTCTGCATCACTCTCCTGCACTAAGTTAGCTGCACACATGGATGAAGTCATATTTGTTTTGACCTCAGTTGTATATTGCCTGTCAATCAGTTACTAGTATAATAGCACTCTATGTTAAACTCATATTAGTATCATGATTACTTTTGATCCCTCTGAATTTAATTTAAGAAGACAATTTAAAAATCTACATGTGTATATATTATTTATCAAGTCACAAAATTATAAGTAATGATTAAAAATTCAAAAAGTGTAGTGTTAAAGAAAAAATGATTCATGACACTTGTTAGAGATTGTAAGGCAGACTTTTTTTTTTTTAATTTCTTTATTGATTAAGGTATCACATATTTGTCCTCGTCCCCCCATTTCCATCCCACCCCCCTCCCCACACATGCCCCCACCCCCCTGTTGTCCTTAACCACTGGTTGGGCTCATATGTCTGCACACAAGTCCTTTGGTTGATCTCTCCCTTTATCCCCACCCTTCCCTACCCTCCCCCCGAGGCCCGACAGTCTGATCCATGCCTCCTTGTTTCTGGGTCTGTTCTTGTTCATCAGTCTATGTTGTTCATTATTTCCCCTAGATGAGTGAGATCATGTGCTCTTAGAAATACACTTATAAGAACCGAAAATGAGACAAGCAATAATGGTTATGGTGACAGGCAAATGAATCAGTCTGTAGTGAGTTTCTTTCTGGGCCAACAGTTCTTTTGAGACCCAATTTCAATGTCCAACAGTTCCTTATGTGTACATGTCAGCACTGACATTTCAGTTCTGGATGGTGGACAACTGGTGGTAATGCAGGTCCGACTCTGTCTGGTTTGGTCCTGGGCAATCTGCAGTGATGCACAGCTGCTAACTGCTATTATGGGAAGGCCACATCAGCGTCTTCTGTCTCTGGACTGCTTCTCTTCTGTATTCATGGCTGGAGTAGTCCTGTCGATTCTTCTCTTGCTAGAATCCACATGGTCTCGGAGTTGTTTTCTGAAAATATACAAACATATTCTCGACCAAAAGTTAATAAAGGAATATTTTCTATAAATTTGACTGGGGATCCTTTTTCAATTTTTGCCCAAATGATTTTCCTCTGGCTTGTTTTATCACCTTGTGTGTTTTTCATGGGTGTCTTGCTTTTAGCCTTACAATTAATTTTCTAAAGTATTAATTTTCTAGATGTAATTTACTTACAGGATATTTTTCCTTACATGATATTACTCTACTATCCCCTCCTTTTTTGATTTAAATGTTAGGAGGCTTTTGAAAATTTTATAATGTAGTCTTGATGGCTTTTAAATTTTAATTTTTTGTACTATAATATTACTGTTTTAGGTTCATTACATTGTGCACAATTTTATCGTGAGATGAAGTACCAATAAAGATTTTAGTTGATACTTTAGGAACACCTTTTTGTCCAGTACAGTTATTTTTCTAGAATATTCACTTGTTTCAACTGGCCAATTTAAATTTGCCTGAAAACTTGACTACTATTTTACTGTCAAATTTATTACTCTAACAATAATCTTGTTTTACCCTGTAAATATTGGTGGAAGGGATTTTTTGCCTTCTTGAGTAGGTCCTGAGCATTCCTGGTGGTAGGCTGGATTTAGATAGCATAAACCCCCTTCCCCACAACATGGGTACAAGACAACTCAAACAATTCTTGTTGGAGTGAGAGGGCAGCTGCTGTCGGCCAAGTCTCTGTCGGTCACCTGGGTCCTGATCTGAGCTGGGCATGGGAAGCACGAAGCATCCATGGGGGCAGGAGACCTCCCTCAGAAGGGGCTAGGATTCAGGCCCCTGCAATGTTGGGGGGGTGAGGGTCTGTGCCCCACCTCTGTTGATCCCCACATTCTCTCCTGATGGCCCCTCTGCGACTGTGCCTGTCTTAGGTTGTTCCTTCCTTGAGGAATCTTACCCGTCTCTGGCTAACCAGCCATCCTCCGGGGCCAAGCAGGGTGACATGAGGTTCAGTTTTGTCTCCTTGGTAGCCTATGACCCCGTGGCCTCCATGCCCAGCTCCTGTCTTGGGATCCCCTCGCCTGCTGGCGGGGCCCCAGCCCTGATCACATATCTTTTGGAACCCGGGTTTCTTCTCCAGGGGGGGCTCAGTTCGCCCTACTGGGTGAGAGACAGATCCATGGCACCAGCCATAACGAGACTTCAACCTCGACATGAACAGAGAGCTCATGCAACAGCTGTGAGCAATTGAATTGTGTCAAGAGGGTCTCTCTTGGCCTAAAGGGTAAGAGGGACCAATATAGAGTGCTCAGGTGCCCTCCCAGGAGGCCCTCCACACAACGAAAAGGGTTAAATCCTTACATGTCCTTTTTAAATTGCTGCCAGACATTCCAAGAATTAGTTTGTACGTTTGCTTGGGATAATTATATATTGTGCTTTAGTAATTCTAAAGTATCAAGAGATGTGTTAAGTTTGTCTCCAAGCACCAAACAGATGACTTTTTTTTTTTTTTTATTCCCAAGGGTGCGAGGAACTATTATAAGTATTGGGGGTGATCCAAATCTGGGGATAAATTTTAATGATAGTGTAGAATAATATCATGCAAGGATATTCTTTGTTCTCATCCATGGGAATTCCCTTTCAAACTGGCTGTCCATTTCTTTTTATGTAGACAAGGTCTTAGTTACATTTTTTGCACCTCTACCAGGGGCACGTAGTGATAGTAGTGACACCCTTTCTTTGGTATCCACACAACCCAGAAACCTCTCTTTAATTGTATACACAAAGGGGCATTGTTTTGATTTCGTGTCCTACAAAAGGGAAGCTGGGTGGAGACCCCTGTGTATTTATACTTTCTTGCCCCACCCATGGACCTCCTATATGTCCAGGGTGTTTGGTATTATTGGTAACTACATTAGTCAAGGCAGACTTTTTTCAAGGAGGGGGCTACTAAGATGGGACTTTATAGTAGGGGAGACTCCACTCCAACAAAGACAAGGTGGGGATTTATATGCAAGGAGCCCGCTGGATGGAAAATTAGTAAGAGGAAACATCTAGGGTAAGGGGGATTCTTACTGGACCCAACAGAATTCTGAGTGAAGACAGGACAGAATGATAAGATATTGAGGGTTGTGCATGAAGAATTTGATCTGATAACCAAGGGTGGATGCTTTTTAAAAAAACTAACTTTAGCCCGGCTGGTGTGGCTCAGTGCTTGAGCGTCGACCCAGGAACCAAGAGGTCACAGGTCCTATTCCCTGTCAGGGCACATGCCCTAGTTGCTGCTCAGTGCCCAGTAGGGGATGTGCAGGAGGCAGCAGATCAATGATTCTATCTCATCATTGATGTTTTTATCTCTCTCTCCCTCCCACTTCCTTTCTGAAATCAATAAAAATGTATTTTTAAAAAATAAAATAAAATAAATAAAAAACTAACTTTAGCAGCGTTCTTATTTAAACTGGATTCTGCAAGGACAGAGAGGAAAACCCAAGATCAGGCTTAGGTGAACAGAGGCTTAGAGGAGTCCTGATTAAATTTAAGCCCAGGAGAGGACCTTTGATAGTAGAAGTAAACATTCTAAAGCAGTGGTCGGCAAACTCATGAGTCAACAGAGCCAAATATCAACAGTACAATGATTGAAATTTCTTTTGAGAGCCAAATTTTTTAAACTTAAACTTCTTCTAACGCTACTTCTTCAAAATAGACTCGCCCAGGCCGTGGTATTTTGTGGAAGAGCCACACTCGAGGGGCCAAAGAGCCGCATGTGGCTCGCAAGCCGCGGTTTGCCAACCACTGTTCTAAAGTAACAGACTCCCATAACCCCACCCAGGGGCAAAGTCTCTATTAATGTAGTGTACAGTCTTCTGAATTTGCTCTATGCCTATTCTAACTTCATTTGGATAAAGATTAAAAACTGCTACTACAAAGGGATTGAGTGACTATAAAAACACAGAGGCTTATTTTACTCTCGCCTAAAAATGCTAATGTGAGAAAAGACTATCTGCTGCATGATTCCAATGCCATGACATTCTGTTTAAAGAAATTAGTCAGTTGATTATTTCTAACTATAGGGAAAGCTGAAAAATACCTACAAAGGTTCCCAGGAAGAAGGTAAGAATAGGTTTTGGTGAACAGCCAGCCATACACAAATACACACATATTCATATTTTATATTTTATTATGTATTATATATAACTAGGGGCCCAGTGCACAAATTTGTGCACCTTGAAAGGAACTGTGGGCCGCAAGGCTGCAGTGGGCACAGAAGCGGGTCTTGGCCCATCCTCCGTGCCACCGCTCCCCTCCAGCTGTGGACCCTCGTCCCCTGTCTGCCTGCAGCCCTGGTCCCGCCGCCACGCATGGAGCGACGGACCGGTGCCAGCAGCGGGTGCAAGCGGCGGCTGCTGCCCCAATCGCCCCTCAGAGCAGGGAGGGTGGAGAAGCCCTCGAGGGTTATCAGGGCAGCTCGCACCTGCTGACAGCACCGAGTGGTCTGGACCGGCTCCGGGTGCCAGCAGCGGGTGTGAGTGGGACTGGCGCCGGCAGCAGGTGCGAGCACTGGACGGGACCGTAGCACGTGGGAGCAAAGAATTTCAGTAACCACCAGAGGCTCGCCCCGATGACAGCGACCGGCACCCTGCCTTGATCTGGCGCCCCCGCTCACCTGCTCCACCGTCCCACTGCGGCCGACATGTGCCATGTTCTGCACTCTGCCACCTGCTGCCAACGCCCGTCATGTTCCACGTGTGCCCCCTGGTGGTCAGCACACGTCATAGTGACTGGTTGTTCGGTTGTTTGGTTGTTCCACTGTTCGGTCTATTTTCATATTAGGGTTTTATATAGAGAGATTGTATGTTATAATTATTTTTATTTACAAAAATATAGGATAATGCCACAGAAGATACTATTTTGCAACTTGTTTTTCAAATTTAGAATTTAACTGGGACATATTTACACCCTTTTCCGCTACCTAATTCTCTTTTTGTCTATTGTTGTTGGTTTTTAATATATTTTTATTGGTTTCAGAGAGGAAGGGAAGAGGGAAAGAGAGAAACATTAATGATGAGAGAGAATCATCGATCAGCTGCATCCTGCACACCCCACACTGGGGATCGAGCCTGCAACCTGGGCATGTGTCCTGACCGGGAGTCGAACCTCTTGGTTCATAGGTCAATGCTCAACCACTGAGCCACACCAGCTGGACAGCTAGCTAATTCTTTATGATGGCTATGTATGATTTCACTTACAGATGGCCATAATGTATTTACTGATCCCTAAACTTTTAACTTACGTCATGAACTTTATCTTGTTCCAAATTTTTTTCTATTTCACTTCTCCAGACTAATCCACACCTTTCATTACATGTTCTCAGACTGTCCTGTACTTCTTCTTTTGGCGGGATTATATAACACTTAATTAAATAAATTAAAAAATGTGTCCTTTTTTTGCAATTTTAAATTAAAGTGTAAAAAATCACGAATAGGGTGACCTGTTTAATATCTATGTGCTCTTCGGGCACATAAACTTTGTGAGAGTCCTCCATCAATGCTGGGACTGCAGCTGTCTTGTTCACTAATCTGTCCCCAGAGCCCAGCCCTGCACCTACTATAAAGTCGATCCTCAATAAATGTATGTCAATTGAATGGTGAGTGTATGAATGACTCAATTTCAAAAACGTTGCAGACTTCTCAGTGTGTTTCTAGGATAATTCATAAAGCAGAGTTGCTTATCAAATTCATAAGCATTTTGTATTTTTATAGATATTGTCAAATTGCCTTGCAAAGAGTTTGTACCAGTTCATACTCCCATCAATAAAGAATGAGAGGGAGTATTTTCCCACACTTTCAAAAAAATGTGGTGATTTGACAATAAAAAACACATAAGAGCAGAAAGGAGTTATTTTATATCAATTTATTACATCTTTATCATTGTGAGGAATGAGAAATGCTATTTTTGCTTTTGGGAAAATTTTTTTAATTTTTTAAAATCTTTATTGTTGAAAGTATTACAGATGTTCCCCTCTCCCACACCCCCCCCCCGCTTTGGGGGAAATTTTTCAAAGATAAAAGAGAGCCTCCTTTAAATGAGAGATTTAAGTGTATTGGACTTTGTAAAATTTCTAAACATTAGTTGACCTTTGATCCACCTCAAATATGTATTCATATGTCTATGGCATGCTATTGCAATTGCTCAATTTTTTCCTCAAAAAATAAGATTAAATATTTTAAATATTTAGAACTGTTTATTGAAATATAAAATAATACAGAAAATGTGCATATCATAAGTTTTCAGGTCAATGGAATTTCTTTTTTTTTTAATTTTATTTTATTGTTTGAAGTATTACATATAGTAGTACATATATCTCCTTTTTTTTTCTCCGTTGACCTTCCCCCAGCCTCCCCTACCCCCTTTCGCATGTCCTCATTCTACCTTCCCAGTGTCTTGTGTCCATTGGTTGTGCTTATATGCATGCATACAAGTCCTTTGGTTGATCTCTTTCCCCCACTCCCCAACACTCCCCAGGCTTCCTGGTGTAATTTGACAGTCTGTTTGATGCTTTACTGCCTCTGTATCTATCTTTTTGTTCATCAGATTATAATGTTCTTTATTTTCCATAAATGAGTGAGATCATGTGGTATTTTCCTTTCATTGCCTGGCTTATTTCACTTAGCATAATGCTCTCCAGTTCCATCATGCTGCTGCAAATGGTAGGAATTCCTTCTTTTCAATGGAATTTCACAAACTAAATATACTCATGTAACTAGCATTCAGATAAAAAACAAACAAACCTGAACATTATCAGCACTCCAAAAGCCCATTGAATACCAGTATTCATCTAATTTTGTCAGTAAACTGACTGTATGTACAGTAGTAATAGTAGTAATATGCTTTTTATATTAATACTAGTGGCCCAGTGCATGAAATTCGTCCCTCAGCCCAGCCTGCACCCTCTCCAATCTGGGACCCCTCAGGGATCAGGCCTAAACCAGCAGTCGGACATCCCTCTCACAATCTGGGACTGCTGGCTCCTAACTGCTCACCTGCCTGCCTGCCTGATTGCCCCTAACCACTCTACCTGCTGGCCTGATCGCCCCAAACTGCCTTCCCTTCCTGCCTGATCACCCCTAACTGCCTCCCCGCCCTGCCTGCATGCTCATCCCCAACTGCCCCCCCTGCCAGCCTGCTTACCCCCAACTGCCTCTGCCTCGGCCCCGCCACCATGGCTTTGTCTGGAAGGATGTCCAGAAGGTCTCCCGGTCTAATTAGCATATTGCCCTTTTATTAGTATAGATATTTAAAATACATTTGTATCTACCTACATATATTATTGTATAGGGGTTCCTACTGAAGTTTTCTCCTGAATTTCCTTCACTGTTACACTGTGTATTTTAAAGACAGGTCAATAGAGACAAATAGATCTATCACGTCATGCATGGTTAAAATTAAAGTCACTGATTACCCTGCACATTCCTAGAGTTTTCCAGGTAATGAGTGCTGAAAGCCAACCACGCAAGTCGTGGAAACAGCTGAGGACTCTATGTGACATGCGGTGACGCAGGATGATTCAGGTCCATGGGCTATTATTAGAGCAAGCAAATGTTAGACGTATAAACAGACTATTAAATAATCCCCTTGGAAGAGGACGGAGAAAAGGAAAAGTGAATCGCAGTCCCTGGCACTTTCTCTCTCCAAACTGTACTAGTCACAATCCAAATGTAGTGTCAGCTGGTGTCCCCGTAGCTTTGGTTCTTGGAATCTGCGTGTCTGCGGCTTGGTGCCTGGGCAGAATTCTTATGGGCTGAGTCACCCTTTGAGTGAACTCAGGATCACTGCTCTTCAACTCTGATTGCTATCCTCTCAGGCTTTTAAAAAGTGCCAGAAATGATACGGCATTTTATGATTTTTGTTTGAGTGATAGTTATCTTACATTTGAAGGCCCAAGTATGAAAGATAAGCATCTGTCAGCAGTATAAGTGGAATCAAAGCAAAAGCTAATACCACTCTCCAGTAAAAATAAAACCAATTATATAACAACAACAAATTTAGAAAATAAGTGTCCTAAATGTACCAAATGGTTACACACAAATTTGATTTTCATTTGGCAAACCTCATCAGTATTCAAAATATATCAGTAATTTAGAGACATTTCCTATGAATAAAATTCAATAAAGTAATATTATGTTAATGAAATCAATATGTTTGAGGTATAACTTTAAGAAGATAACTTATTATGTGACAGCGTTTTTCCTTTTTTTTTTTTTCATTTAATCCTTATAATGATGCAATGAACTAGTCAGTATTATTATTGTTATTTTATAGTGGGGGACACTGAGTGTCAAAGAGAGGACTTGCTCTCAATTCCACACCTGAGAGAGGGTAAGGAGACCAGAACTCAGGTCTGTTTGTCTCCCAAGGTTGGTCTCCTAAACTAAATATTAGGTTCTATATAATGATTACATAGTCTTTCAGCTCAATTATTCTACAGCCTTTGGCCCTAAAAATAGGTCAAAGACAATTGTGGACTTACGAGCCACTTGTCCCACCACTGTCACTGTTTGTTATGTAACAGGCACAAGGCAAAACACTTTTCATGGATGTTCCTATTTAGTTCTACGTAGACCAGTTTCCAGATGAGGCTTAGAGAGGTTGAGAAGCTTGCCCAAGGTCAAGCAGGTAAGGGATATGACAGTGGGGTTTGAACCCAGAATGTCAGTCTGACTCCAGACCATACAGCTTCTAAAAATGGATTTTTATGCAGATGAAGTACATCGTTCAAATCATGTCCCATCTTTCTACTTAGAGGATATGTCTTTATGATAATCTGAAAGGCCAGATTTCATTTCAGATTCTCTGACACCTTAGCACTAGAAGCCGGAGGATGACTGCACAGCGGCCGATGCTTGGCCCTTCTCGACCCACACAGTGAAGGCTCTCGTGCTGTGCTGCTGGTCCCCTGGAGCTCTGTGGGCTCTGCATCACCCCCGGGGCTCTGGGTGCACACCTGGCTCACTATCTGTGCTTGAGAAATGGGACCCAAAGAGGAAGCTGGACAGTACGGAGTTTCCTCAAAAAGTTAAAAATGGAACTCCCATTTGACCCAGTGAATCCCACTTCTAGGAATATAGCCTAAGAAACTGGAAACACCAATCAGAAATGATATATGTACCCCTCTGTTCATAGCAGAATAATTTACAATAGCTAAGCTTTGGAAACAGCCTAAGTGCCCATCAGCAGATGAGTGGATTAAAAAACTGTGGTACATCTACACAATGGAATACTACGCCGCTATTAAAAAGAAGGAACTTTTACCATTTGCAACAGCATGGATGGAACTGGAGAGCATTATGCTAAGTGAAATAAGCCAGTCAGTGAAAGATAAATACCACATGTTCTCACTCATATGTGGGATATAATGATCAACATAATTTGATGAACAAGAATAGATCGATCTAGAGACAAATGGTAGGGATGGTGTAGAGAGCAACCAAAGGACTTATATGCGTGCATATTAGCATAACCAATGGACACAGACACTGGGGTGGTGGGGGCTTGCCCGGGCTGGGAAGGAATGGGGGAGGGGGTCAATTGGGGGAAAAATGAGACATATGTAAAACTTTAGACAATAAAAAATAATAATAATAAATTAAATAAATAAATAAAATTACATCAGAAAAATCATTTTTGAAAGCCAGATGTACCCCTAATTCTTCAGAATGCAACACCTGGGCAACTGATGTACATATTGCCAGCTACACAACAGGGAGAGAAGAAGGGTGACTAGAGGACAATAAGATATTTTAAGAGCGACAAACCACATTCACTTAACTTTTATTGTAGTACATTGTTATAATTGTTCTATTTTATTGTTGCTTATTGTTGTTAATCTCTTACTGTACCTAATTTATAAACTGAACTTTATCATAGGTATGTAGATATAGGAAAAAAATATAGTAACTATAGGGTTCAGGACCATCTGTGGTTTCAGGCATCCACTGGGCAGTCTCAGAACATTTCCCCTAATATAAGAAGAGACTACTATAAAGTGGCTTAAATAATTTTTTTTTTTAATTCTCACTCACATAAGAGTTCCAGGTTTGGGGGGAGGGAAGGAAGGACACAGCTTCGGCCTTCATGAAGTCATTTAAGGACTTGGGCTGATGGTCGTTGGCAACAATTGAACTCCAAGGTCACCCCGGGTATGGTTCCCAGTCAGTCAGCAGGGAGAAGGGCTTGGAAAGGAGGGCAAATGTCACGTCAGCCCCATTGCACCAGTGAGAACTTAGTCACATGGCCAGAGTTAACTGTAGGAAAGGCTGCTTAATGCAAGCCTAAGAAAAAGGGGAGGCGAGGTTTGGTCAGTATGTGGTTCTACTGCTGTGTCATCACATAGAGTTCTAAGTGCTGCAGAGCAATGGTTTTTAAGGGGTTCTCCTGAGCCAGAACCTATCTAAAAATACTGGTTCTTTCTTCTGACTTTACATGTGAATGCTATCCATCTTCAGAGAACTTCATTTTAAAATAAAGATGAGTTCTACTTTTATAAACTATAAGATTGCTGAAATTTAACATTTATAAGTCAGTATAACATAGTAGTTATACTTGGTCAAAAATACCTGGATGTGAATCTTCACTCTGCCAAAGCACATGACTTTGGACCTCAGTTTACTTATCGATAAATTGGCTAAAATGATAACATGTCCCTCACAAAGTTGATACCAATCAAAGGAGAAAATCTGCAGAGAGTGTATAATTGACTGCCTGGCCACATAGTAAGCAGTCAATAAACGATAGCTTGGCTAATATTATTACAAGGAAAATTAACATAATGTTAGAGTTTGCCAAAGAAAGTCCTCAGTTAACCATGCTATGAAATGCATGGCCATGATGCAAAAGTTCCCACTGCAATATTTACTTGCAGGTAATTGGAATTTTCACAATTTTCAGATGAATTTGTTGTTAAGCCATGATCAGAATTTGGAGTTACTGTGATGTTTACTTTCTAGTCATCTTCCTTCTGAATATAAAATAGTTTAGTGTAGCTTCATCAGAATGAGTGATGTTGTTGTGGTAACTCTAGAGTAAGCAGTAATATAAATTTGCATCAGATATTTTGGGCCATAACTTTGTAATAACTAAACCTTAAGACATGAATGCATTGTGGTTCAAATATAAATTCCCTACACTTCTTTCTAAGCTGTTTCTGCCGTTTTGAGAACATATCCCACTAAAAGTGAGACTAGGTGAGCTTTGAGGTCTTTGTGCCACTCAAGTCGACCAGTCAAAAGAGTTTTAAAACATGAAAAGAATTATATTCAAGACTACTCAGAATCTTTTTGTTTGAAAAGTAGTAATTTTTTTAACTATTAGCAAATCTTAGAGCACAGAATGTAGGAACTATGCAGTAAATGTCCTCTAAATTTGATACTAATTATCTTTTTAAATATTATATTTAATTTGGGTTTTTGTACTTAAAAGGAGACTTGGAGAGAGTTTAAAGGAAAGCCATAAAAATGACTAAGAGCTTGGGAAACAAAGCCCATGAGGAAAGACTGAAGAGACTGCTCAGAGAAAAGATTTTAACTGAAGGACAACTATTGTCTCTAATTTACCATACAGAAAGAACTTAAGTTAAATGCGAAATATCCTGACACTAGGAAGGCAAAGGTAAGGCCACAAGGCCATAGAAAACCCCTGTGCAAAGGGCTATCACAAGTAGGTTATATTTTCAATTGCCAGATGGGTGAGTTTGGGCCTACCTAGTGATAAGAAATGTATACAACGTCCTTTGGAAATTTCTTCCTGTCTCGTGATCCTAGGATCATTTCTGTTTCTGTAAGCAAATAGCTAGTGTTAAGTCACAAATGGTGAGATGTCAACCTTAAAGTTGTGTTTAAGATCTCAATCAGACCCTGATGGTCTGGATGAATAATAAATCTCTTGGTAAATCAGGAAATGTGACTCAATAATTATAATAACATTATTGATGAAGGTAGGAATCCAATTCTGTTGATGTGTAGACCAATTCATGAAGTATTAGAAGATAGAATGTTCCTAACTACAACCTTGCTTCATTGATAACTCTAGAAATGTGTGTGGGTGTGTGTGTGTGGGGGGGGGGAATCATAGAGAATTTTGCTTATTTAATATTAGGCTTAATTGTGAAGACATAACTCAAATGCACTTACATGGAAGTTTTAATAATTGAGAAAAATTGGTTAAGATCAGAACATCATAAGCAAACATGTACCGTTATCTGTAGAACTCTTTTTTTAAAAAATTTATTGATTGATTTGAGAGAAAGAGAGAGAAAAATTTCAATTTGGTATATCAGGACGACACTCTAACAAACTGAGCTACCAGCCAGTGCTATAGAATTCTTTACGTGATATTTATTTTGACCATGGACACTCTCAAGAACTTTGTAAACTGACCCAGGTACAGATGATAAGCTGTATAAATATGCCCACAAGAGTTAGGAACTATGTATACTGAGCATTTGCTTCGTATTAGGAAGGTTTAAAATGAAAGTTTGCAAGACACATCCGTTATCCTCACAAAAACAAAATATACTAAAGAAACATATGCTGTGTTGGCTAGTAAGATCATGTTATTTATTACATAAAATAATTTTTTAAACCAAACTGGTTTAAAGTATTTATACACCAGAATTTTGGAGAAGCCATAATATCAAGTAAATTTAAGATTTTTGGTTTTAAATATTGCTTTGACAGCAACTTAAGTATATTTGCCAAACTTTATTAGCCTAAATCTAATAATGAAAAAACAAGTAAAGAAGGTGGAATATTGTTCAAGATTAATGGGGGAAAAGTCATTTTTCTTTAAGGCAAGGAAATTGCTCTAAATTAAGAGCTAAAGGAGAATAACCAAATGTAATGTACAAATCTCGGTTAGGACCCAGATTAGGAAAACAAAAAGCCCAGCTATAAGACATTTTTTGAAACAATTGAGGAAATTCAAATATGAACTGTGTATTAAATGGTATTATACAGTTCATTTTCTTAAATGTGATCATCCTATTGTGATTAATTATATAAAAGAAGGCCTTATTCTTTTGCGAATCTTCCTCCCTCTTTCACTCCATATGTGTACATATGTATGAATAGCCACCTGAAGACTTTTTTTGCTAAACATGAAACAAAGAATTTAATTAACAAGTCCAAAATATTCCAGATATATATTTGCATGTATATGTACATAGATAGATAGATTAAGCATATGTGACAAAATATTAAAAAGTGGTAAATTTAAGTAAAGAATATATATGTTTATTGCCCCATTCTTTCAACCTTTCTGTAGATGGTTTTTTAAAAATTTATTTTTATTGATTTCAGAAAGGAAGAGAGATAGAAACATCAATGAGAGAGAATTATTGATCAGCTGCCTCCTGCATGTCCCCTACCGGGGACTGAAACCCAGGCATGTGCCCTGACAGGAATCAAATTCTGACCTCCTGGTTCATAACTCAGTGCTCAACCACTGAGCTACACTGGATGGGCAGATTTTTAAAAAAATTTTCAAAATAAAAATAGTGGGGAGAAGTATGGAATTGCTTCAAAACAGTGCAGTTAACTGTAGGGAGCAGCTATAGGGTCAAGCCTCGGACTGACCTGTGGCAGAGCCACATACAAGTCCCAGATTAGAGGGCAGATCCCTCCTAGCACAATTAAGCTTGACCTTATAGTCCTCTCTTGTTCCTAGGTAGCTAATGGGCTGTGGGAGGTGCAGCAAGTGCTGCCAAAACAAAGCTTGAGTAACAAAATAGATCTGAAACTCGAAAGAACATTGTAAACATGTTAACCACTCCCCTTGCTTTGCTTTGTGTGCTCTGACTATAAAATAAAGCTTCGGCTTACAGGCTGGGTCACTGTTTCCTCATCCAGGCACAGTGATCCTACCTGGCCCCAACTGTATTCTCTTGTCTGTCTTCTTTAATCCTTCACCACCCCTCCTCAGGTTCACCTCTGGCCATGCTGGATGTGGTTCAGTTAACAAACGCCATTATATAATTAAGAGCCCACATAGTATTTGAAATAAAAAAGGAAGTGAATTTTTGGTGGTCATTATTTTCTTGTAGCCTCTCAATTTAATGAATGCCATTAAGAAGTATTTGCTTTAGCCCAACCAACATGGTTCAGTAGTTGAGCATCAATCTATGAACCAGGAGATCACAGTTTGATTACTAGTCAGGGCATTTGCCCAGGTTGCGGGCTCAATCCCTAGTAGGGGGTGTGCAGAAGGCAGCTGATAAATGATTCTCTCATCATTGATGTTTCGATCTCTCTCTCTCCCTCTCCCTTCCTCTCTGAAATCAATAAAAAATTAAAAAACAAAACAGAAGTATTTGCTTTAGCCCTGGCTGGTGGTTAGAGCATCAGCCCATCACCAAAGGGTCTCAGGTTTGATTCCCAGTCAAGGGCACACACCTGGTTGCAACTTGATCCCTGGCTCCTTATCAGGGTGCGTATGGAAGGCAATCGATTGAAGTGTCTCTTTCACACTGATGATTCTTTCTCTCCCTCTTCCTCCCCCTCCCTTCCACTCTCTCTAAAAATCAATAAAAATATCCTTGGGTGAGGATTAACAAAAATAAATAAATAAAATAAGGTCTAAATTAGTATATAAACAAAGAAGTAGTTGCTTTAGATATAAAAACTTACACAGCTAAGTAATTAAGTGCTGTAGAAATTAAATACAAAACAGTAAGTACTAAATTATTTTGCCAAAACCAGTTTGGCTCAGTGGATAGAGCATCGGTCTGTGGACTGAAAGGTGCCAGGTTTGATTCCAGTCAAGGGCATGTACATTGGTTGCGGGCACATCCCCAGTAGGAGGTGTGCAGGAGGCAGCTGGTCAATGTTTCTCTCTCATCGATGTTTCTAACTCTCTATCCCTCTCCCTTCCTCTCTGTAAAAAATCAATAAAATATATATTTTTTTAAAGTACTAAATTATTTCATAATATATGTATGTCATCATTATGTGGTCTATATTAAACTTATACAGAGCTATCAATCAATTATATCTTAATAAAATTGGAAAAAATAAGTACTATAGAAATTAAAATGTATAACCATTGTCTTGTGATTCACAATTCTTCCTATCACCAAGTTTTCAGAAATTCCACCTGTGTTTGCCTTTGTAATCATATCTAATAGTGAAAAAAGTGAGTAATGGCATTATTATAAAAATGCTTTAAATTCCTATTCTTCAAGATATTAGACTATAGACCATAGGCTATAATTTTCTTTAATAACCTTAATGGTGCCTGAAGTTTACTTAAGAAAATTATCCATTGAGTTGGTTATATTAATCTAAACTGTCACAATTTTTAAATATCTTTATGTTCTGATTTTGTGAAGTATAAATAATTGATGAAACTGTAGCAAATTTGATTCAAATTTGGTCTATTACTATCTTCCCTCTGTTCATTTGTGATCTGCCAGATTAGTTGTAACTTGCATATTTGATATTTTAGATGAGAAAATCCTTCTGGAATGCTGCAGACATGTTTTGCTTTGTTGATTGAATTCTTTGTTGAATCAAAAAAGGATTCAGCTGGATCATAAAGGGCTACACCCAGTAAATGCTTCAGAAACACAGGTTGGATAGAGCATTTTGTTTTCTGCTTGGTAGTTGCCTGAGTCATCAGATGACTTGTTGAATCTTGAGAGCCTGATTAGGTAGAACAGGCTTGAGGCATGAATCAGAGCAACTGTGATGTGCTTATCTCACACCAGGCTGAATAAATGGGCTGTTGACTTTTTCCTTGTGATATTCATGTTACAAGATTTCTAATGAAGCAGTTATTATTAAAACAATTGTCAAATTATTTTGTGTTATACTATAAGTTTTAAACATTTTGAGGCATGCAACCTATTCTTGCAATGAGAGGCAAGATATTCTACAATAGCATGGGAATGTTCTATGTTTTCTGCAAGGCAAGTTCAAAGGTCTCAGATTAATCACCAAAGAAAAACCTAGTAATTATAATGTACTTTCTTTCTGGGTAAAATCAAGGATTGTGCCATGGATATGTTTGTAGCTAATCATTTGTTACATAATATATGTAATATATGATAATATGTGGCAATATCCTAATATATAAAAACCCTGAGTTGTAAGGACCGGTAACGACCGAGGCTCGACCAACTGGAAGTCAGTACTGTAGTCAGCGCTAGGTTGCCATAGTACTAAATTATTTCATAATACATGTATGTCATCATTATGTGGTCTATATTAAACTTACACAGAGCTGTCAATCAATTATTACTGCAGGCACAGTGCCCCAGCACTGACTGCAAAGGGGGTTGCAAAACAGGGCCAGAGAGAGGCCTGAAGAGAGAAGCAGGGACTGATCCATTGTCTCTGTGGCAGCTTTTGACCAGCACTTGCCTCTCTCTTTCTCTCCCAGTCTGGCCAGCAGCTGTGCCTCCATTTCTCTCCAGGCCTCCACCGGGGCTGCTGTTCAGCCCCACTTTTCTGATCAGGCCCTGTTGATAGACCCAGAGATGCTGACTGGCATAGAAACAGACCAATCAGAACCAAATCTGTGTCAACTGTGAGAAGCCAATGGCTGCCTAGGAGGTAGAGCTTTTGATGCTGACTGGCATAGAAACTGACCAGTCAGAACCAAATTGGCTGGCAGAGGAGGGCAGTTGGGGGCGAGATCAGGCCTGCAGGGGAGGGCCGTTGTGGGCAAGATCAGGCTGGCAGGGGAGGGCAGTTAGGGGTGATCAGGCAGGCAGGCAGAGGCAGTTAGGGGCAATCAGGCAGGCAGGTGAGCAGTTAGGAGCCAGCAGTCCCAGATTGCGAGAGGGATGTCTGATTGGAGAGGGTGCAGGCTGGGCTGAGGGAACCCCCCACTGTGCACAAATTTCATGCACCAGGCCACTAGTATGTAATAAATGATATGGATCAGAACAATTTTGCACAGAAATATGTTCAGAAAGGGCCACCCTTGCCCACATCAGGTTTTGTTATTGCATTGAAAGGTTGCAAGGAATCAGTTCATTCATTGATCATTTCCCCACAAGAGTCAATTTCACAGTAGTTGATTAAGAACAACTCAGAAGGAGTCACAGCACTTGTATTTCCCCAAATGTAATGTACATCCCCTTGTCATGTTTTATGCAATACTAGGGTCCCAGTGCATGAATTCGTGCACCTTGAAAGGAACTGTGGGCTGTGAGGCTGCAGTAGGCACAGGGACAGGTCTTGGCCCATCCTCCGCACCCCTGCCTGGCCCCTCCTGCCATGCCCCCTCTGCCACAGCCCTCAGTCCCCTGTCTGCTGGCAGCCCCATTCCCGCCGCCGGCTGCCACTGCTCCCACGTGCTGATGGCACCAGCCCCACTCGCACCTGCTGATGGCCCAGAGTGATTAAGACTGGCGCCAGCAGCAGGTGCAAGCAGGGCCAGTGCCATCAGTGGGTGCAAACAGCAGCTGCTGCCCCGATCGCTCCTCAGGAGCAGGGGGAGGTGGAGAACCCCTGAGGGGCGATTGGGGCCAGCAGCTGCCGCTCGCACCTGCTGACAGTGCCGAGCAATTGGGGCCAGCACCGGGCACTGGCAGCAGGTGTAAGCACAGGGCAGGACCACAGTGCGCAGGAGCAAATAATTTTCAGTTAACCACAGAGGCTCGCCCCAATGACAGCGACCAGTGCCCCACCTTGGTCTGGCGCCCCCGCTTACCTGCTCCACCATCCCACTGTGGCCAATGCCTGCCATGTTCCACGCTCTGCTGCCTGCTGCCGACACCTGCGATGTTCCACATGCACCCCCTGGTGGTCAGCGCACGTCATAGTGACCAGTTGTTCGGTTGAATGGTTGTTCTGCCATTCGGTCTATTTGCACATTAGGGTTTTATATATCTATATCTATATCTATATCTATATCTATATCTATATCTATATCTAATCTATATCTATATCTATTTATATATCTATATATATATATATAGATTGTCTTTATCAGAGAATCTTATACACTACCTTGTATATAGGAAGGCCTCAATAAAAGTTATTGATTATTAATTATTAGGAGGAGAAGGAATGAGAGAGTGAAGGACAATTAAATTCCAAGTAAAATGTGTTGCCTGGACAACTGAGACGAAGGCAGAGCAGGATACAATCACTCTGGTACCCCTCGGAACCACTTTCATTTCATTCTGATTACTTATGAACAAGTGAAACACCCCTTCCTTCCCTTGCTCCTTTCACTTTGAACTTTGTATCCTGTGAAAGCAGTTGGCTACTGAATTTCTGAGGCTGCAGGAAATGCTCAGAAGTGACTCAACTGGCAATCCACATGGGCCCACTGGAAGGCCTCTGGAGGAAACGTTTTATCTATGTTCTTAAAAACGGGTTGTTTTCTATTTAATCAGAATTATAAACTATGTTTTGAAAAACCCTGAGCTGGATTTCTAACATAAAAACTTGCTAAAGGCATTATTGCCCCCAACTCGAGTCCCCTGGTCCTGAAGCATTTTCTGAATGTCAGCCCTGGCCCTTCTGTCTAGATTCCTTGTGGACTCAGGGATGAATCCAGAAGGAAGATGTAAATGAACAGAAAGTTTCTTCCTCCTCTTCACACCTATTCTTTCACCTCCCATCTGGTTTTGCAAGAGGCCTTTTTCTGTGTCCTCAAACAGTCCCCCCGCACTACCATTGCTGGCCCCAGACAATCCACTAAAACCTCAAGTAACCACACACATTTTAAGATGTTATTTTTTAAGACAATACCTGCCACTTAGATTAACTTCATGGAATCAGAGGCAACATTTTACACATAAATGTAATTCATCAAGTTCCCAGAGCACCTCCAGATAATTATTAGAACAGTGCTGTTCCTCTTATTCTAGGACCATTCAGAGAATAATAATAATTCCATTTTAAAAAATGTATCATTTCCAAGCACTGGGGAATAGTGGATGCTATGGTGTCCTGCCCACCATTTCAGGACTGAGTCATTTCTGGACATTGTCCTTGGTGGAAGAAAGAGAGACCTGCCCTGGAGAAGTAGTTCAGTTGGTTAGAGTGTCATCCCAATATGCTAAGGTTGCAGGTTTGATCCCTGGTCAGGGCCCATACTGGTAAATAAGTGGAACAATAAATTGATCTCTCTCTCTCTCTCTCTCTCGCTCTCACTCTCACTCTTGCTCATGCTCTTGCTTTCTCCTTCTTCCTCCCTTTCTGAAATTGGAGAGCATTATGCTAAGTGAAATAAGCCAGGCAACGAAAGAAAAATACCACATGATCTCACTCATTTATGGAAAATAAAGAACATTATAACCTGATGAACAAAAAGATAGATACAGAGGCAGAGAAGCATTGAACAGACTGTCAAATTACAGTGGGAAGGCTGGGGAGTGTTGGGGAGGGGGGGAAAGAGATCAACCAAAGGACTTGTATGCATGCATATAAGCACACCAATGGACACAAGACACTGGGGGGGTGGGATGAGGGCATGTGACAGGGGATAGGGGAGGCTGGGGGAAGGTCAATGGGGAAAAAAAAGGGGATATTTGTACTACTATACGTAATACTTTAAACAATAAAATTAAATTTAAAAAAATAATAATAAATAAATAAATAAATACTAAGAGCACAGGCCCTGATGCCAGACTGTCTGGATTTGAATCCCATTTTCATTTTCTTATACAACTGTGTGCCTCAGTTTCCTCATCTGTAAAATGGGAATACTAAGTCTTGACCAGATAGGGTTGTTGTGAGGATTAAGGGTCTCTGTATGTAGAGCACTTAGTATCTTGTCCAATAACATTGTTTGTCACTTTGTTTCCCCTAAAATGTAAAGGTCTTTATGCTTTTGTAATTAAAAAGGAAAAGTAAATACAAAGTATCTTTAACTAAAAATTTGGCACACACGCAAAAAATTACCTGTAATCCCAGAGATGACTGTCACTACCTTCCACTCGTTTTTTCTCTCCTTTGCATACATATGGTCCTCTTTTTCCAAAACTGGAATTAAATATACATATTACTGTGCAGCCTCATTTACTTTAACTCTATGGTATGTGAAAGGTTAAAGCTGGTGGTGTGCGGGTAGGCTAAATAGCAATCTTAAATGATGAATAAAGAAAACTTGAATTTATTTGAAGAAAAGGATATGAGGACGGAGTTATCCAAAGAGAAGGGCTACACAGCACTGAGCCAAGGAGTATTAGGTCAATGATGGCAGTTCCTAGAAACTGGCGTCTTGTCCTTTTCTGCAGCTCCTGTGGGTAGCTTTTGTCATAGGTGGGCTTGGGGGCTTGGATGGTGGGCTTGGGCAGTGGGGTCGGGTCAACAGGAATGCAGATGTGCAATCAGGTGCTTCTTGGCAGTTTTAGTTCCTTATATGGTTTGATTTCCTGTCCGACAAGTCTTCCTTGGTCTTTGTTCCCATGTGGCAGGGCAGCTTACAAAATGGCCATTAAGAATTATATTGCCTTGTAAGTCCTAACACTATGAATATTTTTTCACTGTAACAAAATCATTGTAATACCTATATGTTATTCATGGGCAAGAGGTACAATGCAATTTCATTTTTTAAAACAATTGGGATTCTAGTTTTTTTAATCTTATAAACAATACCTGAGGCCCGGTGCATGAAATTCGTGCACGGAGGGGGGTTGTCCCTCAGCCCAGCCTGTACCCTCTCCAATATGGGACCCCTTGAGGGATGTCCGACTGCCTGTTTAGGCCCGATCCCGGTGGGCAGTCGGATCCCTAAATGGGCAGTCGGACATCCCTCTCACAATCCAGGACTGCTGGCTCCCAACTGCTTGCCTGCCTGCCTTCCTGATTGCCCCTAACTGCTTCTGCCTGCCAGCCTGATCACCCCCTAACCACTCTGCTGCCAGCCTTTTGCCCCCAACTTCCCTCCTCTGCCGGCCTGGTCACCCCTAACTGCCCTCTCCTGCAGGGTTGATCACCTCCAACTGCCCTCCCTTGCAGGCGTGGTCCCTCTCAACTGCCCTCCCTTGTAGGCCGGGTGCCTCCCAACTGCCCTCTCCTGCTGGCCATCTTGTGGTGGCCATCTTGTGTCCACATGGGGGCAGGATCTTTGACCACATGGGGGCAGCTATATTGTGTGTTGCAGTGATGATCAATCTGCAGATTACTCTTTTATTAGATAGGATAGAAGCCTGGTACAGGGGTGGGGGCCAGCTGGTTTGCCCTGAAGGGTGTCCCGGATCAGGATGAGGGTTCCCTTGGGGTGTGGGGCGGCCTGAGCGAGGGGCCTGTGTTGATTTGCAGGCCAGCCACGCCCCCTAGTAACCCAAGCGGAGGCCCTGGTATCTGGAATTTATTTTCCTTCTACAATTGAAACTTTGTAGCCTGGAGCGGAGCCAAGCCTGGGGCTCCCTCCGAGGCCCGAAGCCATTTGTGTTAGGGTTATAATTGAAACTTTGTTGCCTTAAGTGTGTGGGCCCGGCCAGGGTGTGCGGAAAGCTTTGCTTCCCCTGTTGCTGGCGGCAACCCTGGCCTGCTCTCTCAAGCTCCATTCTGCCGCCATTTGTTTGAATTTGTTTACCTTCTATAATTGAAACTTTGTAGCTTGAGTGGAGGCTTAGGCCTGGCAAGGGCAGGTGGAAAGCTTGGCTTCCTCTGTTACCTAGGAAACCTTGCTCTCTGTGGCTGTAGCCATCTTGGTTTGGGTTAATTTGCATGCTCACTCTGATTGGATGGTGGGTGTGGCTTGTGGGCATGGCTTGTAGGTGTGTCGGAGGTATGGTCAATTTGCATATTTGTCTATTATTAGATAGGATGGATGTAAACATCCAATTGTATATGTATTTCTAATATATTAGAATATATTAAAATATATCTAATAGATATATTTTCACATATTTTTCTCTATATTCTATAAAATATAAAGAATATCTTTTTTGTGCCTATGATAATGTTTAAACTTTCTCCCAGGTTGTATCTGATAACTCAAAATTTGTCAGTTTATAGACTTATATTAGATTCTTTTCCTCTAATTATATTACTTGTCATTTGCCCTTAATAAAGGTGATCTGTCACTTTTCTGCCTACAAATGTGGCCTCAAAAGTTTCTCCCTTTATTGATTTGTTAATTCTCTGCTGAGTGAGTTTACTATGCCCACAAACTTCAGAGATCATGGTATACTGGCTCTTTCAAATCCACTATAACACTATTGAAGTTTTTAGCTAAAGAACTGAAGCTGTAGATTATTTTCTATGGCCTCTATTGACTAAGTGCTTTCTAAAACACACAATCCTCTGTGATGAATCCTACAGCGATAAGGCACTCTAGCTTAAGGGATTCTTACAGATCTTATCACAAGCTCCTTACTAGAGGCCCCTGGGATTCAGACAAAAGATAAATTATCTCTATCATTTCTCCTTTGTCCACACTTACTTACCATCTCAAAGAACTGCTTTAAATTATTAAGACCTGATTTTCCCTTATCTTTGCTTCAAGAGGCCAAATGCCCCTTTTCCATTTCACAAAGTGGAGTTATCTCTGAGGATGTAACTGTGTGTGTGTGTGTGTGTGTGTGTGTGTGTGTGTGTGTGTGTGTGTGTATTTGATGTAACAAGTGGCATAAAGCATTTGCATTTCTTAAGTACTTGGAAATTCGTATTTTAAACAATAAAAATATATTAAACAATTAAAGTATATTGTTTAAAGTACGAATTTCCAAGTACTTAAGAAATGCAAATGCTTTATGCCACTTGTTTTATGCCGTGATCTTGTCACATGATCTGGCTCCAAACTCAAAAGTCAGCTAGACTAGTTCCTCTTCAAGTTTGTCTACCGAGGAACCTGGACTAGTTCTGTTCCCTGGGTCATAGAGAAGCTGACAAACTCACACAAAGCTGTGAGTGATTCAGTATGAGGGAGGATGTGTCAGAAAGCACGTCTTCATACAAATGATGACTTGCTGATACTGGAAATTGGGCCATTGGCCAGAATAGGAGGTATTTCCAAGTTTCATGTCAGTCATTAATTCAATAAGCATTTATTGATTACCTTTATGGCTAGACACTCTACTAACTGTTGAGGATACCCAGAAGCCCTTGCATTCAAGGAACTTGTGATTTAGTAGTATTAGAGTAGGTAGCTAGCTAGACATGAGCCTGATGAAGGGACAGATAGGAAAAAGAAATATTGATATTAAACATAATGAGGGAACAGACAGGGAAAGCAAATACCAACCTTAAACATAACCGTCAGCTGATAACCAGATGGCTGACTGTGGTTTCAAGTTCCTGATACGGTCTAGGGCAGTTACACACCCATGAGGAGCATGAGGCCTAGAGGCTAACAAATAGGGTAATGACCACCATATGACCTAACACTGGGGATGCTAGATGTAAAAGGGCAAAAAAGATAAACAGAACATGCACAGGGCCTCAAAACATGAACAGCCCAGGCATATGACCGCCCACTACTGGTAGAGATGTTCATATTTGATGGGCAGGAACACAGGTGGAGGTGGGGGAGTGAGGCTAAGGGGTTAAGGAGCCATGAGTCTGGTGGGAACTTCGAGCAAGCAGAAAACCCTACTTGTAATCGAGAGGGGCACTCAGTTCCCTCTGAGTCCCCCTCTTGGAAATCTTCCAAGTGTACTTTCTCTTTGCCAATAAACCGCTGCCTGCTTTGCCATCTGTGTCTCTCTCTGAAAGTTTTCTTTCCAGAAGACAAGAACTGAGGTCCTCAGAACACTACCGCTGTTCCGGTGACAGTAGGGCAGACAGCAAGACAATTATATACATTATAATAGGAAAAAATCAGGTAAAAAAATAGGCCTAAGATATGAGATGTCAAGATAAGAGAAGCTCAAGCATCGAAATTTTTGTAAATTGAATCTATGGCAGTGACATTGGTTAATAAAAATTATATAGGCTCTAGATATAAATTCTATAATACATCATCTGTATATTGTATTGGGTGTTTACCACCCCAAATCAAGTCTCCATCCCCATTTATCCCCCCTTGACCCTCTCCCACCTCCCCCACCCTGCCCCTCTGGAATCACCATACTGTGGTCTCTGTTCTTAAGTCTTCTTTTTCTTTGCTTAATACCTTCACACTTCTCACCCAGCCACCAACCCCCAGCCCTCTGACAGCTGTCAGTCTGTTCTCGGTATCCATGAGTCTGTCTCCACTTTGCTAGTTTATTTTGTTTATTAGATTCCACACATAAATGAAATTATATGGTACTTGTCTTTCTCTGACTAACTTATTGCTAGAGTATTACTAGCATAATACTCTCCTTGTCCATCCATACTGTTGCAAAAGGTAAGATTTCCTTCTTTTTAACAGTTGAGTAGTATTCTGTTGTGTAAATGTCCTACAACTTTTTTTTATCCACTCATCTACGTATGGATGGCTCTTCAGCTGCTTTCAAATCTTCGCTACTGTAAATAACACTGCTATTAACATAGATAATGAACCATCAGAAAAAGAAACTAAAAAATAATCTATATATACAAAAGGCTAAGTGACTGACCATACGTCTGGCCGACTGGCCAACTGGCTGACTGGCCAGTACATATGACACACAATGGCAATTTAAAAATAAATGTTGACTAGCACATGCGCGATACATATAAAGCTCTTCCTGGCGCCAATCACACGTATACAGGGAGATATTAGAATAAGTTTAATCAATTTATCATTTTTTTATCAATGTTGTTTTTATATCATGTTTTTGTTGTTTTCATTTCAGTTCTTTGTTGTTGTTATATCATATTATTGTTTATTTTTTAATCAATTTCTATATTATTTTCATACTAGAGGCCAGTTGCAAGAAGATTCCTGCAAGAATAGGGCTTCCTGCGGACTGAGCGAAGCAGAGAAGGGAGCGAAGCCCGCTGAGGCCCCTGGCCCAGCTGACAGGCCCGGACACTTCCAGAGGCTGGGGAGTAGTGAGGATCCGCTGCCGGAGTGGGCGGATCCTGCCTCTCCGCTTGGTCCCCCTGACCCCTGGCCGGGCCAACAGGCCCAAACACTCCAGAGGCGGGGCTGAGGGGACTGGGCGCCACCATCTTGTGGCTATGGGCACCACCATCTTTGTGACAGAGTGATGGTTAATTTGCATATTACCCTTTTATTAGATAGGATACATTTTACTAATTTTCTTTCATCTCTGACTCTTCTATTATAGAGAAAGGGTGAATAGCAATATTAAAATATTTCTTCTAATTAATTTTCTTTCAATGTGCATAAATCCATGCACTGGGCCACTAGTTGGCATATAAAAATGCAACTGATTTCTGGATACTTATTTTGTATCCTGCTACTTCACTAAATTCATTATCACTTCCGATAGCTTTTTGGTAGAATCTTTACAGTTCTCTATATACAGTATCATGGCATCTGCAAATGACAAGTTTACTTCTTTCTTTCCAATTTGAATGCCTTTTATATCTTCTTCTTGTCTGATTGCAATGGCTAGGACCTCTAGTACTATGAATAAAAGTGGTGAAATCAGACACCCGATCTTAAGAGAAACGCTTTTAGTTTTTGCTCATTGAGTATGATGTTGGCTGTGGGTCTGTCATATATGACCTTTATTACATTGAGGTATGCTCTCTCTATTACCATGTTAATGACAGTTTTTATCATGAATATGAGCTGGATTTTATCAACTGCTTTTTCTGCATCTATTGATATAATCATGTCATTTTTATCCTTCATTTTGTGTATGTGAGATATCATGTTTATTGATTTGCAAATAGTGTACCAACCTTGCATCTCTGGAAAAATCAAACCTGATCATGGTGTCTGACCTTTTTAATGTATTGCTGGATCCTGTTTGCAAATATTTTGTTGGAGATTGAAGCATCTATTTTCATCAGGGATATTAGCCTCTACTTTTCATATTTTGTAGCATTTTTTATACATTTGTGTTTTTTACATTTGTGTTTTTTTTAATATATTTTTATTGCTTTCAAGGAGGAAGGAAGAGGGAGAGAGATAGAAACATCAATGATAAGAGAGAATCATTGATCAACTGCCTCCTGCAAGACCCCCACTGGGGATCGAGCCCACAACCTGGGCATGTGCCCTTGACCAGAATCGAACCTGGGACCTTTCAGTTTGCAGGACGATGCTCTATCCACTGAGCAAAACTGGCTAAGGCATTTTATAGCGTTTTTATTTGGTTTAGAATCAGGTAAGTCTGGTCTTGTAAAGTGAGCTTGGGAGTCTTCCCTCATCTTGAATGTTTGGAATAGTTTGAGAAGGATAGATGCTAGTTCTTCTTTGACTGTTTGGTAAAATTCACCTTTGAAGCCATCTGATCCAGGGCTCTTTGTGTCTGACCTCTTTTGTTTAGTATAATGCGTTCAAGGTTAACCCATGTTGTGTGAGTATCAGTAGTTCTTTTATTTTTTTATTGACTTTTTTTTTAGAAAGAAAGAAATAGGGAGAGGGAGAGAGAGAGAAACATCAATGTGCGAGAGAAACATTGATTGGTTGCCTCCCATACAGACCCTGACCAGATATCAAACCCACAACCTTTTTGATGTACAGGATGATGCTCCAACCAACCAAGCCACCCAGGCAGAGCAATAGTTCATTTCTTTTTATGGTGGAACAATATTCCATTATGTGGATATACCACTTTTTTTTTTTTTTTTTTTTTTTTTTTGCCCATTCATCAGTTTATAGATTTGGGGTTGTTTTCACTTTTTACCTATTATGAATAATGCTGCTATGAACACTTGTGCACAAGTTTTTGTGTGCACATAAGTTTTCTTTTTAAAAAATATATTTTTTTAATTTATTTCATAGAGGAAGGGAAAGGGAGAGAGAGAGGGAAATATCAATGATGAGAGAGAATCATTGATTGGCTGCCTCCTGCACGCCCCTTACTGGGGATTGACCTTGCAACCCGGGTATGTGCCCTGACGGGGAATCAAACTGTGACCTCCTGGTTCATAGGTTGATGCTCAACCACTGAGCCACGCCGGCCAGACTGTTTTCAATTTTCTTGGGTAAATACCTAGGAGTAGAATTGCTGGGTTATATGGTAAATCTATATTTAACTATTTGAAGAACTGCCATACTGGTTTTACAAAGAAACTATACATCCCCACCAGCCATGTCTAATTTCTCCACATTCTCAGCAACACTTGCTATTATTTGTCTTTTTAAATATAATTATCCTAGTGTGTGTAATGTGATGTCTCATTGTGGTTTTAATTTGCATTTCCCTAATGACCAATGGTGTTAGGCTTCTTTTTATGTGCCTATTGGCCATCTCTATACTTTGGGATAAATGTCTATTCAAATATTTTTTCCACTTTTTAAATTGGGCTATTTCCCTTTTTTTTTTTTTTTTTTTTTTAGATTTTTTAAATTTATTTTTAGAGAGAGAGATAGGGAGAGGGAGAGAGAATTAGAAACATTATTGTGAGAGCAAAACTTTGACTGGCTGCCTCCTGCATGTGTTCTACCTGGGATCAAGCCCACACCCTGGGCATGTGCTTTGACCTGGAATCGAACTGGCAACCTTTTAGCACACAGGACGATGCTCAACCAACTGAGCCACACCAGCCAGGTCTGGGCTATTTGTCTTTTAAATGTTGAGTTGTAAGAGTTCTTTATATATTCTGGATCCCAGACCTATGATTTGAAAATATTCTCCCCCGTCTGTGGGTTGTCTGTGCTCTTTTGAGAGAACTCTTGCATGTGGCCCCCTCTCCCTCTGCATGTGATGTAACTGAGGCAGCATGGCTATGGCCATCTTGCCACTGGCCTGAGCATGAGCTGAGAGAACTGCAGAGACATGGAGCTGGGACTACTGGATGGAGCCAGTCCTGGGGGGCACTTTGTATTTTATCTCTCAGTTCCCAAATTCATGAGCCAGTGCATTTATTTGTGATTTAATTGTGATGGTCAGTTACCTGCTACTGAAAGTTTCCTAAATGACACAGGTACCAGGTACCAAATCCAGCAGACATCTTGGTCATTTTCTCCTCCTTCAGTCAAACCATGGACTTCAAGAATTAACCTTGAACAACAGCATCTGCCTCAAATGTCTCTACAGCTTACTTGTGTATATCCACAGAATGACGAGAAGGATACTTACCTAACATTAACAATACTGTTGTTATATTTGCACGGTAAAATAATGGGTGGTTTTATTTTCTTTCTTGAACTTTTCTGTATTTCACAAATTTTCTATGATAAATACATGTCACTATTGTCATCAAAAAAGTTTGTTTTTCAAATGTTCTATTAAATTTGATGAGGGAGACCAGAAAATAACAACAACATCTGAGAGTTTATTCAAACATGACAGGAGTTGTGAGTAGTGTCACCTCACAGACCGGAGAAGATGTCTTCTCCGAGGCAGTGCTGTAGGCGTTACTCTCGCCTTGCTCGTTAAGTGTTAGCTTAATAAACTTTTACCTCTGCATCCAGTTTTCTGAGATAAAATCTGTATTTTAATGGTCTTTGGGCAGATCAATAGGGGAAAGACTGAATGGGTAATTTACCTCCCAGTCAGGAAATCATTCTGACTGAATGGCTTTCTTAATAAAGCACAGGGCCCCGGCCAACCTCTACTTCCTTTCCTTTGGCACGAAGGAAATGCTCAGCTGTTTTGTTTCCAAAAACCTCAAGTTGTATCAGTTAGCCAGCATCCTGAATGTGGCCTTGCTGGTTTGTGTAGTGCTACTAAATGAATCACAAAAGGAAAAAAGAAAGAGAACGCAAAAAACAAAAAAAAAAAAAAAAGCCAAAAAAAGGTAAGGAGTGGAGAGAAGTGATCACAGTCAAGGGGCTCAAAGCACCAATGGGTGCGTTTCATTCTTATTTAGAAACTAGTGAGCGCAGAGTACTCGAGCTTTTCTTTTTTTCTTAAAAGAGAGCACCTCTGCTTTAGGAATCAAAACACCTAATTAGTCTCACCACAGCTGTGTTCTGTGGATCTTTCTCAGTCCTTTTTCTCACAAGGATTTAGTAACAAAAGTTCTAGTTAGAGAACACGTTCCCAAGACTTTGCTCTTAGAGTCAGGTGATCTAAGGGCTGTACCTGCCCCGTGGGCGGCAGTGGGACCTCTGAGGGAGATAGCTGCATAGATCCTTCAGGCAAAGTGCCTGCTCAGTGAGCCTTGGCACCAAACACTAAAAAAAAAAAATACAAAAAAAAAACACCACATTTCTTGCCAAGTCACAGGGAAAAAGAAAGCACATGAGTTGATCTGGGTGTGCATAAAATATTCTATTCTATTTTTATTTTTTAATGAGTCACAGGTGCACTTAGATAGTGACATTGTATACTTTGGTTGCTGCTGCTTCCCCGAACCACGAAGCAGGGGCCACTCCAGAAAATTGGCCGAAGTCAGAGCAGGGGTACTTCCGGGCTAACTTACCTCAGTGACCCCAAAGTTTACAACCACCACCACTGTGCTGTGTGAAATGACCTCCATGGTCTTTTGCGGCCTTCTCCAAGCCTGGGCTTGTAAGAAGCTTTAATAAATGCTTGCTTTGAATTTTTCTCTGCTCATATCCTTTTAATTGAATTATTTAATAACTAGTGGCCCAGAGCACGAATTTGTGCACATTGAAAGGAAATTAATTAGAAGAAATATTTTAATATCGCTATTTGTCCTTTCTCTATAATAGAAGTGCCAACCAAATTCACAATCAACAATGACAGATGAAAACACATGCGTGTGATTAGCGCCAGCGAGAGCTTTATATGTATTGGGCATGCACGAGTCAACTTAGCCTTTTATATATAGAGAATAAACTTGCTTATATTAGACCTGCTTTCTGATGTAACTAAACTTTTTCCAGCCCAGTGATGCACCCCAACTTCTCTTTCAGGTAATTGTCAGCAACACAGCAGTAAATATCAACACGAAGCAGATTATTATTGTAGATCACACAGGGAGAACAAAGGGTAAAATATTTAACTGCAGCAGTGTTTGACTATATTCTGCTCAGTGAGAAAACCTGAAGTCATTTTCAAGTTCCACCATTTTTTACTTCTTTTCAGTCAGGTCAAGTTTCTAAGCTTTCTAAATCTCCATTTTCCGGCTAATGAATAGAAAATAGGATTCCACCAAGTCTCTTATCTACCTACTCCAGGACTTCTGTGAGGATCAGATAAGATGAGGCACGGGAAAACGCTTCACAGACATTTGGGTAAAGTGTGAAATGTTTGCACCTGGCTCCTGACTCCGCAGCAGCACTACCGAGAGCTAATGGCACTGCACCCCGTAGGCTCGGGCTCCTCCCTGGTCGCCTGCCGCTTGGCCCACTGCTGCATCCCCTAAGGGGTCCCGGATTGCAAGAGGGCGCAGGCCAGGCTGAGGGATCCGCCCCCCGACCCCCACCCCCAGGCCTCTATAAATCAGAGGTTCCTGCAACCCCCAAATAATTTGCTAAAGCAGTTCACAAAACTCAGAACAACAATTTACTTACTGGATTTCTGATTTATTATAGACGGCTATAACAGCCAGATGGAGTAGATAGGGCAAAGTATGGGGAAAGGGATGTGGAGGCCCCATGCCCTCTTCACCAGCACCATCCTCCCGGCATCTCCACAGGTTCACCAACCCGGAAGCTCTATAAACCTCTTTCTGGGTATTTGTGAAGTCTTCATTACATAGGCGTGATGGATAAGGTCAATAGAACCAAAAATGAATTTCTAAAATCAAAATATTGAGTCCTCAGTTCTACCCTCTCCATGCTAAACACCCTCCTTTTTAACAAAGTCCCTTAATCCGACCACTGCTCCAACATGCAATACCCAAAACCACATTGCTATGACAATCCCCTATGTTCCTTGATCTCTGTCTTGATTTCTTATTCCTACTGATCTGCAGGCCACCTTTCACTCCCTCCTGAAAGTCACTACCATGATAATCTACTCCTTACCCAGCCAGTTTCTTCTCAATATTTCCAGTTAATCCAGCCCGCGTCCCCGTTCATGGAGCAGCACTGACAGCTTTGATACTGTATTTCTGACCGCGTTGGAAGTTGTGGGACAGTGAGTAGAAAGCCTACAGTAGTGTACAGTGATGCCCTGAGCCTTCACATTCACTTACCACTTACTCACTGACTCACCCAAAGCAATTTTCAGTCCTGTAAACTCCATTTACAGTAAGTGCCCCATAAAGGTACACCAATTCCTGTCTCTTAACTGTATTTTCAGTGCTTTTTTTCTATGTTTAGATATGTTTACATAAACAAGTGCAGGATGGGGCCAAAGTAGGCTTACAGTTGTTCATATGAAAAATAATACAATAATTAATAAATAGTAACACAAGAATAAACTGTGTTTCACCGGGCAGGGGGACCTCAGGCCGTGCTCCCCACCCCGACACAGGACCAGGGGACCTGAGGCCATGAAACACAGTTTATTCTTGTGTTACTATTTATTAATTATTGTATGTTGTGAGTCTGTGAAACACAGTTTATTCTTGTGTTACTATTTATTAATTATTGTATTATTTTTCATATGAACAACTGTAAGCCTACTTTGGCCGCAGGCTGTACTTACCATTGTGTTACAGTTGCCTGCAGTATTCAGCACAGTAACAAGCTATACAGGCTTGAGTCCTAGGAAAAATAGCCTCTTCCATATACTAGTAGCCTAGGTGTATGGCAGTATACACATTATAGGTTTGTATAAGTGCATTCTGGGAGTTTCACCCAATGGAATCCCCTAACAACCCATTTCTCAGAATGTATCCCCATCATTACTCAACATCCTATCTAATAAAGAGGGAATATGCAAATTGACCATCACACTGTAACAAGATGGCTGCACCCACAGCGGAGGCAGGGATTCTGTAACACAAGATGGCTGTGCCCACAGCAGAGGCCAAGTTCCTGTAATGAGCCTTAACGAGCAATCAGCAGGGACCTGAGGCTGAGCCCCCCCACCTGGTGGGACTTTTCAGGGACTTCAGGCCCAGCCCCCCGCCCCGACATGGGACCAGGGGACCTGAAGCCATGCCCCACGCCCGGCAGGGCTTGACTGGGGACCTCAGGCCATGCCCTCCACTCAGCGGGGCTTGACGGGGGACCTCAGGGCGCACTCCCCGCCCAGCGGGAATTGACAGGGGACCTCAGGCTGTGACCCCTGCCCCGGCGCCAGGCCGGAGGACCTGAGGCCGTGCTCCCTGCCCCAGTGCCAGGCTGGGGGACCTGAGGCCACGCCCCTGCCATTCAGGGTTTGACGGGGACCTCAAGGTGTGCCCCTTGCCTTGGCCTGGGCTGGGGGACCTCAGGCTTCGCACCCCGCCTGGTGCTGGGCCGGGGACCTGAGGCTGCACCCCCTGGCCCGGGCCAGGAGACATCAAGGTGCCCCCCCTCCCCTGGCCTGGCACCGGGCCAGGCGACCTGAGGCCCCACCTCCCACCTGGCGTGGCTTGATGGGGGTGGGGTCAGCCGGGTCTGGATCTAGCCCAATGGGGTGGGGCCGGCTGGGTCTGGGTCTCACGCAATTTCGAGGTGCACGTGGGTGGGTGGGGACTTGACTCTGGTTCCCGTGGTGCGCCTCAGACTCTGACAGGAGGAAGATTTTCATATACATTTTACTAATTTTCTTTCATCTCTGACACTTCTATTATAGAGAAAGGGCAAATAGCAATATTAAAATATTTCCTCTAATTAATTCCCTTTTAATGTGCATGAATTTCATGCACTGGGCCACTAGTATGACTATAAAGGCTAATGGCCCTTTGTCAGAAAGGCAAGTCCTTGGAGTGGAGAAGTCAGTAGTTGCACTTCATCCCTTCAACTAACCTAGCACTTCAGCCACATTGAGGCAGGATAGAAAGAAGTTAGGAAAACCCTGGCATGGCAACTCAGGTTGCAGGTTCGATCCCCAGTCAGGACACATACAGGGATCAACCAATAAATGTATAAAAAAGTGGAACAACAAATCAATATTATTCTCTCTCTCTCTCTCTCTCTCTCTCTCTGCTCTCCCTCTCTCTCTCTCTCTTCTCTTTCTCTCTAAAAAAATTGGAGGAGGAGGAGGAGAAGTTAGGAGAAAATCCGGACAAGTGGGATGAGGAAGTAGGAGCTGACATCCTACTTCCAGGAATGATCAAAGGGAAAGAGTTAATGGCAGGAGGCTCCTGCTTGGACTGGAGAGTCGACAACAACAATGCCCCCTCCCAACCAGAAGGCGGAGTCAGAATTTGACACCACAATGTTTGGAGACAATCCCCCACCCACACCCTTGGAAACAAACTGCCTATAACTAACTGACCAGGAGCGCAATTCACTCCCAGGTTGGCCCACACCCACCCTGACAGACCACGCTGTGCTTGCCGCTCCTTCCATAGGGGTGCCCGCGCCCTGGCCTCTTTCTTTTCCTCTACTTGAACAACTTGCTTTATTCTCACTCAGATTCGTCCTTGAAACATCTTTCCTGGGTGAGTCAAGCACCTGCAGGACACCTGACACCCAAAAGGCCCCCGAGCAGAAGCCCTCGGTAACGACAAGATCATGTACGGACATTTAGAGATGGGAGGTAGGAGGTCTATAGGAAAAACACACTTCTGTGTGCCTCCTCCATTCTCACAACTACCCAAGAGCACTTCACCTCCGACACAAGTTGTGTGGGTTTTCTACACATCAGGCCATTCTGCAACACCAGCTGTGTGCCCTACGGTTTAACTCCATTCTGACACTATGCACCTGGAGGCGGCATCAGAGCCCAGGGTAAGAGCTCAGCCCCACAGGACTACTCCCCTGCAAACGCCAAGCTTGAGACCAGGCTCTCACCTGGGCTCCTGACCAACCAACCCGCTGTAAATCAGAGGTTCCTGCAACCCCCAAATAATTGGCTAAAGCAGTTCACAAAACTCAGAACAACAAGTTACTTACTGGATTTCTGATTTATTATAGAAGGGTATAACAGCCAGATGGAGTAGATAGGGCAAAGTATGGGAAAAGGGGTGTGGAGGCCCCATGATCTCTTCACCAGCATCGTCCTCCCGGCATCTCCACAGGTTCACCAACCCGGAAGCTCTATACACCTCTTTCTGGGTATTTGTGAAGGCTTCATTTCATAGGCGTGATGGATTAATTCCCTGGCCTTGGTGATTAATTGGACCTCCAGCCCCTCTCCGCTCCCTGGAAGTTAGGGGGTGGGGCTGAAAGTTCCAGCCTTCTAATCTTGATTTGTTCCCCTGGCAACAAGCCCCTATCCTTGGGGCTTTCCAAAACCACCTCAGTAACAAACACTGGTGTGGTTGAAAGGGGCTTGTTATGACTAACAAAAGGTACCTTTGTTATTCTTATCACTTAGGAAATTCCATGGGTTTTAGAAATTGCCAAAAAAGAGGTGAAGACCAAAATATATATGTGGACAATATCTTGGCGGGTCAGAGGGGTAGTCTGTGGCCAAGGAAGAGAGAAAGCAGCACAAGCTAAGCCCATGATCTTGAACACATTTTTCTCATTAGCTTATTCACTGAGCTAAGCAGTCTGAAAAGACAAAACATAAAACAAAACTACATGCCCTGGTCAGGTAGCTCAGTTGGTTGTAGCATCGTCCTGTCAATGTAAAAAAAAACAAAAACAAAAACAAAACAAAAACCATTGAAACCTGTAAAGAATTTTTGTGAGTTTATTTGAGCCAAACTGTCGACATATGCCTGGAAGCAGAACCTCAACGAATTGAGATAATGCTCTGGAGAATGGCGGGTTACATCTGTATTTATACATTGCCATCAAAGGGAGAGACGTAGGTGGGTTACATGAAATCCACTGGTGATAGACTAGAGAGGTGGGAGAAAGCAAAGCTGGGAAACCCCTGGGATTGGATTAAAAGTAAAATGATGGACACATACTTAGGTGGGTGCAGGAACAATTAACATGATAATGGAGTAATTTGTGGTAACTATCCTGGCGCTCAGCACATTAGGTTGTGCCCCAAGGGGTCCAGAAAAAGGGAAGTTACAAGTTACCTAGACATTTCAAAGGGTATGTTATTATAGATGCAAAAAGACAGGTAGTCTCAGTTAAGGTAAAGGTTGACCTTGTCAGTGAAGATACCGGCCTAGGACGTAACTGCCCACCATAACTGCTTTTAGTTAAAGTTTAATTTCAGACTATCCTTTGTGGTTACTTTGGGTCTCTGAATTTGCAAGATTGCCATGCAGGCCTCCCCTGAGCTTGTCAGGTTAGCACGTGGCTCCTTTCGTCCACAGTCCTCATACAAAAGGTTGCGGGTTCGATCCCTAGGGCACATGAGTGCTAAAGAGGTAAAACAACAAATCAATCTTTCTCTCCCTTTCTCTCTCTAAAAAACAAAAGGGATAAAAAAATAAAAATATAAACTAAAACTGTTGCAAGTTTTGAAGGCTGAATAATTATTAAAAGCAATCAAAATACAGTAATGAAAAGGACAGTGTGATATCAAGATAAGGAGGGATACAATTAAAATTCATTAAGACACAATAAGAAACATTAGTCTAGGCTTGTTGCAAGTAAAAGGGACTGTGCCAATGCATCATTCAAGGAGAAATGAGGGAATAAGGGAATCCTCTCTTGGTGTGGCAATAGTTCAGACTTAGTTAAAACTTTCTCCCCAGGTAATAGTATAACAAAAAGTAACAAAGAAGCATGTTCAATTGTTACATGAGTACTTACTTGCCTGCAGTACAAATGCTTGGCCTTAGCCCTTCTATTACAGTCTGTATCTTTCACCGTCGCCCAGGAAAAAGAACATTAGGAATGTAATTTTTTGTTTTAAAATGAATAACAAAGAGGTTCAAGAAAATGTGTGGAACCATGTAGGTGTTTTTTTTCCTACTATTCTAAGCAAAAAGTTTAAACTCTATCAGCTAAACAGTTTTAAGCACCTCTTCTGTGCCAAATGCAATGTCTGCTCCACTTATACGAAGAAAAATAAGGCCCTTTCCTCCAGACCAGTGGTCGGCAAACCGCGGCTCTCGAGCCACATGCGGCTCTTTGGCCCCTTGAGTGTTCTAACACCACTTCTTCAAAATAGACTCGCCCAGGCCGAAAACCGACTTCTGCTCATGGGCCACGAAGTTTCAATCGCACTGTACGTGCGCGCCCGCACGTGGTATTTTCTGGAAGAGCCACACTCAAGGGGCCAAAGAGCCGCATGTGGCTCGCGAGCCACGGTTTGCCGACCACTGCTCCAGACAATTGATAGATTCTCCCTTCCCCCAACTGGTGGGCGGAGTATGACGTTACCTGCAGCCCGGAAATACCTGAGTGCCTAACCATGTACCGTATATGGACTATACATTGAACCACCAATCAAAACCTGCCAAATACCCTAAGCCCTTGTCCCTATATGACCATACATTAAGCCACCAATCAGTGCGTGCCGAGTACCCTAAGCCCCCATTCCTTCCCATTTCTCCCCTCAAAAGGAGTGCTCACCTCTGCACGGGTTGCTGCTCTCCCCTTGCGGGACAGCCCAGCTGGTCTCTTTCCCCTAATAAACCCTGTAATCCTGGTTTTCGGCTCCCGACTGGTCTTTCCACGATTATGACCTGATGGGATGGAGGTACACAGCTCAACTAAGGATGACGCAGCCTGGTGTGCACAACCGGGGGAGGCGCTTTTCCAGGACCACGGCACACCCAGCCTTCGCTCATGCTGCTTCCCGAACGGACTCTTCCTCTCCATTTACCCAGATCATATTCAGGCTTCCAGTCCTGGCTCAGCTTTTTGCATGAAATACTCACTGGGTATTCCTCCTTCTGTTGTCTCCCCTTTTCCTTCTGGTCTTCACATTTCCAACATCATTTGAAGTTTTTTTTTAAAAAAAATAGCTCTTTATGATAGACTTTTGTAAGAACCTGTCATTTTACATTCATTTGTTTTGTCTTCTCGACTAACGTATGTTTCCAGAAGACCAAACCATTTGATACCATTATAATGACCTGGTAATTAATTAGTAACTGGAAAGGAGCAAAGGGAAGCTGCCATTTAGACACATGCCCAGTAAAGTCTGGGGGACGTGGGAAAGTGCTGTTATGTCAGTCACACGTGGGAACAAGCCAGTGGCCAGAATAGGCGTGGCCACTGCAAGCAAGGGAAGACTGGATACTTAAACTCCTAAATGAAGGGAGTTCTCTCTCTCGGCTCTCTGGCTCCCTTGGGACCCTTGTTGCCAGGGGTGTGCTCTCACACTCTGCACTTGCCCACATGGCCCACACAATGGAATAATGGACTACAACCAGCCTGATGCCGTGCCAGACTGAACTCCACCACGGAATGGAAACTCTGGACACTGGCCTTGCTTTTGGCTCTGCTGAATCCCCAGCTGCACATTTTTCCAGGCCTGGTTTAAGGGATATGGGACTTTGGAAACTGAGGGATATAATTTCATGCAAATAAAAATCATTCATTTTCCCCTGTGAGTCTTAGAAAATTCTTTTTCTCAAGATAGCGCAAGAACCCAACCCGCAGCTCCCGGTGGGGAAAGGGATACCCCACTCCCACTAGCATCAGAGAAGTTCCTCCAATAACACTTGCATTTGTATTCTGTCCTGCGCCTAGTTTAACACGAAACACTACTTGTGTGATTGGGTCTGCCATTCTCATTTGGTTACCTTGCTTCTAAAATCCTAATTGTTAAGTTATCCCATAGATCAAACAGGGTCAACTTATCACACGATTGTCATTTATTTTTTCACATATAGATTCAGTGAGTTGATGCCTTAAATTTCTAGCCTATATATAATTCAAATACATACCACCTAAGACATTCTGTGAGGAACATGTGGTTTTTACATTGTTTTTTTTTTTTACATTAATACTGTTGATATAAGAAATGTTCAAACCTGTAGAGAATTTTTACAACAGTTCATTTGAGCCAAATGGATGAAATACTAGTATGCTGTGGAGCAAGATCTCAAATGCTCTGCAAAATAAGTTTTGCAGCTTCTTTTATGCATTTGAAATGAAGGAGAAATTACATGGAGGTGGGGAAGAGCAAGGTGGAGATTGGATGACTGGAGAGTTAACAAGGTGTGCTTTCTGGAGAGTGGTTACTTCAAAGGTGTGTTAACCTAGAACCACAGAAACAATGGACAGGGCTTGCTGAAGGCAAAGATAAAGCTTTTACTAAACAGTTATATGGCTGGGTCATGACTACCTACTATGACCTGCCCAGTTAGGAATTTCTGATCAAACCACTCTGTGAGGTTACCTTCCACAGAACCCTCCTTCCCCCCATCCACAATACAATAAATACCAAGTATCTATACTTAGTGCACCAAGCATGTTGTGTTGTAAAATAAAGCGTGCATTTGGTTATAAGTAGGGAATCACAATTAGAAACCAGTTGCACTATTTTCTTTACTTTTATTAACCCTTGTGCTTTAAAGCACTCTTGCAGTGAATTCTGAGAATGGTTTTCTCACGTTGGCCTGTCCCTGGATTAGACTCCTATTTCACCTTTCTCCTCAGGTCCTCTTCAGCTTTGACTAGACTTCCAGTATCGTCTCCTAGCAGGAGGACAAGTGGTAACTGACTTAGAAGACATGACAAAGCTAAACCTCAAACCAGGACCGGGAAAAACCCGAGAAGCAAGATAGTTGTGACTGAGAGCCTTCAAACAGTGCAGGCGTTGGCAGAGCAGAGGCGGTGGGAGTGAAGAGACAATGCTGGACATTCACTTCAGAAGCAGTTAGACCTCCAAATCTTCTGTGCTAGGCCATACAGATGGGACGCTGGCACTTCCATACTTTGTCAGAAACTCGAGATTAATTCTTGGGGAGGGTAAAAGAATGTCTGACCCAGGGGACTCCGGGCATAGTTGGGGGTGGTTCTTGTACTAAAAAAAAAAAAAAAAAAAAAAAAGGAGACTGCCATAGTGTAGTGAAGGTCTGGGGAGGAGGCAGGGTGGAGAGAAGGGGGTCATTGGGAGGGGAAGTGGGGGACATCTATAATATTTTCAACAATAAAAAAACAAGGCTGTCTACACATTTACTGTATAGACTGACTAAACCTCTACACAGTAAGTGTTTGCATCTCCAGCGCTGCCCTGCAGCTTGGCTCTTAGAGCGCCGGCTGCCGGACTTAGAGAGACTCATTTGTGCTATCCTAAGCAAATCACTCCAATTGAACTTTCCTTGAGCTTAATTTTCTCATATAAAGAATGAAGATAATATTATTGTACAAAGTGGAGGTCATAGTGTACATGAGAGAAGTGTTTTCTGGACCTTCAGGACCTGTGCAGATTTCAGATATCATCATCGTCGTTATCATTGTTACTATCTACATCATGGTCTCGTAAGTTACAAGGTTGTTTCAGAAGGATGATAGGAAGGAAAGGATATGGTAGGTAATACTAGTGTTCACCAATGTTAGTTCCCTTCCTTCCCAAGCGCTTGAAAGAATAGAGTTTCTAGCTTCCTTTGGAGTGGTAAAGCCATGTGACTTCCCGATCAACGGAGTGAGTGGAAGCATATTTAATTGATGGTGCTGACTCCTTCTCCTTCTTCTTCTTGGTAAAGTGGGTCAAGAGGCCTTTTGCTGCTGCTACAAGACAAAGCCTCTATCAGCTGGATGCCTAAAGAGTTGTGTGGAGCAGACCTTCCTGGCAGCTATGTGAGACTTGCAGTGTAAGTGAGAAATTGGCTTTTGTTGTATTGAGATTTGGGGCTGTTGATTACTTGCAGCATAGCCTGACAGGACTAATACACTGTGATGGACCGAAGGATAAAAATATCCTAGCCCTAGCAATGGCCTACCCACCCAGAGACCCTTGAATGGGTGAACTAAGGTATACCATCTCTAAGGTCCCTCCAGCCTTGAAAACTCTGATGTTACAACAACACAAAATGATCCCATTCAAGTGACAAACAAATATTGCCCTTTGCTTAAAGGATGAAATAAAATTTCAGCTATATCAAACCACTTTAAGAGAATGAATTAAGCTAGAATAACTGTGAGAATCAAGACAATATTTTTCAGTTGTTTTATACATTTACCTGCCCTTTAAAGAGCGTGTGTTGGACATAGTTGCATTAAACATGATCAATGATTCGTGGTCATTATTGTGAAACGCAGCTATTCTGCAGTGATGTTCTCAGGGCCAGTGATGAGTATAGATCTACTTTGGTCCTCCCAATGGCCTGACCTTTTGTTTTGGATTTTCAGTCTTTCTATGCCCTTGTGCCAACGTTCCATTGCTGTCAGCGTGCTACTTATCCTCAGAAGCCCATCTCGTCACTTGTATTGGCTGAAGAGAAAGGAAGCAGATTTCAAAATCTGTTAGAATTACAGTAAACCCTTGATTTCACAGACCTCGATTTAAACTTCCGTTTTAACGGACAAAATTTCCAGTCTATATGTCATAACTGAGAATTAGCGCCCTGTTAATTTTAAAATGCTTTTAACCAAGATTTGTTTATAATTAAACTAGTGGCCTGGTGCATGAAATTCATGTATGGGGGGGGTGTCCCTCAGCCCGGCCTGCACCCTCTCCAATCTGGGACCCCTCGAAGGATGTCCTACTGCTGGTTTACAGGGAACGGGCCTAAACCGGCAGTCAGATATCCCTCTCGCAATCCGGGACTGCTGGCTCCTAACCGCTCACCTGCCTGCTAGCCTGATCACCCCCAACTGCCCTCCGTGCCAGTGTGCTCCCCCCCCTACTGCCCCCCCTACCGGCCTGCTTGCCCCCAACTGCTCCCCTGCTGGCCTCCTCACTCCAAACTGCCCCCCCAATGTCCTGATCACCCCCAACTGACCCCCACTGATGGCCTGCTTGCCCCCAACTGGCCACCCTGCTGGTTTGCTCACCCCCAACTGCCCCCCCCCACTGGCCTGATCACCCACAACTGCCCTCCCCTCTTGGCCTCTAACTCGGCCCTGCCACCATGGCTTTGTCCAAAAGAACATCTGGAAGGTCTCCTGGAAGGTCTCCCAGTCTAATTAGCATATTACCCTTTTATTAGTATAGATAGAGGCCTGGTGCATGGGTGGGGGCTGGCTGGTTTGCCCTGAAGGGTGTCCTGGATCAGGGTGGGGGTTCCCTTGGAGCGTGGGCAGCCTGGGTGAGGGGCCTGTGGTGGTTTGCAGGCCGACCACACCCCCATGGGGTGAGGGTCCCTGCTGGGGGGCATGGCCAGCCTGGGTGAGGGGCTGATGGCTGTTTGCAGGCTGGCCAGGCACCCCAGTGGGGACTCTTACTCCATGGGGGTGTGGCCAGCCTGGGTGAGGGGCTGAGGGCTGTTTTCAGGCTGGCCACACCCCCTTCAGGGTGGGGGTCCCTGCTAGGGTGCCTGGCCAGTGAGGGTAAGGGACTGAGGGCCATTTTCAGGCTGACCACGCCCCCAGCAACCCTTTTTATTTTTCTCCAGCCCCTCCTTGAGCGGCAGCCAGGGCGGGCAGGAAGCTTGGCTTCCTCCATTGCCAGGGGCAACCCAAGCCTCCTGCTCACTCCAGCTTCATGGCCGCCACCATCTTTGTTGGGTTAATTTGCATACTCGCTCCTGATTGACTGGTGGGCATAGCGGAGTGGTGGTCAATTTGCATGTTTCACTTTTATTAGTATAGATTAACATGTTATATTCTGTTATTAATTCACTGTTATTTTTAACAAATTTTAGCAACTAGGCCACATGTTGGAAAAAAGACTGCAGTAATTTTGCTGACATAAATATTACATATCTACCACTATAGTCTATTTATTTAAATGCATCACGGCTCATAAACAATGTTTGGCAAATGATTAGCAGGTAATCACACCACATAGCCTACATGCACTAAGCCAAACCCTAGCCATGTGCATTTGTTTACCCACGGGGACTGGTGAATCACACATTTACTAGACCTATTCAGTATAAATATAAAGTTACAGTAATACATATAGAAACCTTATCTGTGAAATTAAATTTTTCATACATACTTAATTTTAATTATACAAATGTGTCTGCAAAAGTAAAAAGAGGTAAACTAATTTGTCAATTTTTTGATGTACCCGTTTGGAAAACCTACTTTATTATATAACAGAATTTTGGCTTTAATGGATACCCCTCACCTGAATTAGTCCATTATATTGAGGCTTTACTCTATAATCATGGTTAGGATATATAGGGTCCAGGTAAGAGGTTAAGAAACTTTCCTAAGATTAAAACAAATAGAGTTTAGCCATGAACTATGTAGCCTCTATGGGTACATATCTTTTTCCTTAATTTCTTGTTCTCACAAGTGTTGCACAAAGGTGAATATTCCTGATAATTGGGCTCTGGTTAGACAGTGTGGTAATGTGTTTAATTTGGTACAGCAACCACACCAATACAGAATCATAATTAAGTTGCTAATAAGTATCTGATAACTTTAAAATATTTCTTAGGTCATTGCCAAAACTAACTTTGCAATTTGTCTCATGACAGTTTGCTGAGGCAATGCAGTATAATGATTAAGTGTGTAGGCTCTGGCACAATAGCATGTTCTGAACCCAGTTTTATCCCTTGCCATCTGTGTGAACTTGGACACGTAAGTCAATTTCTTGGTATCTGCATTTTCTCATTTGCCTAGGAATTTGTCCATTTCATCCAAATTGTCCAGCTTGTTGGCATATAGATGTTAGTATTTTCTTACACTCTTTTAATTTCTGTGATGCTAATTGTTACTTCTCCACTTTCGTTTCTGATTTTATTTATTTGGGTCCTTGCTCCTTGTTTCTTGATGAGTCTGGCTAACATTTCATCATTCTTATCTATCTTTTTAAAGAATCAGCTCTTAGTTTCATTGATATTTTATTTTTGTTTTTTCAGTCTCTGTGTCATTTGTTTCTGCTCTAATCTTTATTATTTCCTTCCTTCTACTTACTCTGGGCTTTTATTGTTGTTCTCTTTCTAATTCTTTAACCTTTTGCACTCGGATGTCGAGTGTGACTCGACATGGTTAGCATTGGAATAAAGGAATCGAGAAAAAAGCAAGCGAGTGCAAAGGGTTAAGTTGAAGGGGTAGGTATTTTATCATCAATTTTTTCTTGTTTTTTTTTCAGTATACCTGTAGTGCTATGAACTTCCCTCTCAGGACTGCTTTTGCTGTGTCCCAGAGGTTTTGGGTTGTTGTGTTCATTTTCATTTGTTTCCAGGAAGTTTTGATTTCTTTCTTGATCTCATTGGTAACCCATTCATTGTTTAATAGCATGCTATTTAGTCTCAATGTGTTTGAATGTTTTGGGGTGTTTTTACTGTACTTTATTTATGATTTCATTCCATTGTGGTCTGAGAAAATGCTTGATATGATTTCAGTCTCCTTAAACTTGTAAAGACTTGTTTTGTGTCCTAACGTATGGTCTATCTTTGAGAATGACCCATGTGCATTTGATAAGAATGTATATTCTGCAGTTTTGGGGTGAAATGTTCTATAAATGTCAATTAAATCCATCTGGTCCAGTGTGTCCTTTACAGTCACTGTTTCCTTGTTAATTTTTTGTCTGGAAGATCTATTCAGTGAAGTCAGTGGGGTGTTAAAGTCCCCTACTATGACTGTATTGTCGATCTCTCCCTTAAAGTCCTCTAGAAGCTTTATTATATTTAGGTGCTCCTATATTGGGTGTATATATATATATTTACCAGGATTATATCTTCTTATTAGATCAATCCTTTTAGTATTACGTAGTGACCTTTGTTGGCTTTTGTGATGGCCTTCATTTTGAAGTCTGTTTTATCAGATATGAGTATTGCTACTCCAGCTTTTTTTAATAAAAGGGTAATTACCATATTTCATGCCATCTAAGATTTCATCCAATAATGTTAAAAATGTGAATCTTACAATCAGTGAAATAAGGTAGATAATAAGAATTAATCAGCCCTGGCCAGTGTGGTTGGTTGGATATTGTCTTATGCCCTGAAAAGTTTCTGGTTCAAATTCCATCAGGACGTGCACTGACCACCAGGGGGGAGCTGCCCCCTGGTGGTCAGTGCGCTCCCACAGAGGGAGCGCCGCTCAGCCAGAAGCCGGGCTCACGGCTGGCAAGTGCAGCAGTGGTGGCAGGAGCTTCTCCCACCTCCGCTGCAGACAGGTTGTAAGAAGCAAGGGGTCTGCTGAAACCGGTTTGGCTCAGTGGATAGAGTGTCAGCCTGCGGACTGAAAGGTCAAGGGCATGTACCTTGGTTGCGGGCACATCCCCAGTAGGGAGTGTGCAGGAGGCAGCTGATTGATGTTTCTCTCTCATTGATGTTTCTAACTCTCTATCTCTCTCCCTTCCTCTCTGTAAAAAAGTCAATAAAATATATTTAAAAAAAAAAAAAGAAAAGAAACAAGGGGTCCCAGACTGCGAGAGCCCCAGACTAAAAGAGGATGTCTGACTGCCAGCTTAGGGGGATCGGGTCTAAGCTGGCAGGCGGACATCCCCCGAAGGGTCCTGGACTGTGAGAGGGCACAGGCTGGGCTGAGGAAACACGCCCCCTCCCACCCCCCCCCCAGTGCACAATTCTCATGCACCTGGCCTGTAGTTGTTAATAAGATAACAAAAGCTGCAAGAATATAATGGTATCTTCTGATTAATTTATTAATTTTCCATTGGTCACTTTGTTAGTCAGGATTTGTCAGAGAAATAGAACCAATGGGATTATGTTAGATAGATAGATGAGAGACAGGTTTATTTTAAGGAATTGGTTCAGATGATTATAAAGGCTGGAAAGTCCCAAATCTGCAGTGCGGGTGGGCAGGCTGAGACCCAAGGGACTGCCAGTGCTGCAGTTATAATCTGAGGGTCATCAGGCTAGAGAGAGCCAAAATTGCAGTTCAAGTCTGAAGGCCATTTGCTGCAGAGTTTCCTCTTGCTTGGGTGAGGACAGCCTTTAATTCCCCATCAGCACCCACTCTATAGCATAACCAATGATTTACATTCATGCACCTCATACTGATGCACAAATAGGAAGATGGTCCCATAAGATAATAATAGAGCTGAAAAGTTCTATTGTCTAATGATGTAGTTGTAACAGCATAGCACAAAGGTTGCAAAAATCAATGTCAATGGTTAAAATGACAAACAACTTTAACCTGGGTGTGGCTGAGAATGACACTGAGGAGCTCCTCGAAGTGGTTCCTGGAGAATTAACTAATGAGGAGTTGATGGAATTGGAACAGGAATGCATGAGGCAGATAGTAAGAAGCTAGGGAAATTCCTTGACAAGTGGAATAAGGGAAACTGAGACAAAATAATTAAACAATGCCAAAGAATTTGAGCAATTTAGTCAGCTAATAAATCACAAGGTTTTATCTTCCCTAACCAAAGATAGGGGCAAATGGTTAACACACTTCAGACCACCCTGGGACAGATTGGCCTTAGTTCCCAACCTTCTTTGATGATGTTCTTTGAAAATAAAATTAACCAGTAAAAAACACTGACCCCTCTACAGGCACACTTTGATAAATCAACATATCAAAGGACACACTTGGAAAGCTAGTCAATATTCTGTTGAGACCCTCCCCTGAGAACTTCCCTAGGATTCTTGGCAGCTAAAGAAAGATAAAAAGACTCAAGACAAGGACCCGCAGTGCCTAGAGCACACTTACACCCTGTATCTCTGCTCTCTTTCTCCTAAACTCTAAGGGTCCTCATAAGACTTGCAATCAGGGGAGTGGCAGGCAGCAGCAGCTCATCCCAGAACCTATCTTCAAGGCCCCCTTTTCTCTGACTTTCCAGTGAGCTAATGAAAGCTCTACCTTGGCTCACTTCTGTGACTTATTTTTCAGTGAGCCAAAGCAGCCCATCTAGGCTCCCCCCTGTTGCTTCTTCTATCCTAAGCCCTTTCCTTGTTTCATTGTCCCCAGCTTTAATAAACATGCTCTCAAAATCACCTGGATTCAAGTTGTGAAATCTTCCCTGCATGAAGTCAAGAATCCACACACGACCAGCCAGCCCAAAGCAGACCCAGGCTGGGCCAGTCCCTGGCTAGTAACATGCATAGTTGAAGAAAAGTCAAGAGAAAAGGAAACTGAAGGAGAAGAAAAAAGAACTCCCAAGAAAATACATAGTGAAGGGTTTAGCAGCAACTTTGGAGATCTTAACAAGGTCTTTAAAAAGTCTGAAAACATGGACCCTCAATACAGAAAGCTTTACATTAACAGAGAGAAGTATTCATGGTACATCTGCTTACAAGCACATCTATGATTTTTTTAAAAAGAAGAAAAAGGAAGAAAAGAAAGAAAGGAAGGAAGGAAGGAAGGAAGGAAGGAAGGAAGGAAGGAAGGAAGGAAGGAAGGAAGGAAGGAAGGAAGGACTCAAGCAAATCATGTGGACATATTTCTGAAAAGAGTGACACCTCCTCAGGGCCTCAGGCAGGTCTGTGAGGAGGTATTCCAGAAGAAGGCATTGTTATCATAGGATATGACAGCTTCATGTGTGTTACTACCCTTGAATACTTTCCAGTGGGAAAAAATATGGATGTGAAAGACCACAGTGATATCGACCACCCTCACCCTGTGTAGGCTTAGGCTAATGTGTGTATGTTTGTCCTTGTTTGTAACAAAAACAAAAAAGACATTATAAACAATTTTTAATGGGAATAAAAGGTTGTAGAATAAAGATATAAAGAAAGGTAATATTTGTGTACAGCTTTACAAGGTTTTTGTGTTTTAAGCTAGGTGGTATTACAAGACTCAAAAGTTTTTAGAAAACTAAAAAGTTTATAAGTTAAATTCTAGTAAGCTAAGGTCAAATTATTGAAGAAATAATTTTTAAAATAAATGTAGTGACACCTAAGTGTACAGTGTGTATAAAAGGTACAGTAGTGAATGATAATATCCTTGGCCTTCATAGTCACTGCCAACTCACTCACTGACGCACCCAATACAATTTCCAGTCCTGCCAGTTCCATTGTTGGTAAATGTCCTCCCCATACATGTGTACCATTTTTAAAAAATATTTTACCAGTATTTATACTATACCTTTCTATGTTTAGATGTGTTTAGATACACAAATACTTACCATTGTGTTACAAATGCCTACAGTATGCACTACAGAAACATGCTGTACAGGTTGGCAGCCTAGGAGTGTTACAGGCTCCTCTCATAGACACCAGACCGTCCCCTGAGTCAGGGGGAAAGGGCTATCCCCACCTCATACAAATGAGTTCAAATGAGCGGCTCCAGATGATTGTGTTGTGGTAAAGCCAATTCATTTAAAAAAAAACTGAAGCATGCACATTTATTAAAGAAGCAAGGCAAGCAAATTTATCATCTGGCATAACATGCGGATGGGCTCTCTTGGTTAATCTGAGGAGCAAGTGGAGTGGGGGTGTAGCTAGCGTTTATATACTTTTCTGTCTATACATTTAAACATTCCTTTGCTAGATATCCTGGTACAGGTTAACTCTGAAGGTCTCTCTCCCTCTTACTTTGTTATGGCTTTTCCAGAATTTCTGAGAAACACATGGCAATTAAATCTTGAGACTGCTGGCTTCTCTGTTTAAACAGTGGGATGAGATAGACTGGACTCTTCCTTCCCCCTCCTCCCTCCTCTCTGCTGTCTTTTAGTTAAGTTTTAGGGTGGTTTATGCTATGTATTCTCTAGTTGCATTAAGATTCCTCTTCCCCCCTTTCTCCTCCTCTCCTGCTGTCTTTGGAGAGACATTAACCATTTGCTCTCAAGTGTCCTTGGCTGGGGGGAGGTAGGGGATTCCTATATACGAGCTGGCTGCAGTCTGCCAAACTGACCTTGTTTAATTTTCTTATCTCAGTTTACCTTATGCTCCTGCCCTGGAATTTTTCCTAGCTTCTTACTATCCTATAACAGAGCAATAGACTATACCACATAGTCAATCTGTGTACTAGGCTACACTATCTAGGTTTGTGTAATGACATTCCCATAATGATGAAATTGCCTAATGATGCCTTTTTTCAGAGTAGGTTTCTGTCCTTAAGCAGTGCTATGACTGTATAGCATTCAACAGATTGGAAGAGGCCCATTCACATTATAGAAGGTTATCTGCTTTATTCAGAATTCACCAATTCAAAAGTTAATCTTGCTTTCTTTCTCCACCATCATGGTACATGAGGTTGACTCTTCTTAACCATGTCTCCTCACAAGACTTTCAAGATCAAGAGGTTCCTGGACAACCTGGCTGAATAGGTCAGTTGGTTAGACCTTCTTCCCTATATGCCAGGGCTGCAGGTTTGATCCCCCAGTTAGGACACCTACAAGAATCAACCAATGGCCCTGGCCAGTGTAGCTCAGTGGCTAGAGTGTCAGTTCATGCACCAAAGGGTCATAGATTTGATTATGTACTTGGGTTGCAGGTTTGATCCCCAACCCCAATTGGGTCTTGTTCAGGAGGCGACCAATAGATGTGTCTCTCTCACATCAATGTTTCTCTCTCTCTCTCCCCCTCTTCCTCCTCCTCATTCCCTCCCTTCTACTCTCTCTAAAATTCAATGGAGCCGAAACCGGTTTGGCTCAGTGGATAGAGCGTCCGTCTGCGGACTGAGGGGTCCCAGGTTCGATTCTGGTTAAGGGCATGTACATTGGTTGCGGGCACATCCCTGGTGGCACGTGTGCAGGAGGCAGCTGGTTGATGTTTCTCTCTCATTGATGTTTCTAACTCTCTATCCCTCTCCCTTCCTCTCTGTAAAAGATCAATAAAATATATTTTAAAATTTTTAAAAAAAAAAAAATAAAATTCAATGGAAAAGATATCTTTGGGCAAGGATTAAAAATTTTTCTTAAGTAATCAACCAATGAATGCATAAATAGATGGAACAACAAATAATCATTTTTCTCCAAAATCAATCAATAATAATAAAAAAAAGAAGAAGAAGAAACAAGGCCAACTAGTGTGGCTCAGTGATTGAACTTTGACCTTTGAACCAGGAGGTCATGGTTTGATTCTCAGTCAGGGCACATGCCTGGGTTGTGGGCTCAGTCCTGATGGGGGATGTACAGGAGGCAGCTGATCAATGATTCTCTCTCATCTTTGATGTTTCTCTCTCTCCCCCGCCCCCCCCCCCCCCGTTCCTCTCTGAAATCAATAAAAATATTTTTTAAAATAAAAAATGAAACAAGCGCAGAGTCAGCCCATTCCCCAATGGATTTGGTTGAAAACTAGTAACAAAATCAGGTAGAACTGCAAGAGGAGACATTGGAGAAGCATAAGCTGGGTCAGGAATCACGCATGAGATGGCTCACATATTAATGCAGTATCTGGGTTGCCTGCATCTTATATCACTGAAAATATCACTATCTGGACAGTTGGATGTGTTTTATCTGGAAATTATTGGAAGAATGATTTTTATCTTTTTAAAAATATTTTTTATTAATTCAGAGAGGAAGGGAGAGAGATAGATAGAAACATCAATGATGAGAGAGAATCATTGATTGGCTGCCTCCTGCATATCCTCTACTGGGGGGGATCAAGCTCACAACCCGGACATGTGCCCTTGGCCAGAATCGAACCTAGGACCCTTTAGTCTGCAGGCTGACGCTCTATCCACTGAGCCAAACTGGCCAGGGCTGATTTTTATCTTTGTTAATATTTTTCTGCAGTAGTAGGTTAGTTCAGCAATAAGTAAGTGAGGCCTTTTAAAAATAAATAAAAATTAATCTGATCCAAAAACACTCCCACAGAAACATCCAGACTAACGTTTGCCTACATGTCTGGGCACCATGGTCCAGCCTAGTTGACACATAAAATCAACCATCCCAGTCACATATAACTTCCTAACTAGGCAAATCTCTTCATTCGTTGGTGGCTTGAAACTAGATCCAGAATATCCTGATGGGAAATTCTTACTTGTACTCCTTCTCACTTCACTAATGGAAGATTCCTTCTTCATAAAGAATGTGACAGCAGAGCATTAGGTCTGAAATATCTGCCTCTTCCAAGGAAGGCATGGTTTCCCGAAGCATCAAGTATTGACAGCGTGGATTAATCTCTCAGTCTCCCCTCTAGTAAGCACAGAGAATTTTCTTTCCTAGTCCTCTAGTTCTAACTACTGAGGCCCACAGCTCTTTAGGAAAAGCTCTCTTAAAGAACTTATTTAGGGCTAGTCATTGACTCACTTGATAATTACTTATTGAACACCTACTATGTGGGTGACATGAGTGGGGCTGGGGATACACGGATTAATAAGACATATACAGATTTTGTACATTGAAGTCAGTTATATTATGGAAGCTTTTATTATTTCTTCTGGCTTCTCAGAAAACTGACCTAATTGGCCAAACACAATTCTTAGGTTTCTTTGGATCGATGTTGTATCCTTTAAAGAAGTTTGATGAAGATGAAGATGAGCTATTTCCCCACAATCTTGCTCTCAGCTTATAATGAAAGCAAGTCTCAGACATTTATTTTAAAAAACACTCATTAGCAAACAGGCCCCTGTGCTGCGCCAGCACAGCCAAGGGTTCGGCGAGCCTGAGGGAGGTGGTGAAGGATGGAGAAATGATAGACAAAGAGTAAAAGCTGGGTCTAGGTGGATCTTTCTGTGCCTTGCTGAGGCCACAGAACCAATCCAGACTGCAAAGCTGATGCTTTATTTATTGTCAGGGACAAACAAGGTAATTGACAATGTTCTTGTAAGTTTCACTTGTTTTGGCAGCACTTGCTGCCCCTCCCACAGCCCACTAGCTACCCAGGAAAGATCTAGGGAGCAGTCACAAGATCAAGCTTAATTATGCTTAGAGGACTGTGCCCTCCAAGCTGGGACTTGTTTGTGACTTTGCCAGCAGGTCAGTCTGAGGCTTAACCCTATAACCGCTTCCTACAGGCTGCAGTTTATGCAACCTACTCAGTGAGGTAGACAAGATCCCACCTTTCTATCTTTTCAGGTGTTCTGACTACCACCAGGGGTGAGGGGTTCTTTTAAAGCAGATGTAATAACATTTCATAAGCCAGATCCTAGATCCTTTCAGTAGGCATCAGGCAACTCTAAAGCAAAAAGCAGAACAGGATTGTTAGAGGGTCAAGTCCCAAGCCCTGTCCCTCGAGGTTTAAGTTACAGCCTTTATGGGAATTTTTACTGTTTCTGCAATGGTGGAAGGATTTCTGAGGTGATTTAGCTGACCTACATATCTTTAAAAAGATATATTTTTTAAGTTGATTTTTAGAGAGAGAGGAAGGGAGAGGGATAGAGAGAGAGAAATGTCCACGAGAGAGAAACATCATCTATCGGCTGCCTCTTGCATGCCCCCTGCTGGGGATCGATCCTGCAACCTGGGCATGTGCCCTGACTGGGAATGGAACCAGGGACCTCTTGGTTCATGGGTTGATGCTCAAGCACTGATCCACACCGGCCAGGCTGATTTACATGTATTGAACAGCTTTAAATGTACCCATTCGAGTCCATGTCTAATATCTAGTCAACAGGCCACCACATTCGCCAATAAAAACACATTGCTAATATTCAGTATATTAACTGACACAGTGTGGCTTGTTGACCAAGAACCATTAGCAGTAGAGATTGGAGTAAGTAGTCTCTTCTGTGTTTTGACTTTCTGATTTGAGCAATGAGGGTGGACCATCCCTGGACTATGTACTCCTGATCAGCACCTTGGCTATATGCTTGGTTCTAGTATAGCCTCTGAAACATACCCATAATAATTCTCAGTGTACACTGAGGTAATACCAAGTAAATAAAAATAATACTAATAAACCTGGTTTTCACACTACCGTATTCTCCTATGTGCAATATTCCCCATTAGTTCTCAAAATTGTTAAAGTAGAATATTTTTGTATCACATTTCCAGGATTGGATTCGAAGCTGAAGGACAATGAAAGCTGCCTAATATTACAGCTACAGAATGTTAAAGAGAGAGCTGAGCTGACTGCCCAGGCAAAGCCTGAGTTGGTGATTCTTTGTGGGGAATACCTTGCCTCTAAGTCTAGTCCTCTACAGGCAGGTCTAAATGTTGTATTTATCAATTTGTTTACATCAGGCTACAGGATAATTCTCACACTAACCAAAATCACACGTTTGCTGTCTAGATCAAGACTTACTTGGGAATCTATGTACCTGAGAATTTGAATTAGTTATTGACAAACTGCCTTGTGACACTGGAAAAAGAACAAAGAGAACCAGATGGTCCTATGTGAGCACTTTGTGCAAGTTATGGAAAAGCCTGAGATATCTCTATGGTCTGATGAAATGGAAACTCCCTGAAAAGGTTTTTGTCTGATAAATTCTTTTTTTTTTTCATGTTTTTCTTTTCACCCTCACCTGAGAATATGAGAAAGAGAAACATTGATTGGTTGTCTCCCACACACACCCCAACTGGTGATCAAGCCCCAAACCCAGGGCATGTGCCCTGATGGGATTTGAACCAGCAACCTTTCAGGGCATGGGACAGTATCCAACCAACCACATTGGCCAGGGCTGATTAATTCTTATTATCTACCTTATTTCGCTGATTGTAAGATTCACATTTTTAACATTATTGGATGAAATCTTAGATGGCATGAAATATGGTAATTGCCCTTTTATTACTGTCAGGGCTGTGCTTTTCCTGAGCCACCTCACTACGCATTGAAATGTATGTGTTACAGATTTCCTAGGTCATGTTCCACGCATGAAGATCCACTCTGGTCACTTGACCAGACCTGGAAAGTCCCCAAATTTCCCTCAGCAGCAGGTTCACAAGTCTTCCCTTGGGTGGACTCACTTTTGCACATGGCTAAGCTGTACCATTTTCTTCCCATTTTTACTATCTTCCTTTTAAAGATCTAAAACTTAATTCCAAATAGATGAAACCCCCTATTACAGCATTCAAAGACATTTGGCAGTAAGATCCAAATTCTAGCCAAAACCGGTTTGGCTCAGTGGATAGAGCGTTGGCCTTCGGACTGAAGGGTCCCAGGTTCGATTCCGGTCAAGGGCATGTACCTTGGTTGCGGGCACATCCCCAGTAGGGAGTGTGCAGGAGGCAGCTGATCAATGTTTCTCTCTCATCGATGTTTCTAACTCTATCCCTCTCCCTTCCTCTCTATAAAAAATCAATAAAATATATTAAAAACAAATTCTGTATCAAGGGTGCTCCTGACCAAATTCCCTGTTGAGCTTATCTTGATTTTCAGCTTTAGCTGAGTGACAAACACTTGTAGATGGACTTTTCTTTTTCTTTTTTTTTTTTTTTTTTACAAGAATGGATATGTAATCTCATTGCAGCAAAATGTAAGACATTAAAATGATCTAATCTCAGGAGTTTTTCCATAAAGGATTTAGTAATGTAATATTGTCCTGGCGAAGGGCCTTGCATCTCCTTTTCCAACCCTTTATTTAAGAACTTTGGTTATGGATAAAGTATGGCATAAAACAAGTTTACATAACAGCTGCACCACATAATCATAGATTACAGCTGGTGATAAAAGAAAAATAAGCACTTTACATATGATGACTCTAAAAAGAATTTAAATTACAAACCTAAACGGAAGCCTCTTGGCTTTTATTAGACTCTAGAACTGATAATATCCAACTGGAATATATAAATTACTGTTTAGAGTCATCACTTGACTCTTAATCAAATCTTCATGCTATTTAATCTAAGATGTTATCATTTTTAATAATTGGTAGGTAATATTTTCATATAAACACACACACACACACTAGATATATATATATATATATATATGCACACACATACATGAGTGTGTTTCATTTGAAAATTTGAAAATTGTGCCCTAAGTCCTATTAATTTACCCAGTAAAAAATATTTTAGCTTCTGAAATATTCAAATTTTTCAAAATAGAAAATTTCCAACAATGTGTTCCTTAGTTGAGGTTTAGAAGGGAGAAACACAGTCCTTGAAGGCCAGGTTAGTATTTGTCTCCCAGGATGCTGCTTGCTTTTCTCACAGTATAGAGTGCTCCTCCCAACCGCCCTGAAAGGTTCATTATCCAGAGTTTACTGGTGAGAAAAGAGAAGCTCAGAGATGTTTCCCCAAAGTTCTAAAGCAGCAATTTTTAACCGGTGTGCCACAAGAATTTTTAAAACATGCAATACCTGACTATTTAGTCAGGGCTCTGACCTGTTTATCCTTAGATTGTCAAATAAAAAAATGGAAACTGCCAACAATAGCCATCCAGTGTGAATGAATCAAAATTATACCTATTTTTCGTCAGATTGACAAAAATATATATATTTTTTTAGTGTGCTGCGGAATTTTAGTCATTAGTTTATATGTGCCATGAGATGAAAAAGTTTGAAAATTGCTGTTCTAAAGCAAGTAAGTTTCAAAGTAAGTTGTGGTTTTTTAAAAATATTAACTCCAAAGCTTCATGAGGCTACCACTAAAAACCACCAATTTATTCAACATGTCATACAAGCAGCTTGGATTTACTCTGACAAATGCTTTGGCAGTGCCAACCCCACTTTTTATAGTTGGCAATATGATCTGAAATGAACAAGTTTATAAGGAATATACCTGAGCAATAAATGTAAGTAACTGACAAGAAGAGAAGAATTATGGAGTTAATACTTTCAAAAACAGGTATGCCCTGCCTCCCCTCTCCCCCCCCCCACCTCATTTATCTCTCTCTCTCTCTCTCTCTCACCTCTCCCTGCACTTTCCTCCCTCTCCTTCCCTACGGCACGTTTTCCTTGCCTTTCTTTCTTTCTCCTAAGCTACAAAGGCCCTTCTTTTGCCTCTGTAACTTGTTTTCTGAGCCCACAAAGCACAACTGGCTCGCTGTTTCTACTTCTGTAAATAAACTTTTGCAAAACAACAACAACAAAACAATCATCCTCATTACGTGGTCTCCTAGACACTGAAATCTGACCTTGTTGATATGCTATAGCAAGGTTTCAAACAAAGAGGCTTTGTTCAGTACCTGTTTTTGTGGGATGGTGTAACTATGCAGTCCATACCGGTCAACAAACACCGCCCAGCGCTGACCGATGACTCATGAAATCTACTGTGAGATCTCCCTGCTCAGTTTCAAAATATTCATTTAGCATTGCATTAGTAAAATATCCAACAACTTATCACAGTCTTTTCACTATCTTGGCATGATTCTAAACAGATCAGATTTTTAATTTTAACTTGGAATGTTACTCTTTAAATTTAAAATTTTATCTGCATTGTTGTATAAAAAAAGCACTTAAGGAAAGACAATGCCTGGCTGGTGTGCTCAGTGGTTGAGCATCGACCTATGAACCAGGAAGTCGCTGTTCCATTCCTGGTCAGGGCACATGCCTGGGTTTCAGGCTAGATCCCCAGTAGGGGGCGTGCAGGAGGCAGCCAGTCAATGATTCTCTCATCATGATGTTTCTCTCTCTCTCTGAAGTCAATAAAAATATACTTTTAAAAAAGAAAATAATATATTATAGGTATATACATTTCCTTTTTAAAAATATGTTTTTAAAAAAATATTTTTAAAAATTTATTTCAGAGAGGATGGGAGAGAGAAACATCAATGATGAGAGAAAATTATTGATTGGCTGCCTCCTGCATGCCCCCACTGGGGATCCAGCCCAGAACCCGGGCATCAAACCAGAATAGAACCTGGGACACTTCAGTTCGCAGTACGGCGTTCTATCCACTGAGCCAAACCAGCTGGGGCTTAAATATACTTTCTGATTAAATAATAAAATTTTCCAAAGTAAGCTTAGAAGTTAGATTTAAATAATAAAAACCTCTGTGGAGTATAAGTAACTTCTCTGTTCATCTCTTTAAAGGAAAACAATCCTTCAGAAAAGATTATTTAGGCATTGGTTATGATTTTTGTTTGCTATTTGTGGCTTTTTCTCTCTGTATTTAAATATGAATGGTGATGATTGCTACAATGATTTCCTTTTTCTACTTTGGGCTTCTCATATCAAAATAACTTATTTTTCACATCTATATATATAAAAGCCTAAGTGACCATCGCAACCGAACGGATGCCCACACAGGCTGAGTGGGGCGACTAAGCTGGCAGGGGGGTTAGTGAGGGACGACCAAATGACTGAGCAGCAGGCTGTGTGGGGCGACCCGGCCAGCAGGGGGGTCAGTGAGGGGCGAACAAACGACCAAGCAGCAGGCTGCGTGGGGGGCAGTTGGGGGCCACCAGGCTGGTGGGGGGGGGGTGCGTTTGGGGTGACCATGCTGGCTGGGGGGGCAGTTGGGGGTGACTAGGCCAGCAAGGGGGGCAGTTAGGGGCAATCAGGCAGGCAGGCAGGTGAGCAGTTAGGAGCCAGTGGTCCCGGATTGTGAGAGGGATGTCCGACTGCTGGTTTAGGCCTGATCCCCACCAGCAGTCGGACATCCCCCTAGGGGTCCCGGATTGGAGAGGGTGCAGGCTGGGCTGAGGGGACGCCCACCTCCCCCCGCCCTGTGCACTAATTTCGTGCACCGGGCCTCTAGTAGTTATTATAAGGAAGAGAAGAAAATATTTTGTTTTCCTATTGATAATATACTGAAATGGAAATGCAGTATACTTAGTTCTAAAACCAGGCAATGATATATTGATGATATTAGGATCAATGTCTCCTATTAACTGTCAATGAGTGACACATAGTTTAAAACAAAGATACTAGCTCCAGTGGTGTGGTTCAGTGATTGGGCTCGATCTATGAACCAGGTGGTCACAGTTGGATTCCAGTGGGGACACATGCCTGGGTTGTGGCTCAGTCCCCAGTGGAGCATGCCGGAGTAAGCCAATCAATGATTCTTTCTCATCATTGATGTTTCTGTCTCTTCCTCTCCCTTCCTCTCTGGAATCAATAAAAATAAAACAAAGGCTGAACAATAGTTTTCCGGTTTAAAAATATCTCTTATTGTACAAACAGTAAAAAATGAATTACACACTGCACGGTACTGCTTAAAACCTAACATTTTAGTTCCAACCTTCATTTTTAGGAATGTAGGCCTATTTAATCTCTGCAAATAATTTTTTTTGTCCACAGACACTTATGTCTGTGGTCAAGTGGCAAGTGTAGGCACTTCAGCAGACCTCCTGCTTCCTTCTTAAGATGGCCTTGCTCTGAGAGCCCAGGGCCCAGGAGGGCATGAGCATCCTTCCTCGATGGGTGCACTATTTCCCATCCTCCCTGAGGGTGACTTTCAGCCTAGGGCAGAGGCCAGGAAACCAAGGGCCACCGAACTACAGGTGTTGTAGGAAGACAGCAGGAACCCGCACCCGCCTCACTCCCCACGTGCGCGGGCCTCACGGGGGCTGCGCTCACAGCCTTAGGGGCGGAGAAGGCACGGCGGGCTGGGGGGGTGAGACTGCGGAGTCCAGCCTGTGGGGACAGGGCCTGGCTCGGGGGCGCCCCGGGAGGACAGCGCCTGGTTGGAAAGCCCTGAGTGTGGCGGGCAGTGGAAGTCGCGCGGAGGCGACCCCAGAGGCCGCCCCGCCGCGCCCTCCACGCCCCGCCGCGCCCCCAGCCCAACAATTCCCGCGCCCGCCGGTTCCCTAGGAGTCGCCATGGCAACGGACGCAGGTTCGGGCCCCCCAGACCCTCCGGCGGGAATCGCGCGGGAGGCGCACGACCCGGCGGCAAACTCCCAGGCTCCGATGGAGAACTGGGAGGACACGTCCGAGAGCGAGGAGTGCTGGAAGAACCTGGAGAACCTCGAGTCCGCGATTGAACAATTCCAGATCTGCTCCAGGTGACGGCGCGGGCTGCTGCGCCCGCGCGGCGCCGCCTTCCCTTCCGCGGGGTCCCGCCCGCCGCCCCGGCCCCGCCGCCCCGGCCCCGCCCGCGCTGGACGCCTCGGGGCTGTGCTTTGATTCCTTAAATCTATCACTGAACACCGAGAGCGCGGGCTGTGGAGCCAGACTGCCTGGCTTCAAGCCTGACGACCCGCGCACAGGGCCCCTGAGTTGGGCCAATTACTGCCCGGGGCCGCGGTCACCCCGTGGGAACAGCCTGATGGTGATGAACGGGGCTGCTTGCCTCCGGGAACAGGGACCGAGCCCACCTGGTTAAGGTGTTCAGAAGCGTACCTTATCCATAGCACCATCTGTTACTCTTGGATCCTTGTTTCAGTTTCTATCCTTCACGCTGCTTTGCCTCCTCTCCTCCAGTTTTGTTTATTTGGATAATGCAGAGCTGATGTTTCTGGGGAAAAAAATTTTTTTTTTTTCTTTTTTAAATCTTTAAAATCGGCAGGTGGCCAGCAATAGGTTAGCCTCTATGGGAATACTTAACAATTCTCTAAGACAAGGGCCACATGGTGTCAGATGGCCTAGCCCCTCTCACTAAAGGAGAGAGAGAGAGAGAGAGAGAGAGAGAGAAAAGATGCCACAGCTGTACTGGCGGCCCAAACCTGGGGGCTGATCCAGCGAGTGAGACGCCGCTGCCAGGTCAGTCCTCCCAGCTCCACTGTATTGGTGGGTGCGCTTTTTAGCTGAATCAGGCTGCACACAGGACCTGGTTCATTGGTGGTTGCGAAAAGCACAAGTAGGCGGTAGTGCGTGGTAAGCACCCTCGGCACACAGTGTCTAGCCTGTTCCAGCTGTTTACCGATAGGAATGACTCCCTGCCCCGGACTCCTTGGCATTCTGTGGTGGGTAGTTCTCCCACAAAACGCACCGGCTGGGCTCAGCGAACAGACCGACAAATGCCAGGTGCTCAGCGAGTGCATGTTGCCTGAACAAAGGAGCCACTGATGGCCATGTTCATGTCTCTTCACCCACAGGGCTGGGGACACGCTGCTGGTGCCCTGGTATGAGCGTGTGAGTGAGCCGGGCTCCAGCACTGACTGCAGTCCTGGGATTAAGGCAGAGTTAGGCACTGGGAGACAGCAGCCTGTCTACCCATGGACAAAAGACCTGCCTTTGTGAAGTTTGCACTCCACTCAGGAAACCAATGACAAAAAGGAAACTATACAATAAGTAAGTTAGATAATGGCGGTGACTGCTAAAGCAGAAACGGCAGGAGAGAGCAGGGGGAATTGTGTGTAGAATGTACTCTCAGATACGTGGTCAAGGAAGATTTGGCCGAGATGACATTGAGGTGAATACCGCTGGCTTGAGAGGGAACCATGTGCATATATTGGGACAGCGTGTTCCGGACAGAGTGCAGGAAGCGGGAAGGAGTGGGCCTGGGTGTTCCAGGACCATCGAGGAGGTCAGTGTGGCTGAAGCAGAGTGAGAGGGGAGAGCACTGGAGGTGAGGTCAGAGGTAAGAGGATGGTACCAGATGGTGTTGGAACCTAGATTACTGAAAGGACTTCAGCTTTGACTTCGAATGAGATGGTTCTGTTTTCAGTGGGGAGCTCCCTGTATCCCACCAGTTGCCGGTGGAAGTGGGCTTCTTGTGATGTCAGGAGAAAAGGAATTTTGTGACTTGCACAGGACAATGAGTGGTATTTATTCGCATGGAATGAAATCCCTGAGTTTCCAAGGTCCCCTCTCCCTGCGTTCCACCACTGAAGAAGCCCAGTTGTGGCTTCAGCGGAGCGAGGATTAGAACTGTTGCTCAGAGTTTCTGTTACATATCTGCACAGTCCAATCTACTATCAGGCTACCTTAGCTTGTGTTCCCAGCTATAGTCCATCACATGTGGGGTTTCTAGGGCTACATGGCTATGGAGGGACCACGGGCAAGTGCAAGAAAACAGGAGCAAAGCCAGAGGAACAAGAGAGAGCAAATTTTTTTTTTTTGTCTGAAGATTTTAACTCTCTCAAATTCCATGTGCTTGCAGTGGCTCCACCCCCTCTAGTCAATTATCTTTGTTCCAGGCTAGACTGACAGGCAAGTATTTTCCCTACCTCACCCCAACGTACTGCTCATCTGTTCATCTTTCCTTTGTTGGACCCCTCCCCCCAAGTGATCCGTAGGGAATGGACCAGTGGTTCCCTGGGGAGGGCAAAGTTGCAGCTTCCTAGTAAAGCTGCCCTGATGGCCATGCTTATAATATCTGGCTGTTTGTCCCTTTCCTATTAATAATAACTAGCCAATTATAACAGTAACAATACAATGTGTTTTTTCAATACCACCAAGAAATTCTCCAAATTCTCAGTGGACCCTGACTGGTTGTTCTACAGTTTAGTTCAATTCTGACACTGGCTACCTGGAGGTGGCATCAGATGCCACAGGTTAGGGGCTCAGTCCCACAGGCCTGCCTTTCTTCGTCGTCTTCAGATGCCAATTGCAAGTCCAGGTTGCCATCTGTGCTTCTGACCACCAGCTATAAATTGGAGGTTTCCATGACCCCTTCCACAGGTTTGATTAATGTGCTAGAACAGCTCACATGAATCAGGAAACAAGTTTTCTTACTAGGTTATTTGCTTATTACAAAGAATATTAAATATCATATGAATAGCCAGATGAAGAGACACATAGGGCGAGGTCCAGAAGGTTCTCTGGCACAGGAGCTTCTGTCCCCGTGGAGTTTGAGGTATACCACCCTCTCTGTGCATGGATACATTCTTTAAAAAAAAAATTAAAATAGATTTTTCTTCATTTCGGAGAGAAAGGGAGAGAGAGAAACATCAAAGATCAGAGAGATTCATTGATTGGCTGCCTTCTGCACACCCCCTGCTGGGGATTGAGCCCACAACCTGGGCATGTGTCCTTGACTGAAATGGAACCTGGGACCCTTCAGTCTGCAGGCCGACTCTCTATCCACTGAGCCAAATCGGCTAGGGCATGGATACGTTCTTATTCACCAACCTGTAAGCTCTCTAAACCCCATACATTAGAGATTTTATGGAAGCTTCATCATGTAGGCGAGATTGAGTAAATCATTCCCTTTTGGTGATTAATTTATCCTCTACCTCCTTTCTGGAGGTGGGAGTGGAGCGTGGGATTGAAAGGTTCAACCCTCTTATAGTGGCTGGTTCCTCTGCTAATTGCCCCCATCCTTAAGGTCTGTCGCCTCACTAGGAGAAACCAAGATGGCAGCATAAGTAAACACCTAAACTGCTGCCTCGCACAACAACTTCAAAACTACAACTAAAAGACAAAATAGACATCACCCAGAACCAAAGGAAGGCTGGCTGAGTGGAAATTCTACAACTATAAGGAAAGAGAAAAGCACACTGAGACTCATAGGAGCTGCAGAAGGCAGAGGTTTGGAGGCGCGCGTGCGGAGAGGGCTGGCAACTAAGTACGAGACTGGCTTTCTCAATCGGGAGGGAGACAAAAGCTCCTGACTGCTCTGAACTCCAGTTCCGTGCGAGACTCTGGGGACCCAGATTCATACGGGGAGAAACTGGACTGTCTGGCAGCGGGCGAAACTCGAGGGCAGCTTTCTCTCAGAGGTGCTTGCAGCAATTACCGAGGGACACTGAGAGCCAGGGGCCTCTTAGGGTAGGGCTGACAGGAAGCCATTGCTGTTTGCTCCGCCCTGAGATCCTGTCCCATCCAAGCTGAGCGCAGAGGCTTTTGCATATGAATGGCCTGGTCCTTTGAATTCTAAACTTACCTAACAAACTGCAGCTGAGTCAGTAAGACCCAGAACATCCAAAAGAAGGCCCAAGGCCCTGCAGCAGCTTGCATTGCTTCACAGCTGGGCCTCATCTGGGCACCTCCAAAACCCAAACAAAGAAGAGGAATCTGCAGATCTCTCCGTAGCTCCTGTTGGGTGGCCTCAAGCAGAGGCTAAATTAGCACCTCCTTGGAGATCCAAGAGCCAGTGTACCCAGGGGTCAGAGTAGGACCATCCAGATTACAACTCCTCAGATCCATAAGGGACACACTCAGGAGGCAGACTCAGTGAGCACCAAAGCCCCACTGAAGCAAGTCTTGTCTCATAAGGGTGTCTCCAGCACAGAAGTTCTCCCATCATAGACACAGCTGATCATCACAGCCAATTGGCCTGGGGGTCAATTCCTCCCAGTGATACCAACAACAATCAAGGCTTAACTACAACAAGACTGTTCACACAGCCCACAAAAGGGTGCACCAAGAGTGTCCACCTCAGGTAACTGGGGAGGCTGAGCCACTGGGCCCTATAGGACACCTAGAACACAAAGCCACTCTATCAACTCAGAGAAGCAGCCAAAATGTGGAAACAAAGAAACAGGTCACAGATGAAAGAAATGGAGGAAAGCAAATGACTGGATATAGAGTTCAAAACCACAGTTATAAGGTTTTTCAAGAATTTTCTAGAAAAGGTTGATAAATTTAGCGAGACCCTCGAGGATATGAAAAAGGACCAACTAGAAATTAAGTATACACTGACTGAAATAAAAAATAATATACAAAGATCCAACAGCAGACTAGAGGATCGCAAGAATCAAGTCAAAGATTTGAAATACAAAGAAACAAAACACATCCAACCGGAAAAGAAAAAAGAAAAAAGAATCCAAAAATATGAAGATAGTGTAAGGAGCCTCTGGGACAACTTCAAGCATACCAACATCCGAATTATGGAGGTGCCAGAACAAGAGAAAGAGCAAGATACTGAAAACCTATTTGAAGAAATAATGACAGAAAACTTCCCCCACCTGGTGAAAGAAATAGACTTACAAGTCCAGGAAGCACAGAGAACCCCAAACAAAAGGAATCCAAAGAGGACCACACCAAGACACATCATAATTAAAATGCCAAGAGCAAAAGACAAAGAGAGAATCTTAAAAGCAGCAAGGGAAAAACAGTTAGTTACCTACAAGGGAGCACCCATATGATTGTCAGCTGATTTCTCAACAGAAACTATGCAGGCCAGACGTGAGTGGCAAGAAATATTCAAAGTGATGAACAGCAAGAACCTACAACCAAGATTACTCTACCCAGCAAAGCTATCATTCAGAATTGAAGGTCAGATAAAGAGCTTCACAGATAAGAAAAAGCTAAAGAAGTTCATCACCACCAAACCAGGATTATATGAAATGCTGAAAGGTATTCTTTAAGAAGAGGAAGAAGAAGAAAAAGGTAAAGATAAAAATTATGAACAACAAATACATATCTATCAACAAGTGAATCTAAAAGTCAAGTGAATAAAAAAATCTGAGGAACAGAATAAACTGGTGAATATAATAGAATCAGGGGCATAGAAAGGGAGTGCACTGACAATTCTCCAGGGGAAAAGGGTGTGGGGGTGTGGGAAGAGACTGGATAAAAATCATACTTATGGATGACGACAGTGGCGGGGGGTAAGGGCAGAGGTTGGGGTTGGAACCGGGTGGAGGGGAGCTATGGGGGGGGGAAAGAGGAACAATTGCAATAATCTGAACAATAAAGATTTATTTTTTTTAAAAAGTCACCTCCCTAACAAACTCAGGTGTTGTTGAAAAGAGTTTGTTATGAATGACAAAAGACCCCATTTACCTTTTCCATGCTGAAGCTATTTAGGAACTGAGGACCAAAGACCAAATATAGCAAAACATGTCCCCATTGCTGTTGTTGTATAGGAAATTACAAGAGTATTGGGAGCTGTGAGGCATGAAGACCAAAATATCTATTTATTTTAAATCACACTATCACAGATAGGAAGCCAAGAGGGGATTGGAGCAGAGGAATCACATGACCTGACTAATTTTTTTTTTCTTAAGATATGTTTTGATTACTTTTACAGAGAGAGGAAGGGAGAGAGAAACATTGATTGGCTGCCTCCTACAGGCTCCTTACCAGGAATCAAGCCTGCAACCCAGGCATGTGCCCTGACTGGGAATTGAACCAGTGACCTCTCAGTTAAGACTCAGTGCATGATGCACAACCACCAGGGTGATGTAACTAATCTTTCAGTAGGATTTCTCTGGTTGCTGTTTTGATTATAGATTATAATGAGAATAAGGGCTGAAATGGGGAAAACGAGTTGTAGGGGAGGAAATAATTTTTATTGACTCTTTTAGGATCTTGGCTGAACATCCCCCATTACCTACACCCCATAATAAAAGACAGATTAACAGGAGAAAAACAGAAGTTTAATAACATATATACTTCCTGTATACATGGAAGATGCCTAGCAAAACTAAGTAAATCCCTGAAATAGCTAAAGCCACCACCTTAAATACCATCCCCACACCTAATTCAGCACACCTAATGTTACCAAATCCAAGTTTGTGTGCCTGATGCTTCAAAAGGCCAAAATTCAGCCCAGCCCAGCTAAAGACAAAAGAAGATGTTATGGGGGAGGGGGGCTAGAGGGGGCCAATGGGGGAAAAAGGGGGACATATGTAATACTTTCAACAATAAAGAATTATTTAAAAAAAAGAAAAAGAAAAATAATCCATCTTATAACTCTAGCCAAAGGCCCAGATTAATGAATTAATGTAAACATAAAAAAAATTTGTAACTGTTTGTTTCAGGGTCTAGCTTTGGCTATCCCCTGTGGAATGCATGTTATCAATTAATGTATTGAATAATTATAATAATAACAATAATAATGAATAGTAATAACAATTTTAGAAGACTTAAAAAAAGGTGTTATGGGAGGTTAGCAGGGAAAGTGTAATAAACTGAGACAAGTATTGTCATGCAGATTTAAGTCAGTGCTTTCTCCATTGATGAAAGTATTGTTGAAAGTCAGTGCTTTGATGAAAGTCAGTGCTTTCTCCACTGATTAAGTCAGTGCTTTCTCCATTGATAAGGTCCTCTTCCCGTGATCTAGTCATCCTTCTCTTTCTGGTACAGAGAAGGAGACCCTAAAATTGGAGGTTTCCTTTATATATGTAAATTTCTCTTACAAAAGGGCAACCTCTACTGTTTTTAGAGCTTCTCCTGTGTATGCAATTACTCAAAATAATTAGATGGGGGGAAAATCCTGATGCTAAAGAGGCATATTTTGGGTGCCATCTAACTACTCTTCTAAAGTTCAAAAAAGATGTCTACACTGGCTATATCAACTTGGGAGTAATTGGCACAATGATGGATCTAGAGCTGGGAGACTTGGTGAGACAACCTAAGGAAATGAGCATACAAAGAAAAGTCTCTTTGAGCCTTGGGGTACATCAAAACTGTGTGTTCTTAAAGAGGCAAAAAGGGAAACAATGTTTTTCTTATTTAAAATTGAGCAGTGAAAATTTAGCACACCTAATGTTACTAAACCCAAGTTTGTGTGCCTGATGCTTCAAAAGGCCAAAATTCAGCCCTAGCCGTTTTTGGCTCAGTGGATAGAGCATCTGCCTGCAGATTGAAGGGTCCTGGGTTCAATTTCTGTCAAGGGCACATACCTGGTTTGTGGGCTTGATCCGCAGTGGGGGGTGTGCAGGAGGCAGCCCATAAATGATTTTCTCTCACCATTGATGTTTCTATCTCTCTCTCTCCCTCTCCCTTCCTCTCTGAAATCAATAAAAAAATAAAAATAAAAAAAGGCCAAAACTCAGAATACCAGAGCATGGAGTAAGGAAAGATTTATTGATTGAGAAGGTGCCAACTGAGAACATGGGAGACTTAATAGTGCCTCAAATCCATCTTGCTCATTGGACTACCTTAAGGGCTTTTAGGGATTGGAGGAATACATGTGATACGTATGCGAAAGTGCTGGCAGGGCAAGTCTTAATTGGAAGACCTTGGAACGTGGCCAATTATGTTAAAGGGGCGTCAGCAGTGGCTCTTCCTTCACTTCTGAAAGGGTTCTGGTGTTCAAGTGCTGCTTTGTCCCTGACCTTCCTGGCCTTTCTTTTTGGGGAGAGGTTCCTGGTGCAGCAGCTGGAGGTCAACGTTCTCTCCTCTGCACAAGCGTTGGTTTCGGCTGGCCTGTTGTCTCTGAGAAGTAACTCAGTATCTTGTTAAACAGGATAGGACAATTTTGAGCTGGTTCTGTGATTACACTAATGCCATTTTCTTTGACTCATTCATTAATGAGTATTTATTAGGATAGAATTTTCTAGGATTCAGTGAGAAGTGCCATGTCAGTCTATTAGTAAATATTCATTGATCTGTTTTCTACAATAAACACATTAATTTTGTATCTAGTTTATTAAAAAAAACTATAATTGTTATATTTTCCAAGACTGTATTTTATGCATAACAGCCAAGCTATAATTTAGAAATTAAATCACTGAGACTATAAATAAGGACTGTGAAGGAAGCACTTACTAAATTTGTTGTGATGTGGGTTTTAATTCTAGGCAGCGGGGTTGTCATCTATAATTAGAGACATTGAGATTTAGTGGGAAACTGAAGAATGACCCTTTCTGTCTCACTTAGATTCTGAATGAGCCATATCTTTCTGAATCAATCATACAGTAAGTTAGGACCCAAGGGACCTTAGAGCTACAGATTTGTTCTCACTAGGTATGGAGATTAGGAACCTGTCACTCCAGGCTTATTATGTTAGACTAGAGGCCCGGTGCATGACATTCGTGCACTGGGGGTAAGGGGTCCCTCAGGCTGGCCTGCACCCTCTCACAGTCTGGGACCCCTCAGGGGATGTTCCCTGAGGGGTCCTTAGCAATGCCGCGGAGGCAGGAGAGGCTCCCACCACCGCCCTTGTGCTCGACAGCCGTGAGCCCAGCTTCTGGCTGAGTGCACTGACCACCAGGAGGCAGCTTCTGCTTGAGCGTCTGCCCCCTGGTGGTCAGTGTGCATCATAGTGACCAGTCATTCCACTGTTCGGTCGATTTGCATGTTAGCCTTTTATTATATAGGATAAGTTATTTACTCTCTTTGAGCCTCAGTTTCCATATCTTCAAAACAAGGAAGTTAATATCTCTCTTAAGAGATTATTGGGAGGATAAACTGCAGGGAATATGTGTGTGTTGATGCATATATCTTAACAAAGCACATTGAATAAATTAAGTACTCAATAAATAGGCACTAATATTATTTTTGGACACTCTAGAGGAGGTATCTGTAAAATTTTTGAACTTAATTTAAAAATATTGTATTGTAGCATTATAGTATTATAGCACCAAAAGGAAAACTGAAAACATTATTTCACATTTCAAAATCATATCCTGAAAATATTTTGGGAGTTTTTTGTATTTTTATTATTTCAAGCTTTTTTGAGATATAATTGATATATAACATTATATATTTGTAACATTAACTACCCACATTTCATATACCTACTGCCCACAACAGATTTTTTGCTTATAAAGGAAAGGAAAGGAAAGATAGAACACACATGTTCAAGCTTAATAAAAAAATGAAGTTGAGTGAGTCCTCCTAGGGCACGCCCACTTGACTCTCCTTTTCCAGTGAATTTTCTTTCTCCTGAACTCATGCAAGTCCCCATGAGACTTGCATTCAGGGGAGCAAAGGACAGCCACAACTCCTCCCAGGCTAATCCCGGACCTGTCTCCAAGGCCCCCTTTTCTCTGACTTTCTAGTGAGTTGACAGCAGCCCCATCTTGGCTCACTTTTCCCCATAACGTTTCTAGAGATAAAGCAGCCCCACCTATGCTCTCTCTCTCTCTCTCTCTCTCTCTCCTTGCTTCTTCTATCCCAAGCCCTTCCTTGTTTCACTGTCCCCAGCTTTAATAAACATACTATAAAAAAAAAAAAAAGAATAGTAAAAAGGCGCTATTTGGCACTGGGGAGGCAGAGGATTGCATTCACAGACAGGAAGGTGAATAACAGAGCTCTGTCAAATGTGCAGCACTTAGATAAAAAGAAGCAGGTAAAGTTAAGGTGGCTGTTTGTAAGTATGCACATTGCATCAGTAGTGGTACCCCCCTCCCATGTTTTTTATATTGATGTAGCCGCACTCAGGGTCCAGACAGGAGGCAAAAAACCTCACCAGTATTTGAACACAGAATATTTCCTTTTCTATACTAAACATTAACGAGTATTTTTAACTAGTAAAAGGAAGTAAGTGGTGGGGGAAGGCTGGAGGGGGTCAAAGGGGTAAAAAGGGGGACATATGTAATACTTCCAACAATAAATTATTAAAATAATAATAATAAAAATAAATTGGAGCGGGAGATAATAGAATTTACCTCATAGGTCTGAAATGAGGATTAAAGGCATGCAGACATGAGAATGTTTAGAGCAGTGTGCAGCATCGGATTCTAGTTTTATTGGATACTAGTAGCCCGGTGCACGAAATTCGTGCACATTGAAAGGGAATTAATTAGATGAAATATTTTAATATTGCTATTTGCCCTTTCTCTATAATAAAAGTGTGAGAGATAAAAGGAAATGAGTACAATGTATATGAAAATAATACATAAATTTATTTATAAGTAAACAATAACAAACTGATATAACAATAACAAACTGATATAACAATAACAAACTCATAATATAAAAACAACATTGATGCAAATAATGATTGATAAAGTGATTAAATTTATTCTAATATCTTCCTGTATACCACATTAAGAGTAAAAACACTTTCAGAGTGCTTGACTAATTTCCCTTGAGATAAAGTATTTACAGCTTTAACTTTAACGTAACATGCTCTTTGAACTCAAGAGAAAGCAACAGCCGTAACTGGTTTGGCTCAGTGGATAGAGCATCGCCCTGTGGACTGAAAGATTCCAGATTCTATTCCGGTCAAGGGCATGTACCTTGGTTGCGGGCACATCCCCCATAGGAGGTGTGCAGGAGGCAGCTGATCGATATTTCTCTCTCATCGACGTTCCTAACTATCTATCCCTCTCCCTTCTTCTCTGTAAAAAAAATCAATAAAATATTTTTTAAAAATACTTTAAAAAAAAGTGAGAGAGAAAGCAACATATAACTGACCATGTCCAAAAATGGGTTCAGGTAGGAATATTCCTACTCTGTCTAGAGTTTGTCCTTGTGATTTATTAATAGTCATCACAAATGCTGGCATAACAGGAAAATATCTTCGAATTAATTTAAATGGGTGGCCAGTGTCAAATGGGGACAAATCAATTCTTAGAATCAGAACAATCTCTCCCTCTGCAGATCCTGTTAATATTTCAGCTTTGATAATATTAGGTTGCAATCTTTTGATAATAAATCTGGTACCATTACAAAGACCCCATTTACTATTAAGATTTCTCAATAGCATGATGATTGCACCCACTTTCAATTTTAATTTATGACACGGCATTCCAGAAGGAGTAATACTATTAAGAAATTCAATAGGAAAATTGAATTTTTCCTATTTTCCTTTTCAGCATCATCTGTTGAGTCAATGGAATCATCACTCAAATAGGCGTGAAAATCTCCATCAAGTATATCCAAAATTTCTTCATTTAATTTTTGAACGTGCTCATTTTTTGAACAAAGAATTGCATGTTTAGATATATTTTTAATATTATCTATAGATATACTATTTCCAAAGATGGCTTAAATAATAGATCCATTAAAAATCATTTCATGGGGAATTTCAATAATATCCATTCCTAAATGAAAACTGCTATCAAGTTTGCCATCTCCAAGTTTTACTAACCATTCACTATAAGCAGAATCCTCTGATCTCATATTTGCTTTAAGAGACAACTGTCTGAAACATCCCCAAACACTACAGTACTTTAAAACTTATTTGCACTATGGCCAATCGTATAGCATGGCAGCACAAAAATCCCCTCTGAAAAGAACTTTCCCACCAAATGCAACATTCAAATTAGCGCCAGCGAGAGCTTTATATGTATGGTACGTGTGCGAGTCAAAGTTTATTTTTATATTTCCAGTGCGTCATATGTACCAGTTGGTCAGATGGATGGACAAATGTCGGTCACTTAGCCTTTTATCTATACAGATTATAAGTCATGATTTTAACTTTTTTAAAAATTATCCTTTAATACCTCCAAAGCACAATGAGTAAGAATCTGAAGGTTTATGTGGCTTCTATTTGGTTTCTAGGACAAAGTTCTTTCCTTTACCCACCACTCACTTCTCTACTTTTATTCTTGAATGTTAATTCCAACATAATTTTTGTAACACCTCTTAAAAAGGATCCCACCAAGTTTTTGATAGTCCACATGATAAAACTTACAAAAAAATACAGCATGAGACTTTCATTCTCTCACTAAGTTCTTCATATAACTGTAATTCCTCAGCCTCTAAAGAATGAAAAAGGAAAATAAAAGTGCCTTCTCTCATTCCAAGGCCTTTCTCAGTCAGGCAACTACAAAAAGAAAGAATGAGCCTACAATTCATGCCATGTAATCTCTATCAGGCATAATTCAAATCAAATCCCATCATGCAAAGTCTGGGATAATTAAAATGTATAAGAGAACAGTGGTGACCTGGGGGAGAACTTATGAAACCTTGTCTCCTGCTTTTGCTGACTATTCTTTTCGTTATGCTAGACTCCAAGTCCCTATCGGGGACCTGGTCAGATGGCTGTGGATGCTAACCCACGCCACCTGGATCTGTGATTGGGGACCTGGGCAGCCTGCTGCAGGCATTAACCCACGCTGCCTGCCCTGGTCCATGATCCCTGATAGGAGCTTTGAGTCAGCTGCCACTGAGGATGGCTGACTTGAAGCCCTTATCCGGGACCTGGTCAGGCGGCTGCAGGCATTAACCCATGATCGGTGATGGACCTGGTTAGGCAGCTGCCCTGGTCCGTGATCCCTGATCGTGGACCTGGGCAGGCGGCTGCAGGCCTTAACCCACGCCGCCTGCCCCGGTCCGCGATCGGTGATGGCGGACCTGGGCAGCCGGCTGTGGGCCCCGGTCTGCGATCGGTGATGGCGGACCTGGGCAGGCGGCTGCGGGCGTTAACCCACGCCGCCTGCCCCAGTCCATGATCGGTGATGGACCTGGTTAGGCAGCTGCCCTGGTCCGTGATCCCTGATCGTAGACCTGGACAGGCGCTGCGGGCCTTAACCCATGCGGCCTGCCCATGCCTCCTGCCCCGGTCCACGATCGGTGATGGCGGACATGGGCAGCCGGCGGCGGGCGTTAACCCACGCCGCCTGCCCAGGTCCATGATCGGTGATGGACCTGGTTAGGCAGCTGCCCTGGTCCGTGATCCCTGATCGTGGACCTGGGCAGGCGGCTGCGGGCCCCGGTCTGTGATCGGTGATGGCGGACCTAGGCAGACGGCTGCGGGCATTAACCGCCTGCCCCAGTCAACCATCATGGCTGGATCTCACTGGCATGGGTGCTGCCCTCTCCCCCCGCCATCTTTGCTGGTTTAACGTGTATATTTGCTTCTGATTGGCCGGTGGGCGTGGCCGGTGGGCGTGGCCGGTGGGCTGGCTTATGGGTGTAGCGAAGGTGCGGTCAATTTGCATATTACTGTTTTATTAGGTAAGATTTTTTTATGAAACTAATGAAACAGATGTACTTGAAGTTTATTTAGTGAAAGTGGAAGATAGTCAAGATCAGATATTAAGTGAAAGAAGGCAGTTAGAATGGAACCCATTTTTGAGTGTTTGTACATGCGCATGCACACGTACATGTACATATATGTATACATGTAACTTGTTTTTCTTCTTGATGCTTTTAACATTTTTTTCTTAAAAAACTTTTTTTTAAAAGAAACATGGAAAACACATCTCAGTTCAGGAACACGAGCACCTTCCAGCCCATCTTTTGTTGGTTCGTGAGGACCTTTCTGGAGTCTTCCCCGAGCAGCAGCGCTCCAAGCTATAGTCATTTTGATGTGACATGGAACGCAGTGCAGGCTGCTCCATCTGAAAATAGGCAGAAGGAGTAAATAAATAAATAATAAAGAAATAAAAGGAAGTAAGATGGTAAAAGAAGACTTACGCAGTATTGTAGTTGCAAATGCAGAATGTAGTTGTGACCCCAAAAGGCTGAGATTAAGACCTCCTGAAAGAGTGTTACCAGACAGAGGACCTAGCCCTGAGTGGGTCTGTCTACAGGGCTGGGAGTGTGTGGGTTCCTGACTTTGTGCAGGAAACATTTCTCAGCATGAATCCAGGTGACTCTGAGGGAAAGTTTATTCAAACTGGGGCCAGCAAAACAAGGAATTGTTTAGCATGGAAGAAGCAATGGGACAGCCTAGGCTGGGCTGCCCTACCTCTCTGGGAAGTCTTAGGAACAGGTTCAGGGGATTAGCCTGGGACCAGCTGCTGCTGACCATTGTTCCCCTCATTGCAAGTGTCCTGGGGATTCTTAGAGTTTAGGAGATGTATGCCTGTGAGGGAAGAAGAGAGGGAAGAGGAAAAAGGGAATGGAGTGAGCTGCTCCCCGGAGGGAGAGCACATGCTGGGTACTGTGTCTTGAGGCTTTTATCTCTTTCTAGCTGGTGGGGATCTTCTGGGAGTCTTAGGGGAGGGTTCAGCAGAATATTCATCAGTTTTCTAGGTGTGTCTCTTCTGGTTCGTGGTCTCCACTGATTGGTCAGTGACAGGGCAGGGGGTTTGTTAGTCCTTGCAACTGGTCCTGGTGTCACATGCTTTTCTGGGCTTGGAGCTGAAATACAATTGAGGCCCAGATGTTATCTCTAGGAAGGTGACCTTCTGTATCTGCTGTAAGTTGCTCTGCCAGTTTGTTTCTGTTGTTTGAAAAAAAAAAAATTAAAAACATATATACCTTCTTCTGTATACTAGTACATGGGCAATACCCAGGAAAACTAAGTAATTCCCCAAAATAGTCCAAGTCAACACCTTCAATTCCATTTACAGCTAAAGACTAAAGAAGATGTTGGGGGAAGTGGGGAGCCAATTATGGGAGGTAATTAGGTATGGTTGTTATGCAGATTTTAGCCTGAGCCTTTTCTATTGGTGAATTTCTAGATATTGAATCACCCATTTCTATGCGGTACCTAGAGATACCCTTGCAGATGGAGATTTTCTTATAAATGCAAATGTCCCTTACAAAAGGGCAACTTCTACTCAGTTATCAGAGCTTCTCCTGTGCCTGCTGTTTCTTAAAAACAACCAGCCCAAGATAATGCCCAAGAGTTATGCCCAAGAGTCATATTTTGGGGGCAGCACATTCTGTTCCCCTTCAGCATGGAAATGATTGGAGGCATCCCAGAGATTCTCCTGGGTTCCAAACATCGTTCCCCTGACTCCACTGTCTACCAGTCACCCACTTGCCCCTTGGTAATAGGAAGCACTCACTTCAGCCCTTGGAGTGACCACTTTCTCTGCCTTTGGTTAAGTGTTTCTGGGAGGAATCATTCTTCCCTCGAGAATTAAGACCTCCAAACTAGCAGATCATAAAGATGTTGGGACAGGAAGCAACAATTCCAGGAGTCGGTTACTAGGTGTGTTGGCAAGAGAAACCACTTCCACTTCTGCTCTTTGATTACTAGGACCTATAATGTGGGTCCAGGAATCAACCTGCCACCTGGGGGCTGGCCACCCACCCCACCCCCGCACTGGTTAATACTGCCATATTGGGGGCTTAGTAGGGACTCAGCATTGATCTTTGCTGTTGACCGATTAGACACTTAATGCTCGCCTCAGCCAGGCCTGCCTTGAAAAGGGGAAGACCGTGTTGCTGAGCTCCATCCCTGACACCATAGACATTTTGTTTTGCAGAAGGAAAATGTCATGTCCTCTTTCAAGGGTGCTCACTGTGAACACACGCTGGAGAATGGCTGCGGAAAGCACCGCCAGGGCTTTGCATTCTTGGCATGGCCAGAAAGAATGTGCAGAGACACTCAGGCCCCTGCAATGAATTAAACCAAATCTAAAATACAGTTTTCTGTGGAAAAACACTAGAAATTTTCATTGACATTAAGAGGTACATTGCTGATGCTCCCTCCCTGCCCAGATGATACTGTTGATGAGGTCTAGCATCAGTACGTATACAGGGTGTCCCCCAAAATGTATGCATACTATAATAGCTGATAGCGCAATTTTTAAAGTGAAGTGTATTTTAATAAACACTGCCTTTATAAGCATTCAAAATGTGTGTATACCTATTTGGGGACACTATGTATATATATAATTCTCACCTAAGGATATATTTTTATTGATTTTTACAGAGAGAGAGTTGAGTCAATGGCTAAAAAAAGTCAACAGTCAAAATTATTTCCATCTTTTAAAAAACTCATCTATGCACTGGCATTGCCCCTCTGGCTGTACCCTCCTGTGGTCACTAGATGACCATGGCAGTTCTTGGCATCATTTCCACGTGTGGCAATGTCCAGAGTCACACGGGAAGCCTCTTCCCTCTTACCCCCGTGTAGGACAGAAGCGCAGACACCCTGTCTTCGGAGCTGGCACTGAAAGTCTGATAATTCTACTGGGCTCTTATGGATTTCTTTTTTAGCTGACGTTTTATTTTATTTTTTAATATATTTTTATTGATTTCAGAGAGGAAGGGAGAGGGAGAGAGATAGAAACAACACTTATGAGAGAGAATCATTGATTGGCTGCCTCCTGCATGCCCCACACTCCCTACAAGGTATGTGCCTTGACCATGAATTGAAACCTGGCCTCCGGTTCTTAGACTGATGCTCAAACACTAAGCCACACTGTCAGGGCTAGCTGACATTTTAGAAATTGATAGCTGTGGTAAGTTTGATCAATCTCTAAAAGAGAGGTTGCATCCAGAATATTGGCCTTCTGGTTACTGTTTGAGATGCCTGTTGTTAAAGCTCTGTAGGAGGAGTATACAAATACTTGCTTCTGCCCTGCTCAGATTTTTCAAGAATTGAGTTTGAAAATCAAATACAGTACAGTTACATGATCATTGCAAAGAAGCAGTTCTCAAAGTTTTGGTTTCAGGACCTCTTTACGATCTTAAAAATTATTAGGGACCTCAAAGAGCTTTAAAATTTAGGTTCTCTTTATTCAGTTATCATATTACACATCTAAAAGGAGAAATTTATTTAAAATAATGATAAGTCAATTCTGTGTTAATATAAGTAACACATTTTAAAGGAAAACAAACTGTATTTTTCAAAACAAGACTTTAATGAAACTAGTGTCACTTTTTTTTTTTTTTTTTTTTTTTTTTTACATTTTTGAAAGTCTTTTCAATATCTGGCTTAAGGAAAGATAGCTGAATTCTCATTCAATCTGCCATGCAGTCACATAACCTGTAGCCTGGGAAACTCCACTCATCACCTGTGAGAGAATAAAAGTGGAAGAAGCAAACAAAATCTTAATGTTTTTATGAAAATAATTTTGACCTTGTGGATTCTCTGAGTGTCTTGGAGCCCCAGGGGACCTCAGATCACAGAACCACTGTCTTAAAGTATTTTCACTTGACATTCCTGTGCATAATTTATAATGACTTCAAGTGGTAGCACACACAAAACAGTAGGTGATATACTAAAATGGGGCTTTTAAATAGAAATTGTTATCGTTGGAAGTGGAGTTCTTAGAGTGCCGCAAATAAAATAATGTCCTGAGGCTGCCACAACAGGATGGGGTTTCAGTAAAGCTTTACTGATGATGTAAAGTTAAGGGGGTTCCCCTCCAAGGTCCCATCTCACTCCCTCTCACCATGGAGGAAGTCCAACTGTGTCTTGAGCAGGGCTGGAATAAAGGCCACTGCCCATAGTTTCTGCTCCATATTAAAGTCTAGTCCAGCGCAGCATCCTGTGGGTGGGGTCTGCATGGCCCTGGGTCATGTGGCTGCATAAGGCCACATGGCTATGGAGGAAGAACGGGTGAGCCAATGGACAAGTACAGGTCACAGAGCAAGCAAGAACAAGAACCAACCAAGAGAGAGTGAACTCTTTGGGGATTTTAACTAGTTTTTATGCACTTCTGATGGGGCCCACACCCTAGCCAATTCATTGTTCCTCAGGCTAGACTGACAAACAAGCACCTTTGCTGGACCCCTTTCCCCAGTGATCTTCATGGAGTGGACCGGGGGGTTCCCTGAGGAGCGTGAAGCTGCCCAGATGGCCATGTTTATAATGTCTAGCCTTCCCTTTGCTCTCTTCCTATTATTAATATTAATAAACTAGAGGCCCAGTGCATGAAATTCATGCATGGTGGGGCGGGTCCCCTAAGCTTAGCCTGCACCCTTTCCAATCCAGGATCCCAAGGATCGGGCCTAAACCAGCAGTCGGACATCCCTCTCACAATCCTGGACCACTGGCTCCTAATTGCTCACCTGCCTGCCTTCCTGGTCATCCCTAACTGCCCCCCCTGCCTGCCTGATCATCCCTCACTGCCTCTGCATGCCAGCCTGATCACCCCTAACTGCTCCCCCCTGCTGGTCTGGTCACCCCTAACTGCCTCTCGCTGACAGCCAGGTTGCCCCCAACTGCCCCCCTGCCGGCCCAGTTGCCCCTCACTGCCCCCCCTGCCAGCCTAATTGCCCCAACTGCCCCTCCGGCTGTCCTGGTCACCCCCAACTGCACCACACCCTGCCAGCCCACTCACCTCTAACTAACCCCTCCCGCTGGCCTGGTCACCTCTTACTGTGCCCTCTGCCAGCCTGGTTGCCCCCAACTATCCCCCTCTGCCAGCCTGGTCACCCCTAACTGCCCCCCATTGGCCTGGTCACCCCATGCAGCCTGCTGTTCAGTCATTTGGTCATACCTCACTAACCCCCCTGCCAGCCTAGTTGTAGGCAGCCATCTTGTGAGGGCGTGAGGGTCAATTTGCATATTACCTCTTTATTATATAGGATTAGCTAATTACAATTATAACAATATCTCATAAAATGGAAATGAGTATCAGTGGAGCAAAATGCCACAGTCCAGAGAATTGGATAATCCAGCAGAGTCCTGGTGAAACCTCAAATTATCAATAGATAATTCAGAGGTTTCCTCACTTTATCAACCCCTTTGAATCTTTAAAACATAATGTGACTTACACAAAAATATACTCACTAATACATATTTTAAGAAAATATCTACTACATAAAACACATTTAATATTCTTTTTTTTTTCAGACGTAACATATCAGATGATTTGAAAGTTGGCTTTTTCAGCACAGACCGTGCTACTCAAACGGATTCCAGTGAAATTTTGCCATTAAAAGAGCTAAGCTCATCTACACAAAAACTAGTGCAGGTAATCTGGATTAATTTGAAACTTCTGGAATGATTTTTAAAAGTATTCATTGCCTTTAGGTCTCTTTCCGTGACAGAATTGAAATGATCAAAAAATTTAAAATATTAGCATCTTTTACAAACTGAATTAGATGACAGTTGTGCTTTTAAAAATTATCGATATGAACCAAAACTTATAATTATGTAATATTAATGTTGTGCTTATATATGTTGTTTAATGAGATGTTTTGTTACTCTCTTTGGAATTCTTTTGACATCTGTGAACATTCTCTATGTATAATACTTTTTAAAAATTGTAGAATGTAGAGAACAATATAATGAATAACTGTGTTACCCAACATACAGTTTTGTGAAATAGTGCCTTTGGACCCATTTTTTGGGGGGACCTTTTTTGATTGTAAAGAAATAAAACATTTGCCCTAGATGGTTTGGCTCAGTGGACAGAGCATCAGCCTGCAGACTGAAGGGTCCTGAGTTTGATTCTGGTCAAGGGCACATGCCTGGGTTGTGGGCTCAGTCCCCATTAGGGGGCCTGCAGGAGGCAGCCAAGTAATGATTCTCTCTCATCATTGATGTTTCTATTCTATCTCTCTGTCCCTCCCCCTTCCTCTCTGAAATCAATAAAAATATATTTAAAAAACAAACAAAAAAGAAATAAAACATTTCATATATATCAGATATCAAGGGTTAATATTAAAATCGCTAGTCAATAAAACTGTCACATGGGATAGCATACTACTACTATAAATACTCATGTATTTTGTTTCTGGTTTTTCACTTAACAATAGAACTTGAAAATCATTCCATATTCACAAGTACATCATATCATAAAATGCATAATTTATTTAGCTATCCCCCTATTGATAGACATTTTAAAAAAATATATTTTTATTGATTTCAGAGAGAGGAAGGGAGAGAGCGATAGAAACATCAATGATGAGAGAGAATCACTAATTAGCTGCCTCCTGGGCATGTGCCCTTGACTGGAATCGAACCTGGGACCCTTCAGTCTGCAGGCTGATGCTCTATCCACTGAGCCAAACCAGCCGGGCATGGACATTTTAAAAATATATATATGTTTTTATTGATTTCAGAGAGGAAAAGATAAGGAGAGATAGAAGTATCAATGATGAGAGGGAATCACTGATGGCTACATCCTGCACACCCCACACAATCCCAGCATATGCCCTGACCGGGAATCAAACCATGACCTCCTGGTTAATAGGTCGATGCTCAACCACTAAGCCATGCTGGCCAGGCATGTGGTGTAAATTCTGCAAAGTGGAATTTCTGAATCAGAGGATGTATGCATTAGTCATTTTAAGGATATTGCCAAACTGTTCTGCAGAGATTGCACCTATTTGCACTCCCACTAGTAATTTCTGAGGCTGTCCCTTTTTCTACATACTTGCCAATTTGTTGTCTTTTTTAATGCCTTCAGGAAAGTTTATAACTGTATTCTCTTGCAACTAGGAATGTCCAAACGACTAAGTTCTGATCAGTAGAATTTAGATGGAAATGTTGTGTGGCAGCTTTTGGGCACCTTCTTAAAGACACAGTTCACATGCACTGTCTACCACTTCACTTCTTCCTCCTTCTCCCGCCCACCCCCTTCCTTTTTATTCTCCAGCATCTTCGAGTTGTTGTGTTTTGCTCATATTGTATCTGAGTTTACAGTATCTGTGGGAGTCTGTGGTTCAGCAGCAGTTTGTCTGACCACACCAGGATCCCTGTGCCTCCTTTCTTCAGAACAAGTAGTCTATAAGGGCTGGGTTTTTTTAAACTTATTTCTTTTTTTTTTAAAATATATTTTATTGATTTTTTACAGAGAGGAAGAGAGAGGGATAGAAAGTTAGAAACATCGATGAGAGAGAAACATCGACCAGCTGCCTCCTGCACACCCCCTACTAGGGACGTGCCCGCAACCAAGGTACATGCCCTTGACCGGAATCAAACCCGGGACCTTTGAGTCCGCAGGCCGACGCTCTATCCACTGAGCCAAACTGGTTTCGGCATAAACTTATTTCTTAATTAAATTTATTATTCAGAAGAGCACACCTGGGCTGGTTCTTAAGACAAAGTCATCCCAGCTTGTTCCTGCAATTTAAGGAGTTTCTTAAGACTTCACTTGCTCTAGGATATATTTTTTTAATGATTCCTCAGCATAGTACTCTTTATAACAGGGGTGGGGAACCATTCCTCTGCCACAGGCCATTTGGATGTTTATAATATCATTTGCGGGTCATACAAAATTATCAACTTAAAAATTAGCCTGCTATATTTGGTCAAACATTTCATTAACTCACCCCTAATGCCTTGGCAGGGCCAGACCAAGTGCTTTATAAGTTGACAGCATGATATAAAGAGAAAGGAATATGAGTCAGTGTCTGTCCAGATCTGGGCCTTCCACTTACTGGCCACATAAAGTTAGACTAGTTAGTCACTTAACCTCTCAAAGCCTTGATATCTTCACCTGTAAAATGAAACCCTGCACAGAGTATGAGGATACTAAAATGAGATTCTTCCCAAGATGCTAATACCACGTGTCAAATTCCAAAGTGAGTGTGAGTTAGATCCCATTTGTAGACTTTTCAAAGGAAGTGTTGCACATAAGACCAGTGACTCTTAGCTCTTGAATCAGATCAAGGGTAATGAAAAAGGGGATCAGGAGATGAAGAGGAAAAATCGTTGAAGTGGTTTCTTAAGAAAACACTATTGCTATGATCTTTGTCGGGGAGAGGGTAGCAGATGTGATCTTCCTCAACTGACAGCTAGTAAGGCAGGCTTCAATGGAACTTGAAGTGTTTGCTGTATTGTGCTTGATCCGTGTGCAAGGAAGTTAACGTGGGCTGTGACAAGAAGATGGCATGGCTAAGTTGGGATCAGTCTACACTTCAGAGTGGTTGAGGTGAGGGATGTGTGACTTTTTTCCATAGACCATATGTGGTCTATGAGAGAGAGAGAGAGGATGTTAGCTAATGTGAGGTCATTCTGGGTCCTATCCAGAAGAGTGATCTAGAAGGACAGAGGACACCCAATAGCAGAGAGAGGGGAAAGGAGAACCCCAGATTCATAGGAGCTGAAGAAGGAGTAACAATGGTCACCAGAGTAGAGAAGCATTTGCTTAAGTCAACATGCATCCACAGGAGAGGGTCCTGGCCGTCTCTAGAGAAGCTATGTCAGTGCCCAAGGGAAGAAGAGTTAGTTCCCCCTACCTGCCAGTCCTTGGTGACCTGCCAGCCACCCCACCAGGTAGGAGCGGCCATGCTCCTTTATCCCTTCTGCCTTGTCCATGTTGGAGACACAGCAGCTGAGTGTGGGAGAAGAGGTGAGGGAGAACTCTCACCTCCTTTCCTTGAAGACAGGCAGCTAGCTGCCAATGACTGTCTTTAGCTTGGAGTACAGGGAGAAAGAAGCCTTGTCTATGAGTGAAGTTGAAGTGGTCATGTTAACTCATAGTGGTCATATTTCAAAAGCTACTTTGAGGCTGTGATTTGGGTGATGGTAGGACTTTCTGTTCCCAAGGATGAACAAAAAGTCATGGACTTGCCTAAAGTTTTTATTCAGGAGCAGATGACCTAGGGATATATTCAAATGAATGGTGGAAAACAAAAACACATTGTGTTTTGATGATCACATATCGTAATTAGCCCTAGCCGGTTTTGCCCAATGGTAAGAGCATCGTGTGTCCCCCCCTTCCCTCAGTCACATATCTGGGTTGCAGGTTCAATCCCTGGCCCCATCAGGGCAGGAGGCAACCAATCGATGTTTCTCTTTGTGTGTCTCTCCCCTTTCCTTCCACTCTCTCTAAAAAAGAAATCAATGGAAAAAAATACCCTCGGGTGAGGATTAACAATAAAAAACCCAAACAACAACAACAAAAAACCCGAAATGGAAACTAATCAATATACTGGTTATATATTTAAGTGGTTGGCTAGTGGATTCATAACAAATGTGATTTTCTGATCTGAAAATCACATCTTGAGAATTATTATACCTTTGAGGTATGACAGAGGATCATTGTACTTTATTCTGTATGAGAGTAAATTACTAGTGTTACCTGTGGGACGTGGAGGCCTTGGTTCTAGTCTTTTTATTTTTCTGTTAATCCTCACCCGAGGATATTTTTCCATTGATTTTTAGAGAGAGTGAAAGGGAAAGACAGAGAGAAACATGGAGACACATCGATTGGTTGCCTCCCACAAATGCCCAGGACAGGACCAGAGCCAGGGATTGAGCCTGCAACTGAGGAAGGACCCTTCAGTCCACAGCTCTATCCACTGAGCTAAACTGGCTGGGGTGGTTCTAGTCTTCTTGAAGGAAAGATTTCAATCAAGAGACAAAGTATAGAAAAACAAGCATGAATTTACTGACCACAGCAAAAAATATACTTAAGACAGTGAAAGAAGGAAGGGCTACAGTGAAAGAAAGAAGGAGAACCTAGGCCAGTGATGGGCAACCTTTTGAGCTTGGTGTGTCAAACTTCGCCAAAAAACTGAGCATAACTCGGGAAGTGTGTCACTTTGAGGAAAAAACATTATTTTGCAAATGTTTCATCCTCAGGAGCAGCAAATGTTTCATACTCGGCATGCGGCTGCCTCAGCGGCCGCGTGTCATCAGAAATGGCTACGCGTGTCAGTGCTGACATGCGTGTCATAGGTTCGCCATCACTGGCCTAGGCTGAGCTGCCTTGGCTCACTGGGAAGTCTGAGAAAAGGGAGCCTTGGAGACAGGTTCAGGGGGGTAGCATGGGATGAGCTGCTGCTGCTCATTGCTCCCCTGACTGCAAGTCTTGTGGGGTCCCTTAGAGTTTAGGAGATACATGCTTGTGGGGGAAGGAGAAGGGGAGGGTGCCGGAAGCCAATTCCAGCATGTCATAACTGCAAGAGTTTCATTGAATGGTTGATGGAACTTGGGGACTCAACAAGGGCTGAGTCACATATGTTATCGCCTGCTGGAATGGCTAAAGGCATTTCCCCAAACCTGGAAAGGATGCATTAAATTGATTGTTTGCTGCCAGACAGCTCAGGGCATCTTAATCTACATGTTATTGCCTCCTGTTGGCCAAACCCCTGAACAGCCGCAGGTAATTCTTCCAATCTGACAATGGACTCTGTAGACGAAACCCTACCCTTTAAAGTGTATATCTTCACCTTGCCTTAGGACAAATTGTGTTAATAAAAAGCAAGGGGTTCTGAGACAAGGAGAACTTAGTTTCTTTAGCTAGGCTCCTCTGACCCCCAATGTCTTTCAAAATTATCTTTCATCTCTAGATTCTTACTTAAGTTACACATAGCCTTTCTCCAGATTCCTGAACCCTTCTAGATGACAGAACAAGAACCCCAGCAGGAGGGGAATGACACAGAGTGTTCTCCTGAGAGAGAGCACGCTGGGACCTTCATTTTCAGGGGTTTTAAAGGCTGGGTGTTTAGGGCAGGTCCTAGGGGTGGAGCAATGGAACATTCATCAGCTTTATGCTGTTGTACCAATAGGGGATTTATTCTCTTAATTTGTTTGTCCTTGGGTGTGGTTGGCAAATGGCAGTTAATTGGATTTCTGTTTTTGAGTTTCCCTGAGTATGGTGATTTAACCCTCTGTTTGGGGAGAAGTATCCTTGGTTTAGGGAAGATAGGATTTACTAGGTGGCTGCAAACTGCTGTTTAATTATCTTAGTTTCCCTATTCCACTTGTTCCAGAATTTTCCTAGTCTCTTATTATAACACTAGGAACTTCTTCTCCTTTATTCCATTAGTTTATATTCCTTTAGCAGATTAATTGGAATTCCCAATATAAAGGGTATTTGACAGATAATCTTAAAAGGCAGGACAATCTCCTGACCAGGTCAGGTACCAAGGTTATATGCCCAGAACCCGGCATGGCATCACAATCCCTTACTCTTTACAATAATGTATGTTTTTCTGTTTTTAGACTATTAGATCCCTTCAGGTAGATTTTGGGTTCCTGAAAGAATTGCTTCAGTTGAAGTTTGAGGACCGGATTAAAGAGGAGTCTTTCAATCTCTTTGCTGTTCTACATGACAGGATCCTAACAATCGAAAGACACTATCAACAGGTAGAATGTCTCTAATTTCCTTTGTGTTTTTTGTTGTTTGTTTGTTTGTTTGTTTCATTACCTTCATTTTCTGTGTAGACTGATCTTATGCTTAGACATGTATGTACTACAATTTTGAACTTAGCAATTTTTGACGGCAACATAATTTGTATATGTTGTGTCCCATATAACAGTTTCACAGAGCTACATATAGCCGTATAATACATGTAGCTTTACCATGTGTCAGGAACTTTTCTAAGTGCTCTGTATACAAATTTATTTAATCCTCACATTAATCTTATGAAATAGGCATTATTATTATTCCTTTTTTATAGATGAGGAAACTGAGGCACAGAAATGTTAATTGACTTGCTCAGGATCACCAGTTTGGGTTCCAAGCCAGAGAGCTTGATGATTGAGATTTGACTCTTAGCCACAATTTTATATGATCTTGTTTGTGCTTTAATGGCTCATTTGGAGATAAAGGCATGAAAACTCTGCTGCTTTGAGGAATTTCTTAAAATCTATGGTCAAATTAATCTGCATACTTATCTGTCATTATCAATCCCTCTTATTTATTTGTTATAAAACAAAAATCCCATCTCCATCTATTGTTTTGTGGTGTTTTTTAAAATTTTTCTGATAATGATTTTATTTATTTTTAAAATTTTTATCTTTTTATTTTATTTTATTGATTTTCTACAGAGAGGAAGAGAGAGGGATAGAGAGTTAGAAATATTGATCAGCTGCCTCTTGCACACCCCATACCGGGGATGTGCCCGCAACCAAGGTACATGCCCTTGACCAGAATCGAACCTGGGACCTTTCAGTCCGAAGGCCGACGCTCTATCCACTGAGCCAAACCGGTTTCGGCTAAAATTTTTATCTTTATTGTTGAAAGTATTACAGATGTTTCCCCTTTTTCCCCCTCTACCCCCTCCCTCTAACCAACCCCCCAGACCTTCACTCACTGCTCTCCATCTATTGATGACCACACCATTCTAAGTACCATACTAAGCCTTTAAGCACAAGTCCCTTAACAATCCTAAATGGAAATACTTTTTTTTTTTTAAATATATTTTATTGATTTTTTACAGAGAGGAAGGGAGAGGGATAGAGAGCTAGAAACATCGATGATAGAGAAACATCGACCAGCTGCCTCCTGCACACCCCCTACCGGGGATGTGCCCGCAACCGAGATACATGCCCTTGACCGGAATCGAACCTGGGACCCTTCAGTCCTCAGACCGACGCTCTATCCACTGAGCCAAACCGGTTTCAGCCCTAAATGGAAATACTTTTATCCCTGATCTACAAATATGGAAACTGAGCTACCAAGGTTAAGTAACTTGCTTAAGGGCAGACAGATAATAGTAAATGGCACAATGATATTGAAATCTAATTCTGCCTGATTCTAAACCCTATTGTTGTTTATAGTCCATGCTGGAATCAGAGTTGGTATCTTTCATTGTTATCCTAAATAGAGCTGGTTAAATTATTTGATCAGAAAATAAGTAGTTTATGGATTAGCTGCTCTAGATTTTTTTTTTCCATGAGTTTGTCTCATTCAAAAAGTAGAAGGAGCAAAAGAGGATATGAATTGATAACAGATTTTACTACTTTTAAGAAATATGTTTTTTATTGATTTTTAGAGAGAGAGGAAGGGAGAGTGATAGAGAGATAGAAACATCATGAGGTGAGACACATCATCATTCAGCTGCCTCCTGCATGCCCCCTACTGGGCATAGAGCCTGCATCCCTGGCATGTGCCCTGACAGGTAATCAAACCCATGACCTCTTGCTTCTTGGTTCAAGGCTCAACTGCTGACCCACACTGGTTGGGCAGATTTCACTACTTTTAAATTTTTTTTTTTTAATATTTTATTGATTTTTTTACAGAGAGGAAGAGAGAGGGACAGAGAGTTGGAAACATCGATGAGAGAGAAACATCGATCAGCTGCCTCTTGCACACCCCCTACCGGGGATGCGCCCACAACCAAGGCACATGCCCTTGACCGGAATCGAACCCAGGACCCTTGAGTCCGCAGGCCGACGCTCTATCCACTGAGCCAAACCGGTTCCGGCAGATTTCACTACTTTTAAAAGCAGTTCTAGGAAGATACGAAAAAGACTTTGATATGTAAAATGAAATGAAATCTTCAAATTATCCAGAAGGACATTATTGCTTTTGGTTAAGTGTAAGTAAAAATGGAATGTGCTGTAAGAGCTATACCATAGGAGAAATAATAATAAAATGAATTTCTTAAGAGATTGTGATGATTTGAATGATTTTTATATTGAGCTCCTCCCTAGTAGGTGTGAGAGTTGTTTTTGGAAATATATCATGGTGCTCCTTGTACTTATTTCTGGTTTTCAGAATGAAGAATTAATTAGAAAATGTTGCCATCAGCAGTTGTCAGATGCCATAGCTGTAGTCCGAGGAATGTACAAGGTGGGTCTTAGTGCTGTCCTGGGCAGGACCAGCTTTATATCTTGGAAGTGCATAGAGTGGGGCTCACTTTGGCTTCCCAGCCTGAATTATGTCAACGTAAAAAAGTTCAAACCTGTAGATAGTTTTTATAAGGGTTTATTTGAGCAAAATTGATGACATATGCCGGGGAGCAAGATCTCAAATGCTCTGCAGCATAACAGTTTTGCAACTTCATTTATGCATTTATTGGAGGTGGGAAAAAGCAAGGTGGGGATTGGATTGCAGGATAGTTAACGAGATTATGTACTTTCTTGAGGGTGATTCAAGTTTATTTCAAAGGTGTGTTAACCAAGATGCATAGAAACAATGGCCAGGGCTTGCTTAAGGCAAAGATAAACCCTTTACTAAAAAGTTATAAAAGCCTGGGTGTGACTATCTCTATGCCCTGCCCAGTTAGGAAGTTATGATTAGATCACCCTGTGAGGTTACTTTCCATAAAAACCCCTTTTGTTGTCCAGTTTTTACTTTGAAGATCTGTTTTCTCAGTTTTCAGGCTCCTGAAGAGGGATTAGGCCTAAGATTGTTCATGCTCACATTAAATTTAACAAAACAACACTTTGGGGTAGCAGATAAAACTTTTCAGAGACTGGAGAATTCCAATCTGTTATCCAAAGTGCCTGGACAGGTGATGAAGTAATCCAGATTGCATGGTGAGCTTGCATTTGGATAGAAGCAGGTCAGATGGTCTTAAGAGAGAGTTCATCGGTCCATGGTAAATCCCAGTGAACAGTCTCTGACTCTTGATAGAGTAACTTTTCTAATGACAAGGACACTGTCTGCCACACTAGTGCTTCACTCCCCTTCGTAATGGAAAAATCATGATTTTTCAGTGATTACTCTTTAGGTTTAGTAAAGACCTTGTACCTCTTAGAGTAGTTATTAATCTTTTCTTTCATTTCAATATGTTTCTATAAAGAAACATTTATTTACAGCAAATTGTGCATTTCTCATAGCACAACACATTTGTGTTTAATTGTATAATTGCTTATTATAAATCTCTGTTCTGTGCCAGACTGTAAGCCTTATGAGGGCCAGATGTTGTCTATCTTATTCACTGCTATGCCCTGCCTCTTAGCAGTGTGCCTGGTACATAATTAGCAATCAGCTCAAAATGGCATATAAGCCTTAATTGCCCAATTTGCCCTCTGGTCTCATACTCTCATGGAACTTCCATCTACACTAATAAAAGAGAAAAATGCTAATTGACCGTACCTTCGCTATGCCCGCAGCCAATCAGAGCGAGTATGCAAATTAACTCAACAAATATGGCAGTTAATTTGCATACGCTGAGGGAGGGAGGAGTGAAGACTGAAGACAGCATAGAAAGAAGAGGGAGGGAAAGCAGAAAGCAAGGCGGCTGCCAGAGGGAAACTGCAGGCAGGGTGGGCGGCGGTGGCGGCAGCAGCCACTTGCAGGAATCTTCCTGCAATGGGATCCTAGTATGTACATATGTAATAAACCTGGCTATTTTCTCTTAAATAACTTAAGAAGAATTGCAAAATGTATGTACGGTTGCCTATATTTGTGACAGATGTTGGTCACTCAACAGTCATTTTCCCTCCTCCATTTATTTATTTATTTATTTATTTATTATAATTAATTAATTTATTTAAATCTTTATTGTTGAAAATAATATATATGTCCCCCATTGATCCCCACCCTTACCCCAACCCCCTCCCAGGCCTTCACCACTCTATTGTCTGTGTCCCTGGGTTATGCATATATGCATACAAGTTCTTTGGTTGATTACCTCTATTCCCCCTTTCCCCCGCTTCCCTCTGAGATTCTGCACTCTGAATCTCCTTTTTTTTTTTTTTTTTTTTTTAAATCAGCAGAAGCCCTTCTTACTGTACAAGACAAAATGCTAAATAATTTCTTTCTCAACTTCCTTTTCAGCTATGGTATACGCATGGACAAGGTCACTTGCCCATGACACCTGAACAATGGGACCTGAAGGTAAGTTGGCTGTGGCATTTGGGAGCAGGTTGTGTCCTCTCATTAAAGAAGACTCATAGGAGGAAACACCCTTCTTTTTCTTTGTGTGACCTTGTTACATCTCCTTCTGATGCTTGGAATTGATGCAGCCAACCTAAAACCAAGGACTGAGACACTCACACCAACAAGCCATTTCTTAAATACATTTTGGGATAGATTACTCCTTTGGATGTGCTAAGGATGGCAGAGTGGAAGACTGCTCTGTCAGCATTCTGAGTCTATGCCCAATTGTGTTTCCAAAGATGGCCTTGACACTGTCTTCCCACACCTGCTCTTCTGCAATGCACCTTGCTCCTCTCCCACCAGAGGTGGAGCATAATTCCCCTCCCCAGAATCCCGCTGGACCCAGTGACTTGTCATAAGCACAGAGTGTGGAGGAAGTGATGCTGCACGACTTCGGAGGCCAGGTTGCAAGAAGCCTTGCAAATGCATCCTTATACCTTTGGAATGTTTGCTCCCTGGATTCCCCTCTCTGATTCCAGCTGCCATGGTGTGAGACTCTCTAGCTGTTTGGAGGGTCTACATGGGGTACTGGGTGCACAGGCCCAGCTGAGTCCAGCCTTTAAGTCATCCAGTCTCCAACCATTCATTCTTCCCACCCAGACATTATGAAGCAGAGAGAAGCCATCTGCGGTGCCTGCCCTAATCCCCTGACCCACAGTGTTTATGAACATAATAAATAGTTGTTGTTTAAGCTGATAGGTTTGGGGAGATGTGTTAAGCAGCAATAAATAGATAGTCAGGACAGTATCCCTACACTCACACCAACAAGCAATGCCTTAAGTACATTTGTTGGATAAGTTCTTCTCTAATGGTTCTGGCAGAACAGTTACAGCATTGTGGTTGGCAGCATGGTGTAAGTTTTAGAAAAAGAACTCCAGAGTCAGAACATATGGGTTCAAATCCTGACACTGCACTTAATTGCTATGTGACCTCAGGCAAAGTATTGACTCTCTCTGCCTCAGTTTCCTTATCTGTCAAATGAGGATCACAAAAGTACCTGCCTCATAGGCTTGTTCTGAGGATTAAATGAATTGATCTTTGTGGAGCATTTAAAGAGTGCCTGGCACATGATATTGCATTATTAGCATTTGTTAAGTAAACACTTCCACCTATTCATAATACTCCTTGGTGTTGGTATCTTTTTCTCTCCCTTAATTATCCTATCTTAGTATTTAAGTGTATAGCTTTCTGTCTCTTGATTGCAAATTTCAGATATGATAAAGTGCCCTTAAGACATCTGTCATTATTATCAAATTTTATTACGTTGAACCTTATAATATTGACACTTTGGGAGCCAAAAAGGTCAAATGTCAGCAATTTCATAAAAGTGATGACAGAAAGCATACTTATTTTATATCTACTCTTACAGGGAATGAATACAATGTTTCAACATTATGCATAGTACTTGCTGTAGATACTCTCTGGCTATTTCTTTTGCTAAGAGACTTTTAAAGAAAATCATGACTACATTTTCATTTTATAAAATGTGAGTTTTATGCATCTACTGAGAGGCCATATTATTTTTTTCTTAACCTATTTATAATTAATAATGTGGTGAAATGAATTGATTTTTTAATGTTAAATCAACCTTTCTTTGTATAAGCCCAACTTGGTCATAATATGTCTTTTTTATTAATTTTTAAAATTGATTTTAGAGGGAGAGGAAAAAAAGGGAGAGGGAGAGAGAGAGAGAGAAACATCAGTTTGGTGTTCCACTTATTTATGCATTCATTGGTTGATAATTGTATGTGCCCTGACTCCAAAACCTTGGTGTATGGGGACAGTGCTCTAACCGACTGAGCTATCTGGCCAGGGCTTTACACACACACACACACACACACACACACACACACACACACACAACTTTGTTGTTGAATTTAGTGTGTTAATATTTTGCTTAGGATAATTTAAATCTACATTTATCAGTGAGGTCACCTCAGTCTCCCCCAGCCCGCCCCCCCCCCCCCCGCCCCCATCTTTATTGGGTTTGTTGTCAGGGTTCTGGCAGCTTCACAAAATGAGTTGGGAATGTTATGCCCATTTTGTTCCTTAGGAGCATTTGTGTAAGATTAGAAATTTTTCTGCCAGAGGAGCCAGCTGGGCCTGGAGAGATTGATTGATTGACATATTTTGGACTTATTCAATTTCCTTAAAGGTTATAAGACTATTTGGGTTTTCTATTCCTTTTGATTTAGATATAGTGAGACATTTGTCCAGGGCCTTGTCTGTTTCATTTAAACTCAAGAATTAGTTGGAATAAAGGCTTAATAATATATGCCTTGTTGCTGTCCTATATTTTAAACCCCCTTAATATTTTTATTACTATTTTATCCATTTTCACTGAATTTTTAAATATCACTTACGTTTTTTATTACTAGAAATTCTATTTGACTCTCTTTTTATGGCTCATACTCTTTGCTCATAATTTCAGTGTGGTTATTTCTATAAACATTTTTAATATTTTTTATTTATATTCTGTGTTTCACAATTTCCATAACTTCCATCTTTGAGTGTCTGATAAGTGCTGGCTGTCATTCATGATATGTCTTTTACTTTTGGGTTTCATGATTTTTGTGAACTCATATTTTTGTGGGAATTTATTGGAGGCCTGGAATAGAAGTGAGTTATAGTTTAGAGAATATTTATATTTGCCTTTGTGAGGCTTCTGAATCTGTAACCATTTTAATCTAATCCTCAGCCTGAGGTATTTTAAACCACCCAGAGGTATGAAGTTGGGCCTCAAAACTGTGTGGGCCATCTTATGCTTATAAAACTCAAGAGATTTTTTCCCTCCCTATATTTGGACCCAACTTTCCAACAGAGGCAATTTCACTTTCAATGGAGGAGGAGGGATACAGCATTCAAAGTGGTTACTTCTAGTTTGTTTTTACATTGAAGGGTAGCCCTTAGGTGTCTCAATCTTACTTAGAACTGACATGCTGAGGAGGACCTGGGTAATTTATCTTCCCTGTGCCGGTAAAGAGGTGTAAACCAAAGTTGAAATTTACCTCGTTTAGCAATGCTCTAGAGCAGTGGTCGGCAAACTCATTAGTCAACAGAGCCAAATATCAACAGTACAACGGTTGAAATTTCTTTTGAGGGCCAAATTTTTTAAACTTAAACTTCTTCTAACGCCACTTCTTCAAAATAGACTCGTCCAGGCCGTGGTATTTTGTGGAAGAGCCACACTCAAGAGGCCAAAGAGCCACATGTGGCTCGCAAGCCGCAGTTTGCCAACCAGGGCTCTAGAGTGAAGGCCAGTTTCTGTCAATGTTGTTCATACTTCCCTGGATTTCTACATTCACTTAATTTTGGCCCAAGCATCCCTTACTTTGTCAGCTTCTAGGTGCATTTTACTTACCTTACCCAGAATTTTTGTTGTTTACAGTGGGAGGGTGAGTCAGAGTTCCATGAATTTTTGAACATGCTTTCATAGTCTTTTGTCTTCAACCATTTCTGGGATACTAGTATACTTCTAATGTGAATGAAATGTTCTAAAAATGTGGCTAAGTGACTTTGGTTCTTTATTTATACTTTTTGTACTTACAGGAGTAGAAAGTCCTAAAATGATTTAAGTGCTTTATAGTCATCAGTTTTTCATACTAATATGTGCTGGTTAAGTATGCTTAGCCAACAGAATGTTAGTTGTGGTTAGTTGGCTTATCTACTTTAAGAATTGGTTTAATGACACAAACGTGATTATTTGAATCTTTGCTTTGGCTTTTTGGCATGGCCTCAGACAACCTTCCTAATCCTGGCCACCCAGTTTGTTAATTAAGGCTTAGTCATAAGAAAGAGCAGAAGAGCATTGAAAAGAACAACCACAGTGTACACTTTTGGTTAAGATGCAGCTTTGGGGTGCAGGCTAGAAGAGGTCAATCGGGGAAAAGGAGGGACCTCTGTAATACTTTCAACAATAAAGGTAAGTTTTTTAAAAAAGATGTAACTTTTGATTGTGTGAATAAATCTCTGCTGCCCCCTAGAGTCCAGTTAAGGATACAGGTACACGTACTTTTTCAGCTATGGAGCAAGTGTCTAAATCCATTTAACTTTAAAAGCAATTTCTTGTGTGGTATTATAATATTTACATTTACAGATAAACTAAGATATTTTTCTAGAAATGTATCAGTTTAGATTCAAATAAGATAACAGAAAATACTCTAAGTATCTCAAACAAGGATTTAATAAGGGGATTTAAGAGCTTATAAAAATCTCTTGGAAAGAAGGAGTAAAAGTCAGGGAGAACTGTTGCTAGCTTTCAAATTAATAACCAATTTTTCCAACATCATTTAGTGAATATCGTTGCATTTTTTATTGATTTATGATGTTTTTCTCATGTTTAAAGATAAGTCGAGTTGGGCATATTAAAATTTTTAGGAGTTTACTGAGCACCAAGCTATCTGAGTATGGCAGTGCCCAGTGGGGAGGGGCTAGGAGTGCTCCACAAATAGGAGCTATGGGGAGGACCCACATAGAGAAAAGGTGGGAGCAAATCAAGGGAACTTTGGCAAGAACTTGAGTATTTACCTTATTTGAAAAAGCCTAGTTGCCTGTTTGTGACTGGTTGTCCTTAGTTTTTTTATTTCTTAACTTTAAGGCATTTGCTGGCTTTGGTTTGGTTAGACTGCTAAGGTACTAGAACCACCTCAGCCTAATGGCCTCCTCATCATATATCAACAATAAGGGTTATCTCCAGGCTACTTGTGCTATTTTGTTGCTCTATGTTAACATTATCTATGCAGTGTTGTGACCCTCCATTGCATTTTTGTATTTAATATTTTTAGAATTATGTTTTTCTTTAGAATTATAACATTTTAGTATCTAATAAGTTTAAGTTTTTTTCATTATGTCTCTCAAAAATATCTTTGCTTTTATATATATATATATTTATATATTTATATATATATATATTATTTTTTTTTTTTTTTTTTTATTGATTTCAGAGAGGAAGGGAAAAGGAGAGAGAATCATTGATTGGCTGCCTCCTGCACAACTCCTACTGGGTACTGAGCACACAAACTGGACTGCCTGCCAGCCTGATCATCCCTAACTGCTCCCCTGCTGGCTTGATTGTCCCTAACCACCTCTGCCTCGGCCGCACACCCGGGACCCAGGATTCCCTCCCTCTGGTCAGCCATAGGCGTCCAGGCTAACTGCAGCCGCAGGGGATGGTGGGCAGGTGGCTTCGTCTGGGCTGCAGCTGCAAGTGCTGGCACCTGGGGCCACGGGGTGAGAGGCGTCTTCGTCTCCCGGGCCATAGCCAGCCCCAGGTACTGGTGCCCGGGGACTGCGGGGTGGGTGGCTTCTCCCACAGGCTCGGAGCGACTGGGGGGCGGGGCTGTTGCCATCTTTTCAGGTTAATTTGCATACTCATTCCTGATTGGCTGGTGGGCATAGCAGAGGTACACTCAATTTGCATCTTTCTCTTTTATTAGTGTAGATTGACTTTTTTAAAAATGTTTTTTTGTTTGTTTGTTTTTAAAATTTCTTTATTGGTTATGGTGTCACATAATTGTCCTCATCCCCCTGTTCCCATCCCGAACCCCTCCTCACGTATGCCCCCACCCCCCTGTTGTCTATGACCACTGGTTAGGCTTATATGTATGCATACAAGTCCTTTGGTTGATCTCTCCCCCTTTCCCCCACCCTCCCCTGCCTTCCCTCTGAGGTTTGACAGTCTGGTTGATGCTTCCCTGTTGCCAGGTCAGTTTTTGTTCTTCAGCTTATGTTGTTCATTATTTCCCTTAGATGCGTGAGATCATGTGATACAGGAAATATACTTATAAGAACCAAAAATGAGACAAGCCATAATGGTTATTTGCTGGGAGGCAAATGAATCAGTCTGTAGTGAGTTTCTTTCTGGGCCAACAGTTCTTTTGAGTCTCAATTTCAATGTCGAACATTTCCTTATGTGTACATGTCAGCAATGATATTTCAGTTCTGGGTGGTGGACAAATGGTAGTGATGCAGGTCTGACCGTCTCTGGTTTAGTCCTGGGCATCCTTCAGCGGTGCACAACTGCTGTCTGCTAGTATGGCAAGGCATTGTCAGTGTCTTCCATCTCTGGAGTGTTTCTCTTCTGTCTTCATGGCTGGAGCAGTCCTGTCAATTCCTCTCTATTGCAGGAATCCACATGGTCTTGGAGTTATTTTCTGAAAATATACAAACATATTCTCGACCAAAAGTTAGTAAAGGAATATTTTCTATAAATTTGACTTGGAGTCCTTTTTCATTTTTTTTTTTTTTTTTTTTTTTTGCCCAAATGCTTTTCCTCTGGCTTGTTTTGACACCATGTGTATTTTTCACGGGTTTCTTGCTGTTAGCCCATCTAAAGGCTCCAACCCATGAAGGATTAGAAACATAAGTCCAAAATACTTCCCCTTTAGCCCCAGTTAATCTCTTTTTTTTTTTGTATATTTTATTGATTTTTTTACAGAGAGGAAGAGAAAGGGATAGAGAGTTAGAAACATCGATGAGAGAGAAACATCGATCAGCTGCCTCTTGCACACCCCCTACTGGGGATGTGCCTGCAACCAAGGTACATGCCCTTGACCGGAATCGAACCTGGGACCCTTGAGTCCGCAGGCCGACGCTCTATCCACTGAACCAAACCGGTTTCGGCTACCCCAGTTAATCTTACCGTCTTGCTGATGACTGCTAGCATGGCAGGAAAGACGTTCTCAGGTGTTCTCGTGGTTCCGGTTATCTCACACTTTCTTTTTATTTTATTTTATTTTATTTTATTTTATTATTATTATTATTTTACATATGTGTCCTTATCCCCCCATCATCCCCTACCCCCCAGTCATGCCCCGCCCCCCTGTTATCTGTGTCCATTGATTAGGCTCATATGTATGCACACAAGTCCCTTGGTTGATCTCTCCCCCTTACTGAGGTACAGTCAATTTGCATCTTTCTCTTTTATTAGTGTAGATTGACTTTTTAAAGAGAGAGGAAGGCAGAGATGAATATTTGGCTAGCTGAAGGAAGATGGGAGGAAGATAAGGAAGTGTCCTATTTAACAGTATAGAGGCATAAAGTGCAAGGTCAAGTCAGGCAACTGTAAATGGTTGGGTATGTTTGGAAGATGAGAGGGCTGGAGAAAGTGGTGAGAAGTGACACAGGAAAGTGAAGCTAAGGAATTAATATTTTATCTTGAAGACATCGAAGACTTCTAAGCAGTTTTCACAACATGCTCAGATTTGCAAACTTGAAAGATAAATATTTGGAGTGGTGATGACACTTGATAAATAACTCCCCGCTTTCCCACCCAGGTTCTAGGCCAGTTGAAAAATAAAATCTATATATGTAAAAGCCTAAGCGACCATCGCAACTGAACAGGCTGCGTGGGGCGAACAGGCTGGCAGGGGGGTTAGGGAGGGGCAACCAAATGACTGAATAGCAGGCTGCTGCGTGGGGCAACCAGGCCCACAGGGGAGGCAGTGGGGGGCAACCAGGCCAGCAGGGGGGCAGTAAGGGTTGACCAGGCTAGAGGGGGAGTTAGGGGTGACCAGGCCAGCGGGGGAGGCAGTTGGGGGCCACAAAGCTGGCAGGGGGGGGGGCAGTAAGGGGCAACCAGGCTGGTGGGGGGTTGGCAGTTGGGGGCAACTAGGCCAGCAGGGGTGTAATTGGGGGTGACCAGGCCAGCAGGGGGTGCAGTTAGGGGTGATCAGGCAGGCAGGCAGTTGAGCAGTGAGGAGCCAGTGGGCCCAAATTGTGAGAGGGATGTCCAACTGCCGGTTTAGGCCCCATCCGCAGGATCAGGCTTAAACTAGCAGTCAGACGTCCCCCAAGGGGTCCCAGATTGGAGAGGGTGCAGGCTGGGCTGAGGGCACCCCCTCCAAACCCCGGGCACAAATTTCATGCACCAGGCCTCTAATAAAATAAATAAAGATCATCTGTTGTACTGATAAAACAGGCTACTCAGTGCCAAACCCCAGAATCGGGCCGACTTGACTCCCATCACAGGCAGCAGTGGCTGGGTAGATCTCTTCCTGCCAGGGCAGGGCGTATGCTCCTGCAGTGCTTATCCCAAAGAGAAGGGAAAAGAAGGGGATGGCCAGGATGTGACCACCTTTCTTCTTTCAAGATCATAATCAGGTAATTGAGTGGAGGATATCACTCCACATGGAAGGAAAATAGTATTTCTGGATTTTTCTTTTTCTCTTAATCGCAGTCCCACACCAGACCCCCAGCCCATGGTTCCAGAGCCGGGAAGAGAAATTCCTGTAACTCTGGGCTGTAAAAACCAGCTGGAATAATGGCTGAGTGACAGAGGCTGCTGGAGACTCAGGCAGTCCCTCTTAAAGGGCCAGCACATGAACTTACACAGTCCAGCTCCCTCTGAACTGGAGGCATTAGGGGAATCAGGGACTTATGAGGAAAAACTGGATTGTCTGGCATAGGGGCAGGAACTCGGGGGCGGCTTTCTCCCAGATGGAGGTGCTTGCAGGTGTCTTGTTCCTGTGCTGAAACCTCCCCTGTCCCAGAGCTGACTGGCAGCCATATCTGAGTTTCCATCAGTGTGCCTCACACTGTTTGCTCCATCCTGGTGATTCCCTGAGACCTTACCTCATCCAGCTTGCAGTCCTACCCAAGCTGCTTGCAGCTTCTTTTCCATATGAATGGCCAATACTGGCTCAGACTTCAGAGTTTCCTAAAATGTCTTAAACAAGCAGCAGCTGGCATCAGCATGCCATATACCTATTGATAAGAGCCCAAGACCCAGCGCTAGCTCCAGCCTGCCTTGCTTCACAGCTTGGCCTTGTTGGGCACTTCTAAGCCTAATACAAATAGCAGCCATCTGCAGATAGCTTGGAATCTCCTCCCAGGTGGCCCCAGGCAGTGGCTGACTTTGCATCTCTCAGGAGGCCCCAGAGCCAGTGCACCTGGTAGACAGCTTCAGAACATACCAGATTATAACTTGGCATATCCACAAGTGACACACTCAAGGGGAAGACTCAGTGAGCACCAAAGCCCCACTGAAGCTAATCCTGCTCCATAGGGGTGTCTCCTGCACAGCTACTCTTCCAATGTAGTCACAGCTGGTCCTCACAGCAAATTGGCCTGTAGGTCAACTCCTCCCAGTGGCACCAACAGCAATCAAAGCTCAACTACAACAAGATGGTGCACATAGCCTACACAGGGGTGCACCTAGAGTGCCCAGCTCAGGTGACTGGGAAGGCTGAACCACTGGGCCCTACTACATACATAAGGGCACTCTACTAATTCCAGGAGGCATAACAGCTCTACATAATATATGGGAACAAACACAGAGAAGCAGCAAAAATGCGGAGACAAAGAAACATGTCATAAATGAAAGAACAGAAGAAATCTCCAGAAAGAGAAATAAATGAAATGGAAGCAAGCAAGCTATAGAGTTACAGAGTTCAAAACAATGTTATAAGGATAAGGGGTGACCAGGCCGACAGGGGTGGCAGTGAGGGGTGACCAAACAACCAAGCAGCAGGCTGTGTGGGGTGACCAGGCCGACAGGGGTGGCAGTGAGATGTGACCAAACGACTGAGCAGCAGGCGGCATGGGGCTACTAGGCCCACAGGGGGGGCAGTTGGGGGCGACCAGATTGGCAGGGGTGGCAGTGAGGGATAACCAGGCTGGCAGAGAGGAGCAGTGAGGGGCAACCAGGTTGGCGGGGGGGTGGCAGTTGGGGGCAACCACACCAGCAGGGGGTGCAGTAAGGGGTGACCAGGCCAGCGGGGGGGGCACTAAAGGGTGAGCAGGCTGGCGGGAGGGGGCAGTTGGGGGAAACCAGGCCAGTGGGGGGGCAGTTGGGGGTGACTATGCCTGCAGGGGGGCCGTTGGGAGTACCAGGCCAGCGGGGGGGGGGGTGCAGTTAGGTGCGATCAGGCAGGCAGGCAGGTGAGCAGTTAGGAGCCAGTGGTCCCAAATTGTGAGAGGGATGTCCAATTGCCGGTTTAGGCCTGATCTGCAAGATCGGGCCTAAACTGGCAGTCAGACATTCCCTGAGGGATCCTGGATTGGAGAGGGTGCAGGCTGGGCTGAGGGGACACCCCCACCCTGTGCACAAATTTCGTGCACTGGGCCTCTAGTCCTATATGCATACTAGAGGCCCTCAGCCTGACCTGCGCCCTCTTGCAATTCAGGACCTTTTGGGGGTTGTTAGACTGCCAGTTTTAGTCAGATCACCGCAGGCCAGGCTGAGGGATCCCACCAGTGCATGAATCCATCTGCCCCCTGGTGGTCACAGCTACCTGTCGAAAGGTCGAACGGTTGAACAGTCAGACACTTAGCATGTTAGGCTTTTATATATACAGATATGCATTACATATGGACACAGATAATAGGGTGGTAAAGGCCTGGGGTGGGGTGGGAACTGGGTGGAGGGAGGCAATGGGGAGGAAAGGGAGATATCTGTAATACTTTCAAAAATAAAGATTTTTATTTTAAAAAAGAGGTTTTGCCCATAATATCAAAAGACAGCACAAAATTATTATAATAAGAAAAAGCTGACAGTTATGCCCCAGATGGGAATATTAACCCCTTCCATTTTCAAATGCCAATGGCAAAATTAAAAGATAAATATTAATTCTTCTTGCAAGACCAAAGAAATTAAAGTCCAAAATAAATAATTCTTGCTATTGTGAATGAAAAGACCAAAGATATGCTCATGCTCCTTTCTCTTCTCCTGTATTCTAGCCACGCTGTCAGTAGCAGAGTGTGGTCAAGAGATCAGTTACATGAAGAGAATGCCAACAAATAAATACATCAGTGCATTGAGCAAAACAGGAACCAGTTTACTATGGAAAGGAGATAGGCTATACTAAACACTGTGGCCAGACATGTGGCTCAGTGGCTGAGTGTTGACCTATGAACCAAGAGGTCATATTCAATTCCTGGTTAGGGCATATGCCCAGGTGCAAGTTCAATCCCCAGTATGGAGTGTGCAGGTGGCAGCCGATCAATTATTCTCTCTCATTATTGGTGTTTCTATCTCTCTCTCTCTCTCCCTTCCTCTCTGAAATCAATAAAAATATTTTTTAAAATTCTATATAATAAAAGCCCAATATGCTAAGTGTCTGGTCGTCCATTCAACCAATCAAAGCATAATATGCTAATGACATGCTAAGGCAGCTCAACTGCTCATTATGACGTGCACTGACCACCAAGGGGCAAATGCTCCAACTGGTAGGTTAGCTTGCTGCTGGGATCCAGCTGATCAGAAATGAGCGAGACGGGCCAGATACACCCTGGAGCCTCCCGTGGTCCCTCCCCAGCTGGCCAACCTCCTGTGTCCCTCCCCAGCCCTGATCATGCACCAGTGGGGTCCCTCGGCCTGCCCTGCTCCCTCTTGCAATACGGGTCCCCTCAGGGGGGCACATTGACTGTCAGGTAATTCCATCCTATATAATAAAAGTCTAATATGCAAATTGACCAAATGGCGGAATGACTGGTTGCTGTGACGCACACTGACCATCAGGGGGCAGACGCTCAACACAGGAGATAGCCCCTGGTGGTCAGTGCACTCCCACAGGGGGAGGCCCGCTCAGCCAGAAGCCCTGAGCTGGGCTCACGACTGGTGAGCGCAGCGGTGGTGGCGGGAGCCTCTCCCACCTCCGAGGCAGCACTAACGATGTCTGACTGCTGGTTTAGACCTGCTCCCTGCTAGGGCCCCTGGACAGCAAGAGGGCGCAGGCCGGGCTGAGGGACCGCACCCCCCAAGTACAAGAATTTCGTGCACTGGGCCTCTAGTAAATAAATAAACACTGTGGTTTTGGCTCGGAATTGAAGGTGTATGTGTGAGTTTAGGATCTTTAGATATAGATATTGTTAGTTAGGATTCTCCAAAGAAACAGAACCAAGAGGACATGAGGAAGAGAGAGAGAGAGAAAGAGAGAGAGAGGGAAATTTTAAGGCATTGGCTCATGTGATTCTAGGGGCTGACAAATCTGAAATTTGTAAGGTAGGCCAGCAGGCTAAAGACTAACGGAAGAGTTGATGTTACAGCTCAAGTCTGCTGACAGCATCCCCTCTTCCTCTGGGGATCGCAGTCTTTCTCTGAGGGCTTTAAACTGATTGGATGAGGCCCACCCACATTATGGAAGGTAATCTGCTTTACTCAGTCTACTGATTCAAATGTTTATGTCATATTAAAAAAAAAAAAATACCTTCACAGCCACAGTTAGATTTAACCAAATCTCTGGATACTAGAAAAATCAGGCTCAATCCCTTATCTCCCACAGGCTGCCAAGTAAGTGTAAGGGAGGCCAGAGCTGGGGAAAGACAGGAGCTTTTATGGGTAGGAGTAGGCTGGATTAGGATTTGGGTGTTTTTGTTTTTGTTTTTGTTTTGGCTTGTGCTTTCTTCCAATCTTTATTTCCTTTATAAATTTATTTTTTGTTATTGTCTAAAAGTAAAAAAAAAAAGCCAGAGCACATTCCTGAGAATTTTTTGAGGAGTTAGGAGATAGGAGACTGGAGACCTGATTTGAAGAGGTGGGAAGGAAAATAGAACTGTTTTCCACTCATCTTGTCCTGAGTCCAGATGGTTCCATAAACAACAGAAAGACATCAGAAACATTCCTGGAGAGGAAGAGAAATGAAGCCAATGTGTTTGGGCCTCACAGTTACTTTATGAAATGTCAGAAGTAAAACTTTTTGTTTTGAAGAACTGTGACCCTCTCTGTCCTGAAGTCCACAGAGATCGGGCACAACCGAAAGGCAGGCTGGCTGAGCTGTGCAGTAGCTCCTGGTGGGATTTGAAGTGAGCTCCCCTGGGTGGTTTGTGCTGTGTTTTGAAGATGACTTGGCCAGCCTGTCAGAACACAGTGGTGGAAGGCAGGTGGGCAGGAGAGAGGTGGTTTGGGCTTGGAATTGAAGGTGTATGTATGAGTTTAAGGTTTCCCAGAGCAGGTAACATCTGGATTGGAATGATAAACAATAACAGCATTCATAAATGCTAAGATATAAAACTTATTGGGAGCTGAGTGTGTTATAGACACTGTTCATTACCTTTTAAAATTCTTAATGATTCAGGTACTATTAATATTACAGATGATAACACCGAGATAAAGAGGGTCTGAGAAACTTGTTCAGGGTCACAAAGCTACTAAGTGACTGCAGAGCTGGTCTGCAGACTCAGGCTAGCCTACTCTAATGCTATTCTGTTTGATTGACAAGTAGAAATTGTTGAGTGGGGTAGGACCTCCAAGTGCAAGGGCATAGAGACCTGGCAGCATGGTGTGCCTGAGAACTTGCATGCTGAGTATAAGTACTGGTAAAATGCCCAGTTTGGACGGGAGAGAGGGAAGAGAAGACTAACATGAGTTAGTGGCCGGGTAAGCTGGAGCAGATCGTGAACGGTGCTATTTTGTGCACCCTACAAAGGGAGTTGGATTTTAGCCTGTTAGAGATGGAGAGAGTTGCATTTTAGAAAGATCATTTTGGTCACAGTGTGGAGATTGGTTGGAGAGCACCAAAGGGGAGGGAGGGAGGCACGTTAGCAGGCTGTTACAATAGCCCAGGCAAACAAGGTAGTGGGACAGGGAAGGAGAGGGTGGGTTTAGGAGACATTGAGGAGTGGACTGAATAGATTTGGTGAAATGGTGAGTGAGTAGAAAGGCTTAAAATGACAGAAAATAAGTTTCAGGCTCGTGCTGCTGTTCATGGGGGGAGACAGAATGGGTGACCGTGAAGATGGTGACCTGTGTTTGGACCTGTTGTGTTTGAGATGCCTTTGTAACACCCAGGGCACTAGTGGGGTCCTGTGTCTTGGCCTCTGCAAAGTGTTTTATGTGTAGGCTTAGCTATGAATAGATGGGAAGAATAGGTTACATAATCAGTGCTGTTCTTTAAAAGTCACCCAATTTAGCCCTGGACAGTGTTTCTCAGTAATTAGAGCGTCAGCCCACACACAGAAGGGTTGCAGGTTCAATTCCTGGGTTGCAGATTAGCTCCTCACCCCGAGTTGGGGTGAGTATGGGAGGCAGCCAGTTGATGTGTCTCTCTCACATCCATGTTTCTGTCTCTCCCTCCTCCCCTCCCTTCTACTCTCTCTGAAAAGCAATGGAAAAAATATCCTCAGGTGCAGATTAAAAAAAAAAAAATCACCTAATTAAAAAAGCTGTTATTACCATGTAGGTTATTGTTTTTACTTTTTTTATGTCTACTGCATATTTATATACTGATTTTTTTAATTAGTGGCTGTATAGACTATGTCAGTGTTTTGTTCCTGGCTGAACTCTTAATTCCACCTCAAAATATTCTTCTTCTCAGTCTACTGGTATTCATAATATAGAGCAAGTTATTTATTTATTTGTTTAAATCCTCACCCAATGACATGTTCTTATTGTTTTCAGGGAGAGAGAGAGGAAGAGGGAGAGGGAGGGGGAGGGGGAGAGGGAGAGGGAGAGGGAGGGGGAGGGGAAGAGGGGGGGAGGGGGAGAGGGAGAGGGAGAGGGAGGGGGAGGGGGAGAGGGGAGGGAGGGGGAGAGGGAGAGAAACATATGTGAGAGAGAAAAATCAATTGGTTGCCTTCCATACATACCCGACTGGGGATTGAACCCACAACCTGGGTATGTGCCCTGACCAGAATAATACTGTGCTATAGTCTACAATACTTCAGCATATCAGTCAATATAAATATTTTTACTAAAAATTGTGTACACATTACAAAAATAAAATAACTTACAAGGCTGTAACTTAAATAAAACATGAAATGGTTTCTGGTGGTGGTAGATGTCTGATTTTTAATTCTGCTTATTCCCTTTTCTCCCTGCAGCAATTCTTTGAGGTAGAAGAAGAGATTCCTTCTATGCATGACTTAACTACTGACAAAGTAAATATTTTGTTACTAAAACTGAAGGACCAGGAAGAAGTGATTAAGGAATTAAAAGCAGAATTAGAACATTATAAAGTAAGTTTCAAAGCAAAGAATAATTAATTTAAGTATCTGTAAATAAAATTATAACTATCTAAAAGCTCGGCTTAAGAATCAAGGAAATACAGGTAATGTATCTCTCCACAACATAAGCGAGTCCAACCCTTTTCTGATCAATGGCACATTCTAGAAAACCCATAATAGTTATAAATAAGAGCAATAAAATTGTTCTCGATTTTTAAAATAATGGCAATAAAATAACTTGTCTTCCACTGCAAAAAAAATGTTTCCACTCTAGAGGAGCCTTTAAATAGACTTTTGTTTTAATTCTGAAGATCCCCATCCTTTTTTACAGACCAGATAGTTTGAAAGACACAAAACTATCTCCCCAAGTCAGAGGCTTCCCTGAAGCCAGCTTGGAACAGGATGACCTTAAGGAGAAATATCAAGAAGAAACTTCTCAGAGGGTTTTCCCCCAGTTCTTTCTGTTGAAGTGGGAGCCAAGAGCCGCTTTACTGCTCAAAAGACTGATGGGAACAAACTGGAAAGAGAGAGAGCAAAAAAGAGAGCCTATACTCCTGTCAAGGAGAAGAATTTTAAGGGCTGTGGAAAGTGTGGACCCTGAAGATGAATTCATTTTCATATCAAGTCAGCTCTGAGCCACTGGCTCAACCACAGTCCAAGCTATAGAGGGGTTTTATTCTTACGTCTAAGAGCAAGAAGCTGATCAGATGAGTAGGCACGGCTTGCAGAGAGGCTGAAGGAATAACAATCTATTGAATATCAACTGGCAGATGCTAGGTGCCTCATCAGTGGGACATCTTTTTGCTTTTCCAATTGAATTTGTTGGGATGAGCTTGGTTCACAAAATCATACAAGGCTTCAAGTGTACAACTCAACCAAACATCATCCGCACACTGCATTGTGTGCCCATCGCCCCAAGCAAACTCTCTTTCTATCCCAATTCCCATCCCCCTTTGCCCACCTCCACCTGCCCCAGCCCCCTTTCCCTCTGGCTATCACCACACTATTGTCTGTGTCTATGTGTTATATTTTGCTTAATCCCTTCTTCTTTCATCCAGTCCCCCAAACCCTTTCCCCTCTGGCAGCTGTCATTCTGTTCCATGTGTCCATCTGTTTCTATTTTGTTTGTCATTTTATTTTGTTCATTAGATTCCACATGTAAGTGAGATAATCTGGTATTTGTCTTTCTCTGACTGGCTTATTTCACTTAGCATAATAATCTCCAGGTGCATTCATGCTGTCACAAAAGGTAAGATTTTCTTTTTTACGGCTAAGTAGTATTTTATTGAGTAAATGTACCACAGCTTTCCTATCCACTCATCTATTGATGGGCACTTGGGCTGTTACCATATCTTGGCTATCCTATATAATAAAAAGCTAATATGCAAATTGTTCCCTTGACCGATAGAGGTGGGCTGGCTGGACCCCACCCATGCACAAATTCGTGCACTAGGCCTCTAGTTATCCTACCTAATAAAAGAGTAATATGCAAATTGACCACACCTTCGCTACACCCAAGCCATGCCCACCAGCCAATCAGGGCAAGTATGCAAATTAACCCAACCAAGATGGCAGTTAATTTGCATACATACCTGGGTCCAGGGAACCTCCTTGGCACCCAGGTCACTCCCAGCTGGCCATCAGGCAGAGGCTTTAGGCTTGGGAAGGGGCTGAGCCTGTGATGGGAGGGGCTGAGGGGGTTAGGGGTGGGGGGAACCACTTCCTAAGCCTAAACCTGGGACAGAGGCTTTAGGCTTGGGAAGGGGCCAAGCCAGCGATCGGAGGTGCGGGTGGGAAACCCCTTCCCAAGCCTAAACCTGGGGCAGAGGCTTTAAGCTTGGGCAGGGGCCAAGCCGCAATCAGAGGTGGTAGGGGGAACCTCTTCCCAAGCATAAAGCCTGGGGCAGAGGCTTTAGGCTTGGGAAGGGGCCGAGCCTGCGATCGGAGGTTCCGGGCGGGGGGTGGGGGGGATGACCCCTTCCCAAGCCTAAACCTGGGGCAGAGGCTTTAGGCTTGGGAAGGGGCTGAGCCTGCAATCGGAGGTTCTGAGCAGGGGGTGGTGGGGGTGGGGACAACCACTTCCCAAGCCTAAACCTGGAGCGGAGGCTTTAGGCTTAGGAAGGGGCCAAGCCTATGATCAGAGGTGCTGGAGGAGGGCGGGGACCCCTTCCCAAGCCTAAAGCCTGGGGTGGAGGCTTCAGGCTTAGGAAGGGGCCAAGCCTATTATCGGAGGTGCAGGAGGTGGGGAGGGACTCCTTCCCAAGCATAAACCTGGGGTGGAGGCTTTAGGCTTTGGTAGGGGCTGAGCCTGTGATCAGAGGTTCTGGGGGAGGGGGGACCCCTTCCCAAGCCTAAAGCCTGGGGAGGAGGCTTTTGGCTTGGGAAGGGGCTGAGCTTGGGATCAGAGGGAAGGGGAAAAAATCAATGGAAACATATCCTCGGGTGAGGATAAAAAGAACAACAACGAAATGTCATATTCTATGAAAGACACATCTTGAAAATGCTTAAAGAAAGTTGTCATTTTTTCATGGTGAAGGGACTGAGGTCTGTGGTGATGAAAATACCTGGGCGGCTGTGGTGACTGGCAGTGGCTACAGCAGAGGTGTGATGGGGCAGGCGCCTTCCAGAAGTGGGATCACTGGATTAAAAGGCAATTCCATTTTAAAATTTTTGAGCAAACGCCATACTGTTTTCCATGGTGACTGCACCAGTCTGCATTTCCACTAATAATGTACGAGGGTTCCCTTTTCTTCACATCCTTGCCAGCACTTGTTTGTTGATTTATTGATAGCCATTCTGACAGGCATGAGGAGATGTCTTACTGTATTGTGGTTTTAATTTGCATCTCTCTGATGATTAGTGATGTTGAGCATTTTTTTCATATGTCTCTTGGCCATCTGTATGTCCTCTTTAGAGAAGTGTCTATTCAGGTCCTTTGCCCATTTTTAAATTGGGTTGTTTGTCCTCTTGGTGTTGAGTAGCATAAGTTTTTTATACATTTTGGAAGTTAACCGCCTTATCAGATGTGCCATTAGTAAATATGGTCTCCCATTCAGTGGGATCCCTTTTCATTTTGTTGATTGTTTCTTCTGCTATACAAAAGCTTTTTAGTTTGATGTAGTCCTATTGTTTATTTTTTTCTTTTGTTTCCCTTGCCTAAGGAAATATATCTGCAAAAATATTGCTACTAGAAATTTATGAGATTTTACTGCCTCTGGCTTCTTCTAGGATTTTTATGGTTTTGTGACTTATATTTCACTCTTTAGTCCAATTTGAGTTTATTCTTGTGTATAGTATAAGTTGGTGGTCTAGTTTCATTTTTTTTTTTTGCATGTATTTGTCCAATTTTTCCAATGCCATTTATTGAAGAGACTGAGACTCCACCAAAAATTACTAAACCTGATAAATGAATTTGGCAAAGTAGTAAGATATAAAGTTAATATTCAGAAATTGACAGGAGTGAGCTGGGAGAGGTCAATGGGGAAAAAAGAGACATATGTAATACTTTCAACAATAAATAATTTAAAAAAAAAAGAAATCAGTGGCATTTTTATACATCAATAATAAACTATTACAGAGAGAAGTTAAAAAAAAAACAATCTCATTTACTATTGCAACAACAACAACAAAAACGGTACCTAGGAATAAATTTAGCCAAGGAGGTAAAAGATCTGTACTTGGAAAATTATAAGATACTGAAGAAAGAAATTGAGGAGGATATAAATAAGTTGAAGCATATACCATATTCATGGATAGGAAAAATTAACACCATTAAAATTTCCATACTATCCAACCCAATCTACAAATTTAACACAATTGCTATTAAAATACCAATGGCATAGCTCACAGATCTAGAACAAATATTTCAAAAACTTATACAGAACAACGAAAAACCCCGAATGGCCTCAGTAGTCTTGAGAAAGAAAAACAAAGTTGGAGGTATCACACTACCTGATAATAAAGCTATACTACAAAGCCATAGTACTCAAAACAGCATGGTACTGGCATAACAACAGATATATAGGTCAATGGAACAGAATATAGAGCAGAGAAATAAACCCATGCCTTTATGGTCAATTAATATTTGACAAAGGAGGCAAGAACATGGAATGGTGTAAACTGGTACCTCTTCTTATCTCACAGATCAGTTTACAAATGAGGAAGCAGAGACAGAGTGGTTAAGTACCTTCCCACTAGACATACAGCTAGTAAATGGCATATGAGCCTGAGGTCCAGCTGAATCCACAGCCTACAGAAGAAAGTGGAGCTCTGTGCTCTACAGTAAGGATTAAGGGTTGTTTTATATATACATATACATATATCTATATATATAAAAGCCTATACAAATTGTCCCCACGGAAGTTCAACTGGGAGACCGATCCCTCACTATGACGTGTGCTGACCACCAGGGTGCGGCACGGAATGAAGGAAGGCCCCAGCTGGCAGCTGGAAGGAAAGCCCAAGCCAGCAGCCGGAAAGCCCCAATCAGCCCTGATCTGCCAGGCCTAGGGACCCTACCCATGCACAAATTTCATGCACTGGGCCTCTAGTATAAACACATATACTAGTATATGATTATATTATTACTAGAGGCCTGGTTCACAAATTCGTGCATGAGTGGGGTCTGGCCAGCCCGCCCGATCTGGGCCGATCGGGCCAGGCTGGCCAGAGGGAGGAGATGCGGGAGGTTGGCTGGCCAACCCCACCCCCGATAGGGGTAGGGGGACCAATCGGGGGCAGGGCCGGCTGGTGGGAGGAGCCACGGGTAGTTGGCAGGTCGGCCCTGCCCCCTGATCGAACTCCCGGTCAAGGGGACAATTTGCATATTAGCCTTTTATTATATAGGATAATGTATATTTCTATTATAATGTATCTAATCTAATAATAGACAAATATGCAAATTGACCGCACCTTCGCTACACCTAAGCCACGCCCACCAGCCAAGCCACGCCCACCAAACAATCAGGACGAGTATGCAAATTACCCCAACAAAGATGGCGGCTAATTTGCATATCAAGACAGCGTCGAAAGGGGGGGAGGGGAGGAGAAGGGAGGAGCGAAGTCATGGCTGGGGGCGAACGGAAAAGCAGGCGGGCTGGAGGAGAAGGCGGGGCAGGTGACAAGGGAGGAGCGGAGGCGGGGCCGGGGGCGAATGGAAAAGCAGGCGGGCTGGAGGAGAAGGCGGGGCGGGAGACAAGGGCGGGGCGGAGGCGGGGCCGGGGGCGAACAGAAACGCGGGCGGGCTGGAGGAGAAGGCGGGGCGGGAGACAAGGGCGGGGTGGAGGCGGGGCCGGGGGCGAACGGAAACGTGGGCGGGCTGGAGGAGAAGGCGGGGCAGGTGACAAGGGAGGAGCGGAGGCGGGGCCGGGGGCGAACAGAAACGTGGGCGGGCTGGAGGAGAAGGTGAGGCGGGGGACAAGGGAGGAACGGAGGCGGGGTAGAGTGCAGCAGGAAATCCTATTGCAGGATTTTTCCTGCAACGGGAAAGCTAGTATTATTATAATTAATATGTCACATGTATATATACATGTAAATATTGAGACACTAATAAAAATATGAGAAGTTACAAATAAAATCACTAGGAAGAAACACTTATGAGCTGGTGGTCCCTTTAAGTATAATCTTAAATTCCACACTTAAAACTTTGAAGTTAGAAGAGACAAGGAATTGAACATGTATCCTTCTAAAGGACTTTGCTTACTAACTGGCTCAGGTTGGTGAAGGAATGTTTGCTTTATTTAATTTACTATAGTTATTTATGCTCTAAAAACAAAAAAAATTTGAGCATCTTCTAAGTAATTTGTTGTTGTTAATTAACACAGATCTAATAAAATTGAATATTAAGTCTTTTTACATGTTCTGATGGCCTTGGAGGTGAAGGAAGATCCAATTTTTGCACTTACTTTTCTGAACCTTTTCATGGGTCTATATTACCCCTATTTTTTAGGTAAAATTATTCAATATAAAAGGCTAAAAAAAATGTTTGGGTTTCGGCTGTTAGTTTTGCTTTGGCCAAAGAAATGCAGCATCAATTCACAAGGCCATTTTGATTCATTTATTTTCCATTTGTGAACTGGAAAGTGATACCTGCCTGGCTAAGAGAGAGTTATGAGAAGGGAACCTGTTGTACTGGATATGAATTGCTTTGAGTTCTTTGAAAAAAGATAAGTCTATGAATTCTAGTTATCATTATGAGGAAGCTCTGAGTTTATGTGCCCTTCTGGTTGACCTTCCATGAAATGCACTGAGCAGGCCTCTGGACTGTTGATAAGGTCCCAACTTGCTAATTGAACTCATTCCACTAAAACATGAGGTCTAACTGGGAGTGTTTTCATCTCTAAGTGTTGTCAGCTGGTTACCTGGTCTGTCTGAATGTCCTGGACAAGGATGGAGGTGGCTTTGTGAGGAGGACAAGAGGTGGGAGTTTCCACCCTGCTGCCCTGTAAGCAGGGTGTTCTTTGGCTCAGGTTGGCATCCCAGGGACCTGGCTAATCTTCTTCAATTTTTCTCCAAGGAGATCACATCCGTATTCATGTAAACACCCTAAGATTTGAGGAAGATGAGATAAATCTGATTAACTGGGTCCATACGTTTTCCCAGCTTCACCAGGACTAGTGTGCATTTCAAGAACACGGAATAAATGCCACAAAAACAGATCACATACTGTAGAAAATAACTCTCTGGAAAAATACTTTTCAAATAATCCTCTAAAAACTAGCTTTCCTAAAACTCTATGCCACTTAAATTCTGGATACATCTTTTTATTTAAAATTTCATCTTATACACCTACTCCCTCTAGTGGTATAAAAAAGTTTGAGTTGCCAAGGATATGAAAATAGATTTGGAAAACAGAATTTAGAGAAACAATTAGAAAGTTCCAAAGTAGCAATGGAAATAACTTGGAAAAAAAAATACTTGAAACTAAGAAATTGAATAAACAGTGGGAAAACACTCTGATTAATTCTTACTGATAGTCAAATCACATAGATAGCTTTACCGTTAATAAGTAGTCCTAATCTCTCTCCAGGGCTGTTTTTGAGAGACATCTGTCAAAAATGTAGTATTATGACCTTAGAACAGTGAAAAATGCAAGTTTAATAAACAGTTTAATTTATATTTATAACAAAATGAAAATTAGAAAAGGAAGCTCTTCAAGTTACAGCAGCCTTAACTCTCCAGGTCACACGTCCTTAATGTTGAATTTTCCTGAGAATAACTTCATTCAGGGACTGAGCTTCTTTTCAGGTTTAGTTCTGTAGGAAACCATTGTGACTTAACTGCATGCCCTTGGAGTTATCAGGTTGCCAAGCTGTACATTGATAAAGCCCCTTGAAAACTAAAGCAGGCTAGTTTGTCAGAGTATTTGTGCAGGTGCATGGATATGTGTGCATGCGCATATGTGTTTTTTAAAAAATATATCTTCATTAAAAAACTGTGATACATCAACACAATGGAATACTATGCTGCTGTAAAAAGGAAGGAACTCCTACCATTTGCAACAGCATGGAGGGACCTGTAGAGCATTATGCTAAGTGAAATAAGTCAGTCAGAGAAAGATAAATATCACATGATCTCATTCATTTGTGGATTATAATGAACAATATAAACTGATGAACAAAAACAAATCCAGAGACAGAGAAGCATCGATCAGATGCTCAAACCTCAGAGGGAAGGTAGGGGAGGGTTGAAGTAATGAGGAGAGATCAACCATAGCCTAACCAATGGACACAGACTATAGGGGTTGAGGGTGGATTGGGGGGGGAGGCAATGGGAGGATATGGACACATATGTAATACCTTAATCAATAAAGAAAAAAATTTTTTTATTGATTTTGGAGAGGAAGAGAGAGGTAGAGAGATAGAAACATCAATTTTGAGAGAGAATCATTGATTGGCTGCCTCCTGCATGGCCCCCACTGGGGATGGAACCCGCAACCCGGGCATATGGGCTGACTGGGACTCTAACCCTGACCTCCTAGTTCATAGGTCGATGCTCAACCACTGAGCCACCCCGGCCCTGCCACATATGTGTTTTAATTGCAATTGAGTTCCTTTGCAAAGACCTTTCCTTTTTTTTCTTACCCCACCACATATGAGCTGTGCAACCATCACTCATGCACACCCCCCCCCCCCCCCCCCCGCCGCCACTCCCGTAGGTGAACATAACTGCTTGTTGCTGACAGTTCTACAACAGAGCTGTCATTCAAGGGTGGCAGCTCTGCAGGGCTTCACTGCCCCAGCATGCCACTTCCCGGTTGTCACTCATTGGGAAAGCACCTGCTTTGCTCTGTGACTGTCACGCAGCCGGGGCGTGCATCAGAACGGACTCCACCCCCAGCATCAAATTGAGATGTCCGAGCAGTGTGCATGGAGCCTGCAGAATCGAGGCACCAACTCGGCAGAAGGGAGACTGCTGAGAAGGCACAGGCGTTGCTCTGAACAGTACTTCTCAGACTTCACTGTGCATACGGATCGCCTGCAGCAATTGTTAACATACAGCTTCCGATAGTCGGGCTGGGCTGGGGCCTGAGATTCTGCATTTCCAGTAAGCTCCCAGGTAATGCTTCGGCTCCTGGTCCATGGACTGCACTTTGAGTAGCAAGGCACTAGAGTATACCAGTTTTCAGAAACTATTCTTTCAAAAATAGTTTGGAATTAAAAAACCTGGGAACAGTGAATCTGCACATCTTGCGACTGTTTACAAGCAAAATAGTGCATAAGCCACCACCAGAAGTCCTACTTTTCACATGATAGGAACATTTTAAATTGGCAAGTTCCTTTATAAACTTAAAATGACAGGATGGTCATGAATCACACACAATTTCTCATCTATACAACATGGCTTTAAATTAGCAACATCTAGTTAACCACCTTTTAATGATCTTCCTAACCCTGGTTTATTAATGCAGTATATTTTAAATAAGTCTCATGATTTAAGTAAACCAAAACTAGTGGTGTGGGCAGATGGTAGAAGAAGCACCATCACAAAACCTGCCACTCAGTGTAACAGATGACCGGTGCAGCCCAGAGCTATCCCTTTGTTCATTTTGCTAATGAGTGTCCTCGTTGCTGTTTGAGTCTGAATAGTTAATTACTTGCAGTTCCTACAGCTAACAGATGGTGGGGACAGAGCTAAAGGTTAACCTGATAAGAGCAGGAGCTGTGGATGGCTATGTGGAGAAAATGAATCTGAGTTAAATGTGTTTTCCTTGTTTCCTACTTTTAAACAAGATTTTTTAGAAAATGAATTTAGGTATTAGCTGCTACCAGCCTTTGTACTGCAGCCTTTCTTCCAGCAAATTATACTAAAACTATAACTTTAAAGTCTTTTGTTGTAAGTTATCCTGAAACCTTCTTACAAGGTAATCACTTTTTGCATAGATAGAGATTTACACTGAGGTCTTACAAATTTTAGACTTCACCTGATTAATTCAAATAGTTCTTGTTTATTTTAAGGTAACGGCGCTCATGTAATCCACTGTGGATGTTCATATTTTGTCGCTGTTAGGAAACGTATACGTAAGCCTAGCCAGGCAAATATTGTTTGTTTGTTATTTAAAAACCCTTTTAGTCCATAAACAAATAAATAAATAAATACCTTTTTAGTCTGTAGATGCATTCTGTAATCATTTCAAATTTAACCCTGTGGGACAAGACATTAATAACTGGATTTCTCTGCTAATAAGAAAACATAACTACTCAAAACTCTGGGGGGTGAGGGCATATATGGGAGTGGGATGGGGGTGCAATGGTAAGATATGTACACATATAATACCTTAATAAAAAAAAAGTGATTTGTAAAAAAAAATTAAATAAATAATAAAGGGAAAAAAAAGAAAACATAGCTATTAGATATGTTAATTAAGAATTAACCGAGCTCAAATAATTTAAATGAAATGGTGAAACAAACTCATGAAGATTTGTAATTGTGCTTAGGGCAAAACTTAACATTATTTTAAATATTAACTCTGACCTAACTACTTTACTAAGTCACTTGATTTTTAAGAAATTATTGTTACACAAAACATTATACCCACTTATTTTTCTTTTAGGCCATTATGATCACAGAGGAAAATATTTTTTGAAACTATTTTAATAGTTTACTCCCAGATATCTCTAAAGCTAAGTAAAAATACAATTCCGAAAGGAAAGCAGCACATTGGAAGGAATGATTTTGGTTTTGAGGGGAAACTTTATCCTTGTGTATCTGCAACCATGACATTGCTATGGAAAGATAGGCTAGAATTCATCTAAAGATTACTTTAAAGTTCAAAAAGTATTTCTAGAGTCTATCAATTTTGAAGCAAGGCATATAGAAACTTCTATCTCTTTTAGTCTACTATAATGACCTTTAAGCATACTCCTTAATATTTTGAGATGGCATAATCAGTTTAATGTTTTACCACCATGAAGCATAAACTTCTGCACCAGCTTCCCCACTCCATCACATCTTAATTTTTAAAATAACGTGTGACAGGAAAATGTAGACAGCCATAAGCGAGTATATTCAGATGTTTCCAATAGCTTTGAAACAGACAAGAAGAAGAAGAAAAGAAGCGTCGCTGTCCCAATAAGCTTCTGTCCCGTAAGAAAAAGCCTCTCCCATAATGGACGTGGCAAGATTTAAACAAAAGACTCACATAATAAAAATGTAAATGAGTTTGCTTTACTAAAACTATAACTTTAACGTCTTTTGTTGTAAGTTATCCTGAAACCTTCTTACAAGGTAATCACTGTGTGCACAGAGATTTAAACCGAGGTCTTCAATAGCGTTAAACGCCTGCACAGCCCCCGTGTGACAGGCATGCAAAGCCATGTTAATGTTCAGAATATGAATTGCCTCTGGGTGGCTCCTCCACCAAGCAGAGAACCAACTGTGTGGCTATCCGCGAGCCTGATGGACGCCATGCGGCTCCCAGCCTGAAAACGTCACCGCTTTGACATGTGATGTGCTCCCCCTGACACTGGCAGCGCCGGCACTGGGAAATGCCACAAAGGCAACAGGCCCCCTCCCGCCCGGAGCACGTTGCCACCCCCTGCCGCTGCCCGTCCGTGGTCTCCCAGCCTGCCTAGTTACAGGCAGACAGCACTTCAGACGCACACGGGGGGAATGTGGGTGAGGGGCCCCAGCTGCCTCCCCGGACATAGCCTCCATAGTGAATTGACCTGAATGATGAGGGCACACAAACAGTATGATATGCATTATTCCTGTCAATAAACTGTCCCCATGTGCCGTGGTCTTTGTACAGAAGGCACTGCAGCCTTTCTTCCAGCAAGCTCTATTTAATCCCCTTCCTTTTTTTGCTATTCATATTATAAGTGTGTAATAGAATTCAGAAAATTATATGATAGCTCTTCTGTATCTGTCTTGTCTGGTGTTGCATATTTAAATTCTTGGCTCCCTGCTTAGAAATATGGAATTCCCCATCTTTCAGGAAGCTTTGGCAATGGAGGCCGGCCCTGAGAAGGAACATTTGGAGTACAAAGTGGAAAACGAGAGACTGCTTCAAGTCATTGCAGAACTCGAAGAAGTAGCCCATCTCAATCTAAAAGAAAGTGCCTTTTTAGGTAATATTTTAAAGTCGTTTTTGAGGGAAATCTATATATTGGGCACTTTATAAAATTCAAAGCTATGTTTGTCTTTTCCAAACACACATTTGTCTGGTTGTTTACATTTAAAAGATAGCCATCTTTGATTTTCATTTAAAATGGCATTTCTTGCTTGGGACAGGGAATATACGTAAATATTATAATTATACTCCTGAGCCATGTCATTTTAATTCAGGGCTTTTATAAGTATTTTCTTTCAAGCCAAGCATTGACCTTTGAAAAAAAATGTGCTAATCCATGCTCTATTTTACTTAGAAATATTATAAAACAGAAACTTTTGCCAATTTCTGTTTCTTATGCTTAATTAGCTATGTAAAATTTATAACCTTTGAAACATATAAATACATATTGAGATATGGTTTGTGGAGAAACAAGGTTAGCCCTTCAGTAACATATGCTCTGACTTACTACTTAATTATCTTCAATTTTTGGTACAGATTTTAAGTACAAATATTCTTTGTAACCCCCTTTTTTACATACCATAAACATTGGTAAGAGTTTCATTTTAATCTCCAAAGTTATATTGCTTTAAGTATTTTTTCACTTACTGTTATCTTTGTATTTATGTTAATTATATAATGTTGCTCTTAATCTGCAGTATGAAAGGTAACAAGTAAGCAATAAAGAATTCACAAAATATTGATGAAATCATTTCTATTGCAATGTCCCTTAAATATACAGTTGTACCGTGCCAGTGCTGTCTGGCTTTCCTTCTGATGTGGTATGATAGTGCCCTTTTAGGTTTTGGTAGTTCTGACTGAGTCAAAAAGTGCCACCTGCTGAAGCACTTTGTATAGGCTGTGACTAACAGCAATACTCCATTGCGAGTATTGATGAAAAGCTTTCAGCCCTCGGCCACACTTGGATCTTGAACTTAGTTCTTAATCCCTATCTGACCAGCCTTCTTAACAGCAGGAAGAAGGCTGTAAATGTCAAGGGCAGTTGTGAAGGTCACAGTCCTGCTAGGACTTGCGTCCACTATGCCTGCCAGTGGTGTACAGCCTGCCTGGAAGCAGGAAGTTTGAATACAGGGCATAAACTTGTAATTTCATGGTTGGTCTCTCTCTCCTTTTGTTTATAGAAGATGAAATTATGAATCTGAAAGAGATGGCAGAAAAGGATCATAGAACCATTGAAAAGGTACTGTAACTTTTGAACATTGATGAATGACTCTTTTAAATTAAAATATCAGCCCAATTGGTGAAATAACGCTGTGCCCCACTTGTCCTGTGATGTCAAGTCCATTTCTCATTATTTGGGTAAGGTCTTAGTAATGCATAAGGTATTGAATTAATGTATACGTACTTGTTTTATCTGGGATAACTAAGAGCCTCTCTTGTTGATTGTAAGGAATTGAAAACTTACATGACAGGGAGAGCAGAGGTGTGTCTGTGGAAAAATTATATTGTTAAGAGTGAGCAGTCGTATTCTCAGGTCAGATGGTGGTTTATGTTCATTTTTATGTTCATTTTTCTGTACATTTATTAACTGGGCTTATGTTACCCAGGAAATTTGCATTTGGAACAGGGAATTCTTTGGTGTCATAAAGATCAAGATTTCCTAATGCATTCAGTGCAGCAGGACCCAGGTCAGGGGCTCTGCTCTGTGTTTTCTTAGCCCAATGTACCGCCCCCACTGCAGCTCCCGAAACACTTTTCTGTGAGGTCCGTCTTCCCTGCGGTACCGTGGCCCCACGAGGGCAGAGAATGCGCACTCTCCGTCTCTGGCCCAGCCCCAGTGCTGAGCACAGCGCGTGGCACACTTACAAATACTCCTGGAGCCATTCACTCAGAGTGAGAATGTACTTAGAATCCATACAATTTACAGAACTTACAGGTGAAAAGTGGGTTTACCTCCCTGAATTATTCTAAATGAACATACCTGCTTTCTATGAACTGAATCGAGTATCAGTTTCTAATTAAAATTAGATAAAATTAAAATTCATTTCTTCAGTCACATTAACCCCATTTCCAGGGCTCATGGGCCTACGTTTAGGTTCAGATTTCAACCTGGTTTTGCAGTTTAGGGTATTCTTATGTTTTAGGATAAATTACTTCAAAGAACTATATTTTAAAGACATGGCTGCCCTGACAGATCAGATTTGGGAGATGTTTACTCTGATAACTGAATCTGTCAGACCTTTTCACAAAGTGCTTTCCCGTTCTTGTGCTTCACCGGTGAAATCCCCTTCTTACAGAGAGAGCAGAGTCTGTACACAGACAACTCTAATCTTGGCATCAAGCTCTAAGGTGGAAAATAAAATCTCAGCTTGCCAATGTCACTTAAGAACCTACAAGGTCATTTAAATGTTTCCCAAAGCTATTCCATCCACCTGTCACGTAGAGATAAAAACTGTAATAGAAGTCTGCATATAGAGAAGGGATCCCTGGAAGGTTCTATGAAGAGTTTGCAAACAGTTCCACACCCGTCTCACACTCTTTTACTTGAGCTGATTTTTCCAGGAGGTAAGAGGGTAGAAGAGCTGGGTACAGAGTGTGATTACATCATGAGTGAGAGATGTTTGTGGACCTGTTCGTGATTTGCTATGGCTAGGTATGAGGCGGGAATCTGGTGAGAATTTGTGTTGGGGCAGGAAGAGGGGAGACTGGGGTGTGGGGAAGAGGTATGCAGGAAATGGAAGAATGGAAAGGGCAGCTCGGAAACCTCTGGACAAGTCACATGCCCCCTTTTTTCGCCATGGTTGCAACTGAATGCAAGTTGAAAATGGGACTGAACGTGGGGAGGCTGACCTCTTACCGTCTGTCCGAGCTAAAAACTATCAATTGTGTAGCTTCTGTTTTAGTTCCAATAATCTAATAACATCTGAATCTGTTTTTCAGCTGTGGCCACAATAAGAATTTCTTTCTGGGAGGGAGACAGACCAGCAGTCAGAGATTACGGCCCAGGGCGTGACCAGCTTCAGGAGGCAGGCGGCCCAGAGAGCACAGTGGGCACACCCAGCCTGAGGAGTAAGGGGCCAGGGAAGCTTGGGGGAAGGGCACTGAGCTAACTCCTGAAAGAGAGGTTAGAATTCCAGGCAAGGATGAGGGGGAGGTGGCAAAACATGCCAAAGGGAAGTAAGTGTGTGTGGTTTGCAATAACTGAAGGGCACCTGAGAATAAGGGGTGTTGAGAAGCAGGGCACATGGTAGAGGATTATTATTCATTCCAAGGGGTTTGAATGACCTTCCTTGTGCATTGGCAGGGGCGGGGTGGGGGGTGGGGGGCTCTGAACATTGGGGCAGGATCCGATTTGTGTCTCCTAAAGAAAACAAATGGGAAGGAGGAAAATCCAGAGCGAGAGAATCGAGTTCAGAGTTATTTGGATGAAGCATGGAAACTACAATCCTGAAACAAAATGAGGACAGTGACATCGGGGATCATGGGAAGAGATGCACTCAAAAGATGACTAGGCAGCCATGGCTCTGGTCACTGATAAGGTTGGAGGTGAAATGATAAAGGAGAGGGAGGAGTTAAGGCTGGATGGCATTTGGATGAAAATGAGAACAGGGTGGCAAAGCAGGGGGAGAAGCAGGAGAGGGCACTTCAGAAGCCACCAAGAAAGTCTCAAGAAGGAAGGACACACTCCCAGTGTGTCAAATGCTGCTTAGAAGCCAGGAGTGCTAAAGGCTAACAGGGGAAGACTGGACCATTTAGCTTTGGTAACCCTGGTCTTGTTAGCGGGAGTCGTTTTCCTGGAATGGCAGAAGCAGTTGTGAAGAGGGGTGAGTGGTAAAGTGGAGGCAGTGAGCATGGACACTCTCTCCAAGTTTGGCTGTGGACGGCCAGGGTGTGGTGGGGAGTTGTTGGAGGGCGACGGGGAGTTGAAGGAGTATCTTTAAATAATGTCAATGGAAAGGAGAATGAGGGTAAAAAAACCAATAAAGAGGAGATCATCGATGAGGAGAGATCATAGGGGGCCGGCAGGATTGGGGCTAAGGTCCTTGGTGTTGGCTGGTAGTTGACACCCACTGGAAACTTGGTGACACTTCTTTTCAGGCTCAGTTATGAAGACTCAACACAAAGTCTTTGCCTTCCATCCTTCTCATTCTTTTATTTTCTCTAAATCTGCTGTCTACCCCCACATCTTCAACTGCACCCCTCACCTCCCTCCTGAGCCTCTCATCTAGCCAGTCCCCAGTGTTCCCCAGCCCTGTTTGGGGACTGCCCTGTGCTACTGGAAACAACCCGATCCTTGCCTTTGGGCGACATTACAAATAGATGAGGTTTTAATCCAGAGTAGCTGCACCCTTCCTCTGTCTATCATCTCACATGGATCTGATTAGTACCCTTTCTTACTACCTACCTGCTACAGCTCTTCCAATTTTCACAACTTGTCTCAATCCCAGTTAAAAGAAAACCTGCCTCTTCTCCCCTCCCCCACTGCTAGTTTCCCTGTTGATCAGGTCACAGTGAGATCCACATTGCCCTTAATCCTTTCCAATCTTTTTCTTTCTTGAATTTTCTACTGTATGTGACGGAACTATGCCTCACGTCACAGGTGTCTTCTGCAGTAATGCTTATTTCTGATCTTTCACACACTTCTTCATCCTTGTCTAAGCAATGTCTGTCAGAAGTTTCTCCTCCTCCATCTCCCACTGAAATACTATTCTTGGGGCCTTGCTTTTATTCTTATTTCTCAGGCTGACCTCAGATGCTCCCATAACTGGCACACCTGTTTACCAGTGACTTCTAAACCTTTCTCTCCTGCTTTAGATGTTCCCTAAATGCCACCTTCTTAATTTTAACTCTGTCCTCATCCTCAATTTCTTTTTTAAAATATTTATTGATTTTAAAGAGAGAGGAAGGGAGGGAGGGAGGAAGGGAGGGAGGGAGAGAAGGAGAAAGAGGGGTCAATTTGTTGTACTTACTCATACATTCAGTGGTTGATTCTTGTGTGTGCCCTGGCTGGGATTGAACCCACAACCTTGATGTATCAGGATGACTCTCTAACCAGCTGAGCTGCCCGGCCAGGACTTCCTCAGTTTCCATGGTACGTGCACTGAGAGGACTTCTTTGATGTCCCCTTCTACCCCACTCTGTGCTCCCACATTCTTAGGACTATTTGCTCCTTTCAAGTTATGAACCATGTCTTGTTGTTTCTTTGTATTCTAATCATCCCTCAAAAATGTTTGCTGAAAAAATATCAAAACTTGAACTCCTTTACCCCTCAAATCTGGACTCGTTGTGCTCCCCATTTAAATTAATGACACTGCCATCTATCCAGAGGGTCAGATGGCAAATCTAGGGTCATTCTCTACTCTCTCCTTTATCTCTCACTTCTAGTTGGTAACTAGGTCTGTAGACTTTCCTTTCAACATTTATCTCAAATCTCCTTTCTCTGCAACAGCATTGCACAGATTTAAGTTGAGGCTTTCATCCTTTCCATAGAGTCTTCATTTTCTTTTCTGTTTAAATCTAGCTTCCACACTGCTGCCATAGTTATCTAGTACCCTAACCTAATGTGCTAAAACCTTCAGTGGTTTCCCATCGCCTTCAGTATAAAATCAGCCTACCCTAAAATGTACTGAGTGATTTTTAATGTCAGCAGCAACTAAGCACTTTCATATTTGCTATCTCAAATTCCTTCCACAATAACTCTTTATTATATGAGACAATTAAAGCTTAAAGTGTAGAATTAACTTACACACACAGAAGTAAGAAGCAGAGCTTTGACTTGAACCAACTACTATTCATTACATCATTCTGCCTTCCCCTCCTAACTGTGGTGAGCAAGGCACCTCATAATATCACCCTGAATCTCCTTCTGCCTTCATTTCCTGCCATTCCTCTGTGTAAGCACCTGAGTCATATGACACCAAAGGTTTCCCAGTTCCTCTCTTACCCTGTGCTTCCCTGCGTCTACACTGCTGTTTTGTTGGCTGTTTCCTCCACCTTCCTCCTCCTCCAGCTTGTTGAATTTCTGCATCTTCTTCAAGACCCTTGTCAGTGGCACTACTCTTGTGAAGTTAAAACCTGGAATAACAGACCTTATTATAATTACAGTTGCTGTGTTATGTGGATTTTTATGCTTTTCGACTACCTGAAGATTTGATGTAACATTTGTCCTTATATTCTACAGTGGTTCACATTACTCTCCTACCATACTGGATGCTGCAGGGGAAGGGATCTGCTCTAGCTCATTTTTATACTTCCATAGCCAAACAAAATGTTAGGCATCTAAAGGGTGTTCCCTAGGTGTTTATTAAATTAGTGAATATATGAATTAATTGAATTGAACGGATATCAAAACCAGTGGTCAGCCTGCACACTGAAGGGTTTCAGGTTCGATCTCAGGCTCGGTCCAGACTCATGTGGGAGGCAACGAATTTATGTGTCTCTCTCCATTAATGTTTCTTTCTTTCTTTTTTGTTTTTAAATATATTTTATTGATTTCAGAGAGGAAGGGAGAGGGAGAGAGAGATAGAAGCATCAATGATGAGAGAGAATCACTGATTGGCTGCCTTCTGCATGCCCCACACTGGGGATCAAACCCACAACCCGGGCATGTGCTTGGACCCTTAATCAAACCGTGACCTCCTGGTTCATAGGTTGATACTCAACCACTGAGCCACACTGGCTGTCTTTAATTGGTATGAAATATGGCTATATATATCTATAATAATAAAAGCATAATATGGTAATTAGACCATACGTCCTTCTGAATGTCCTTCCAAATGACCTTCCAGATGAAGCCAGGGCTGTGAGGGAAGCTTGGGTCCTGGGTGCTCGCAGCCGGGGGAAGGAAGGTCTACTCTTGCATGAATTTTGTGCATCGGGCCTCTAGTATACATATATATCAGAAAAACCTAAAATAAGAAATGGGTTATAGAAAAAGTAAATTGCTCTTTTTGACTAATTAAGACTTGCTTTATTATGTATTGATATTACATTTTTGGAGATGAAGAAGGTTGTAAATAAATTGACATTTTCTCTGTATAGTTTGCTTGCTTATATAATAAAAGTATCTATACTAATAAAAGGGTAATATGCTAATTAGACTGGACATCTTCTGGATGACCTTCCAGATGTTCTTCTGGACAAAGCCATGGTGGCAGGGTCAGGCAGAGGTGGTTAGGGTCAATCAGGCCAGCAGGAGGAGCAGTTAGGGGTGATCAGGCTGGCAGGGGAGCAGTTAGGGGTGATTAGGCAGGCCGGCAGAGGCAGTTAAGTGCAATCAGGCAGGCAGGGGAGCAGTTAGGGGCATCAGGCCAGCATGCAGAGTGGTTAGGGGTAATCAGGCAGGCTGTCAGGTGAGCTGTTAGGAGCCAGCAGTCCCGGATTGCGAGAGGGATGTCCGACTGCCGATTTAGGCCCGATCCCACACTGATCAGGCCTAAACCGGCAGTCGAACATCCCCTGAGTTGTCCAGGATTGGAGAAGGTGCAGGCCGGGCTGAGGGACCCCCAACATCCCCCATGCAGATTTTTGTGCACGGGGCTTCTAGTAATAATTATATGGTAATATGTTATCAGTACATGGTAATCTGTAGACATTTAATTTTTTATTGAATTTATAGGGGTTATATTGGTTAATAAAATTATATAGATTTCAGGTATACAATTCTATAATACATCGTATATATTATGTTGTGTGTTCACCACCCCAAGTCATGTCTCTTTCCATCACCATTTATCCCCCTTTACCCTTTCCTGCCTCTCCCACCCCCATTTCCCTCTGGTCATCACCATACTGTTATCTGTCTATGAGGTTGTATGTTTTTTTCTTAATCCCTTCACCTTTCTTACCCAGGCCTCCTATCCTCTTCTCTCTGACAGCTATGAATCTGTTTCTGTTTTGTTTGTTAGTTTATTTTGTTCATTAGATTCCACATATAAGTGAAATCATATGGTGTTTGTCTTTCTCTGATTGGCTTATTTCACTTAGCATTAGGCATTTAATTTTTTTTTAAATCATATTGGGGTCTGTTTTTCTCATATTCAGAAACAAAATATATTTCACTAAATTCTTTTGAGGATTAAATTCAGGCGTTCTGTTTTTATAATCAAAATGTAATGTTCTTCTCTTTCAGTTAACTGAGGGTAGAGATAAATTAAGGGCTGAACTTGATGCTGAAAAAGTATTAGTTCAAGAAATGGTAAGGTGATTTACATTATTTCCTAATAAATTTGAATTAAGGAATTTAATTTAATCATGAAAGTTTTATAAACTGTCTTTGTGCCTGTTTATTGTGAACTATTCATTTTCCCTTTATCAATAATCTAAGTGCATGCATAATTATAAACATTTTAAAATGATCATTAGAGTAGTAGTATAACAAATATACTTACTATGTAGAAGAGTTTTACATAAGAAATAGTAGTATAATTTAAAGTAGTGTATGAAATTTTTGAATTTTATTATGGAGAGCCCAGTATTTTTAAGGATTTTCTATTTTTAGTTACAAATTGCCCTAAGTGACAACAAAAAAAAAGAGCCCAGTTAGATATTTTGGCATTCTGTGTTAGTTCCATAAGAAAACACTGCCTTTTTATGTTCTTTTAAGAGAACTTTCCAGACGGCTGGTCTTTTATTTTATCAGTTGACTACCCACCCCCAGGTCCCCCCATTCTACCCCCCGCCCAGCTTATGGGGTTGTACTTTGGCTTTCAACTGATCACCACTAGTATGTCTTTGTTACAGTAAACTGACTGTGTTTATTATAATCAAAAATAAAACACAGCTTGACTTGCGTTCTAAATGTGCCTGAAAAGAATATGATACTGTTTAGAAGAGAAAAGGTTGTTCATAGGAAATCCACACCACTTCAGATATTGAAACATTCCCCTTTTTACAGCTTGTCACACTTTGTGCCAAGTCATGACTGTTTTCCTAACTCTGTTTTGTTACTCTCGGCACCATGTGTTTTGGGTTCCTTGTCATAGAAATTAATGCAAAACAATGCTCCCGGACTACAATAAAGCCTTCTATGAAACCAACTTGTGAATGCAGGCAAGGAAAAAAATGATGGTTAGCTAATCACAGAAACCATGTGTTAACAAATACGTTATTTTGAACTCTTTACCTTTAAATACCTGCATATAAAAAGTGGCTTAATTATTTGCGTATACCAGTCCTTGGTGAATCTCTTCTGCCCCACCCCACCCTCTTCTTTCCAAAGTCCAGGAGTTGCTTCTGAAAACAACTAAATGTGCATGTTGTCATTGAAATGGAAAGTGCTACGATAGAGCGGGAAGCAAAGGTTATATTGCCCGTTTGTTAGCAATGTTAGACAAGAAATTAAACTTCTCAATCAGGAAGCTTGTGCCTATATTAAGAACAGACCCCATAGTTTTTGAATCACTTTCCCTCTTTATTTGAACCGTCTGCGGTTAACCGGTGCTATTCTGTTGCCCACGGGGGAAGCAATCACCTTTATTTCGTTGTTTAGAAGTTTGTTGAGCACCCGCTTGTTGCCAAGCAGCAAGATTTTTTATCACAAACCCCACAACAGCACAAGAGCCTCAGTCCCTCAGAACTAGTTTGGGGGTCCATGTCTTCAGCGGAGGCAGTAAGCTTAGGGTTCTTCTTATGACCAAGCTTTCCATGGCATACCGCTGGGCCCAGCAAGGTCACTGTTTGGCACCCCTCACCCCCCACCAGGCATTCTGTTATTCACTGGGAGGGAGGCTGCTGGCTTTGTGGCTACTTGGGCTTCCTTTGTTTCTTGCCAGAGTGCTTTTTTTCCAGAAATGAAGATTTGTGATTGCGCCCAGATGGAAGAGCGGGAGAAGGTAGAGGGACCAGAGTCAATTTGTAAAACTTAAAAAACGTTCTCACTGAAGGGTTTTGTTCCATGCTTGCCTATACAGTTTATTTTCTGGCCTATTAAAAACCTCGTTTAAAAAGTCATAGAGCTGGTAGTAAAGAGGCATGATCAGTAAGTATAAGCAATAAAATATGGAGTGGTTGTATCCTTAGATTGGCTTTAAGGGAAGCATATGAAAAAATGTTATATTTTCCTGTGATGCCTACACTTAGTGGCATTCTTTTACTTTTATTTTTACATGTAATTGTCCTATAACATTGTATTTTGGGTGTACAACAAATGATTCAATTATATATATGTATTGCAAAATATTACTAGGATGAGTTTAGTTAACATCTATCGCCACACAGTTATAAACTTCATTTCATGATGAGAACTTTTAAGATATATTCTCTTAGCAGCTTTAAATATATAATACAGTATCATTAACTATAATCACCATGCTGTACATCACATCCCCAGGACTTAATTTGTTTTATAACTGGAAGTTTGTACCTGTTGACCACCCTCACCATTTCGCCCCTCCATTTCTTGCCTCTGGCAACCACCAATCTGCTCCTTGTGTCTATGAGGTCTTTTGTTTTTATAAAAAATATATTTATTGATTTCAGAGAGGAAGGGAAAGGGAGAGAAAGAAATCAATGGTGAGAGAAAATCATTGATTGGCTGCCTCCTGCGAGCCCCCCATCAGGGATCAAGCCTGAACCCGGACATGTGCCCTGAAGGGTAATTGAACTGTGACCTCCTGGTTCATAGGCAGACACTCAACCACTGTGCCATGCTTGCTGGGCTATGAAGTGTGGGTTTTTGTGTGTGTTTTTTTTAAAGATTTTACTATAAATAAGATGATATGCGATTTTTTTTTCTGCCTGACTTACTTCACTTGGCATAATGCCCTTAAATTTCATCCATGTTGTCACAAATAGCAAGATTTCATTCTTTTTTATGGCTGAGTAATATTCCATTACATATATATATACCATATTATCTTTATCCATTTGTCTATTGATGGACACTTAGGTTACTTATATCTTGGCTATTGTAACTAATGCTGCAGTGAACATGGTAGTGCACATATCTTTTCAAGTTAGTGCTTTTTTATTCCTTTAGATAAATACCCAGAAATGGAATTGCTGGGTCACATGGAAGTTCTATTTTTAATTTTTTGAGGAATTTCCATAGTGTTTCCAGTAGTAACTGCACCAATTTACATTCCCATCAATAGTGTGCAATAGTTCGCTTTTCTTCACATCCTTGTCAATAGTTGTTATCTCTTGTCCCTTCTTGGTGATAACCATTCTAACAAGTGTGGTTTGGTTTACATTTCCCTGATGATTTGTGATGTTGAGAACCTGTTGGCCATTTGAATATCTTCTGGAAAAATGTCAGATCATCTGCCTATTTTTAATTGGATTGATTGTTGTTTTTGCTATTGAGCTGTTGTTGTTTGTGAATTGTTTTTGTTTTTTTGCTGTTGAGCTGTATATTTTGAATATTAACTCCTTATGAAATATATAATTTCCAAGTATTTTCTCCTAGTCTATAGATGCTTTTTCATTTTGTTGCAGAAGCTTTTTTGTTTGATATAATCCTACTTGTTTATTTTTGCTTTTGTTGTGTTTTGAGCATCATATAAAAAATTATTACTAACACCTATGTCAAAAAGATTTTTCTCAATGTCTCCTTCTAGGAGTTTTATGGTTTCTGGTCTTACATTTAAGTCTTTAATTCATTCAATTTAATTTTTTTGAGTGGTATAAAGTAGGGGTTTAGTTTCATTCTTTTAAATGTAAATATCCAATTTTCCCAGCACCATTTATTGAAAAGCATTTTCTCCATTGAGTATTCTTGGCTGCTTTGTCAAATATTAGTTGACCACACATATATGGGTTTATTTCTGGGCTCTTGATTCTATCCCATTGGTCTATATGTCTATTTTCATGCTAGAACCATACTGGCTTTTGTTGTTGTTGTTGTTGTTGTTTTGTGTTTGTTTTTTTAAAAAAATATATTTATTGATTTTTTACAGAGAGGAAGAGAGAGGGATAGAGAGTTAGAAACATTGATGAGAGAGATACATCAATCAGCTGCCTCCTGCACACCCCCTACTGGGGATGTGCCCGCAACCAAGGTACATGCCCTTGACCGGAATCAAACCTGGGACCCTTGAGTCCGCAGGCCGATACTCTATCCACTGAGCCAAACCAGTTAGGGCTGTTTTTGTTAATCCTCAGCCAAGGACATTTTTTTCATTGATTTTTAGAGAGAATGAAAGGGAGAGAAGGAGGGGGAGAGACAGTGTGTGTGTGTGTGTGTGTGTGTGTGTGTGTGTGTGTGTGTGTGAGAGAGAGAGAGAGAGAGAGAGAGAGAGAGAGAGAGAGAGAGACAGAGAGAGAGACAGAGAAACATCAATGTGAGAGAGACACATGGACCGGTTGTCTCCCCCACTCTGCCTGACCTAGGGCTGGGACCAAACCTGTTACCCAGGGATGTGCCCTTGAACAGGAATCAAACCTGTGATCCTTCAGTGCTCTGGCCAACACTCTAACTACTGAGCAACACTGGCCAGGGCAGCACCATACCTTTTAATTACTGTGCTTTATAATATGGTTTGACATCAAGAAGTGTGATGCCTCCAGCTTTGTATTTTTTTTCTTTTTTAGGATTTATTTTTAAACTATTATAATGGAAGTTAATTATAACATTAGCCTTGAATTTAAACCCACTGAGATAACCTAACACAGTTCTTCATGGACATCAGTTACTATCTTCCTAGACCCTAAGATTTCATGAGACAGAGTTATATTTTATTGAATTCTGATCTATCAATAGGGAAGAGATATTTTTTACAAAATCTTTATTGTTGAAAGTATAACATATGTCCCTTCCCCGCCCCTTGGCCCCTTCTAGCCCTCACCAACCCCAGGCCTTCACCACCCTATTGTCTGTGTCCATGAGGGAAGAAATATTTTTGAAAATACATTATAGCTGATGTTTAGATACGAATGAGATTAATGGTTAGATGTACTTTTCATCATGGTTTACTTTCATAATAAGATTACTCAGATTCAGAATCACTGGCAATACTTACAAATTCATATTATTAAAACTGTATTATTGAAGCATGCTTTAATAATGTATTTTTTGCCATTTGTGACAACATGGATGGTCTTTGAGGAAATTATGCAAAGTGAAATGCCAGACAGAGGAAGACAAATACTGTATGATCTGACTTTGTGTGCAATCTAAAATAAAAACTAAAAACAAAACTCATAAATACAGAGAACAGATTGGTGGTAGCCAGAGGTGGGAGGTGAGGGTGGGCTAAATGGGTAAAGGTAATCAAAGGTATGAACTTAAAGTTACAAGATAAGTAAGTCATGGCGATGTAAAGCATCCCCACTGTATAATATATTTGAAAGTTGCTAAGAGAGTAGATCTTAAAAGTTTTCACAGGAAAAAAAATTGTAACTGTGGAGTGTTAGATATTAACTAGACTTTTTGTGGTGATTATTTTTCAATAAATACAAATATTGATGTACAACAATTAATACAAGGTTATATGTCAATTACACCTCAATTTAAAAAAATATTAATAAAATGCCTGGAAATGAAAATTGACTTTTTTTTTTCTTTTTTGAGAAACAAAATCCAAGTTTATTTACTCATTTCTTGCATGGAAATACGCCTCAATGACATCCTTTGCCTGAGACTGTTTGCCAAAGTCCTTAACTACCACACAACTGCAACCAATCACTTTACAGGGTTTTTCCTCTCTGTTGAATTTACAGAGGCCTACCCGTTCCCCTAGTTTCTTGTTTTCATCAATTTCAATTAGGTTGATTTCGTGTTCAGGACAAAGGGCCTCCAACTTGGCATTCATGGGCTCATCACAGTTGGATGCAAGCGCACGAAGGTGGGTTTGGTGCTAAATTTCTGTAGAAGTACAGATACTTCTCCAACAACCTTAAAATTCCATTAAGTTAACTCAATGCTTTAGTTTTGCAAACTACTAAATGAGGGTCTCTAGACTTTTAAAATTAAAATTACATTCATATTGCCTGGCAGGGTGGCTCAGTTGGTTGGAGCATCATCCCCTACCACTACAGGTTGCAGGCTCAGTTCCTGGTCAGGGCACATAATTAGGTTTCAGGTTTGACCCCTGGTCGTGGTGCACGTGGGAGGCAACTGATCCATGTTTCTCTCTCACGTGAATATTTCTCCCCCCCACTCCCATCCCTCTCTCTCTCTAAAATCAATAAACATATCCTCAGGTGAGGATTAAAGAGAATAATAATTAAAATAAATAAAATTACGTTCATTACATTATTGAAGTTTGACTATTAAATTATCTGAATTTTCTCAAAAAAAAATCTTATAAGGTTGAGATCTATAGCTAGTTTAATAACATATGAAACAAATTATTACCACACCAGCAAACAGTGCATGTTTCTCTATAATCTCTATTATGCTTAAAGCCATAGATAAATGCTAATGATTATAAATACTTACAATTTTGTCTATTTCTGTTCACTTTTTAAAATGCTTTTCTTTCTAGGTACACATTTATTTTCTCTTCTAATTCATATTCAACATTGTAACTTATTTTCCCATAATAGTTTTGGCAGTCAAATGGTTTATGATGCTACTCTTTCATTGCTAAAGGTAATTTTATAGAAAATTCTTCCTTTTAATCTTTGCAAACAATAACAAATGACATGGGCCTTTAATTTCACAGATTAGTAAACATAAAGAAGAAATGGAAGTGACAAAAAAGTTTGACATCATAAGTGGCAAGGTTTGCATTTAAGTTCTTTTTTTTCTTTCTTTTATTCTGTGCTTCTCTTGTTTTGGCATCTTGAGTTTGAAAGAGAAGATGCTTATCAGTGAGGCAAGAAGTGTGAATGGGAGGCCAGGAGACTGACGTTGAGAGAGGGGAGAAGGGAAGATGGAGTGTAAGCAGTGGAGAAAGCGAGCCTGGCATGAGGAGAGTGAAAGGTGTCATCCTGGCACACTGATGCACAGTCTCAATGCCTTGTCTCCACATTCCTGTCCCTTCTCTCCTACCTTCTATTCCCCTGACTTCTTACTAAGATACAATCCTCAAGCTATACCATACCCCACTCCTTTTCCAATCCTCAAGCTATACCATACCCCACTCCTTTTCCAGGTGCTTCCAGAAAGCGTTGATCTGAAGGTATGTTTTTCTTTGTGCACTAGCATCAATGGGAGGGGTGGGGGGAAAGTCCAACTTGCAAATTAAATTAGGCCTGAAGGGGATTGTGGGACTGGTAGCAAGAACAGATCCAGGCCCTTTGGGACTGAACACTTTGACTCTGCTATTTCAGAGCAAGGGAGGAAAATAAAGGGACACGACTCTAAAGAAGGAAGTGAGAATAACAAAGTTGGTTCTTTCTGTGTGCCAGAGATCGAGATCAGTGAAGGGGAAAGAGTCCACATTGTCGCCATGGGCCTCACAACCCAGGATGAAGCCATCTTCTTTCTCCACCAGTGCAGGGTCTAAGACAAAAAAAGGGAAGACTTCAAGGAAGTCTTTAAAGCAAAAGCACCCTGAGGTAAGCACTGCTCAAATGGCCACACCCTGTGACACCTTCATCTGCACAGGGGCTCCTGTGCTGTTAGCAATATCGAAACCACAATCATACCTCACACCCAGCATCAACAAGGTCGCCAGTCTCAACACACCTGATTCTCCTGACTCCCTGCGCACATCTGGGCAGGGGCTCTGCCTGCTTTTCTCAGCACCAGTATGTCTTTGTTAGGTCCCTTAACTTACCCAAGAAGATGCCACCGCTATCCCAAGCTCAATGGTTTATTTAACTTAGTCAGTAAGCCTTAGTAGATCTCTATTAAATTAGCAAGATAGAGAATCCATATTCCAAGCACTTTCTAGGCTGTATAATCGCTAACTCATTACTGCCCAATAACTATCAGAAGCTTACCAAAGCTTCTCTAAAGGACACGCAAGTATACAGAGCATTTGCTCGTAGTATTCTCAATAGACCCCTGGACTAACTCACACTATCAGAAGCGTGCATGCAAGGATTATCTGCTATTGCTGTCTGTTTCCACAGCCTCCTTCCCCAATGATCAGAATTACTTTTGCTGGATCTGCGGCAGTGCAATTCATCTCCATAAAGGGCATGTCCAGAAGTAGCTCTGTGGTGTTCAGTTCGACGTTGGCTTGTTAGGTGGACATTGCTGAGGCACTGCTCATGGCATTACACAGCGCCTCCCTTTACGTGGGCTTTTGGGGAACTTTCTTCTGCCCTTCGTTATGGGACCGGTTGTATTTCTCTGAGCAATTGATCTTTCCTCTGTGCACTGTGAATTGTGTAACTAGTCAAGGCTCCTCTTCCACACTGACTCTCAGGAAACTTAGAAGTCACTTGGTGAGTCACCTAGCCAACGCATAGCACTTCATGAGCCATCTGCCTGGGAGTTGGCATGAGATGCCCAGATCTCCGCCTGCATGTTTGATTTCCCATACGCAGTTTTTTCTCCACATGTTCCCATGTTCTTCCTCCTTCTCCCACAGAGGGCAGAGCTGCCTCCCTAACACTCAAGGCACAGAGGGAGGCACAGAGCAGAACCCTGCTCCTGCGTCATCCTTGCTCCACTGGGCACAGAAAGATCTGGGCATCTCATGCCAACTCCCAGGCAGATGGCTCACTGCTCGTAGCCAGCAGAGGAGTGAGACAACAGGTAGAGAGAGGCCAGGGGTTGAGAAAAAGCATTGTCTTCTAAAAATATTTTCACTTTGCAGAAAGTTAGGAAATCTAGTCAGCTGGAAAACGATGTAATTTCTCAAGGAGGAGAATGACATTTGGGGGGAAATTTGACACATGACTGGCCAGTGTTTGGGTTCTAGAAGATTTTTTTTAGAATCCAGGTCTTGGGAAGCTTTTAATTTTGATTCACAAAAGAACAACAAAACAAAGACACAAGCAAGAAAGAACCCTGCCTGAGTAGGTGATGCTGCCTGCTGACGGGGCAGGAAGATCAGCCATTCTGGGTGAGGGGCTCTAGTCCACGCCTTGGACTTAGTAAGCCTGTGGTCAAGCCAGCATCCGTTCCAGGAGGCTCTGCCAGCTGCCAGAAATCAAGCTGAAGGGCCGGCTCTGTGTGTCAAGGCTCTGAGATGAACGTGGACAGGGCTGCCCAGCAGAGTTAGCAACTGGACAGAGTGACGGGGCCTGGAGCCCGAGATGACAGCAGCAGGGGGAGCTGCCCCCATTCCCACAGCAAGCCCAGGGCTGTAAGTCAGCCCCAGAATTCCAGTTTAGAAACTCCTCAATTTACAGATCAAAACTGAGTTTCCAAAATCGCAGCCACAAGGGACAGGCATACTGCCTGTTCACACAGAACACACACAATAAAGGAGAGACAGAGGTAGACAGGATCTCTGAGAAGAAGTCATTTCCATAGGATTTTCTCTTAGTGTAACAGTTTTTCCTTCTGACTGCTATTACGGTTATCTTGCTGTTGCCAACACATAACAGTACGTTTTGTTAGCTGGGTAGACTCTGAAGTTAATGTGTAACAATAAGTGAAAATTGGACCGGGGGAGGGGAGAGATGACGTAACCTGGTATTCCATCTTTATATTAATTAACTTGATTTTACAGCGTAATGTAGTTTTCTAGTTCACCGTTATTACTAGCATATGTACTTTTGTTGTTATTAATAATTCTGTTATTATAAGGGCTCCCTTATATCACCTTCCCATGTAGTCTATTCTTCACCATAGGTTAACTATAGGCACTCTGGTTATAATTTTTCTGTTTCTCTCTTTTAAATATTTTATTATGTTGAGATAGTTGGACACCTTAAAAATGATCTTTAAAGGTTTGATAATACTACCACGTGTAAATGACCAAACGGAGAGCTTGCTGCAGGAACTTTTAAGTCAGTCATTTAACTTATCCAATTAATCATACTTATTTTTTGAAATCTGTGTCATTCGGTGGGAACAGCACACATGTTTCACTCTGGAGTACACAGTGATAAACTGAGTGTTTAGCCAGTCTGAAAAACGCGATATGAACATTGCTGTCTGATTTCTATTTATGAGCGATTTCACAACTTAAAATTTGTATTTGTACAGTGTTTTGTGCAAAGTTTATTTTTTGATATCTGTAAAGCATTTCAAATATTAAGGTTTCACAGAACAAGGTTAAATTGGATTTCCAGGTCCCCCTACCCCACCCCCACAGCCAGGGTAATTCGTTAATTGAGGTTGCACCCAGTGAATGCTTCCCTGGAAGATTTCTGAGCGTCCGTGGGGTAACCTGGTCTATGCTGGCGGAACATATGGTGTGTGCTCAGATCCGCAGAAAGCAGTAGGACCCTTCTGTGTGGGAAATGGGACATGGGACAAGGTCAGTTATGTTCCCATTCTTAAAGTGCATGCAACACAAAGCAATTTGTACTTGATACAAGACTTTAATTAAAACTCTAGAACATTCTTCTTTTCATTCCAGAATTGTTAAGTGAAATATTTTTTGCAGTAGTTTTGCAATTGTGACCATAGTGACCCTTCAGGCTAGTATTTTTTAAAAAGTTATTATTATAGGATATAGAATTATTATTATTATTATTATTATTATTATTATAGGTATCATAGGCTATGTGGGTGAAAGAAAAATCTTTCTTTCTGAAACTTCCCATTCCTTTCCTTTACAACCTGTTTATTTGACTCACTTGCACATGAAGTTTAAAATAAATACCGTCTGAGAAGAAAATTGTTTCATTATTTCATTCTTTTTTCCCTTGGCTTGGTTTGATAAAGTAGACATTTAATAGTTTACAGAGCATTGTGGCAAAGTCAGCATTTTGCTCATTGTTGATCTGGCCCCAGGGGGTGGTGCAGAAATACAGAGATAGGACAATTCTGGACACGTGCATGGTCTTCAGATGTTGTCAAAGAATATTTACTGTATTTTGATAGATTGTGTTGACACATAATTCCCCTTATGCTGTATCTTTATCTCATATTATGAATAACTTTAAAATACAGAGGTAATTGAAGTAATATACTACAATTACTTGCTTTATTTTAAAATAAAAATTTTCATTTACCATTAAAATGAGTTCAACTTTAGATTCTGTTCTCAGAGAACTGAAATAGAAAATCTATTTAAAATTCAACTGAGATAGAGTAATATCCTATTTAAAATTCAACTGAAAGGTGGCTTTTACTTTCTACAGCATTTTAAAGGGATTATAAATTTATTAGGTCATCTGGAAAACCAGATGGGCTGAGCCCCAAAATGGCACCAGCTCCTACAGCATTTTATTCTGAATAGTTTAATGACAAATTGAATACCTTCCATTTGTATTTGGAACTAAAAATATTTTAGTGAAAATAATATTTAATACTTGTTGCACAAATAAGAAATTTTATTGCTAAAATCACTTGAGGGGTTTTATGCTTTGTCTCTTATTGTGTATTTGTTGGGGAATGATTATAAAATTTTATTTGTAGAATTTATATTTCAGTATCATTTGACTTGTGGACCTAAGATATTACCATGAAAATCAGGAAAAGATAAATTTGAGATTTGCATCAATTTCTAGTCTTCCTTAGACATTTTCAGTCATGGGGTCAGATGGTAGGTCCTGACCACGTGTGACATCATCCTTGGCTTTTGGGAGCCCACAAAGCAGCCATCTTACCCCCGACTGCTTGGTGTTGCTTCATTCCATCTGCCTGGCTTTAGCTGTGGTCTTCTCTCCAGTTCCCATTGGGAGCTGAGGCCAGTCTTGAATACCAAGTCATTCGGCCAGAGTCCTGACACTGCCCAGACCTGGGTCTTACTCCCAGAAGACTGAACAATTTGAACTGCTGTCACTCATCCTAATTGCCATTATTAATTCTGTTGCTTGGTGCTATGAGTTATATTATAGTACTGCTTCAGTACTCATGCTCAAGGCCAGAATCAAGCCCAAGGTACCTACACCCTTTTGGACACAGGCATTGGACTGTCATCTACCCTTTTTGGATCCAACACTAGCGACTTGTTAGTTTCTCCAGCCCTGATTTCTTCAGGCCTAGGGTCTCCAGGTCCCAGCTTTCTCTTCAAACCCTAAGGATGTTTATGTAAGTTACAACGCCTATCAATTTTTTTCAGGAATGTATTTTCATGGAGGGTGGTATTTAAACTTTTCCTCATTTGATACCCTTTGTTTTCTTTTCCTCAGTGTAATCTCTTCTTGTTCATCAAGAAAACCTTAAATAAAACAAAAAAATTCATTGACCCTGTCCTATGTGGCTTAATGGTTTGAGTATCAGCTCGTGCACCTAAGGGTCTCAGGTTCGATTCCTAGTCAAGTGCATGTACCTGGGTTGCAGATTCAATCCCCAGCCTGGTTAGGGTCCATGCAGGAGGCAACTGATCAATGTGTCTCTCTCACATTCATGTTTCTCTCTCTCCCAGTCTCTCTCTCTCTCTCATATCCTCGGGTGAGGATTAACAAAAACAAAGTTATTAGTTTTTTCAAATTTACTCATGTATTATATATCACTCCTAACTTGAATATCTAATTAAACTTAATCAGTGATATCTCACTGAATTGATTTAATGCTAGCCAAATCTAAAGAGTTCTTAAGTTTTCTGAGCCTGTGCAACCCTTACAGAATTAAGATGCTCTTTTATTTAGGCTTTTAAAAACCTTGAAAATAGATTGAGGATCCTCTTCATCAATCTCAAGTGGGATTCATTCCTTTGTTGAATATATAAATATATATAAATATCAAGAATAGAAAGACAAGTTACCTACAACCAATGTTATGGAGTCCAGCTAATCTGATGGGTGAGAGTATATGGTAAACCCATATTTGGTTTTATGCCACCAGAATTGGTGAGCATGTGTCTAGGCAACGTAGAGTGTAATTCTGCTTGTCTGTTTCTCTAGTTGAGAATATGCAAGTGGATTTTGATTAAGATATGTAGCATTTCTATCTAGTTTACATTAAATAAGTCATAAGCATATTTGAAAGGTAATTTTTATATTAAACTTGGAAAGATTTCAACACACGATTTCAGATTCTTATACCACCATTGGAAGAGCTAGAAGAATAAGTGTTAGGAAAACAACAAGAAAGATTTCAGGTTAAAGTACCCAAGCAGCTGGTTGATAAGAGATTAATAAGAAGTCAGTACAATTTTAGGTATTTTGAAATCTCCCACCAAATAGCTTTGTCTCAGCAGTAAAGAGAGTGTTTATTGAATGCTCTTCAGAAAGTCACTATGAAATTCATATAAGCAAGTTCATTGGTCTTGATTTAAATGTCTTTGCATAGTCTTCCTAATGTTTCCAACAAAAGTACAGCTTTTTAAATTCCTGACACATTGTACCCTTCAAAATTGTAAAGTTTAATAATAAAGATGTAGACACACTTTAACAGCTGATAGCTCAATTGATGTTTCTTTCTTTTCAGATTTAACCCATTGGAATATACATCTTGGGGGGACACCCTGTAGATATTTTCATGTAACAATAACTGATATAATTTATTACAGCAAGATTTGCATTTGATATCGTCATTTAAACCATTTCTGGAGCTTTCATTTCTTTATGTAGACCTAAGTTTCCGTGTGGTATCATATTCCTTCTTCCTGAAAAACTTTTTCCCCCCCAAGTTCTTATAGTACAGATCTGCTGGCAATGAATTCTCTCAACTTTTGTTTGTCTAAAAAAATTTATTTTGTCTTCATTTTTGATATAACTATTCCAAGTGTAGAAGTCTGGATTGACATTTTTATTTTAATGCTTTGAAGATGTAATTCCATTGTCTTTTTGTCTTGCATAGTTTTTGAGAAAAAACCTCCTGTAAATTTTCACTTTGTTTCTCTAATGTGTCTTTTACTTTGGAATGCTTTTAAGATTTTATCTTTGCTTTTCAAGATTAAATTATAATGTTCTTCGGGTGTTTGTTGTTTCTCTCTCTCTCTCTCTCTCTCTCTCTCTCTCTCTCTTCTCTCTCTCTCTCTTCTGAGTGAACTTTGAAATTCTGGAATTTGTGGTTTGATGTCTTTTGTTAGCCTTTGACCATTATTTCATTTTTCTCTTTTGCCCCATTCTCTCTCCCTTATCCTTCTGAGACTCCAAGTACACCTATGTTCGACTGTTTGGTATTGTCCCACAACTCTTGGATGTTCTGCTTAGTAATTCTGAATTTTGTTTTCCTCTTTGTTTCAGTTTGGGGAATTTCTGTTGACTTACCTTCAAATTCACTGATTGTTTTCCTCAGCTGTATTGAGTCTACTGATGAGTATAACAAAGTAATTTTGAGTCTACTGATGAGTCTAACTAATAAATATTTCATTTTTGGTATTGTCTTTTTTAGTTATAGCATTTTCATTTGACTTTTTTTTTGCATTGCATTGTTTTTTGTTTATTATTATTTTTTAAAATATATTTTTATTGATTTCCAGGGAGAAGGGAGAGGGAGAGAGAAGTAAAAACATCAATAGTGAGAGAGAATCATTCATCAGCTGCTTCCCACGTGCCATGCCTACAACCTGGGCATGTGCCCTAACCGGGAATTGAACCATGACTTCTTGGTTCATAAGATGATGCTCAACCACTGAGCCACAGTGGCTGGGATCCATTTGACTCTTATATTTTCCATCTCTATGCTGAAATTCCCTATCATGTATCATGCATGTTATTCACCCTTGGTCCTAAGTTCTTGAACATTTGAATTATAGTTATTTTAAAGTCCCCATCTCATAGTTCCAAAATCTGGGTCATCTTTGAATCTGTTTTTGTTGATTGCTTTGTCTCCTGACAATAGGTTCTTCTCTCCTTGCTTTTTTGTGTGTCTCATAATTTTTTTTAATGCCAGACATCATGTGTAGACTAGTAGAGACTGAAGTAAATAGTGTTCATACCTGGAAATGGCATGCCTCTTCTTTTTTTTCTTTTTTATCCCCACCCAAGGATATGTTTATTGATTATAGAGACAAAATACATCTTTGTGAGAGAGAAACATTGATAGGTTGACTCCCATATGCTCCCCAACCAGGGCTCAAACCCATAACCTAGCTGTGTGCCTCTCCAGAATCAATCCCACAACCTTTTTGGTGTATAGAATGATGCTCCGACCAACTGAGCCATCTGACCAGGGTGACACACCTCTCCTTATGTCAGGCTATAAAGAACTGAGCCATATAGCCAGAAGTGTTGAGTTTGGTTGTTGCTGTGGTTCATTTTAGGGGACCACAGACTAGATATTCCTTTTGTGATAGGCAAGTGTCTATAGAGTGGGAGTGTGTGCTGTTCCACCCTTAGCTTTCAGCAGAACCTGTCCACCTGTGCCATAGAGTGGTTCTCTCTTTATGTATCTATTCCTCCCTTGGTAATAGACTGCTATTGCCTGGTACTTCATAAGTGAGGGTAGAGATGTTTTTTCCTTGTTCTAATCAAAACACAGTCTCTGGGAAGTGTTATATGCTTGGCCCTTAGAGGTGATCTTTCTCAGGATTCCTGTCCCTCTTCTCTGTGGCAGTCAACCTTTGCCTTGTGCCTAAACTTGACCTTGGTTAGGTGTTCCTATCCCTGCTGCAATAGTAGGAAACTCCACTTGGTATTAGTACAGTCTCTAAGGCATAAGATAATTACCAACCCCTCACCCAGAGGAGGAGAGTGTTTCTTTTATTTTTGCCCTTGCCATATGTGTTCATCTGTGCTATGTTAGTAAGAGCTCTGATGCTTTCCCAGCCTTTTGTGAAGTAGACAGGGCGTGGTGCCCAACACTTCTCCACTGATCACCTTCTTTGAGTGTGATTGGCCAGAGAGTTTGCTTTTCCTCTTCCAGGAACTTCAGTCTTTTGTTTCTTAAGATAAAAGGGCTTGGGAAGATACTTTTCTCTTAGCAGCAGCTGATCCCCTCCCCAAGCCTGCACCATCATAAGTCTCCTGCCCTGCCCTCAGTTTTTCTCATGAGCATCTTGTAGGAGACAGTGAATAAAGCTGTGAGCATGAACTCTTCTATAGCATGTACCCCCAGCTACTTCAGACTGCTCTACTAACCCATAATGCCCTTCAGTAGTTCTTTATATTTTAGCTTGTTATTTTTGTATCTGCTTGTGTTACTACTGGTATGGTACTGCTTCTGCTCTTGGTAAGACTGTTCATAGGTCATAACTCTCCTTGGAAAGACTCACTCCTCTAGAATGCAGGTTTCCTGGTTGTGACTTCAATTCTCTGATAGGTTCAAGAAAAGTTGCCGTTTTGTAGTGTATCTGAATTTTTCTTGTTGTTAATCTTGGGATGGTATTTTTTTTTCATCCTATGGGAAAGCAAGAAGTCTGAATTTGTTATATAAAACAGATTTATACTTATTCAAAATTTGCTCAATAAAGAAAGAATCTGCCGCCTTGAGATAATCATTGAAATCCTTTGTGAACATCCTTTCAGACAAAACTTGATGAAGATTTGCATGTACAACAAGATATGGGGAGCTTCATTCAATACCACTGAATATATATAACCACTCATGTTCAGTATTTCACTCCATAGAAGTAGCAAAATTTAGTTAACCAATTTCTACCAATGTGCTGATGCCTTCCTGAAATATTGTTTCTCTTCTATTGCTGTTATAAACAATGGTTTCATAACCTTTAATAGAGGTATTTCCATCATGGAAGTGTTTGGATTACAAATTTTTTATATTGAATAATTTCATAAAGATGTGAAGCTGCTTCTATATACTGATTTCCTGCAGTGAACATAAAGTCTAGGATAATCTGGAGCCAGGTGAAGAGGCCAAGCCCCACCTTGACTTTGATGGGCTTCCAGGCCTTTGAGAAGATATGCCTGAAGTTTGCATATGGCCTGGATCAACCTGGATTCCATAAGGCTTCATAGCTCAGTCACCTGCCAAAACGTTTCTGAGGCCCTGGGCAGACATGGAGTAGCACCCTTGAGGCACATGAAATGAGGAAAGTCTTGTCCTATTTTTTTTTTAGAAGTTCTTCAGCTTAATGTTCTTGTTAGAAGCGAATTTACTAGTGTTATATGTAGACAAATATTTTGTTTTGACTTTTGGCCTACACAATGCTTAGTGATTGCTTGCATAAAGCCTATGTTTTAGTCTCAATGTTCCTAATTCTCAAGTCTCTTCTCTCCTCTCTTCATGTGGCTTTGTCACTCCCTCCTCCCACTAACCACCACCCATTGGCACAATACTGGTGTTCAAAAAGAGTTGTTTGCTTAGGAGTTGAAAAGAAAAAAATACGTTAATTAAAAGTCAAGATTAATGAAGTTTTAGAGACAAGATCACTTTCAGAATGCGTTAGGAAGATTGTTTTGATAGTAATATAATTGATGATTAAAGGAGAAAGAGGCATTAAGGCCAGAAAGAATGGTCAAAGTTTCAGAAGAGGTATGTTTGTGGAAATTAGAAGAAATGACAGAATGTAATGACTCCTTCATTGACAAGGAAAAAGAGAAAGAAGACATGATAAGGAATATGGTTTCTCTGTGTTAGTTAATACGCATCATTGTACTTCTTCTGTTATTACAAACCTTGGCTGTTCATTCTTAATTTATATGTTTATATTTATGAAATGTTTTAAAACAATTTTAAGTGCTTAAAATGGGAAACAAATTTAAGAATTATAACTTCTGTTATAAAGAAATGTCATTTCTTAATTTTATGAATTTTTAGTTATAAATATATATAAATTTAAAAGAAAGTGAGAAATATTTGTAAGAAATTATTTCTAATCACAACTTTTGATTACCTTTATAGTTGTTAATTTACATTTTCCTACTTAGGAAGCTATCTACTTTTATATTAATATTACCATTCATTTTCACCTCTAGCTATTGTTCAGCAATCCAATATTTGTACCTGTCAATGCAGTAGCTACATAAAGACCAGCATGTGTATTCCAGAGAAAGTGGAATGTCAGCAGCTGACAAAACAAAATGACAATTTAATGTGGACAGAGCCAGTATTCAATATAACATGCTATAGCAAAGTTGAAAGTTCAAGTCAAACTAGAGAGCAAACACTCTAGTCTACTGTGGTGCTTTTTTTTTTTTCTTTTTCCTGAAAAGAAAAGCTATCTTTGTCATTATCACTGTCAAGAGTATTGTCTTTTGGAGAGATTGAATAATTGTTTGCTTTACAGAAAATATGCTTTAGTACAGTCTTATCTCTAGCATAGAAGCCAACATTTTATGAGAATCAGGAAAAGGGACCCTTGAAAATTTTTACTATATGTGAATTTAAACACAGAGTCGTTTTTTATAAACTTTCAATTACTGATATGGCTTTAGATATAGTGAAATAAATAAATATAAATGCCTTTCCACATGAAAGCTTATTTTGTTTTACCAATTTGTTTTTCTAACTTTCCATGGATTAATTTTTAAAATTTGAGTCATTTTTTTCTCTGATACCATATTGGCAAATGCCCTCCAAAGCTTGTGGCTCTGTCCCCACTGATTTCCTAGGTTCATATTAACCAAAATGGCAGTGAACTCACTCTCAGCTTGTGCCCTGGGAGCGAGGCATTTGAAGTGGATCATGCCCTTTATTTGAGAAAAAATAGGTGGAATGACCCCCAAAAGTGCATGTCCTCAGTGACCGTGGTGACCCCCACGTTTTTGAAGCCAAGGAAGGCTAATGATAACGAAGACTTTTCATTATTTTTGTCACATTGGTGTTGTTGTGCCTTAGACTTTCTGTTTGGCTAGCTTCCTGTCATGTGAGCCTTGGGAGGCCAGTCACTATACTGGTGGTGGTAGGTGGCAGTTTCCTCTAGGAAGTCTGAGATACAGTGTGGACAACTAAGGGAAAAATTATTGGGGTAGTTCTAGGGTCACCAAAGAGCTCTTCAGGACTGTAGGGACTGATGGCGTAGGAATTAGCGTTTATAGAACTAAGAGTAATGGGTTAGGGCCCAAGTTCAGGATTAAGCCAGTCCTGAGAATTCTATCAGCCAGGGATGAATCAGAACTACAGGTCAGCTGTGCCTAGGCATAGCCTTCTGTCCCTGACCTTATGTTTTTCCATTTCTATAAATTTCATGAATGGCCTTATTCAAGCCTTTAGCTGGTGACTCCTAATACTATCTCTAGAACTGACCCCACTCAAAAATTCCAGGCCCTTGTCCCAATTGCCTATCGTGGGTTTTTATTTGATTGATTGTGCCATGGGTACCTCAAACTGTATCTGAAACTGCATTTACCAAATTCTTCCTTAATAAAAGGAGAAGGAGGAAGAGGAGGGGGAAAAGAGGAGGGGAGGAGGAGGAGGGGGGAGGAGGAAGAGAAAGAAAGTGAGACAGAGAGAGAGAGAGAGAGAGAGAGAGAGAGAGAGAGAGAGAAAACTAGCACACAAAATTGTCCCTATTTCTATTATTTTTTCTTATCATAGTGAATAGTACCATTCTCCATCTAGTTGCTCAAATAAGAAATTATAGGCAGTTCTCTTCTCACTCAAAAAGTGCCCTAAATTCTACCTCTTCCATAATTCCTCTCAAATATATTTTCTCTGCTTCAGCCCTGTTTTGTTTTCTATTGTATCTTCAGTGCTTTGAATGTTTCCTGGCACAAAGTAGGAATTGAGCAAATATTTAGTGAGTTGAAGAACAAAGAAAATAAACAAAGCCATTAGCCCTGTAGGAAACAGTTACTTTAGGAAACAGAGACAACCTTAAGAGACATTTTAAAATAAATACATTTTGGAAAATATTCAAGGGAAACTTTTATCCATTAATCAGGACAGGCTGCTATGAAAAAAACAACAAAACCATCTGAGGAAAAGAATAATTTATTGGAGATAACAAATTTTTTTAAATGGCAATGGGCAGCGTGAATAATAAAATCGACACAGCTGAAGATCTAATTAATTAAAGTGGAAAAAAGTCTCAAATAGTGTAAAATAGCAGACATAAATTATGAGGAAAGTTAAACAGTAGTTGCTACAAGAAAATAAAGCAAATTATTCAAAAGGAAAAAATGTTTGAACCCTGATTCTTATATTCAGCTAAAATCTCAATTGAGTATGAAAAAAAAGATATGCAGGATGATATGGACACAATAAAAAGGAGAAACTAGGTATTTCTCAGAAGTGAGGGAAGCTAGAAAAAATTAAAAGTTGAAACATTAACACTTGGAAGAGACTTTTTTCAGTGGCAAAGTTTAGTAACAGGTTTACACTTCCTTCTCTATGGATAGTTACAATTACTTAGGCCTGTAATAACTGGTATTTGCATAAACACACTGTTAATGTTATTTACTAGATCTAAGTTTTTTAGAGTCAGTGTGTAGATGAAGCATGGAGGACTTAATTATAGTTAGAGAACAATCTTATAAACATTGACAATATAAAAATAACATTGTTTCTAAAACCTTGGAAATTAGGTGAGTGAATATGTTGGAAAACATAAAAGTCTAAATAAATTTCCAATTTTTCACAGGGAGGAGTTAATATATCAAGTATACAAGTTTTTATATATCAAAATCATAATAAAAGCAACAACAGGCAGGTGGGGGAGAAGGTGGAAGGTAATGAGAATGCTCTAAAATCTTAATCTTTATTTGTGGGGAGCCCAAATCAATAAAGGCTATTATCCTATATAATCCTATATAATAAAAGCCTAATATGCTAAGTGTCTGACCATTTGTTTGACCATTCGACCAGTTGCTATGATGTGCACTGACCACCAGGGGCCAGATGCTCCAACCGGTAGGTTAGCTTGCTGCTGGGGTCCAGCCAATTGGAACTGGGCCAGATGGGCCTGACATGCCATGGAGCCCTCCCACGGTCCCTCCCCAGCTCCGATCGTGCATCAGTGGGGTCCCTCAGCCTGGTTTGTGCCCTCTTGCAATCTGTGACCCTTCAGGGGGTGTCAGAGAGCCGGTTTCAGCCCTATTCCCACAGGTCAGGCTGAAGGATCTCACTGGTGCATGAATTTGTGCACTGGGCCTCTAGTTTATTTATAATGATAATGATGAGAAAAACTAAAAATAAAAAAACAACAACAATGCCTTAGCTTCTGGGAAGAGTTATATGTTCATGTATACTATTTTATTTGCAGTTTGTTTTTTAAATATGTACCTATATTATCATTTAAAAATCTAAGATAATATGAATGAAGAAGTCAGTAGCTTAGTGTATGTGAAGTGTCTGACACAAAGTAGGCACCCAACTATAGTTTTTATGGCTGTTATTAAAAATTTTATTTTTATATGTGGTAGCTGATGTCAGCTGTGTTCTCTCTGTCCCTTCAGATACAAATAAATTTGGATCAAACCAATTTTGTGCTTTGTGGGAGCCTAGAGTGTGTCCTCTGGTGTCTGCAGATGCCACAGTATCATGGTGGTTGTTGCTGTGAATGGGCTCCTTCCACCGAACTCAGGCACATTCTGAGTCTCATTGTGCCCCGCTTGCCATCCCAGTTCACACTTAGTTTAATTAGATGCTGAATTCAACCCAGTTCTGTGATTTCTACTAAAAGCATCCACTCACATGACACCTTTGCATTTGTAAGTTTGAGGAGGTTGAAGAAGGTTAACTGACAGGGACAGTTTATATCACTAAGATGCCATTTCAAATTGAATATTGCACATCACCCCTGACAAATGATCAGTTGCAACTTCACCACATATCTGCATCTCTAGCTCTGTGGCCTTGCCTGACCATTTTCTCCTTCTCTATCTCTCTTCTCAGCTTCCACTTCTGATTACTTGGGGGAGCTTGAAGTCCCTTTTATTTTATTCTGCAAGACTCTCTGACTCCTACTCCCATACCTGACTCCAGATGCTACTTGGTAGAGCCTACCCTATGAAGATGGGCAACAGATCAAGGGACTTTTGGGTCACAGAATCCACTAGAGAAGTTAGCGGTGGCAATAAGGGGCACTTTTTCTGTCTATTGTTTTGGAATACAGCAATAACTAACCAAGCAGATTTTTATATTCAGTATTTTCTCACTGCCATCTACTCTTCTTATCATCAGAGAAAGAGATAGTAACAAAAATTCATCCTGAGTATCACCTATATAATAAAGAGGGAATATGCAAATTGACCATCACTCTGCCACAAAGATGGCGGCGCCCACAGCGGAGGTGGGGAGCAGGGGAGGGTGTTTCCCTAACACAAGATGGCTGCACTCACAGTGGAGGCTGAGTTCCCGTAACGAGCCTTAACGAGCAGGGACCTGAGGCTGCGCCTCCCCCTCCCCCAGGGGCTAGATGGGACCTCAGGCCACTCCCCCCACCCTGGTGCCAGGCCAGGGGACCTCAGGCCACACCCCCCATCCAGCAGGGCTTGACAGGGGACCTTAGGCCGCACCCCCCACCTTGGCACCAGGTCAGGGGACCTCAGGCCGTGCCCACCCCACCTGGCAGGGCTTGATGGGGGACCTCAAGGTGCAGCCCTGCACTGGTGCTGGGCCAGGAGACCTCAGGCCATGCCCCCTACCCTGGCACCAGGCCGGGGCACCTGAGGCTGTGCCCTCCGCCTGGTTGGATTTGATGGGGGACCTCAGGCCATGCCCCTGCCCTGGCACCAGGCCAGGGGACCTGAGGCCGTGCCCACCCACCTGGCAGCGCTTGACGGGGGACCTCAGGCCACACCCCCTGCCTTGACGCCAGGCCGGGGGACCTGAGGCCACACCCCCTGCCTGGTGGGGCTTGACAGGGGACCTCAGGCCACACCCCCCACCGAGCAGGGCTTGACAGGGGACCTCAAAGTGCCCTGCCCCAGTGCTGGGACGGGGGACCTCAGGCTGCTCCCCTCACCCCAGGCCAGGGAACCTCAGGCCATGCTCCCCACCCAGCGGGGCTTGATGGGGGACCTCAAGCTGTGTCCCCCACCCCGCAGGGCTTGACAGGGGACCAGAAGGCATGCCCTCTGCCCCAGCCCTGGCTGGGGGACTGGAGGCTGTGACCATGCCTGGCAGGGCTTGACAAGGGTGTGACTGGCCAGGTCTGGATCTAGCGCAGTGGGGGTGGGACCAGCCGGGTCTGGGTCTCACATGATTTTGAGGCTCATGTGGGTGGGCGAGGACTTGACTCTGGGTCCCGTGGTGCACCCCAGACTCTGACAGGAGGAAAATTTTCATATATATTTTACTAATTTTCTTTCATCTCTGACACTTCTATTATAGAGAAAGGGCAAATAGCAATATTAAAATATTTCCTCTAATTAATCCTCTTTTAATGTGCACGAATTTCATGCACAAACCCACTAGTTTAAAATAAAAGATTGTTTTAAAGCTTGTGTCTTCACAGATAATAACTGCCCATTTCATTTTTAAAAGATATAATGGTAAAATTTGACCACTATATAATGGCAGTGTGATGTATTTTTTAAAAACTATAGTGGGAAAGTTCATTTTAAAGGACTATAATTGCCCAATTGCAAATCTATATATATACTAGAGGCCCGGTGCACAAAATTCATGCACGAGGGGGGGATGGTGTCCCTCAGCCCAGCCTGCACCTTCTCCAATCTGGGACTCCTCAAGGGATGTCCGACTGCCCATTTAGACCCGATATGGCCTAAACGGGCAGTTGGACATCCCTCTTACAATTCAGGACTGCTGGCTCCCAACTGCTCGCCTGCCTGCCTTCCTGATTGCCCCTAACCGCTTCTGCCTGCCAGCCTGATCACCCCCTAACCACTCTCCTGCCAGCCTGATTGATGTCTAACTGCTCCCCTGCCAGCCTGTTTACCCCCAACTTCCCTCCTCTGCCGACCTGATCACCCCTAATTGCCCTCCCCTTCAGGCTTGATCGCCCCCAACTTCCCTCCCTTGCAGGCCTGGTCCCTCCCAACTGTCCTCCCCTGTTTGCCGAATCACCCACAACTGCCCTCCCTTGCAGGCCTGGTCCCTCTCAACTGCCCTCCCCTTCTGGCCATCTTGTGGTGGCCATCTTGTGTCCACATAGAGGCAGGATCTTTGACCACATGGGGGCAGCCATCTTATGTGTTGGAGTGATGGTCAATCTGCATCTTACTCTTTTATTAGATAGGATAGAGGCCTGGTACATGGGTGGGGGCCAGCTGGTTTGCCCTGAAGGGTGTCCCAGATCAGAGTGGGGGTTCCCTTGGGGCATGGGGTGGCCTGGATGAGGGGCCTGTGGCAGTTTGCAGGCCAGCCACGCCCCCCGGCGACCCAAGCGGAGGCCCTGGTATCTGGGATTTATTTATCTTCTACAATTGAAACTTTGTAGCCTGGAGCAGAGCCAAGCCTTTTGCTCGCTCCGTGGCGGAATAAATTCTGTTGGAATTTATTTATCTTCTATAATTGAAACTTTGTAGCCTTAAGCAGAGGTCAAAGCAGGCCAGGGCTGCAGAAGCTTGGTTTCCTCCATCGCAGGGGGCAACTCTAGCCTCCTCTCTCTTCAGCTCCGTGGCTGCCGCCATTTCTGTTGGGATTTATGTATCTTCTATAATTGAAACTTTGTAGCCTTAAGCGGAGGCCTGGGCCAGCCAGGGTGTGCGGAAAGCTTGGCTTCCTCCATCGCTGGGGAAACCCATGCCTCCCTCCTGCTCTCTCTGTGGCCGTAGCCATCTTGGCTGGGTTAATTTGCATACTCACTCCTGATTGGCTGGTGGGCCTTGCTGGTGGGTGTGGCTTGTAGGTGTAGTGGAGTGGTGGTTAATTTACATATTACTCTTTTATTAGATAGGATAAAAGCCTAAGCAACCGAACAACCAATATCCTGGTTGCTATGACGTGCACTGACTACGAGGGGGAGACGCTCAATGTAGGAGCTGCCCCCTGGTGGTCAGTGTGCTCCCACGGCAGGAGCACTGCTCAGCTGACTGACCCATCCCAGCAGCCCACCAGCCCAACAGCAGCTACTCACTCACTCAGTAGGCCTGCAGGTCCAATCTTCAGAGAATGGGCCAGGCACTGATGGACCAGCACTGCTGGCATGATCCCAACAGTGCCGCAGTTCTCCTGGAAGTCGGCCTTGGGCACCACTGCCACTTCCCCTCCCTAGATGCTTCGCAAGGAAGAAACGATATAAAAGTGGCTGCCAGGTGGATCCCAACAAACTGCGCAAACGTCAGCAGCAGAGATCTGAACCACAGGCCGGCAAGGGCATCCCACCGCCCACCCAGAGGGCCAATTGTGTCCCAGCTACCCCTCCCCCCCTTGGGATGAGCGCCAGATGCAGGGCTTATGGCTGGCGAGTGCTGCTGCTGCAGTGCGAGCCTCTCTCAATTGGGACTGACTGAGTGCGAGCCTCTCCCAATTGGGACTGACTGAGTGCAAGCCCGCAGCTGGCGCAGCCGGGCTGGGATGAGTGGGAGCGACAGGCAGGAGCGGCAAGCAGGAGCGGCAGGCAGCATTGGACTGCTAGTTTCGGCCTGATCCCTGCAGGCCACCCCAAGGAAACCCACCTGTGCATGAATTCGTGCACCAGGCCTCTAGTGCAATATATAAACACCAAACTTAATAAATTGGATAAGGCAGAGAAGATCCCTGTGGGACTCTGGTTGACATATTTAAGTCTCAGTTTCCTTTCTCTAAGCTGCAGAGAAGCCACATCTTTATGCATTAATTTAAAATGTTATACAGGGTAGGGCAAAGGTAGGTTTAGAGTTCATATGGAAAGTAATACAATCATTAATAAATAATAACACAAGAATAAACTCTGTTTCATGTACTCACAACTGTAAATCTACTTTGTCCCATCCTATATTTACCTTGGTTTATTTCCTTTCCAGGTTTTACCTGACTTATCTCTTGAGACACATGAAGATGCAGAGGCGAAAATGTCAGAGGACCAGGTATAAGATGACTATTATGACCATTATTATTACACTAATTATTCTTAATATTGATGCTGGCTATTCTTAGAAAGTAACAATGACTTTGATGGAGAATTAGTTTTGTTTGTTGTTTTTCCTCTTTAAAAAAAAATCTTCATTGTTGAGAGTATTACAAATGTCCCCCTTTTTCCCCTCATTGCCCCCTCCACCCAGTTCCCACCCCACCTCAGGCCTTCACCATCCTACTGCCTGTGTCCATAGGTAAGATCTTTGGTTAATCTCCTTGTGACCCCCCCCCCCATCCCCTTCCCTCTGAGATTCGTCAGTCTGTTCCATGCCTCTAACTCCATTTTACTCACCAGTTTATTTTGTTTATTATATTTCTTGTTCGCTTATTTTGATTTTTAGATTCAATTGTTGATAGTTATGTATTTGTTGTCATTTTATTCATATTTTTCTCTCTTCTTCTTCCTCTTGTCCTCCTCCTCCTTCTCTTCTTCCTCTTTTTAAAGAATGCCCTTCAACATTTCATGTAATACTGGGTTGGTGGTGATGAACTCCTTTAACTTTTTCCTATTTGTGAAGCTCTTTATATGACCCTCAATTCTAAATGAGATCTTTGCTGGGTAGAGTAATCTTGGTTATAGGCCTTTGCTATTCACCACTTTAAATATTTCTTGCCACTCCCTTCTGGCCTTCAAAGTTTCTGTTTGAGAAATCAGCTGACAGTCATATGGGTACTCCCTTCTAGGTAACTAACTGCTTTTCTCATGTTTCTTTTAAGATTCTCTCTTTGTCTTTAATCCTTGGCATTTTAATTATGTTGTGTCCTGGTGTGGGCCTCTTTGGGTTCCTCTTGTTTGGGGTTCTCTGCGCTTTCTGGACTTTTAAGTCTATTTCTTTTACCAGGTAGGGGAAGTTTTCTGTCATTATTTCTTCAAATAGATTTTCTTGCTCTCTCTCTCTTCTTCTCTGGCACCCCATAATTCGGATGTTGGTATGCTTTAAGTTGTCCTAGAGGCTTCTTATACTATCTTCATATTTTTGGATTCTTTTTTCTTTTTGCTCTTCTGCTTGGGTGTTTTTTGCTTTCTCATATTCCAAAGCATTGTTTTGATTCTCTGAATCCTCTACTCTACTGTTGATTCCCTGTAGATTATTCTTTTTAAAAAAAATAATTCTTGCCGAAACCGGTTTGGCTAGTGGATAGAGCGTCGGCCTGCGAACTCAAGGGTCCTGGGTTCAATTCCGGTCAAGGGCATTACTTGGTTGCGGGCACATCCCCGGTGGGGGGTGTGCAGGAGGCAGTGATCGATGTTTCTAACTCTCTACCCTCTCTCTTCCTCTCTGTAAAAAATTAAAATATATTTTAAAAATAATAATAATAATTCTTTCTTGTAGAAAGTCCCACTATTTCCTCATTGACCCCTACCAGCATGCTTCCCTCCCCCCCCCACCCCACCCAGGCCCTTACCACCCCATTGTCTGTGTCCATGGGCCATGCATATATGCATACAAAGTCCTTGGTTGGTTACCTCCCAACCCTCTTTCCCCCCTTTCCTCCAAGATTCTACACTCTGGTCCATGCTTCCATATCTCTGGATCCACTCCATTCATCAGTTTATTTTGTGACTTAGATTCCACATATGAGTGAGATCATGTGATACTTAACTTTCTCTGATTGACTTATTTCACTTAGCATGATACTCTCTAGGTCCTTCCATGCTGTCTCAAAGGGTAAGATATTGTTTTTTACTGCTGCATAGTAATCCATGGTATAAATGTACCACAACATTTTTATCCACTCATCTACTGATGGGCACTTGGGCTGTTTCCAGATCTTTGCTATTGTGAATTGTGCTGCTATGAACATAGTGGTGCATACATTCTTTCTGATTAGTATTTTGTGTTTCTTAGGATATATGGCAGTTCCATATTTAATTTTTTGAGGAAACTTCATACTGTTTTCTATAATGGATGTACCAGTCTGCATTCCCACTAACAGTGTATTAGGGTTCCCTTTTCTCCGCATCCTCACCAACACTTGTCATTTATTGATTTGTTGATTGTAGATATTCTGACAGGTCTGAGGTGATACCTCATTGTCATTTTACTTTGCATCTCTCTGATGATCAGTGAATTTGAGCATTTTTTTATATGTCTCTTGGCCATCTGTATGGCCTCTTTGGAGAAGTGTCTATTAGATCCTTTGCCCATTTTTTTTTTTTTTAACAAGGTCATTCACCCATTTTTGGAATGTTTCTTTCCATCTGGGTGTATTTTTCTTTTCTCTTTTTCTTTTTAAATATATATATTTTTTCTTTTTTTTTCTTTTTTATTTTATTTTAATTAATCTTTATTGTTCAGATTACAACTGTTTCTCCTTTTTCCCCCCATATCTCCCCACCACCCAGTTCCCACCCCCCCTCTGCCCTTACCTCCCCCCTGCTGTCCTTATCCATAGGTGTATGATTTTTGTCCAGTCTCTTCCCATACTCCCCACATAGACACCCCTTTCCCCCTGAGAATTATCAATCCACTCCCATTCTATGCCTCTGATTCTATTAAGTTCACCAGATTATTCTGTTCCTCAGATTTTTAATTCACTTGACTTTTAGATTCACTTGTTGATAGATATGTATTTGTTGTTCATAATTTTTATCTTTCTTCTTCTTTTTCCTCTTTTTAAAGAATACCTTTCAGCATTTCATATAATACTGGTTTGGTGGTGGTGAACTCCTTTAGCTTTTTCTTAACTGTGAAGCTCTTTATCTGACCTTCAATTCTGAATGATAACTTTGCTGGGTAGAGTAGTCTTGGTTGTAGGTTCCTGCTATTCATCACTTTGAATATTTCTTGCCACTCCCTTCTGGCCTCCATGGTTTCTGTTGAGAAATTAGCTGATAATCGTATGGGAGCTCCCTTGTAGGTAACTAACTGTTTTTCTCTTGCTGCTTGTAAGATTCTCTCTGTCTTTTGCTCTTGGCATTTTAATTATGATGTGTCTTGGTGTGGTCCTCTTTGGATTCCTTTTGTTTGGGGTTCTGTGCGCTTCCTGGACTTGTAAGTCTATTTCTTGCATCAGGTGGGGGAAGTTTTCGTTCATTATTTCTTCAAATAGGTTTTCAGTATCTTGCTCTCTCTCTTCTTCTGGCACCCCCATAATTCTGATGTTAGTTCGCTTGAAGTTGTCCCAGAGGCTTCTTACACTATCTTCAACTTTCTGAATTCTCTTCTCTTCATGCTTCTCTGGATGAGTGTCCTTGGCCTCACTGTATTCCAAATCTTTGAGTTGATTCTTGTGATCCTCTAGTCTGCTGTTGGGTCTCTGTATAATATTTTTTATCTCAGTCAGTGTATGTTTAATTTCTAGTTGGTCCTTTTTCATATCCTCGAGGGTCTCATTGAATTTATCGGCCTTTTCCATGAAATTCTTGAAAAACCTTATAACCGTGGTTTTGAACTCTATGTCCAGTCGCTTGTTCTCCTCCATTTCTTTGGTTTGTGATCTATTTCCTTGCCTCCTCATTTTCTCTGCTTCCCTGAGTTGGTAGGGTAGTTTTGTGTACTAGGTGTCCTATTGGTTCAATGGGTCAGCCTCCCAGTTACTTGAGGTGGACACTCTTGGTGTACCCTTGTGTACTGTGTGTCCCCCAGCAGGAGCTACAGCAAGAACTAGTTTTCTCCTCCTTTGCTTGGGCGGTTTTGGAGCAGTCTGACTGGAGCTGCAGTTAATTTCCCTTTGCCCATTTTTAATTAGATTGTTTGTCTTCCTTCTGTTAAGTTATATGAGTTCCTTATATATTTTGGATATTAATTCTTTATCAGATGTATCATTGCCAAATATGTTCTCCCATACAGGGCTCCCTTTTGGTTTTGTTGATGGTTTCTTTTGCTGTGCAGAAACTTTTTATTGTTTGTGTGTTTTTTTGTTTGTTTTAAATATTGTTATTGATTTCAGAGGGGAAGAGAGGAGAGATAGAAAAATCAATGATGAGAGAGAATCATTGATTGGCTGCCTCCTGCACACCTACTGGAGATCGAGCCTGCAACCCAGGCATGTGCTCTGACCGGGAATCGAACCATGACTTCTTGGTTCATAGATCAATGCTCATTCACTGAGCCACCATACCCAGGCCAGAAGCTCTTTGTTTTGATGTAGTCCCATTTGTTTATTTTCTCCTTAGTTTTCTTTGCTCTAGGAGATGTATCTGTAAACATATTGCTTTGAGAGATGTCTGAAATTTTGCTGCCTATGGTTTCTTCTAGGGTTTTTCTGGTTTCACAACTTACATTTAAGTCTTTTATCCATTTTGTGTTTATTCTTGTGCATGGTATAAGTTGGTGCTCTAGTTTCATTTTTTTGCATGTATCTGTCAAATTTTCCCAATACCATTTATTGAAGAGACTGTCTTGAATCCATTGTATGCTCTTGCCTCTTTTGTCAAATGTTAATTGAGCATTATGGCTTGGGTTGATTTCTGGGCTCTCTGTTCTGTTCCATTGGTCTATATGCCTATTCTTGTGCCAGTACCAGGCTGTTTTGATTGCAGTGGCTTTATAGTATAACTTGAATTCTGGTATTGTGATCCCTCCAACTTTGTTCTTCTTTCTCGAGATTGCTGCAGCTATTTTTTTTTTATTCCATATACATTTTTGGATTATTTGTTCTAGATCTGTAAAATATGCTGTTGGCATTTTAATAGGAATCACATTGAATCTGTAGATTGCCTTGGGTAGTATGGACATTTTAATGATATTGATTCTACCAATCCATGAACACAGTATATTCATCCACTTGTTTATATCTTCTTCTATCTCTTTTTTCAACTTCCTGTAGTTTTTTGAATATAAGTCTTTTGCCTCCTTGGTTAAGTTTATTCCTAAGTATTTTAATTGTTTTGTTGCAATGGTAAATAAGATTGCTTGTTTAGTTTCTCATTCTGAGAATTCATTATTGGAGTTTAAAAAAGCCATTTATTTTGGGGTGTTGATTTTGTATCCTGCTACATTGCCAAATTCATTTATTAAATCTAGTAGTTTTTTGGTGGAGTCTTTAGGGTTTTCTATGTACAATATCATATCATCTGTGAATAATGAGAGTTTTACTTCCTTCTTTCAAATTTGGATGCCTTTTATTTCTTCTTCTTATCTGAAGGACTAGGACTCCCAGGACTATGTTGAATAAGAATGGTGAAAACGGTCATCCCTGTCTTGTTTCTGTTCTTAGGGGAAATGGTTTTAGTTTTTGTCCATTGAGTATGATGTTTGCTGTAGGTTTGTCACATGTGGCCTTTCTCTATTCCCAATTTGCTGAGAGTTTTTAATAAAAAATGGGTGTTGGATTTTGTCAAATGGTTTTTTTCTACATTTATTGATATGATCATGTGATTTTTGTCTTTCAATTTGTTTATGTGATGTAACACGTTTATTGATTTGTGAATATTGTACCAGCCTTGCATCCCTGGAATAAATCCCACTTGGTCATGGTGTATGATCTTTTTAATATATTGCTGGATGTGATTTGCTAGTATTTTTTTTTTTTTAGCCTTTTAGCATCTATGTTCATCAGGGAAATTGGCCTATAATTCTCTTTCTTTGTAGTGTCTTTATCTGGTTTTGGAATTAGGGTAATGCAGGCCTAATAAAAAGAGCTTGGAAATATTCCTGCCTTTGGGTTTTTTGGAATAGTCTGAGGAGGATAGGTTTTAGTTCTTCTTGGAATGTTTGGTAAAACTTCCTGGTGAAGCCATCTGGACCTGGGCTTTTATTTGGTAGGAGTTTTTTGATTACTGCTTCTATTTCATCAGTTATTATTGGCCTATTCAGGTTTTTTTATTCTTCCTGATTCAGTTTTGGGAGATTGTATTTTTTTAGGAATTTGTCCATTTCATCCACATTGTCCAGCTTGTTGGCATATAATTGTTCATAGTATTTCTAAGAATCCTTTGTATTTCTGTGGTGTCAGTGGTTACTTCTCTGCTTTCATTTCTGATTTTATTTATTTGGGTTCTCTCTCTTTTTTTCTTGATGAGTCTGGTTAACAGCCAATTTTGCTTATTTTTTCAAAAAAACAGCTCGTGGTTTCATTGATTTTTTTGTATTTTTTTTTTTTTAGTCTCTTATGTCATTTATTTCTACTCTAACCTTTATTATTTTCTTCCTTCTACTTACTCTGGGCTTTTCTTGTTGTTCTCTTTCTGGTTCTTTAAATTGTAGAGTTAAGTAGTTTATTGTTGATTTTTTTTTTTTTAGGTCAGCCTACTTCCCTTTCAAAAAAGTTCATTTTAATTATGATGTATTTGGGTGTGGACCTGCTTGGGTACTTCTTGCTTGGGGTTCTCTGTGCCTCCTGAACTTGTGTGACATTTTCCTTTACCAGGTTAAGGGAGTTTTCTGCCATTATTTCTTCAAACACATTGTCTATCCCTTTCTTCCTCTTCTGGCACACCTGCTATTCAAATATTGTTGTTTTTCTTTTTATTTTTTTAAATAAATCTTTATTGTTCAGATTATTACAAGTGTTCCTCTTTTTTTCCCCCCATAGCTCCCCTCCACCTGATTCCCCACCCCACCCCATGCTTTTACCCCCAGCCACTGTCTTCATCCATAGGTGTAAGATTTTTGTCCAATCTCTTCCTGCACCCCTCACACCCCCCTCCCCCTGAGAATTGTCAGTCCACTCCCTTTCTATGTCCCTGATTCTATTATATTCATCAGTCCATTCTGTTCATCAGATTTTTTATTCACTTGATTTTTAGATTCATTTATTGGTAGGTATGTATTTGTTGTCATTTTGTTGTTCATAATTTTTATATTTACCTTTTTCTTCTTCTCCCTCTTCTTAAAGAATACCCTTCAGCATTTCATATAATCCTGGTTTGGTGGTGATGAACTCCTTTAGCTTTTTCTTGTCTGTGAAGCTCTTCATCTGACCTTCAATTCTGAATGACAGCTTTGCTGGGTAGAGTAATCTTGGTTTGTAGGTTCTTGCTATTTATCACTTTGAATATTTCTTGCCACTCCCTTCTGGCTTGCATAGTTTCTGTTGAGAAATCAGCTGACAGTCGTATGGGTACTCCCTTGTAGGGAACTAACTGTTTTTCTCTTGCTGCTTTCAAGATTCTCTCTTTGTCTTTTGCCCTTTGGCATTTTAATTATGATGTGTCCTGGTGTGGTCCTCTTTGGATTCCTCTTGTTTGGGGTTCTGGGCGCTTCCTGGACTTGTAAGTCTATTTCTTTCACCAGGTAGGGAAAGTTTTCTGTCATTATTTCTTCAAATAGGTTTTCAATATTTTGCTCTCTCTCTTCTTCTGGCACCCCCATAATTCAGATGTTGGTATGCTTCAAGTTGTCCCAGAGGCTCCTTACACTATCTTCATATTTTTTGTTTCTTTTTTCTTTTTGTTTTTCTGGTTGGGTGTATTTTGTTTCCTCATATTTCAGATCTTTGGTTTGATTCTTGGGGTCCTTTGATCTACAGTTGAATTTCTGTATATTCTTTATTTCAGACAGTGTATGCTTAATTTCTGACTGGTTCTTTTCCATTTTTTTGGCATTCTCATTAAGGTCCTTGAAGGTCTCACTAAGCTCCTCAGAGGTCTCATCAAGTTTCTTGGAGGTTTTCAGAAGATTCTTGAGTAACCTTATAAACGTGGTTTTGAACTCTATGTCCAGTAGTTTGCTTTCCTTCATTTCTTTCATTCATGACATGTTTCTTTGTCTCCGCATTTTGCTGCTTCCCTGTGTTGATGGAGTGGTTTTCTGTGGTAGGTGACCTATAGGGCCCAGTGGTTCAGCCTCCCCTATCACCTGAGGTGGACACTCTTGGTGCACCCCTTTGTGGGCTGAGTGCAAAGTCTTGGTGTAGTTAAGCCTTGATTGCTGTTGGTACACTGGGAGGAATTGACCTCCAGGCCAATTGGCTGTGAGGACCTGCTATGTCTATAATGGAAGAACTGCTGTGCTGGAGACACGTTTATGGGGCAGGACTTGTTTCAGTGGGGCTTTGGTGCTCACTGAGTCTGCCTCTTGAATGTGTCACTTATGGATATGAGGAGTTGAAATCTGGTGTCGTCTCACACTGACCACTAGATACACTAGCTTCTGGATCTCCAATAGGGTGCAGGTCAGCTACTGTCTGAGGCCACCCAGCAGGAGCTACAGCAAGAACTACAGTTTTCTCCTTTTTGCTTGGGGTTTGGAGGTTTTGGAGCTGTCTGACCAGAGCTGCAGTTTGTTAGGTTAAGCTGCGATAGGGCAGGCCATTCATATGCAAAAGCCACTGCGCGGAGCTTGGATGGGTTTGTAGATTGTGCGGGGCAGGGTCTCAGGGAGTCACTAAGCTAGGACGTGGCAAACAGCAATGGCTACCAGTCAGCCGTCTCTGTGTCTCCGAGTTTCCCCGTCCCCGCGTCTCGTGCCCCAGCATAGTAAACAATGATTGCTGCACGCACCTCTGCAAGAAAGCCACCCTCACTTTCCGACCCGATGGCAGACAGTCCAAGTCCAGCTTCTCCCCGTAGGAGTTTGGGTCCCCAGCATCTCCCCAGAAACTGGAGTTCAGAGTAATTGGGAGTTTGTCTCCCTTCTTATTGAAAAAAGCAGCGCACCCAGTCGCCCTCTGCCAGCCCAATCCGCGCACCTCCATACCTCAGCTTTTCAGCGCTTGTGCACGTCTCAATGCTCTTTCCTCTTTCCTTCTAGTTGTAGAACTTCCACTCAGCCAGCTTTTCTGTGGTTCTGGGTGATAGACATTTTGTCTTTTAGCTGTAGTTTTTAAATTGTTGTGCGAGGCAGCAATTTAGGTGTTTACCTATGCTGCCATCTTGGTTTCCCCTCCTATTCAAATATTGTTATGTTTCATGTTGTCTCACAGCTCCTAAAGCTGTCCTCCTGTTAATTGTTTTTTCTTTTTGGTTCTCTGATTGAGTGATTTTTTTTCAACTCTGTCTTCTGATTCACTGCTACCCTCCTTAGCTTCCCCTAATCTGCTATGTATTCCTTCCAATGTGCTCTTTATTTATGCTATGTCATTATTTCTGTTTTTATAGTTACTATATCTTTTTTCATGCTGTTGAGTATCTCTACCATCATTATTCTGAACTCAATATCAGATAAATTTTCTTATCTCCATTTCATTTATCTCTTCTTCTGGAGAATTTGCTTGTTCTTTCATTTGGGGGCTGTTTCTTTGCCTCCTCATTTTGGCTGCCTGTTTGGGTTTGTGACTATATATTAGGTAGATCTGCTACACCTCTCAATCCTTCATGCAAGACAGTGTCAAATGCTGTTTCTGACTAATTAGGTCAGGCAAAGATTCAAAGCCTTTAGAGACCACCTCTATCTACAGACTGATAGGATTTTGTCTTGAGTTGCCCTCAGGCAATCATTCACAGGTGTGGCAAGAGTTTTTTTCAACAGGATGGGGCAATTTCTTGTTCCTGGAGGCTAATTGTTATTCCCAGTCTCTTAATGGTCCTGAGCAACTCTGCACCCTAGGGCAAGGTGTTTTCAAATAGGATGAATCAACTGTCTTCCCCCCAGGCAAGGTCACCTGTATAGCAAATGTCTGCATGAGAAAGGTGACCTCTGCAGTGTGAGGGAATGACTCAGCACAGGAAACTAGGGTGTCTGTCTTCTGAGCTCTATACCCAAAGCAAAGTCTGAAGCCTGAGCCAGGACAGGCCATTAATATGGAAAAGCTCCTGCAACCAGCTTAGGTGGGACTGTACCTTGAATGGGGCAGGGCCTCAGGGGATCTCCAGAACAAAACAAACGGTGTGCCCCAGGCTGATGGAGACTCAGATATGGTTGCCAGTCAGCCCTGTGACAGGGAAAGTCCAGCACAGGAACAATGACCCCTGTGAGCATCCCTGTCTGGGAGAAAGCTGCCCTCAATTTCCTGCCCTGATGCCAGACAATCCAGTGCTTCCCTGAATGTGTCTGTGTCCCCCAAAGCTTCCTAGTGTTATGAGTCTGAGTATGTTTGTGTGCTGGTCTTTTAAATGGAATACCTGGGTCTCCAGAAGCCTCTGTGTCACTCAGCCACAATCCCTGCTGGTTTTTACAGCCCGTAGTTATGGGGACTTCTCTTCCCAGCTCTGGAATCCTATGCTAGGGGTCTTGTGTGGGGCCTTGTTCCTCACCAGCAGCCTCCACAGAGACAACTCACTCCCAGTTAAAAAAACAGCACATGTGAGTGTCAGACCAGCCTGTTTCATGCTGGAGACAATATGGCCCAAACCTATCAATAAAAGGCCCAAGACCCAGCTCAGGTGACTGGGGAGGCTGAGCCACTGGGCCCTATAGGACACCTACTACACAAGGATTCTACCAATTGAAGGAAACATAGCATCTCTACCTAATACATAGAAACAAACACAGGGAAGCAGCAAAATAGGCTGTCTCCGCCCCTCCTACCAGTCTCAGTGTGCTTTCTCCTTTACTTCTCTAGTGGTAGGACTTCCATTTATCCAGCTTCAGGTGGTTCTGTATGATGGTTGCTCTGTATTTTAGTTGTAATTTTGATGTGGTTGTGGGAGGCAGTGAGTATAGGTGTTTACCTATGCCGCCATCTCCGAGAATTAGTTTTATGAAGAGACAGAGGACATGATTGCCTCCATAATATGATTCTGGGGTATAACCCTGACATACTCAAAGAAACCGTTCAGCTTTATGGAGAAACAGGGTGTAATGTTCATGTAATTAACTTTGTGATGTATTTTCTATTGAAAGGTTGAAGAGAAATATACTTTGGAGAAGGAAATAGAAATGTTAAAGGAAAGTTTAGAGAATGAAAAAAAGTTGACAGAAAGGTACTGGAAATAATGATTCATAACTACTCATTTGTAGCTAATACAAAATTTAACTATCTATAAATTTGTTACAGGTTTAGGAAGGAAACAGAACGGATAAGCAAAACGTGGGAAAAGAAATTCCTTATTCTCAGGAACAGGTATAGTGTGGTGATATATAAAAATTCTAGTTATAGAAATGTGACCTATCATCTTCTAGAGAAACAAGGGGAAATTTTTCTGTATATAGTAATTAATATTAACAAGAAGTTCAAAATAATTGGCCTAAAATATAATGGTAGTCCAAGTCACTTCAAAGAAAAAATAATTTAAAACTTTCATTTCCAATGTCAATAGGACAGACAGTACCTATTTATGCCTGGTTTAATCAGACCTGCATAGTCATCTCTCTTCATAGGGTATTAAAATGTTTTCCTGCTCATTTGCACATATTCATATTTAACTGGTCTATATCTTCTTGCAAAATTGCTTTAAATACTAGATTGCCTTTCCATTTTCAGACAGGCAACACCAACTCTTTAATTCTCAGGTCTAATTTTTATTCAGATAATTCTTTTAATTTCTCTTCACCGTGTCATCTTTGTCTTTTTAAAGATGGAGAAAGTAAAAAGAAATGGAGAAAGTGACACTAAAGTTCTAAAAAAGCTGAAAGCAATGCCAACTAGAAAAAAATGCTTTTTTTTTTTTCATGTCCTAACATGTTAGTATTAAAATTCTACATTCTGTTCTCTTGGTTTCTGCCATAATTTCCACTAGAGTCTCTACGCATGTTGGAAATTTATTTTCAAGATTTTCTCACAGTGAAGCATCTACAGGATAGATTCAATGTTGGTCTGATGTCCTAGGTCCGTGGTCGGCTAACTGCGGCTCGCGAGCCACTTGCGGCTCTTTGGCCCCTTGAGTGTGGCTCTTCCACAAAATACCACGGCCTGGGCGAGTCTATTTTGAAGAAGTGGCGTTAGAAGAAGTTTAAGTTTAAAAAATTTGGCTCTCAAAAGAAATTTCAATCATTATACTGTTGATATTTGGCTCTGTTGACTAATGAGTTTGCTAAACACTCTCCTAGGTCACACTTGAGGCTCATACCTGACTTCATGGGGTGATAATGCCATACATTTGCACTGCACTTCATAAACAAACAGTGTGTGTGTGTGTGTGTGTGTGTGTGTGTGTGTGTGTGTCTGTAAAATTCTGAACATTTCTGTATTATTGGCACTGAAAACTCCCAGGTGGCATGTTGAGAATCTACATAACAGAAATACCACCAGATGATGAGTGAAGGATCTCCTCCTTGTGGTAAAACGTTCTGCTTTCCACTCTGGCTTGTGTTTCACATCTGTGATGATAATTATTTTGTGCTCTGAAAAAATTTGCATATTAATGCTTTCCCTGACCCCTCACAGAGTTATTATAAGGATAGCATATAGATACAAGTGAAACTAGAGGATGAGAACAAAGGAAAGTTTAAACACCCACTTAATTTAATTTCCCCACACATGGAATTGGAGCTATCTCTGAAACCGAGTAGAATGTTTTTCTCTTACTTATTTCTGTGGGGTTCACTTTCATCCTTAAGATTTACCGTGTATCTGTTCCTATAGAATTCCTTCTCTACTCAATGACCATTTACAAGAATACCTCAGTTTTACTTCAAATTGATTTGCTGTTAACCAAGATGTTAACAATCATATTCATCAATTTGGTCTCTGCAGACTTTATGTTGTTATCTAAATATTTAGGACAATAGGAAGTATTATTACACACTTTCTATATGTTTCCTCATTTAATTAACTAACTAGAGCATAATGTTGGGACATAATGCATTTGTCCATCATGGTTTGGTTGCATCACCAAGTGCTAATTCAAGGTAATACATGCAACAACATAGAAAGTGCTGTGTTGTGGTGTGGTATGGAGATTAAGTGTGCTAAAATGGTTATTTCATTTCACAGTAACAGGTCGGAGATCAGGAACAATCATTTTTGTTTAGTAGAAGAAAAACTTCACCTTAGTCCAGGTGAAAGTTTAATCCAATGATTTCTGAGACAATTCATGATTTATATTCAGTCCCAGTTGAATTCAGAGCTTCTCCAAGCTCCTTTTTCGTTTCTGCTGAATTAGCTCTATTTCCAGGAACATCAAACTTAAGCAGTGCTGACAAGAGCAGGGAATAGTCCTTCTTCTTAACAAGGCACTCCTGGCTCTGCTGCTGATGTCATCATTGCCTTTTCTCTTGGCACAATGGTGCACAGGTGTGCCACATCAGCTCAGGAATAGCTCACCACCTGGGTGTTGTCACTGTGATGGAGCCACTCCCACCTCATCTCCAGGAGATGGTCCATAGGAACCCTTCTGAGCCAGGATACAAAATCAAATTACAAAAATCAGTTACTTTTCTTTCTTTTTTTAATCATCTTTCTATACACTAATAACAAATTACCAAAAATTGAAAAAACAATCCCATTTACAGTTGCATCAAAAAGAGTGAAATACTGCCTGGCTGGTGTGGCTCGATGGTTGAACATCACCTCATGATTCTCAATCAGGGCACATGCCTGGGTTGTGGACTTGATCCCCAGTAAGGGATTATGCAGGAGGCAGCCAATTGATGTTTCTTTCTCATTGATGTTTCTCTCTTACAATCTCCCTTCCTCTCTCTCCAAAACCAATTAAAATATATTTAAAAACAAACAAACAAAAACTATATAAAAAACAGAATGAAATACTTATGAATAAATGTACCAAAAAAGTGAAAGATCTGTATAGTGAACATTATTTCATTGATGAATAAAATTGCAGAAGATGAAAATAAATGGAAAAATCCTCTGTGCTCATGAATTGGAAGATTTAATATTCTTAAAATGTCCATACTACCCAAAGCCATCTATAGATTCAATGCAATCCCTATCAACATTCCAATGGAATTTTTCAAAGAAATAGGAAAAACAATTCTAAAATGTGTGTAGAAACACACACACACACACACACACACACACACACAAAACAAAACACACCCACAAATAGCCAATACAATCTTGAAAAAGAACAAAGCTAGAAGCATCATGCTTCCTGATTTCAAACTATAGTACAAAGCTATAATAATCAAAACAATAAAGTATTTGGCATAAAAATGGACATTCAGATCAATGGAAAAAAAAGAGAGAACCCAGAAGTAAACCCACATATATGGTCAATTAATTTATGACAAAGAAGCCAAGAACACTCAGCAGGGAAAGGACAGTCTCCTCAATGAATTGTGTTGTTGGGAAAATTGAACAGCCACACCCAAAAGAATGGAACTGGAACCCTGTCTTACCCTGTACACAAAAGTAAACTCAAAATGGATTAGGTCTTAAATCTAAGATCTGAAACTAAAATTCCTAGAAGAAAACAAAAAGTAAACTTCTTGACATTAGTCTTGGCAATGATATTTTGGATTTGAAACAAAAAGCAAAGGCCACAATACCAAAATTGAACAAATGGGACTACATCAAACTAAAAAGCTCCTGCACAGCAAAGGAAATCATCATCAAAAGTAAATGACAACTTACAGAATGGGAGAAAATACTTGGAAATCATATATATGAAAAAGGGTTAATATCCAAAAATATAGAAAGAACTCACATAGCCCTAGCCAGTTTTGCTCAGTAGTTAGAGCATCAGCCTGTGACTGAAGGGCAGGGGGTTCCATTTCAGTCAAGGATTGCAGGCTCCATCCCCAGGCACGTGCTGGAGGTAACCAATCTCTGCATCTCTCTCGCATCAGTGTTTCTTTCTCTGTGTCTCTCCCTCTTTCTTCCACTCTCTCTAGAACAATCAATGAAAAGTAGCCTCAGGTGAGGATTAACAAAAGCAAAGAAAAGAACTCACACAACTCAATAGCAAAACAACAACAACAACAACAAATGACAAAAACAAACAATCCTATATAATAAAAGCCTGATATGTAAATTGTGCCCTTCACCGGAGTTCGGCTGGGAGTTTGACAGCTCGACCAGTCGCTATGATGTGCACTAACCACCAGGAGGCAGACGCTCTGACTGATAGGTTAACTTGCTGTGGGCGCTTGTGGGCTGGATTGGAAAGTGAGGTGTGAGATGAGAGCTGTCTGGAAGCTCCCAGGGTTTGGCCCGAGCCCCAGGTGGAGACAGGCAGGGGCAGAAGCCAGGAGGGACTGGGTGGTGCAGGAGGCTGCTACACTTGATCCCAGAGCCATGGACTGCACAGCTCTCTACAGCCTGTGGCATTCTCAGTGCACAATTTATAATCTTCAGAGCTGCTTCTTTTTATTTGTTAAGTTTCACTATCTACTCCAGGAGAGTAGGTAGCACCATTATGGGGAGACAGGCCAGGCATGCCTGCCTGAGGCCAATGGGGCAGCTTCGGGCTCCCAGGGATGTAGCAGAGAAGGGGGGTGGAGCTGAGTTGGAGAAACCGAGTCCAAAACTTGAAAGGAAGCAGGAGGCAGTGAGGGGGAGAGGGTGACAGCTGTGCAGGGGCCTAGAAAAGCTGCTGGATGGGGGCAGCCAAGGAGCCCAGTGCCTCTCCCATGGGACAGGCTCCACATCCCTCCCTTCTCCTCCCTGTGACTAGTCACCCCAGCTCTCCTTCAAGGCCCCATCTGGGCTCTCCCTGCACAGCCTTTGTGGAGCTCCACCCCTGGAGGAGAAAGGGGGAGGCTGCAAACAGGAGGTCACAGGAGGATGGGGCAGAGCAGGGCCCACCAAGTTAGATGGAGGAGAGGGAGGCAGAGACCCCACAGGACTGGGGACAGAGATGGGCGGGGAAGGAGGGCTATGCGGAAGCATGGCCCTTGGTTGAAGTAGAAATCCTGACCCCATTTTACAGACCTCAGCAGAGTGTGGGGGGGGGGGGGGGGGTGGCGGGGAGGGGGCCCAAAGACAAAAGAGGGTGTGAGGGTACTGGATGGATTGAGAGCAGTGACGTTTGATTAATGGCCTATTTATTTTTATTTTTGTTAATATATTTTTATTGATTTCAGAGAGGAAGGCAGAGGGAGAGAGAGATAGAAACATCAATGATGAGACAGAATCATTGATTGGATGCCTCCTGCATGCCACCCACTGTGAATCAAGCCCACAACCTGGGCATGTGCACTTGACTGGAATCAAACCTGGGACCCTTCAGTCTGCAGGCTGACATTCTATCCCCTGAGCCAAACCAGCTAGGGCTGTTGTTCATATTTCTTATCTTTATCTTTTTCTTCTTCCTCTTCTTCTTAAAGAATACCCTTCAGTATTTCATATAATACTGGTTTGGTGGTGATGAACTCCTTTAGCTTTTTCTTATCTGTGAAGCTCTTTATCTGACCTTCAATTCTAAATGATAGCTTTGCTGGGTAGAGTAATCTTGGTTGTAGGTTCTTGCTGTTCATCACTTTGAATATTTCTTGCCACTCCCTTCTGGCCTGCATAGTTTCTGTTGAGAAATCAGCTGACAGTCGTATGGCCACTCCCTTGTAGGTAACTACTGTTTTTCTCTTGCTGCTTTTAAGATTCTCTCTTTGTCTTTTGCCCTTGGAATTTTAATTATGATGTGTCTTGGTGTGGTCCTCTTTAGATTCCTCTTGTTTGGGGTTCTCTGCGCTTCTTGGACTTGTAAGTCTATTTCTTTCATCAGGTAGGGGAAGTTTTCTGTCATTATTTCTTCAAATAGGTTTCCAATATCTTGCTCTCTCTCTTCTTCTGGCACCCCTATAATTTGGATGTTGGTACGCTTGAAGTTGTCCCAGAGGCTCCTTACACTATCTTTATATTTTGGGATTCTTTTTTCTTTTTGCTCTGCTGATTGGGTGTATTTTGCTTCCTTGTATTTTAAATCATTGATTTGATTCTCAGGATCTTCTAGTCTACTGTTAAATCCCTGTATATTATTCTTTATTTCAGTCAGTGTATGCTTAATTTCTGACTGGGTCCTTTTCCATTTTTTTGGCATTCTCACTAAGATCCTTGAAAGTCTCACTAAGTTCCTCAGAGGTTTCTAGAAAATTCTGAGTAGCCTTATGACTGTGATTTTGAACTATATATCTAGTACTTTGCTTTCCTTCATTTCTTTCATTTGTGACATGTTTCTTTGTCTCCACATTTTGGCTGCTTCCCTATGTTTGTTTGTATTTATCAGGTAGCTGTGAAGTCTCCTTGAGTTGATAGAGTAGCCTTGTATAGTAGGTGTCCTATAGGGCCCAGTGGCTCAGCCTCCCCAATCACCTGAGGCGGACACTCTTGGTGCACCCCTTTGTGGGCTGTGTGCACAGTTTTGTTGTAGTTGAGCCTTGATTACTCTTGGTGTCACTGGGAGGAATTGACCTCCAGGTCAATTGGCTGTGGGGACCAGCTGCGACTACAGTGGGAGAGCTGCTGTGTAGGAGACACCCTTATGGAGAAGGACTTGCTTCAGTGGGGCTTTGGTGCTCACTGAGTCTGCCCCTTGAGTGTGTCACTTACAGATGTGAAGAGTTGTAATCTGGTATGGTCTCACACTGACCACTGTGTACACTGGCTCTTGGGTCTCCAAGGAGGTGCAAAGTCAGCCACTGCCTGGAGCCAGCCAGCAGGAGCTACAGAAAGATCTGCAGATTCCTCCTCTTTGTATCGGGTTTGGAAATGCCCAGATGAGGCCCAGCTGTGAAGCAAAGCAGGCTGGTGCTGGTGCCAGGTCTTGGGCCTTTTATTGATAGGTTTGGTGCCCCATGACCCAGCTGCAGCTTGTTTGATAGACTTTTAGCCTGAGAAAGGACAGGCCATTCATATGCAAATGCCATTGAGCACAGCTTGGGTGGGGATGTAAATTGGATGGGGCAAGGTTTGGGGGAATCACCAGGGCGGAGCAAACAGAAATGGCTGCCAGTCAGCCCTGCACCTGGGAGGTCCCAGCATGGAAACAATGACCACTGTGAGCACCTCTGTCTGGAAAAAAGCCACCCCGGAGTTCCTGCCTCGATGCCAGACAGTCCAGTTTCTCCCCATATGTGTCTGGGTCTCCCAGAGCCTCCCCCGGCACTGAAACTCAGAGATTGCAGGAGCTTGTAAGTTCAGTTCATGGTGCTGGCTTTTTAAGAAGAGCAGCTGGGTCTCCAGCAGCCTGTGTGTCTCTCAGCCCCAATCTGCACTGGTTTTTACAGCCCGTAGTTCTTACTCCCATAGGGACTTCTTTCCCGAGCTCTGGAACCCTGGGCTGGGGGTCTGGTGTGGGGCTGGGACCTCTCACTCCTCTGGGGGACCTTCATAGAGGCGATCTCCCTCTGGATTAAAAAAGCGGCTCACCCGGGTGCCAGACCAGCCCTTTCTGGGCCTCCGCACCTCCTACCAGTCTCAGTGTGCTTTCGTCTTTACTTCTCTAGTTGTAGTACTTCCACTCAGCCAGATTTCCAGTGATTCTGGATGATAGTTGCTCTGTATTTTAGTTGTAATTTTGATGTGGTTGTGGGAGGCAGTGAGTACAGGCATTTACCTATGCCACCATCTTGATTCTCTCCTTCTCTATTTTCTTTTATATGTTTACTAGTGGCCAGAGCACGAAATTCATGCATGGGGGTTGTTCCTCAACCCAGCCTGTACCCTCTCCAATCTGGGAACCCTTGGGAGATGTCCGACTGCCGGTTTAGGCCTTATCTGGCCTAAGCCAGCAGTCAGACATCCCTCTCTCAATCCGGGACCGCTGACTCCTAACCGCTCACCTGCCTGCCTGCCTGATTGCCACTAATCACTCTGCCTGCCAGCCTGCTTGCCCCCAACTACCCCCCCTGCCAGCCTGCTCACCCCCAACTACCCCCCACCATCCTGCTCACCCCAACTGCTCCCCACCGGCCTGATTGCCCCCAAGTGCCCCCCTGCTGGCCTGCTCGCCCCAAACTGCCCCCCACCAGCCTGCTTGCCCCCAACTGACCCCTTGCCAGCGTGCTTGCCCCCAACTGCCCCCCCTGCCAGCCTGATCACTCCCAACTGCCCTCCACTGCCAGCCTGCTCACCCCCAACTGCCATCCACTGCCAGCCTGCTCACCCCCAACTGCCCTCCACTGCCGGCCTGCTTGCCCCCAACTGCCCCCCCTTGATGGCCTGCTCACCCCCAACTGCCCTCCCTTCCTAGCCTGACCACCCCTAACCGCCTCTGCCTCGGCCTCACCACCATGGCTTTGTCTGGAAGGACATCCAGAAAGTCTCCCAGAAGGTCTCCTGGTCTAATTAGCATATTACCCTTTTATTGGTCTAGATAGAGGTCTGGTGCATGGGTCAGGGCCGGCTGGTCTGCCCTGAAGGGGGTCACGGATCAGGGTGGGGATCCCCTTAGGGGGTGGAGCTGGCCTGGGTGAGGGGCTAAGGGCCGTTCACAGGCTGGCCATGCCTCCACCGGGGTGAGGGCCCCTGCTGGGGTGTGTGGCCAGCATGGGCAAGGGGCTGATGGCTGTTTGCAGGCTGGCTCACCCGCATTGGGGTGAGGGTCCCCACAGGGGTGTGTGGCTGGCCTGGGGGAGAGGCTGAGGGCTGTTTTCAGGCTGGCCACACCCCCTTCAGGGTTGGGATCCCCACTGAGGGGCATGGCCAGCCTGGGCGAGGGGCTGATGGGCTGTTTGGGATCCCCACTGAGGGGCATGGCCACTTTGGGCGAAGGGCTGATGGACGTTTTGCAGGCTGGCCAAGCCCCTGGCTTTGTCCAGAATGACGTCTGGAAGGTCTCCGGAAGGTCTCCCAGTCTAATTAGCATATTACTCTTTTTTTAGTATAGATTATAATGATATTAAAGTTCTTGTTTGTTTCTCTACTTTTTTCTTTCTTCTTTATTCATAAGATTCCATTTTTAGCATACACAGTAACTTACTGTATAATAACTATTGATGCATAGTTTACATTCCATAAAATTACCTTTTTAAAATGTGGATTTGGTGTATTCAGAGTTGGGCAACCATTACCACTTTCTAAATCAGAACATTTTTATCAACCCGAAAAGGAACCCCATACCCATTAGCAGTCGCCTCCCATGCCCCTTCCTGTCAACCACTAACAACCACTAATCTGTTTTCTGTTACTAAGGATTTGCCTATTCTGGACATTTCATATAAGTGGAATCATAAAATATGTGGCCTTTTGTGACTAGCTTCTTTCACTTGGCATGTTTCCAAGTTCCCCTATGTTGTAGAATACATCAGTACTCTGCTACTTTTGACTGCCAAATAATACTTTATTGTATGATTATACCACATTTTTATGCATTCCTTTTTAGACATTTGAATTTTTTCCACTTTTTGGCTACTATAAATAATGCTGCTGTTAACATTCGTGTGAACATATGTTTTAAATTCTCTTGTGTATACACATAGGAAGGAATTACTGGGTCACATGATAATTCTGTTTACCATTTTGAGGAACTACCAAACTGTTTTCCAAAGTGGCCACACCATTTTACATTCCACAATAAATGAGGGTTCCAACTTCTCTCTGTCCTTTTCAACATTTGTTGTCTGTCTTTTTGGCTTTAGTCAATCCTGAAACTCTGTAGTGGTACCTCATAGTGATTTTGATCCAGGAGTCACAAACCGAAATCTCTTCTAAGAGTGCCTTGTGTGATGAATACTGTAATTTTTTTCTTCCTACTAGCTTGCCAAAGGTTGTCCAGCATACACTTGGCTTCCTCTACAGATCATGCTTTCTTGATAGTGAATCTCCTAATTTTAGCCTTATTTGCAATATAGATAGACTGAGAATTTCTTAAAGTTTTAAGATATAAATTTGCTTCAATACATTATAATCATTATTTTTATGCTTAATTTCGCCAATCTTAATTGGAGCCCTTTATAATTAACAACTCTGTTGTGTGTGTGTTTTACATAATTTTTTATGACTCCCTTAACAATAAAATGCTCCAGACTCATCTTGGATATTTATTGCTTTAGTTCTAGAAAGAGCAATTTCTGAACGATGCCCTGATTCATTTTAGGGTGAAATGTTTTAAAACCATAGCCTGGGCCCTCAGGTGGCTCATTGAAACAATGTAGCTATTGCTTCAGTGTCTCTCAAAGCTGGAAAATATGTAATTTTAAAAATAAAAGAAGAAATCAGTTCATACTCATATTTTAAAATTTTTACTCCTATCTTTTTGCTCTAACACTGAGAATTTTAGTTCCTAACTACATAAACATCATACTGATTTGCTTTATCCTATGATTTCTATATATTCTAATTTTACTGTTGCTTTTTCCCCCCAGTTTTCATGTCCTTAAGAATGAGATGTTTACTAGGCACACATTGTACCGTCAGTTTGCAGTGGTTGCTGATACATCCTTTAATTATGTTGTAAGTACATATGATGTTTAGATGGTATGTTTCTTTGATATCTGCATATGTCTTTCTGTTCTTATTTAACATTTATTGAACCCCTGCCCTTACAGGCTTGGAGATAGTACCTGACAGTCATTATTCTGGATACTAAGGGCATACGATGAGGGCCTGAACCCAAATAGCTCAATCTGGTGTGAGATACAGATGTGTAAATAAATTGTTACAACGCAATATAGTTAAGCTATAATATAGTAAAGTAAAAATTTCAGAAGAGTGATGACTCATTCTAGTAAAGAAGTAACTCAGTCTGACCATTTGTGGGCATGGAAGACTGTTGGGAAATATCAAAGCTCAAGATCCAAGTAGTCAGTCATTTCCAAAGGGAAAAAGGAGAGTAAGGAATTTGTCCCTAGTACCATGGAATTCATTTTTATACTAAAAGTCACTTGTAAATAAAGCCCAATTCTAGCATAGACTAATTTTTAACCTGTTACCTTAATGATTCCATTTGAGGATTGTAATTATAAAGGTAAATGATGCCCAGTATAGAAATATGTTTAATAAATTTCAAATAATAACTAAATTACCATGCTATAAATACTATGATATTAAGTATTCTGGGGACAAGTAAAGTTTCTGGGAATGGACAAAAATAAATAAAATATGATCTCTTGCTTTAAGAGATTTACAATCTAAAATCACTGTCTTTTAAAATTTTTCAACTCTTTTTTTTTTCATTTTAAGACTATTTTCTAAACTTATGTAACTGCAAGAGATCAAAGAACTTAGAGCCATTGGCAAGTTAACATTGAAGTAATTTGAGTTTTTTAATTTTTAAATTACAGCTGACACAATATATTAGTTCAAGGGTGTACAATCCCATGATTAGACATTTATATAACTTATGAAGTAATCACCCCAATAAACCTTATACCCATCTGACACCATATGTAGTTATTGAAATATTTTTGACTATATTCCCTATGCTGTACTTTGTATCCCCATGATTATTCTGTAACTTTTAATTTGTACTTCTTAATCCCTTCACCTTTTTCACCCATCACCACAAACCCTCTCTCACCAGGCAACCATCTATCAAAATGTTCTCTGTATCTATGAGACTGTTTTTGTTCTGCTTGTTTGTTTATTTTGTTTTTTAGATTCCATATATAAGTGAAATCATCTGACATTTATCTTTCTCTGACTGACTTATTTCACTAAGCACAATACCCTTAGGTCTATCTATATTGTTACAGATAGCAAGATGTCATGTCATTCTTTTTTATGCTGAGTAATATTTAATTGTATATGTGCACTGAAAACTTCTTTATCCCTTAATTTATTGATAGACACTTAGGTTGCTTCCATATCTTAGCTATCTATATATATAAAAGCCTAAGCAACCGAATGACCAGTGGCTATGACTGGCACTGACCACCAGGGGGCAGATGCTCAATGCAGGAGCTACCCCCTGGTGGTCAGTGTGCTCCCACAGCAGAAGCACTGCTCAGCTGACTGACCCATCCTGGGCCCAGCGGCAGCCACTCACTCCCTTAGTAGCCCGACAGGTCCAATCTCTGGAGAAGGGGCCGGGCACTGATGAACTGGCACCGCCGGCATGATCTCAACACCGCCACCGGCCTCCTGCAAGTTGGCCTCGGGCACCACGGCCGCTTATCCTCCCTAGACGCTCCGCAAGGAAGAAATGATGTAAAAGCAGATGCTAGGTGGCTCCTGAGAACCAACGCGAATATCGGCAGGACAGGTCCGGATCCCTGGCCGGCAAGGGCATCCCACCGCCTGTCTAGAGGGCTGGTCGCATCCCGGCCCCCCCTACCACCCACGAGACAAATGCCAGATGCAGGGCTTACGGCTGGCGAGTGCTGCTGCAGCGGTGCAAGCCCACGGCAGGTGCAGCGGGGCCAGGATGAGCGGGAGCAGCAGGCAGGAGTGGCAGGCGACATTGGACTGCGGGTTTCAGCTCGATCCCCACAGGCCACCCTGAGAGACCCCACCCGTGCATGAATTCACGCATCAGGCCTCTAGTTATAAATAATTCTGCAATAAACATATACATGTGTATATATCTTTTCTATTTAGTGTTTTAGGTTTGTTCAGATAAATACCACAAAAGTGGAGTTGCTGGGTCCTTCTTCACCTTTCTTTAAAAAAAAACAAAATTATTTCAGAGAGGGAGAGAGACAGAGAGAGAGAAATAATGATGACAGAGAATCATTGATCAACCGCTTCCTGCATGCCCCACACTGGGGATCAAGCCTGCAACTTGGGCATATGCCCAGACCAGGAATCGAACCATGACCTCCTGGTTCATAGGTCAACATGCAACCACTGAGCCACATTGGCTGGGTCTTATTCATCTTTTCTTATAGCCTTTGTTTTAAAGTCAATTTGTCTGGTATAAAAATTTCTACCCCACCTTTATTTATTTATTTATTTATTTGCTACCCAGATTTTTTGTTTATTTGTTTCTATATTCAGGAAATATCTTCTTCTATTATTTCACTTTCAGTCTGTGTGGTCTTTTAATCTGAAGTGAGTCTTCTTGTAGACAGCATATGTAAAGGTCTTGTTTTGTTTTTTATTCAGTCACTGAATGTCTTTTGATTGGATCATTGAATCCATTTACATTTAAAGTAATTGTTGAAAGATATGTATTTATTGCCATTTTATTATTCATATATTTGATTTCTTCTTTTTTAACTCTTTATTATTGAGAGTATTACAGATACTCCCCTTTCTCCCCCTCCATTGCCTTCCTCCACCCAGTTCACACCCTGCCCCAGGCCTTCACCACCCTATTGTCTGTTCATAGGTGATGCATATCCTATGTAATAAAAGGTTAATATGCAAATCAACTGAACAGCAGAACAACCGGTCACTATGATGCTCACTGACCACCAGGAGGCAGACGTTCAACACAGGAGCTGCCCCAAGATGGTCAAGTGTGTTCCCATAGGGGGAGCACTGCTCAGCCAGAAGCTGGGCTCATGGCTGGTGAGCGCAGTGGTGGTGGCTAAAGACCCCACGGGGAATGTCCAACTGTTGGCTTAGGCCCACTTCCTGCACAGGCTAGGCTGAGGGACCTCTCCCCCTCCGTGCATGAATGTTGTGCACTGGGCCTCTAGTCTATAATAATAAAAGCATAATATGCAAATCGACTGAATGACTGAACAGCAGAATGAACTTCTGGATGAGCATGCTATGACACCCACTGGTGCCAGGCCAGCCAAGGCGGGTACATTGTGATTGGGCAGGGGCCTGGCCATTGCCCCATGATCGCCCTGCAGAGGGGAGCTCTATGATCACCCCAAAGAAGGAGGCCCAGGCCACCAACCAGTGAGCTGTGGCAGGTGGGCAGGGCCTCCTTCTGTGGGGGCAATTCATTGCATAGCTCCAGCTGGGTGGGCAGGACCTACCTCTTTTTGATGATCTCTTGAAGAGCCCCAGCTGGGTGGGCAGGCCCTACCTCGTTGGTGCGATCAATCACAGGGCTCCCAGACTGTGAGAGGAGGGCACACACCAGGCTGAGGGACACCCCCCCCCACCCCAGTGCACAATATTTGTGCACTGGGCCTCTATCCCATATAATAAAAGCCTAATTGACAGGTTGCAAATCGACTGGTTGGCAGATGCCGGAAGCCAATTCCAGCATGTCATAATTACAAGAGTTTTATCAAACAGTTGAAGAAACTTGGGGGCTCAACAAGGGCTGAGTCACATATGTAATCACCTGTTAGAATGGCTAAAAAGCACTTCCCCCAAACCTGAATAGGATGATTGTTTGCTGCTAGACAGCTCAGGGCATATTAATCTACATGTTATTGCCTCCTGTTGGCCAAACACCTGAACAGCTGTAGGCTATTCCCCAATCTGACAATGCTTCTGTACCCTACCCTTTGAAGTGTATTATCTCCACCTTGCCATAGGACAAATTGTGTTAATAAAAAGCAGGGGTCCTGAGACAAGGAGAACTAGAACTTTAGCTCCTTTAGCTGAAGCTCCTCTGACCCCCAGTGCCTTTCAAAATTATCTTTCGTCTTTGGACTCTTATTTAGTCTATGCACAGCCTTTCTCCAGATTGCTGAACCCTTTTTAATGCTGGAACAAGAACCCCAGCAGGCAGAATGACTGGTTGGCGGGGGGCAGGGACAGTGAGTGGGTGGTGCCAGGCCAGCGAAGGCAGGTGCCAGCAGGCAGAGGGAGGGTACAGTGATTGAGGGGGTGGCGGCAACTGGTGGCTGCAGAGGAGTGATCAAGGGGCAGGGCTGGCGGCTCGCTAGCCAGCCGCAGCCCCTGATCAGCCCACCAGTCGCCTTCCACAGAGGGAGGCCACTGGTGGCATCAGTGGGGTGATGGGGGGCAAGGCCAGAGCTGCCCCCTGGTGGTCAGTGCACTCCCACAGGGATAGTATCGCTCAATCACAAGCCAGGCTGATGGCTGGCGAGCACAGAAGTGGTGGTGGGAGCCTGTCCCACCTCTGTAGTAGCACTAAGGATGTCCGACTGCCATCAGAAATCCCCCAAGGACTCCTGGACTGTGAGAAGGTGCAGGCCAGGCTGAGAGACTGCCCCCCCCCCCGAGTGCATGAATTTTCTCTCTCTCTCTCTCTCTCTCTCTCTCTCTCTCTCTATATATATATATATATATATATATATATATGTGTGTGTGTGTGTGTGTGTGTGTGTGTGTGTGTGTATACACACACATATCTATCCTCTCTAATAAAAGAGAACCATGCAAATTGACCGTACCTTCACTATGCCCACAAGCCACGCCCACCAGACAATCAGGACGAGTATGCAAATTAACCCAACCAAGATGTTAGTTAATTTGCATATCCAGGCGAGAGCGAAGACTGAAGACAGTGTAGAAAGAAGCCAAGCACTGGAGAAGGGAGCAAAGCTGCGGAAAAGCAAGCAAGCGGGGCAGGGGAGAAGGGAGGGAAGCATGCGGGACGGGGGAGTAGGGAGGGAAGCAGGAGGGGGCGGAACCTGCAGCAGGAAGCCCTATTGCAGGAATCTTCCTACAACGGGCCTCTAGTATATATATAAATCTAATCAACCGAACGACCAGTCAACCAATTGCTATGACGAACACTGACCACCAGGGAGCAGACGTTCAATGCAGGAACTGCCTCCTGGTGGTCAGTGTGCTTCCACAGTCAACCTCCCGTGGCAGCCAACCTCCTGTGGTCCCTCCCCCAGACGACTGACCCCAATCAGCCCTGATCAGAGCAGGCTGGCCAGCCAACCTCCCAGAGTTATTTCCCCAGGCCAGCCAGGGTGGGGCCCAGGCCAAGGGACCCCACCCGTGCGCAAATTCATGCACCAGGCCTCTAGTATGCATATAAGATCTTTGATTAATCTCTTCCCACACCCCACCACCCCAGGATTCATCAATCTGTTCCATATTTCCATGTCTGTTTTATTGTATTGATTAGCTTGTGTTAATTAGATTCCTTGTTCATTTATTTTGATTTTTAGATTCAATTGTTGATAGATATGTATTTATTGCCATTTTATTGTTCACATTTTGATCCCTTTTTTTTTTTTTTTCCTCTTTCTTCTTAAAGAAGACCCTTTAATAATTCACAAAATACTGGTCTGGTGGTGATGAACTCCTTTAGCTTTTTTTTTTTTTTTGTCTGTGAAGCTCTTTATCTGATCTTCAATTCTAAATGATGGCTTCCCTGGGTAAAGTAATCTTGGCTATAGGTCTTCGCTTTCCATCACTTTAAATATTTCTGGTCAGTCCCTTCTGGACTTCAAAGTTTCTGTTGAGAAATCAGTTGACAGTCTTATGGGAGCTCCCTTGTAGGTAACTAACTGCTTTTCTCTTGTTGTTTTTAAGATTCCCTCTTTTATCTTTAACCTTTGGTATTTTAATTATGCTGTGTATTGCTGTGGGCCTCTTTGAGTTCATCTTGTTGGGACTCTCTGCACTTCCTGAAATTGTATGTGTTTTTGTTTTACCAGGTAAGGGGAGTTTTCTGTCATTTTTTCAAATAGGTTTTCAATTTCTTGCTCCCTCACTTTTCCTTCCAGCACCCCTATTATGTGAATGTTGGTATGCTTAAAGTTGTCCCAGAGGCTCCTTACACTATCTTCATATTTTTGGATTATTTTTTCTTTTTGCTCTTCTGATTGAGTGTTTTTTTGTTTTGTTTTGCTTCCTCATAGTCCAAATCACTGATTTGTCAGTGTTCTCTCTTCTACTGTTGATCCCTGTAAATTAGTCTTCATTTCAGTTAGTGTATCCATCATTTCTAACTTGTCCTTTTTTATATTGTTGATGTTCTCACTAGGTTCCTTGAAATTCTCATTAAGTTCCTTGAGCATACTTATATCCATTGTTTTGAACTCAGTATCTGGTATTTTGCTTGTTGCCATTTCATTTATTTCTTTTTCTGGAGATTTCTTCTGTTTCTTTTTTGTTTGTTTTTTTTTTTGTTTGTTTTTCATTTGTGACATGTTTCTTTGTTTGCATATTCGCTGCTTCCCTGTGTTTACTTCTCTCTACTAAATAGAGCTGCTATGTCTCCTGGAATTAGTAGAGTGACCTTATGTAGTAGATGTCCTGTAGGGCCCAGTGGCTTAACTTCTGGGAACTCTAGGTATGTCCCTATGTGCCCTATCCTATGGTAATTGAGCCTTGATTGATATTGGCATCACTAGGAGGGACAGGCCAAACAGCTGTGCAGATCAGCTGCAATTACAGAAGAAGAGCTGCTGTGCTGGAGACACCCCTATGCAGCCAGACTTGCTTCATTGGGGCTTTAATGCTTACTAAGTATTCCCCTTGAGTTCGTCACTTGTGGATGTGATAGGGTTGTAATCTGGTATTGTCTGAAGCTGACTGCCAGATGTACTGGCTCTGGGGCCTCCCTGGAGGTGCAAAGTCAGCTATTGCCTATGCTCTGCCTGGGGCCACCCCGCACAAGCTACAGAATGATCTGTAGATGGCTGCTACTTTTTTTGGGCTTGGAAGTGCCCAGAAGAGTCAACGCTATGAATCAACACAGGCTGCTACCAGTGCTGGGCCTGGGACCAGTTAACAAGAGGTATGGACACACTGAGGCCAGCTTCTCCTTTTCTAAGAGATTTTAGGAAAGTTTGAAGCCTGAGCCAGGACAGACCATTCATATGGAAAAGACACTGCAAACAGCTCGGGCAGGGCTGCAGATTGAGTGGGATGGAGTTTCTAGGAGCCACCATGAAGGGTAAAAAGTGTGGGCCAGGTTGATGGAGTCTCAGATATGGCGACTGCCTGTCAACTCTCTGGCAGGGAGGTCTCAGCAAAGGAACAATGGCCTCTGTCAGCACTTTTTCTGGGAGAAAGCTGTCCCTCAGTTTTTTCTCTGATGCCAGAAAATTTAGTTTCTCCCTGTATGTCCTTGGATTCTTTCAAGCTGCTGCCCCAGCTCTGGAGCTCAGAGGGAATAAGTTCAAGTAAGCCCATACACCAGCCCTTTAAGAATAATTGCCTGGGACTTCAGCAACCTTCTGTGCCACAATCCCTGCTGGTTTTTACAGGCTGAAGTTAAGAGAACTTTTTTTCCCAGCACAGAAACCCTGGGCTGGGGGTCTGGCAGGGACTGGGACCCCCTGCTCCTCACAGGAGCCTTCATAGCCAAGATATTTCTCCTGATTAAAAATAAAAGTCACACATGGGTATGAGACCAGCTTATTCCACACCTCTGGCCCTCCTACTAGTCTCAATGTGGCTTCTTCTTTAATTCTCTAGTTGCCAGATTTCTTTGGTTTAGTTGTAATTTTTATGTGGTTATGAGAGGATGTGAGTACTGCATTTACATACACTGCCATTTTTCTCCTCCTCCTCCTCCTCCTCCTCCTCCTCCTCCTCCTCCTCCTCCTCCTCCTCCTTCCTTCTTCTTCTTCTTCTTCTTCTTCTTCTTCTTCTTCTTCTTCTTCTTCTTCTTTAAAAATAAAACACCTTTAACATTTCTTTTAATACTGGTTTGATAGTCATGAACTTCATTATCTTTTTCTTGCCTGGGAAGCTTGTTATCTGTCCTTTGATTCTAAATGATAGCTGTGCTGGGTAGATTAATCTTGGTTGTAGTTCCTTACTTTTCATCACTTTGAATACTCCTTGCCACTCCCTTTTTACCTGTGAAGTTTCTGATGAAAAATCAGCTGACAGTCTTATGGGAGTGCCCTGGTAGGTAACTAATGGCTTTTCTCTTGCTACTTTTAAGATTATCTCTTTGTCTTTAAACTTTGGCATTTTAATTATGATGTGTCTTGGTATGGGCCTCTTTGGGTTCAACTTGTTTGAGACTCTGCATTCTTGAACTTGTATGTATATCTCTTTTACCAGGTTATGGGGGGTTTTGTCATTATATTTTCAAATAGGTTTTCAATTTCTTGCTCTCTCTCTCTCTCTCTTCTCCTTTCAATATCCCCATGATATGAATGTTCATATGCTTGAAATTGTCCCAGAGGCTCCTTAAACTATCCTCATTTTTTTTTTTGGGGGGGGGAGGATATTTTTTCTTTTTGCTCTTCTTATTGGATGTTTTCTGCTCCCTTATCTTCCAAATTGCTGATTTGATCCTATGCTTCATCTACAATACTGTTGATTCTCTGTAATGTTTTGTGTGTTTTTTTAATCCACACCCAAGGATATTTTTCCATTGATTTTTAGATAGAGTGGAAGAGAAAGGGAAAGACAGACAGAAATATTGATGTGAGATAAAAACATCGATTGGTTGCCTCCTGCATACCCCTGACCCAGGCCTGGGCTGGGGAGGATCTGCAACTGAGGTATGTGCCCTTGACTGGAATTGAACCCTTGACCCTTCAGTCTGCAGGCCAATACTCTATCCACTGAGCCAAGCTAGCTAGGACTGTAATATATTTTTCATTTCAGTTACTGTATTCTTCATTTTTGACTGGTTCTTTTTTATGGTTTCTATGTCCTTTTTTATGCTGTTGAAGTGCTCACTGAGGTCATTGAGCATCTTATAAGCATTGTTTTGAACTCTGTATCTGGTATTTTGCTTGCTGCCATTTTGTTTAGTGTTTTTTTGTTTTTTTTTTTTTCTGGAGATTTCTTCTGTTCTTTCATTTGGGACCTGTTTCTTTGTCTCCTCATTTTTGCCTGCTTCCATGTGTTTGTTTCTATGTATTAGGTATAGCTGCTATGTCTCCCAGTCTTGGTAGAGTGGCCTTATGTAGTAGATATTCTGTAGGCCCCAATGGCACAGACTCCCAGGTCACCTGAGCTGGGTACTCTGCTTGCACACCCCTTCCCGCGCCCCCCCCCTCCCCCACACCACCCCACACACACACACACCCTGTGTTGGCTGTGTGTACTCATTATAGATGAGTCTTAATTGCTGTTGGCACCCCACTGGTAGGAATTGATCCATAGGCAGATCAACTTAAGGACTGGCTTAGACTGTAGCAGAGAAGTTGCTGTGCAGGAACTGACCCCAGGACTCGCTTCAGTGGGACTTTGGTGCCTGCCATGTCTGCGCTTTGAGTGTATTGCTTATGGAGGTGGTTGAGTTGTAGCCTGGTATGATATGAAGCTGTTCAGTGGATGCATTGCTGGCTCTGGGGCCTCCCAGGAGGTGCAGGCTAAGGTCAACCACTGCCTGTGCCTGGCCCAGAGCCACCAGGTATAAGCTACAGAGCAATCTGCAAATGCTGCTACTTGTGTTGGACTCAGAAGTGCCTAGTAGAGGCCAAGCTGTAAACTGAGGCTGGCTCACTCTAGTGCCAGGCCTGGGGCCACTAAGCAAGAAATACGAGGTATGCAGAGGCTAGATACTGCTTATTTAAGAGATTTTAGGAAAATCCAAAAAATGAGCCAATAAAGAGCATTTGTATGGAAAGGCCAATGGAAGTAGCTTGGATGGGCCCACAAGTTGTGTGGGGCCAGGTCTCAGTGAATCACTACAGCCAAGCAAACAGTGTTAACAAGGTTAATGGAAACTCAGATATGGTGCCTGCTCTGTTTGTGTGTGGTGGGGGGTGGCGGGGAGAGAGGGTCCTGCTCAGATGCTCAGAAAAGGAACAATGGTCTCTACCAGCAATTCTATCTGGAAGAAAACTGTTCTCCAGCCATCATCCTAAAGTCAGACAATTCAGTTCTTTCCTGTATGTCCCTGGTGCCTTTTGAACTGCTGCCCAGTACTGGAGCTCAGACTAAGTGAGTCCAAGTTCATACATGGGCCCTTTAAGAGGAACACCTGGGCCCTGGTCAGGTACTCAGTTGATTAGAGCATTATCCCAATACACCCAGGTTGTGGGTTTGATCCCTGGCCAGGGCACATACAAGAATTAACCAATGAATACATAAATAAGTGGAACAACAAATTGATGCATCGCTCTCGTAAAATCAATAAAAATAAGCAATTAAAAAATAATATAAAAGTTACAATTAAGAGGAACACTGTGGACTCCAGCAGCCATCCATCTCACTCAGCTACCGTCCCTACTGGTTTTTACAGCTAGAAGTAATGAGGCCTTCTCTTCTCAGCACTGGAACCCGTGGTAAGGGTGCCTGGTGTGGGACTGTGATGCCTCTCTCCTCAGGGGAAACCTCTCTGCCTCTAAGATTTCTCTCCTGATTTTTACCTGCCACGTGTGTGTATGAGATCAGCCATTTTGTGTCTTCGTCCTTCCTACTAGTCTTGATGTAGGTTTTTCTTTATATCCTAAGTTATAGGGTTTCTGTTCGGCTAGATTTCAGGTGGTTTTGAATGATGGTGTTCTGTAGTTTAGTAGCAATTTCAATGTGGTGGTGGAGGTTCTGAGTATCATGTTTACCTATGCCACCATTAATTCTAAGGTTGTTTGTCTGTTTGTTTGTTAATCCTCACCCAAGGATATTTTTCCATTGATTTTTAGAGAGAGTGGAAGGGACAGGGAGAGAAAGAAGAAACATCAATGTGAGAGAGGCAAATCTATTAGTTGCCTCCTATACTCGTCCCGACTAGAGCCAGGGATCAAGCCTGCAATCAAGGTAGAGCCCTTGACCAGAATTGAATCCAGGGCCCTTCAGTCTGCAGGCTGACACTCCATCCACTGAGATAAATCAGCTAGGGCTAATTCTAGTTTTTAAATAAATTTATATAGTAATCTGAACCTTGCTAAGGATTTTAGTAATTGATTCCCTTAAAATGGTCCAAAACTGGTCTATATAGATAGGAATATATATAGTCTCTTTCTTTTCCTTTTCTCACCTAACTTACAAGTGGAATAATCCTCTTTTTAGATATTTAAACAGCTGGATAATAAAATATTAGATGACCAATGAGAGTGCTATGCTGCTCAAAATCAGGCTTGTTTTAGGATTATCTGATAAAATTTTCTCTAAATTTGAATTGCCTAAGCTTTATCAAACAGACTTCTAAAATCTAAAAATTATACCATATGGATGTAAACTATAGCATAGAGAACATAGTTAATAGTATTGTAATAACCATGCATGGTGGCAGGTGAGTACTAGAAATATCAGGGGGAACACTTTGTAAAGTATATGATTATCTAACCACTATGCTCTACATGTAAAACTAATACAAAATAATATTGAATGTAAAATATAATTAAAAAAATAAAATCTCAAAATTATACTAGTCCAGGCACTTTAATAGATCACATATTTCTTTTGAGAATCATCTTGACTCTGACCTCAGATATTCATGCAATCTATCTTCCTAAGGAGGTGAAATGGTTCTCCATCGACTTTAGAATATGTCTATGTATCACTGCTTATCTGGGGTTCCAGGCTTCTGACTCCTTACCTTGACATCCATACCATATGTAGGTGGTTGAGATACTCATCAGAGTAGATAGCAAATCTATGCTAATAAAAAGGGTAATATGCTAATTAGACCAGACATCCTTCCGGACAAAGCCACGGTGGTGGGGCTGAGGCAGAGGCAGTTAGGGGTGATCAGGCTGACAGGGAAGAGCAGTTAAGTCAGTGGTTCTCAACCTTTCTAATGCTGTGACCCTTTAATACAGTTCGTCATGTTGTGGTACCCCCAACCATAAAATTATTTTTGTTGCTACTTCATAACTGTAATGTTGCTACTGTTATGAATCGTAATGTAAATATCTGTGTTTTCCGATGGTCTTAGGTGATGCTGCTGTAGAGCCTAAGACCATCAGACCCACAGGATGAGAACCGCTGCTGTAGAGCCTAAGACCATCAGAAACTGTAATTTTGCTACTGTTAATGAATCGTAATGCAACCCACAGGTTGAGAACTGCTAGCAGCGTCGCCTAAGACCATCGGAAAACACAGATATTTACATTACGATTCATAACAGTAGCAAAATTACAGTTATGAAGTAGCAACAAAATAATTTTATGGTTGGGGTCACCACAACATGAGGAACTGTATTAACCCTTTGCACTCGCTTGCTTTTTTCTCAGTTCCTTTATTCTAATGCTAACTGTGTCGAGTCACACTTGACATCCGAGTGCAAAAGGTTAAAGGGTCACAGCATTAGAAAGGTTGAGAACCACTGAGTTAGGGGGATAAAGCCGGCAGGGGAGCAGTTAGGGGCATCAGGCAGGCAGGCAGAGTGGTTGGGGTGATCAGGCAAGCAGGCAGAGTGGTTAGGGGTGGTCAGGCAGGCAGGCAGGTGAGTGGTTAGGAACCAGTGGTCCCAGATTGCAAAAGGGATATCCCTCGAGGAGTCCCAGATTGGAGAGGGTGCAGGCCAGGCTGAGGGACCCTCCCATGCACAAATTTCATGCACTGGGCCTCTAGTATATATATAAAGGCCAAGCAACTGAAATGCCAGAACGATCGGAATGACTAGAATGAATGGAATGACCAGAATGACCTGGTCACTACCAGAATGACGTGCACTGAGGCGGCCAACCAGCCTGATGGGAACCCCGATTGCCCCCCCCCCCCAACCTCACGCAGCCCCTCTCCCCAAGCTGGCCCCGCCCCCGATTGGCCTCCCCGGTCCCCCGATGAGGGGCAAGGCTGGCCAGCCAATCTCCTGTGGCAGGCCTGGCTCCAATTGGCCCCAATTGGGGCAGGCCAGCTGGACCCCACCCATGCACGAATTTATGCACCAGGCCTTTAGTATTTAAGAAAAATAAGGAAGAGAGGGAAAGAGAGAGAGTGATGAGTGAGTGAATGAGTTTGGGGTACACTAACATTTCCCTTGGTTCCCTACACTCTAGTCACTAATCCACTCCACAAATACTTATTGAGTACAAATATATACCAAGCACCATGCTCTGTGCTGGGAATAAGGTAGTATATGTGACAAATATGGTTCCTTCCTTTATAGACTATATATTTCATGAGATCACTGCCTGGTCTATCTTATAAATTGTTTTTCTCACAGAGGTTAAAATAACCTACAGTGTAGAAAAGATAGACATTAATAAGGAAACATTAAACTTTAAATTACATATTTGAATAAATGCTGTGGAAGAAAAGGCTTAGTATTTTCTTAATATTGAGGTATATTTTTATATAGTAAAATACACAAATATAACATTCTGAAGACTTGTGACCTGGGTAGCCATCACCCAAATGAAAGCATAGAATCATCCCTAAAATCTCCTCATGTCCCTTTCCAGATAGTAGCTCACCCAGATTCTCATACTAAACAAACATTGTTCTGATTTCTATCACTACAGGTTAGTTTTGCCTGTTCTTAAAAAGTATATATAGATATAATCATACAGTGTGTATTCTTTTATGTCTCTTATTTTATTCATATAGTGCTTTTAAGATTCATCCATGCTATTGTGTGTATCTTTAGCAACTGTTTCTTTGTAATGCTGAATAGTATTCTACTGAGTGAATAAACCATTCTTTGTTTTCCCATTCTCTTGTTGATGGGCACCTGGGCTGTTTCCAGTTAATGGCTATTTTGAAAAAAAAAAGTTGCTATAAACATACTTGTACAAGTCATTTGGGGAAATATGTTTTTGTAACTCTCAGGCTGGGACATAAGATTGTGTATATTTAACTTTATGAGAAATTGCAATATTCCAAAGCGGTTGTATCATTTTGCTCTCCTACCAGCAATGTTTAAGAGTTTCTTTTGCTCCACATTGGTACCAACTTGATATTGTCAGTTTTTAAATTTGAGCCATGTTAAAACACTATCTTACTGAAGTTTTAACTTAAAATTAAGTTAAAAATTAACATTAAAATTAAGTTAAAAATTAAAATTAACATTCTGATAATTAATGTTCTTGAGCATCTTTTTGTGTGCTTATTGGCCATTCTTGGATATTCTTCTGTAAAAAGCCTATTCAACATTTTTTTTAAATTGTAGTAAAATGTACATAACATAAAATTTGCCATCTTAACCATTTTTAAGTGTGCAGTTCAGTAATTTTAAGAACTTTCACATTGTTGTGGAACAGATCCCCCAAACCCTTTCTTGCTTATAAAACTGAAACTCTGTGCCCATTAAACAACAAATCCCAACCCCCATCAATTTGTCTGTTTTTAATTATTTTTGAGTTTTTAAATATTTTCTTGAATTTTCTCTCAGAGGACCCTGAATAAGGAAAAAGGTCTATTCTATGGGCTTAAAATAAAGGATTTCTCACCTATAATTTGAGCAAATAAGTTAGGAACATAGTTTTCATATCTTGGTTAACTAAGAGCTGAAGAACGTTCTACATTCATTTTATTTTATAATTATTTCCCTTTGACAGCATAGTACATACCTTTGTGTCTTTCAGAAATTAAAACCTTTATTTGTGCAGTCTAAAACGAACTTGGTAATAGATTCTACATCTTCTGGAAGTGATAATCCTTCTTCGGTAGGTAGATTATTTTTCCCCTATTAAACATTTAACCAGTCAATATTCAGCTGCAATAATGAAGCTTTTTGGTTTAATATTCTTCAGACAGAAAACATGGACATAAGCAATTATCAGAGATCCTTTCCAAGATCATCAAAAGGTAAAAATCTTTATTGTTGGAAAAAAGTTTCACACATAGAATGAATGGCTACTTAGTCTAGAATAACATTGTTTTTCTTTGTTAACTTGAGGTGTTTGGTATTCTGGGTGAATGTATAACTTTTTCAGATAATTTATAAAACTAATACATATATATGCTGAATGAAAAATGCTAGTATGTATTTCTGAATATTGATTGCTCTTACTTGAAAATGGATTGTCATATTTCAAAACTAGAAACTGTCTCAATTGGAATCCTGTTTATTTTTTATTAGTTAACTTCCCAACAACCTAATGCTCTTGTTAAATTTCTATTTTTCCAACTTAATAATTAAGAAAATATATGATTATTTCTAGCATACTTTATCTCCCCTCAGTCCTTACAGGGCTTCAAATGGGAGTCTTTTGAAAATGGAAGTATGTTTTGTCCATAACTTTATATAGTTCTTTGAGGGTACAACCATACTTCCTTTTATTTAAACTTGGAAACCAAAATACAAACCCTAAGATTACATCTTTCCTTAATTGTCTATGTTATAAGCAGTCCAGCTGAGGGTGTTGAGTGGCAGGGTGATTAAGTAAAATCAAAGAAATTCATCATTTAAAGGTATTACTATGCTCTATTAAACAAGTTAGGTTAACAAAATATGGCTTTATTAGTCTGAATACAAATAATTATTATCTTAAATATATTTTTATTAATTTCAGAGAGGAAAGGAGAGAGAGAGATAGAAACATCAGTGATGAGAAAGAATCATTGGCCAGCTGCCTCCTACACGCCCCAAGGGTGGGGATGGAGCCGAAAACCTGGGCATGTGCCCTGAATGGAACGGTGACCTCCTGGTTCATAGGTTGATGCTCAACCACTGAGCCATGCCAGCTGGGCTTTCATAGTAAATCTTTATATAAGGTAGAAGTGTGTGATATGAGTTTAAATCCTGGACACCAATTTTAAAATCTTCTATTTTTTTTTTGTATGCTAAATTATTTTTTAGCAGAGAGAAACCTCTGCTAGAGATTAATTCTGGGCCTCTACGCAATGGAGAGGCATTTTCTGTAGTGCTTATATTGTATCAGCAGGATCTATTCCAGAGGTGCCGGCTCCGGTTACATAGGACTCTTTCAGCAATCACTGGTTGCCTCCTGGGCTGGCATTTAAATTACAGTAAAGCTCAGGCTGGACTCTATAGTGCATGACTACTACCTTTTAAAGGTATTGGCATGTAAATAAATTATTAGATCTGTTGAGTTATTGGAAATTCCAATCATACAGTAAATTTCTGTGGTTAGCCTGAAATTTTAATTACAAAATTTAATTAAATGCAGCATTTCATCCCACAAAAATATCAATTGAGGAGTTCGCATCCAAAATTGATTTTTCTTCAGCCAAGCAAACCATATTTCAAAGGTTCATTTGAAGTAGTACAAATCGATAGCTGAAACAAATATCACTCCCTTTTCTCAGTCCTGAAAATGCAAAATGTGGACTTATTTCTACCTGGTCTACTCAAAACCCTCCTAAAATTCATTTGTCCACTTTTTTGCCTTACTAATTAAACTGAATGTAAATATTTCTATGATTCATAATTTTGCAGTATACTCAAAGCTCATCATTCTGAATATGAATCAGCATTGCATAGAAGGCATAGGTGACAATGTTCATACCAATGGCCTCTGAACATAACCCTGGCATTTCTTTCTACCAAATCTCACATACAACTTTGACAGGTCTTGTTTTTCCCTCCGAAATTAGAGGAAATAACTCAGTTAATAAAAGTTTCTGGTTAATTGGGTTCCCAGTTAATCTAAAGTTTACTAGAAATGAATTTTTTTGTTCTTAATAAATATAAACAAATAAATGAATTCCAGGGGACATTTTTATTATAAATTTACCAATTTAGGGAATAAATAAATTGTAAATTTACTAATTTGTGGAGAAATGAATCTTTTATTAGAAAGCACAGCTTTTAGTGGTTATGACTACTGAATGGTAGTCACACTAGACATTCAAAGAACCAAATTATCTTCACTACACAAGTCACTGGAAGGTTTTCAGATATTTGGGAAGATTGAGTACCCTCTTAGGCCCCTAGAAAATAGTTTAATACATTATTCACAAATGTATTAAAAGCACTAATTCACAAATACATTATTAAAGAGGTATCTAGTAATGTGGTTAGTATGTACCTGACTTATAGACAAATCTTCATTACATTCTATTACAAGACAGGGGTAAGGGGCATGGTTTACTATAACCCATCTTGTGACAGAAGCAATTGAGCTCTTTAAAGTCACTATTGTATTAAGTTCCATTTTTAGAATATGTAAAGAGAATATTAATATTTTATTCTATTTTTTTTTAATCCTCACCCAAGGATAAGTTTTTACTGATGTTTAGAGAGAGAGAGGGAGAGAGATCGATTGGTTGCCTCTCGTATGCACCCTTACCGGGATCGAGCCCAAAACCTTGGAATATTGGGACGATGCTCTAATTAACTGAGCTACCCAGCCAGGGCCTCACAAAATACTTTTAATAAGTGTAGGTCCTATTCTAAATGCCTTTCAGGCTTCGACAGTGGACAGTTTTGGTTCCCATCTCAGTTCCAGTCACTTACTCACTGGGTGACTTCAGCTCAATTTTCTCTGCTGCATAAAATGGAGATGGTGACCTCACCCCAGCTTTGTGATGAGGATTAAGTGAGATAATACGTGATGTGCCTAGCTAACCACTTACCTTTCCCCTAAGCTATTGATAATAGAATCCCCGGTCCCCAAAATAAAGTCTATGTTTTGACCTAAGCAGTAGATTAATGATTTAAAGGAGCTACTCTCTCTGTTAGTTCTTCAATAACTAATTTTTCACCAGACGTAAGTATAAAAATAAAATACACCATTAGTATTAATACATATAGTAGCTATGCAAAAAGTGAAATAAAACATAAATATATTTTAAAATAACATTATACCAGGTAATATATCTTTCCTAAGCAGATTGAAAATAACTTTGTATGTTACAAGTTCTAATTCAAAAATCTTTAAAGAGAACAACAGAGAGTCATGCAACACAGAAAGAGATAAAGCGATAAATAAATCTTTGTTAATCACAGGGAATAAAAAATGAGGTACAATACTATCTGCAAAATTTCAAAGCAGTTTTTTACTCAGTCGTAATTATCCTGAAAGAGCCCAGGTAACATTATTAATTTGTTTGCTACTTAAGTGTGATAAAATTTGGGATCTGAGCTGCCCATTGTGTACTGTGCACAGCCACAGATTTTATGTACTCAAGAAGACCTTTCTCACAGTCCAGAAATTAGGTGCTATTGACATTGTAATCTTTGTAAATGTCCTTAATGAGCCCCAAAGACACAAATCTCATAGATAAAACCTCAAAGTAACAGTGACTCTTTAAGTAGCTGGGCTGTGAGGGAAAGCTCAAACATAAATATCTTAAACACAGGAGGAACCCAAATTCAAACCTAGATTACATTGTGTTGTTAATTCTCTGAGACATTAGGGAAGAAACATCCAAGAGGTGATTTAAAGGCTTTTAAAGAATAGTAGGACAATCTCAATATATATGAAAGCATTTTAAATTCTTTCTTTTCATCCTTTGAAATTTTGGACCTGAAAATTTTTGTTTTGTTTTTACTAAGTTTAGTTAAAAATGTATAAACATAAATATTGATTGAAAGTGTTTTTGTTTTAAACACAAAAATAATTTTAACAATAACAAGAAATTGGAACTTAGCAGATAAAAAGAAAAAGACATATTGCTTTAGACTTCAACTATAATCAATATAATGTAGTAAGGTTTTCAAATTCATATCCAAATGCATATTTAATAATATTACTACATATACTATAATATATAACATTATTTAGTATGCAATTGATGGTATAAAAATGATAGAAGAAGGAATTAATCAATGAATTATGAGTTAAGTACCAGGACTAATCTGATTGACTAAATACAATTTATTAAGGTGTTTGTAAATGTTAATATTACTGCCACCAACTTGTCTATTACTTTTTTTATTGTCACCAACTACCTATTATTCAAATGGTATATTTCTAAGCTATATATGTCATTTTTGTCTTTGAGACTTAAAATGATTCTCAACCAACTTTTCCTAAGAATTTCCTTGTTCTTTATATATCTATACTACTAGCCCTACACATAAATCCATGCGCTAGTAGCTCACCAGTAGCTCGCTGGCCCCCCTCCAGTAGCTCTCCACCTGTTATCCTGCCCTCCTGTAGCTTCCCCCACCCCCGTCCCTATCTCCTCTTCCCCCCATCTCCCCTCATAGCTTACTGCCCTGCCCCTCTTGTAGCTCTCTGCCACCTGCTTGTAGCTCACTGCCCCACCCTCCTGCTGATGCGTGATCCAGTCATTACACGGTCTGTCTTTACACTTCACAGCATAATGACCATTTGCATATTACATCTTATTATATAGGATTCTAAAAAATATTTTCTTTTTTAATATTTTCCAACATTTAATTCTGAAATTTAAGTTATATCTATTAGGGTGATATTGGTTAATAACATTATATAAGTTTCAAGTATACATTCTATAATATATTGTCTGTATATTGCATTATATGATCACCACCCAATGTCTAGTCTCTTTCTGTTACCATATGTTTGGCCCTCTGTTCTCAGGTAACCACCACACTATTGTCTGTGTCTATGAGTTTGTTTTGCTTGTTTGTTTACTGCTTTCTGTTTCATATCTCACAGATGAATGAAGTCATATGGTTTTTATCCTTTTCCATTTGACTTATTTTGCTTAGTATAATACTCTCAAGATTCATCCATGTTGTTGCAAATGGCAGCATTTCATTCTTCCATATGGCTGAATAGTATTCCATTGTATATATGTACCACATCTTCTTTATCTGATTTTCCATCATAAGACACGTTATTTCCATGTCTTGGCTACCATGAATAAATAATGCTGCAGTGAACACAGGGATACGTTTATCTCTAAAGATATTTTCTACTTGAGGCATGGAATTTACAATATTAGATGTAAATATTAGATGATAAAACCTGGAAGATCAACACCATATCTCATAGTATGCCTTTCCAAATACAGGGAGTATTCAATGGCAAAGAAAAGAGTCAAGATTACCAAGTGAGGTCCAGATGAGGAGGAAACTTATATCCAGGAAGGAGAGAAACTACCTGGAGACTGGTAAGAAGGGTGAGGCGGTGAGAGGGGCTGACCCAACTTCCACGGGCGGCAAGCCCAGAGTGAGGAGGGAACTCTTGGCTACGGGAAGATCTTTTCCCTCAGAAAGTTTGAGGCCTAGAACCCAGGCTGGGCACCACATTCATCTATGAGATATGAAACCAGAGCTGAGACCAGCAGCACACATAACATCCAGCCATGAAAGGTGGCAGGGTTGTTTGCCATCAGGTAGTCTGGAGCCAGTATACTGGAGCTGGTTGGAGAGAAAACCTCAGTTTCTGGTTTTTGTTTGTGTGTGTGTGTGTGTGTGTGTGTGTGTGTGTGTGTGTGTGTGTGTGTGTGTGTGTGTTGTTGTTGTTGTTGTTGTTGTTTTAACCCAGGGCACAGGAGTTTCATTTGCAGCTACTCACCCGAGGCTTTGGTGCAGGAGGGTGGTGCAGGCTCGAGATGCCTAAGGAGAGGCCGGGGTGGGAAGCATTGGAGGAGGCTGTGGAAAGGCAGCAGCTGGGAGTCCTGGGTTCAGCTGTAAACCTCCAAACTGAAACGGCCATTTGTCCTGAGAGGATCTAGCCACTCCCAGAAGTCACAGCTCAGGAAAAGGAAAAAACCCTGCCCTCGGTAATACAGACCACCACACACTCAGGAGACCTGCCTGCCCACCCGGCATCTTGACCTTTGCAAAGGATTCAGCCATAGAGGCCAAGCCTGCCTGTTAGAACAGTCTCAGAGTGCATCTGAGTTGCGGATGGGGCTGTCTGCCCCACTATCCTGGGAACCTAACTCGTGCCTCCCTTGCACCGGGAAAGCTGGTAGAAACTCCAGGTTTCCAGCTGATCCCACTGGACTGCATATGAGGATCTCCGCCTAGCTGAGGGCAGAGTAATATTCTGGGCCACTCACAGAGGAGTAGCTCGGGGAAGGGAAACTCACCCACCACTTTCCCTGAAATCTGAACAGCACCTCCCCCTCAAGGAGACACAGGGGTCTAGACTCCAGATTCCATCTAAAGCCCTTTCAGAAACAGACGTTTGAGTGGTTAAGATTGACAGCTGGCTGGCAAGTAAAGACCGCCGAGGCAAAGCCCAGGGAACCTGGGGAAGCTTACTGACCCAGCCCAGGGCCCTCCCACACGCAGTCAGGTCCTGTGGAGACAGTCACACACTGTTGGTCGCTTGGAGCTTCAAGCAGGTTGCTGAGAGCCAGAGGAGGACAGTTCCTGACGGTGGTTAATGGCTGGGTACCTCAGGGAAGCCCAGAATCGGCAGACAGAACAGTCAGCCTCAGCCATCAGAGGAGCAAGATCCAATGGAGCTCCCAGGAGGCACTAAACTCTGCTGAGACAAACGCCATGTCACTGTATTCTTTCCTTTTTCATTCTTCCCTTTCTCTGTTCATTTATCTTCATTAACCTGCTTCATTGATCTGTTGTTATTTTAATCTCTACTGTTTCGTTCATATATTTAATTTATCTCTCCCATTTTCCTACTCATTTATTTTTTCTTTGTCTCTTGCTTTCTCATATTTATTTTCCCTTTTATTATTTTGGGTCTATTTGCTTTCTCCTCTATTCTCCTTTATAAATATTTTCTTCCTCTTTTATTTTAAACTGTATTCCTTCCCCTATTCCCCTATTCTTCTTATTTTCTTTATTTTATCTCTGCCCCTTCATATTCTTATTTTTCCCTCCCCCTCCCCCATACCATTTATTTTTGGCTTCTCTCTCTCTCTCTCTCTCTCTCTCTCTCTCTCTCTCTCTCTCCTCATATTTCTTTCTTTCTTTCCTTTCTATCATTCTTGCTCTCTTTTTCCTAATTTTCTCTTCTCTGGTGGTTATTTTTGTTGTTGTATGGGTCTCATTTATGTTTTGTTTCTTTGTTTCGTGTTTTGTTGTGTTGTATTTTGTTCTGTTCTGTCAGAACCTCCACAACAGCTCTCATGATGTGATTGGGGATGATCCTCATAGTCAGCCAGCCTGAGAGAAAATTCCATCTACAAAGAGAACAACAACATTCAAGATCCAATTAAAACAGGAGAACCCATATAACTCAAACAAGGGGCATTCCTAGAGTATCCAGCTCAGGAGATCTAAGAGACTGCACTACCAGGTCCCACAAAGCAGCTACTACATAATACCACTCCATAAAGTCTGGGAGGCACAGCAGTTTGATCTAATACATAGAAACAAATACAAAGGGACAGTAAAAATGTGGAGACAAAGAAACAACCCCCAAAGTGAAAGAAAAGGAGGAATCGCCAGAAAAGGAACTAAATGAAATGGATGCAAGCAATTTGACAGATGAAAAATTCAAACAGCCCTAACCGGTTTGGCTCAGTGGATAGAGCATCGGCCTGCCAACTAAAGGGTCCCAGGTTCGATTCCGGACAAGGGCATGTACCTTGGTTGTGGGCACATCCCCAGTAAGGGGTGTGCAGGAGGCAGCTAATCCATGTTTCTCTCTCATCAATGTTTCTAACTCTCTATCCCTCTCCCTTCCTCTCTGTAAAAAAATCAATAAAATATATTTTAAAAAAAAGAAAAATTTAAACTAATGGTTATAAGAGTACTCAAACAACTTAGTGAGAACTACAAGCCACTTAATGAGAACATTATGGAACTTAATGAGAACTACAGCAGCATTAAAAAAAGAGGTAGAAACCATCAATGAGTATCAAACACAAATGAAGAATGACAATTGAAATAAAAATATTCTGGAAGGAATCAACAGTAGATTAGTAGAAGCAGAAGACCAAATCGGCGAATTAGAAGACAAGGCAGAAAAAAAACACCCATTCAGAGCAGCAATTGGAGAAAAAATTTAAAGCAGGAGGAGAATGTAAGAGAGTTTTGGGACAACAAGAAACATAACAACATTTGCATTATAGGGATACTAGAAGGAGAAGAATCTGAGCAAGGAATAGAGAACCTATTTGAAGAAATAATGGCAGAAAATTTCCCTAGCCTGGTGAAGGAAAAAATTCACTCAAGTTGAGGAGACACAGAGAGTCCCAATCAAGAAGAACCTCAAAAGACCCACACCCAGGACCATCATAATTAAAATGGCAAACATTAAAGACAAAGCAAGAATCTTAAAGGCTGCAATAGAGAGACAAAGTTATCTATAAGGAAGTTCCCAACAGACTGTCAGCTGAATTCTCAATAGAAACACATCAGGCCAAAAGAGAGTGATATGAGGTATACAAAGTAATGAAAAGGAAGAGACTGAATCCAAGACTACTCTATCCAGCAAGGCTATCATTTAAAATGGAATGTGAAATAAAGGCAAAAGAAAAAAAGCTAAATGTTTATTACCACCAAACCAGCACTGCAAGAAATGCTAAAGGGGCAGCTATAAGATGAAGAAATAGAGCAAGAGAGAGAGGCACACAAGCATAAAAAATTAAAATGGCAACAAGTAAGTACCTATCAATAATAATCTTAAATGTAAATGGATTAAACGCTCCAATGAAAAGACATAATGTAGCTGAATGGATAAGAAAACATGACCCATATATATGCTGCCTACAAGAGACCAACCTTAAAACAAAAGACTCTCACAGAATGAGAGTGTAGGGATGGAAAAAATATTTTTTCATGCAAATGGGAATGAAAAAGAAAATCTGGGGTAGCAATATTCATAACTGATACTTAGAGTGATCCAAAGTATGAAGAATGAGAGAAGAATGCTTTCTAGTGTATGTTGTTATTCAGTTGTTGGACCATGAGTTGGAATCCAGTAGACTCTCTGAATCTTGCAGCCACTGACTTCTTCCCAGACATTAGCTTCCCTGTTGCTGCCCACTCATTTAAGAGGCACCATAAACCATATAAGCCTTTATGGTGATAACAAAATATTGAGAGAGGTTTTAGTTATTGTAGAGACAAGTAGGTATTAATTTTTAAATTTAGCAATGGTTCTGTTTTAGAAATGGCAAGATGTCACAATTTATTGTGTATGGATTCATGCAAATTCATGGACATGTCAAGTGCATCCTTAATTGAGCTGGAAATGACATCCTTGTATATAAAAGATACCATATATTTATTTCTTTCAACTGGAGGAACCCCAACTTTGGAACCTGTGGGAATAAATTGAGATTATAAAAGTGGGTTTATAAATTTCAGTGTGCAGAAATGTCACTGGACTTTAATCCTCTACCTATCATATTCCTGGCTAGTTCAATTTCTTTAATGTAGGTTTCTCAACTTGAAATAAACAATCACATAGAAAAAAGTAGGTCATTGGAAGAACTACATTGTCTACTACTAAATTCTACACAAATGTAAGCTAGAAGTGGCAAAAAAAATAAAATAATTTTATTATTTGTGTTTTTATATCAGTAATAGTAAATTGAGAAAAGGCTTAATTTCCTTAAAGACATATTTAATGTAGAAACTATTTTTATTATGAAATATTTCAAACATTCAGAAAATACATAATAAACTTTTGAATACCACCTGGCTCTGTTAGATTTTCTCATCCATGATTCATAAAAAAGTCAAGCAGTGAAGCTAGAGTTGAAGCTTCCTGATAACCATATCTTTCCCACCCTCCCCAGAGTTAACCACTGCCCTGATTTTAGTGTTTGTCAATCTTGCATATTTTTAAATATTTCCATAAACACATACACACATACATACTGCATACATATAGACATATGTATATCCTATCTAATAAAAGAGTAATATGCAAATTGACCATCACTCCAACACACAAGATGGCCACCCCCATGTGGTCAAAAATGGCCAGCCCCATGTGGACACAAGATGGCTGCCACAAGATGGCTGGCAGGGGAGGGCAGTTATGGGCAATCAGGCCAGCAGGGAGGGCAGTTGAGGGGGACCAGGCCTGCAGGGGAGAGCAGTTGGGGGCAACCAGGCCTGGGGGGGGGAGTTTTGAGGGGAACCAGGCCTGCAGGGGAGAGCAGTTGGGGGGGACCAGGCCTGTAGGGGGGGCAGTTGGAGGGGACCAGGCCTGCAGGGGAGGGCAGTTGGGGGCAATCAGGCTGGCAAAGAGAGGACAGTAGGGGCAATCGGGCCAGCAGGGGAGCAGTTAGGCTTCGATCAGGCTGGCAGGGGAGTGGTTAGGGGGTGATCAGGCTGGCAGGCAGAAGCGGTTAGGGGCAATCAGGAAGGCAGATGAGCAGTTAGGAGCCAGCAGTCCTGGGTTATGAGAGGGATGTCTGACTGCCCATTTAGGCCTGATCCCGGTGTGCCTAAATGGGCAGTCAGACATCCCTCTAGGGGTCCTAGATTGGAGAGGGTGCAGGCTTGGCTGAGGGACACCCCCTCTCTGTCCGAATTTCGTGCACTGGGCCTCTAGTATATGTATAATTATGCTATATAACACATATATAACATCATTAGGCATGTTTTTAAGCATTATATCAATGCTATTGGAATGCAATATATATATACTTTTTTCCCATAAATATTACATCTTAAAGTTTAATTACAGTATTTTGCTATATGTAGCCTGAGTTCACTTATTTTGCCTGTTGTATAATATATTCCATTGCGTGAATATACTACAGTGTATTCATTCTCCTGTTGATGGGAACTTAGAATATTTTTAATTTCTTGCAGTCATAAACACAGCTGCTATAAACATCCCTGTATGTTTCTCATAGTCATATGTGCAAGTGTTTCACTAGTAAATACCTACAAATGGAATTGCTGAGTTGAAGAGTATATACATCTTTAACTTTGCTAGATACTGTCAAATTGTGCTACTAAATGTTACACTAATTTACACTCAGAGTAGTTTATGAATTTGAATTGTTCCATATTCTTATTAACACTTGAAGTAGCCAAACTTTTACTTTTTGCCAATCTGATGGGTATGAAATTCTATCTCATTTTCATATTTAAAATTTCTTGGTGCCTAGTGAAATAATTTTTTATATTTATTCATCATTTTTGTTTTCTTTTCTGTGAATAGCTTATTATTAGCAATTGATGGTTTTTATATTATTTAGTTGTTCTTTTTTATCAATTTGTAGGAATTTTTATAAGTTCAGGATATTAACCCTTTGTCAGTTATACATTTCACAGATATCTTCTCACTGTCTGCAGTATGTATTTTAACTTTGCTTTTGATGTCTTTAGTTTAACCAAACATAAAATCATTGTATAAAGTTATGTTTCTCAATATTTTAATTTATGAATTATACTTTTATTATCCTTTTTAGATAAATTTTCCTACGCTAGCTTATAAATATCATCCTACATTGTCTTTTCAGAATATTACCAGTTTGATTTTCATACTTAGCTACTTTGTGTTTGCATCAGAAATTAGTTTTTGTATGTTATAAGCTTTTTTGGAGCCTAACTTTTCTTCTCTTTAGAACAGCCAATTATCCTAGCACCATTAATGTCTCCCACCTCATGATTTGAAATGCTATCTCTGTCATATGCCAAGATTCCATGCCAGTATGGACTTTTTCCAGGCTTGTCATTCTCATTCTATGCAAGTAACCTATTTGTCTTTTCTGCTCTAATACCAGAGTTTTAATTACTTTTTTTAAAAAATAAAACTTGATGGCCAACAGACACATGAAAACATGCTGAACATTACTGAATAATAAGGGAAATGCAAATCAAAACAACAATAAGATCACCTCACACCTGTCAGTGTGGCTATTATAAAAAAGTTAACATAGAATAAGTGTTGCCAACAATATGGAGAAAAAGGAATCCTTGTGCACTTTTGGTGAGATTGCAAAGATGGTACATCCATTATGAAAAACTGTAAAGTGATTTCTCAAAAAATTAAAAATAGAACAACCATATAACCCAGAAATCCCACCTCTGAGTATTTATTGGAAGAAATAAAAAAAAACAATAATTTGAAAAGATGTATGCATCCCTATGTTCACTGCAGCATTATTTACAATAGTCAAGATGTGGAAACAACCTAAGTGTCCATCTATGGTTAAAGAAGAAGTGATACATATATATAGTGGGATATTACTCAGCCATAAAAAAAAAAGAATGAAATATTGCCACATATGAAGGAGTAGAGGGTATTTTACTAAGACCAATACCATATGATTTCACTTATATGTGGAATAAAAAAAACCCACACAAAACAAAACATACACGAACTCATAGATAACAGAGAACAAACTTGTGGTTGCCAAATGGGACTGGGAGATGGGTGAAAAAGATGGGGGACACTAAAAAGTACAAACTGCAGAGAAACCAAGATGGCAGCATAGGGTAAACATCTAATTGTTGCCTACCACAACAATTCTGAAACTACAGCTGGAAAACAGAGCAGACATCGTCCAAAACCACCGGAAAGCTGGCTGAGCAGATGCTCTACAACTAGAATAAAAGAGAAAGGGATGCTGAGCTTTGGGAGCTGTGGAGGTGCAGAGATCTGTGAGCGCGGAGAGGGTGGGCGGCTGAATACACCACTGGCTTGCTTGTGGCGCAGAGAGGGTGGGCACCAAGTGCGCGGCTGGCTTTCTCGTTCGGGAGGAAAACAATGCCTCCCTATTGCACTGATATCCAGCGCAGGTCGGGGAGAGGCCAGCCTGTCTGGCAGCAGGTGAAAATCGAGAGCAGCCTTCTCAGAGGTGCGCACAGCCATTATTGCGGGATACAGAAAACAAGGCCCTCTTAGAGCAGGGCTGACGGGAAACCAAAGCTTGTCTGCACCACCCTGAGACTCCGCCCCATCCAAGCTGAGCACAGAAGCCCTCCCAGCGGAGACACGGCTGATACTCACAGCCAATTAGCTTGGAGATCAATTCCCCCCAGTGATACCAACAACAAGCAAGGCTTAACTACAACAAGACTGCACATACAGCCCACAAAGGGGTACACCAAGAGGATCCACCACAGGTAACTGGGGAGGCTGAGCTACTGGGCTCAGCTAAGACACCAAACACACAAAGCAACTCCATCAACTCAGGGAAGCAGCTAAAATTCAGAGACAAAGAGGCAGGCCACAATTAAAGGAAATGGAGGAAAGCAAAAGACTGAATATAGAGTTCAAAACCACGGTTATAAGGTTTGTCAAGAATTTCCTAGAAAAGGCCGATAAATTAAATGAGAACCTCGAGGACATAAAAAAGGATCAACTAGAAATAAAGCATACACTGACTGAAATAAAAAATATTATACAGAGACCTAAAAGCAGACTAGAGGATCACAAGAATCAAGTCAAAGATTTGGAATACCAAGAAGCAAAAAACACTCCTCTGAAAAAGCAAAAAGCAAAAAGAATACAAAAAGTTGAAGATAGTTTAAGAAGCCTCTGGGACAACTTCAAGTGTACCAACATAAGAATTATGGTGGTCCCAGAAGAAGAGAGAGAGCAAGATACTGAAAACCTATTTGAAGAAATAATGACTGAAAACTTCCCCCACCTGATGAAAGAAATAGACTTACAAGTCCAGGAAGCACACAGAACCCCAAACAAAAGGAATCCAAAGAGGACCACACCAAGACACATCATAATTAAAATTCCAAGAGCAAAAGACAAAGAGAGAATATTAAAAGCAGCAAGAGAAAAGCAGTTAGTTACCTATAAGGGAGCACCCATACGATTGTCAGCTGATTTCTCAACAGAAACTATGCAGGCCAGACAGGAATGGCAAGAAATATTCAAAGTGATGAATTCCAAGAACCTACAACCAAGATTACTCTACCCAGCAAAGCTATCATTCAGAATTGAAGGCCATATAAAGAACTTCACAAATAAGAAAAAGCTAAAGGAGTTCATCACCACCAAACCAGAATTATATGAAATGCTGAAAGGTATTCTTTAAGAAGAGGAAGAAGAAGATAAAGATAAAAATTATGAACAACAAATAGGTAACTATCAACAAGTCAATCTAAAAACCAAGGGAATAAAAAATCTGATGAACAGTACTAACTGGTGACTATAATAGAATCAGGGGCATAGAAAGGGAGTGGACTGACAATTCTTGGGGGAAAAGGGGAGTGGGGCTGCGGGATGAGACTGAACAAAAAGCGTACACCTATGGAGGAGGACACTGGGGGGGGGGTAAGGGCAGAGGGTGGGGTAGGAACCTGGTGGAGGGGAGCTATGGGGGGAAAAAGAGAAACAATTGTAATAATCTGAACAATAAAGATTTATTAAAAAGTACAACCTGCCAGTTATAGAGTAAGTCAAAGGAATGTAATGTACAATATAGGGAAGATAGTCACTAATAGAATAACTATGTATGATATAACATAGTTACTAGACTTATGGTGGTGATAACTTCATAAAGTACATCAATGTCATCACTATATTGTACATCTGAAACTAATATATTGTATGTCAACTATAATTTTAAATTTTTAAAGATAAAATAAAACTTGATATCTGGCATAGAAAGTCCTTCCATCTTGTTTTTCAAAATTGTCTTAGAATTTTAGGTTTATCATTTTAAGATCCATGGAAAAAATCTGTCAGTATTTTGTTTTAAAGATTGATCTGGAAAGAATTAAAAATTTTAAGTCATTGAGTCCTCCCATCTATGAATATAACATTCCATTGATTTGGAGATTCTTATATCTTCTTTAACAGTGTTTTGTAATATCTTTATCAAGGTCTTGCACATCTTTTATTAGATTTGTTTCTAAGTAACTTTAGGTATAAGTAACATAGTTTTGTACTATTATGAATGTAATGTGTTTCTATGACATTCCAAATATCTATTACTGTGGATTTTGTATTTTGATCTTGGTTACAGCAAACTTCCTGAGCTCTATTGGTTCTAATAGCTTGTCTGAAAAGTCTCTTGTCATTTCTATAATTTAAAACACTTGTCTCTTACAATCTATAAGTACAGCTTATTTTTTCTTTTCTTGTTGCACTGGCTTACCATTGTCAGTAGAATGCTGAATAGAGCAGTCAGTGGCACCTTGTCTTGCTTCTCTCATAGTAGGGCAGTTTCTAAAGTGTCACCGTTAAATATGATATAGGCTTGTCAGTTCTTCTTTATCAAGTCAACAAAGATATCTTCGATTTGCAGATATGAATTTGATAATCTCTGCAATTATGTCCCCTTTTCTGTTCCTAACATTATTTTTAATTTGTTTTATATTTTTTAAATCTTCATTATTGAGATTATTACAGATGTTCCTCTTTTGTACCCCCATTATCCCCTCCACCCAGTTCCCACCTCACCCCAGGCCTTCACCACCCTATTGTCTGTGTCCATAGGTAATGCATATATGCATATGAGTTCTTTGTTTATTCTCTTCCTGCCTTCCCACACCCTTTCCCTCTGAGAATCTTGTTTGTTCCATTTCCATGCCTCTGATTCTATTTTATTTATCAGTTTATTCTGTTAATCAGATTTCTCATTCATTTATTTTGATTTTTAGATTCAATTGTTGATAAGTATATATTTGTTGCCATTTTGTTGTTCATATTTTTTATTTTTTTTCTTCTTCTTTCTCTTCCTTAAGAATACCATTCAACATTTCATATAATACTGGTTTGGTGGTGATAAACTCCTTTAGCTTTTTCTTGTCTGGGAAGCTCTTTATCTGTCCTTCAATTCTAAATGATAGCTTTGCTGGGTAGAGTAATCTTGGTTGTAGGTTCTTGCTGTTCATCACTTTTTAATATTTCTTGCCACTCCCTCTGGCCTGCATAGTTTCTGTTGAGAAATCAGCTGACAGTCATATGGGCATTCCCTTTGTAGGTAACTGTTTTTCTCTTACTGCTTTGAAGATTCTGTCTTTGTCTTTAGCCCTTGGTATTTTAATTTTGATGTGTCTTGATAGAGGCCTCTTTGGGTTCCTCTTGTTTGTGACTTTCTGTGCTTCCTGGACTTGTAAGTCTATTTCTTTCACTGGGTAGGGGAAATTTTCTGTCATTGTTTCTTCAAATAGGTTTTCAATATCTTGCTCTCTCTCTTCTTCTGGCAGCACCATAATGCAAATGTTGGTATGCTTGAAGTTGTCCCAAAGGCTCCTTACACTATCTTCATATTTTTTTATTCTTTTTTCTTTTTCCTCTTCTGATTGGGTGTTTTTTGCTTCCTCATATTTCAAATTATGATTTGAATCTCAGAATCCTCTACTCTACTGTTAAATCCCTGTATATTATTCTTTATTTCAGTCAGTGTTTGTTTAATTTCTGACTTGTCCTTTTCCATTTTTTTTTTTGGAGGTTTCTAGAAGATTCTTGAGTAACCTTATAACTGTGGTTTTGAACTCTATATCCAGTGGTTTGCTTTCTTCCATTTCTTTCATTTGTGACATGTTTCTTTGTCCCCACATTTTGGCTGCTTCCCTGTGTTTGTTTCTATGTATTGGGTAGAGCTGCTATGTCTCCTTGAGTTGGTAGAATGGCCTTGTGTAGTAGGTGTTTTACAGAGCATGTGACTCAGCCTCACCAGTCACCAGAGCTAGGAGCTCTAGGTGCACCCCTTGGTGAGCTATAAGCGCAGTCTTGTTGTAGTTGAGACTTGATTGCTGTTGGTGTCACTGGAAGGAATTGACCTCCAGGCTAATTGGCTGTGAGGACCACCTGCAACTACAGTGGGAGAGCTGCTGTGCAAGAGACACCCCTATGGAGCAGGACTTGCTTCAGTGGAACTTTGTTGCTCACTGAGTCTGCCCCTTGAGTGTGTCACTTATGGATGTTTAGAGTTGATATGTCTGGTATGATCTGACACTGACCACTGGGTACACTGGCTCTTGGGTCTCCAAGGTGATGCAAAGTCAACCACTGCCTGGACCACCCAGTAGGAGCTACAGAGAGATCTTCAGATTCCTCCTCTTTGTATCATGTTTGGAGGTGACCAGATGAGGGCCAGCAATGAAGCAAGGCAGGCTGGTGCTAGTGCTGGGTCTTGGGTCTTTTATTGATAGGTTTGTGGCTCCCTGACCCAGCTGCAGCTTGTTTGAGAGATTTTAGCCTGATCAAGGACAGGCCATTTATATGCAAATGCCATTGCATACAGCTTGGGTGGGGTTGTAAATTGGATGAGGTAAGGTCTTAGGGAATCCCTGAGGCAGAGCAAACAGAAATGGCTGCTAGTCAGCCCTGTGACTGGGGAGATCCCAGCATAGGAACAATGATCCCTGCAAGCAACTCCATCTGGGAGAAATCCACTTCTAATTCATGCCCCAATGCCAGACAATCCAGTTCCTCCTTGTATGTGTCTGTGTTCCCTAGCCTCGCCCTGGTGCTGGAGCTCGGAGGAAGTGGGACCTTGTAAATTCAGTTCCTGGTACTAGCTAGCCTTTTAAGAGGAACAGCTAAGTCTCCAGCAGCCTCTGTGTCACTGAGCCCCAATCCGAACTGGTTTTTACATTCTGTAGTTCTTACTGCATGTAGGACTTCTTTTCCCAGCTATGAGACCCTGGGCTGGGGGTCTGGTGTGGGGCTGGGACCCCTTGCTCTTACCAGTCTCAGTGTGCTTTCTCCTTTACTTCTCTAGTTGGAAGACTTCCATTCAGCCAGTTTTCAGACAGTTCTGGATGATGATTGTTCTGTATTTTAGTTGTAATTTTGATGTGGTTGTGGGAGGCATTGGGTACAGGCATTTACCTATACCACCATCTTGGTTACTCTCCTAACATTATTTTATATATTTACCATTTGTTGTTCTTATGCCAGCTAAAGATTTTATAAATTTTAGTTTTTCTAAAGTACTAATTTTGGGTTTATTTGATCTACTATATTTTTGGTTTTATGATTTAATTTATGTATTTATCTATTATTTCCTTCTATTTTGAAAGACTTTTCTGTTCTTTTTCTCTATTTTACTAATTTCTTTTTGTTTTTACTATATTTTAATAAATGCATTTATGACTATAAAAACTATTGTAGTTGTATCCCATATATTTTGACATATGGTATTTCAATTGTTGCTTAGTTCTGAATATTTTATTACCATCATGATTGCCTGTTTAGCATGTGAGCTTTTTAAACTGTCTTTATTAAAAAGATAGATTTACATTTTTTGTAGTGTATTTTATTTTATTAATTTTTTATTTTATATTGAATTTATTGGAGTGACATTGGTTAATAAAATTATATAGGTTTCAGGTGTACAATTCTATAATACATTGTCTTTATACTGTATTGTGTGTTCACCAAGTCAAGTCTCCTTCCATCACCATTTACTCCCCTTTTACCCTCTTCTACCTCCCCCATCCTCTTTCCCTGTGGTAATCACCAGTGTACTATTTTCTGTGTCTATGAGAGTTTTTTTTCTTTTCCTTAATACCTTCACCTTTTTCACTCAGACCCCCACAACCCCCTTCCCCTCTGACAGCTGTCAGTCTGTTCTCTGTCTCTATGAGTCTGTTTCTATTTTACTTGTTAGCTCATTTTGTTCATTAAAATCATATGGTACTTGTCTTCCTCTGACTGGCTTACTCAGAGAAAGCAGAACACTATTCGGGTCCATTGGATTGCTTTACTTTTAACAAATTCTAATTTAATTGCATTTAAGTCAGAGGCTGTGATTTGTAAGACATTGAAAATTTGTACAGACTTCCTTTGTGAAGTATTTTGTAAGTATTTATATTACCTTGAAAATGGTTTTATTTTCTATGTTTTCAGTGCATATTTTCACATCTATTAGGTCATCGTATTAATTTGAGTATTTTCTATTATTCTAAACTATTTTGCCTTAATATCTTATTTTCTGAAAGAATGTAAAACTATCTCACTATGTGTAAGAATTTATCAGCTCCTCTTAGTAACTGTTATGATATGATATGTATGTTAACTAAATTTGTTTTACCTATTTTAAGGTTATAAATGCATCCTAATTTATTATATTTATCTTGGTGAATCATTGCATGCAGTGTTCCTCTTTATTTCTAGTAATTCCTCAATGCTTTAAATTCTGCTGTAAACAATCTTTGCCCTGACCAGGAATTGAGCCTACAACCTTTTTGGTGTATAGGTCAAAACTCCAAACAACTAATCTACCTGGCCAGGCTATTTTCAATCTTTTTATGATTCTTTATATTTGCTTTTTCTCTTTTAACAACTTAAAACTAGATATTTTTATTTTAGTTCTCTTTGATAAGATCTACATTTTTAACTGTTCTATTTATAATGATGTATTCTATTTACAACAATTTCTTCAATTTACAATTATCTGAGTTTATTCTATTATATATGAATTTATTCTATTTACAACATTATAATTATTGATAACTTTAGACTTATTTTTGCCATCATTTTTTATTTTCTGATATTTAGCTTTACTTCTTATTGTTTTCTTTCATGCTTTCTTTTGGATTGTTAGTTCTGTATTTCTTTATTTTCCCCTCTGCTGGATTGAAAGCTACAAGTTCTAGTTCCTTTAGTGCATATGTATAAGTATATGTATATGTTTTAGTATATATGTATGTTAAAAATATTGTTACTTTGATAATTTGCTTAGTGAGGACCAATCATTGGTAAATTGTTTATTTTAATTTTTACCACACTTTTATGGTAGTTTAGCAAGATATGAAATTCTAAATTGGCAGTTATTTTTTCCTCCATATTTTGTTATTGTACCATTAAGTGAGCCTCTGCTCATGGTTATGTGAAGTTTAAAATCAATTTTTCAATCACTTGTGAACATTTTATGTTTTCTTTATGGTAGCTTTTAAAGTAGTAGTAGTTTAGTTTTCATTCTTGATGTCTGTAGTTTTATTACAGTGAATTCAATGGTATATTTATCTTTATTAATATTCAGAGTATAATTTGCATCTAATGATTAGTTTACTTCTAGAAGTCTCTCAGCTACTGCCTTTGTAGTATCGCTTGTACAACATTCTCTACATTATTTTCTTCTTTCTTGTCAGCTTCTCTATGCCTCTAATCTAAATTTTCTAAATTAATCCTCAAATACTACCTTCTAATTTTCTAATTTTCTTTTCAGTTGTACCCACTTTATCCTATGTTTTAATGTTTTACTTTAATGATTTTTTTTAGTTGGTTCTTTTTCATAGCCACTAGTCTTTATTTTATTCTGGCCTGTTATATATAAAATTTATGTTTCTTTTTTTAATGGATTATTATCAATTATTTATTTGAGTACTAAACACAGACATTTAAAAATTTTAGTGAGACTATTTCATCAACTTACATTTATTTGGAGTGAATTCATGTTCTAATGGCTTATCTTATTGTGTTTCCAAGCTTTCTATTATTTTGTTTATATTAAAACCTTGTTTTACAGGCTCAAATATCTCTCATTCTATTCTATATGTTTTAGTATATATGTATGTTAAATATATACTTCTCTTCTCTTCTCTCTCTCTCTCTCTCTCTCTCTCTCTCTCTCTCTCTCTCCTGAATACAGTTATGTGACTGCTTCTTTGTGCCAGTCTCACTCCCAATCCACAACCCATTCTTATAAGCTTGAAGGTGCCTGATCTGCTATAACATTAGGGTCTTGAAGTCCCCAAGCCATCAAGGGGCTTGACTCAGTTCCTAAATGTAAAGTAAGTTTTTGCCCTATAGCCTCCCTAGTCTCATAGCTTTTTATAAAACCATAGCCCCATATTAGAAACTATTCTTGCTACCCCTACCTCAGTTTCCTTTAATTTCAGCTTCTGGCTTCAAAGAGTGAATTTGTTCTTCACCCAACATGAAGCATGCTTAGCCTCTGTTATCAAAGAGCTTTATTCCTGGCTCTCAGTATGAATTTCTGAAACAAGCCAAACAGCCTGTGGTTTCAGCCTGTGGAAGGGAATTGCAAAGGTCATGTATACTAAAGGGCCACAATACATAACCTTCTGGTTTCACCTTTTCTTTATTAATCCATCCACTCGTTCAACAGACTTTATGAACACCTACCAGAAGCAAAGCCCTGCACTAGGCACTGAAGATAGACTTCTCAGTTCTTGGAAATTATTTTCTAAGATGGACCCTCAAAGACTAGCACATTCAATAAAAGTAATACCAGGATTTACAGAGGTCTCCGAGTAGGGTGGGCCTGAGGCCTTTCTGCATTGTTCACATTACTGCAGAAATTGCTACCTCATTACTCAGGATTATCTTTTAATAGCCTCTTCCCCCATTAGAAGGTGGGGGAATTGGATGAAGGTGGTCAAAATATACAAACTTCCAGTTACATAAGTAATGTTATATACAACATGATGACTACAGGTAACACTGCTGTATGGTATATTTGAAAGTTGTTAAGAGAGCAGATATTAAGAGTTCTTATCACAATGGAAAAAAATTTTTTCTCTTTTTTTGTATGATATGTATGTTAACTAAATTTATTATGGTAATCATGTCACATGTATGTAAATCAAGTTATATTTTATATTTAAATTTACACACTGCTGCATACCAATTATAGCTTAATAAAACTGGGAAAGATCCATCAAAAATGAAAATGTAGAAACAAAAATCGAAAATGTTTGATTGTGTATATTTTTAAAATTGTACCTGAAAAATTACTGTATTTCTTTGGTAACATATAAACTCAAATATGAAATTATGTAAAAACAGCACTTCTACAAAATATTCAAACATCAAAGGTAGGTTACAGTTAGCAGTTAAAACTTTAATCATTAGGACACAAGTTGTTTGTTTGCTTATAGGAATGTATAGGTGCTATGACTTCAAATTCATCCTTGTGCAAATTACATAGATCAAATTAAAATCCCCTTAAGAATAACTATCTGAAACTTTCATATTAAAGTCTACTTATTTTTCCCTATGATTAAAACAGATTGCATTGGGAGCCTAGTCTTTCATAGAGAAGGGGGTAGGGAACAGAGTTGGGCCTTCATTTTCTCACAAAAGGCACAATGTGAAACGCATCTGTGAACATTGCATAATTTGTTATGTTCTACAAAGAGGTGGGTTTTTGTTATACACATACCAAAGCTATTTGGTAGTGTTTCACCAATGATCTCTATTCAGGTCTAGAAAAGAAATTGGCCTCAGAAGAGTGAAAGGAGAGTAAATTTTTCTTTAAAAATTAGATACAGATTATCACTTCAAAATACAGGAGGGAATTTTACAAGTGATGGTGCACTGATTAGCTTTCCAATGGACATCCAGTCCTTTATGAAACACATACTAGCTGTGGTCAGCTGTGACCAATGTGCTTTATTACTCTCCAGAAGAGCTGCACTGAGAATACCCATCTAATTTAATTGAGAAATGTTGGGTGAACTTGAACTACTTCATGGACATGAATAACCAGAGAATTTATTTGATAAGACATTAAAGGCTGAATATGGTAACTATCTCTTTGATGGTTTGATACAATCATTTATTTAGTTAATTAGCATGTCTTTCATATTTTTTGTTATCACTATTCCAGTAATTACATGAGCAGCTTAAGAAAGGGAAAAACATTTCAGTACAACATCATTATGACAAATTATAACCATTACTTTTTTGGTAAATATTCATGACAGTTTTTGTGTAGTTCAGTCTTTAAAATGTGACATCAGTTTTCAGGTAAAGGAGCCTAACAATAATTAAACTGTGGGAAAATTAATAAACCTATTCTTTTTTTCATTTAATAGTCTCTAAATAATTTTTAAATATTGTTTTCAGATTTCATTAAGAAAAAAATGCCAGGAAGTTGACATGCTATTCACTAATCTCTTTCATGTTTTTATTTACTTCTTTTGTAAACTGGGCAGTGCGAACTATCATTATAGTAACTTTATCAATAGTATGGCACTCAGGGTGGCATTAGATGATAAAGTATTTTCCTTCATATGTCTGCCAACGTTTAAAAGAAAGTCTGTTGTATCCCCATGACTAATACTAAGGTCTGATTTGGATATATGAATTTTTTCTTACTGTATTTAAATAGTATACCTTTTAAACTATTCACAGAAATGCAGAGATAGAAACTCTAAAAGTAAATTACAAAATCACATTTCATGTACTAGTGACTCTTTAAATGGAATTTTTCATTGAAACTTTGTCATTAAAATAGAAAGGCCTTTTGGTTGTGCCCATACAAGCATAATAAATTGTATATGTTTGTGATACTGAATGACTCTTGCCCATATGCTGCACTGCAAAGCTACATGAATGAGGCATTTACCAAATCAGGCCCACCACATTAAACAGAAAAACAATCTTTATTCATGGTAACTTATCAGTTTCAATTAATCAACCTTAACAATGGAAATTCTGATGTGTTCAAGCAACTTGAAAGCAATAGGTCATCTCCAGGGCAGCCATGTTGTGTCTTTGTGCTTAAGGTTTCAAACAAAGCAACATCTCCAATAAATAGACATACATATACATACATACGTGTGCATATATATATACATACCAATGGTTGGCTACAGCTATGCCGTGTGGTGTCAATAAAAAAGCATGTTTATTGTTGATTTTGATCATAGCAAATGTAATTGTTTTCCTTCAAGTATTACTTTTTTGAGCTTGCAAGTTTAAACAAAAGGAAAGAAATTTCCATTGGATGACCATCCTTTCAGTTTCTGTGCTGCTATGTGAATAGCATTGTGCAAACCATTCCAATGGTTTTGAAAAGGGGTAACCATTGGTTTGATTTGGTTACACGGTTTAGTAAAGAGCTCCCTCCCACTGCCTTAGGGTCTGTGAAAGGTCTGTGACCTGTTTAGAACAGCCAAGTGAAATGTCATGTCGCCCCTCCCAAATGGGAGTATCTGCATTCATTTGATCAGTATAAAAAATGATTGGGGATGGCGAGATCAGTGCTTTTGAATTGCAATTTATAGCAGTTTACAAAAATGCACATTGTTGGAAAAGAAAACATGGAAGTGTTTCTTTCTAAATTGCATTACCTGTGAAATGTCATTAGTCTTTTAAGGATATTTACATCCTTTTTTAAAAAATTATTTAGGAGACTTATTTCAACTAAGGAAAACTAGAATTTTATTACATTATGATTTTATAAAATGTATTTTGGTTTTAATAGTAGAAATTAAGGAAAACCATGTGTCTGAGTTCTTAGGATAAACATGGTTTGTCATTTCCATCTACTAATTCTCTAAGAGAGTCTTCGCTAATCAGTTGCATTAGCAGAAGATTTCCAGTTATCTTTTCCAGATTATAAAGGAGTTTCATTTGCAGGTAAATGCCTTGTCTGCTGATTTCTATTAGTGAGTCTGAAATCACAGGCATGCTGAATCTTACCAGGTTTCCATTATTCTTTCAACTTTTTTGTCAGATGAATATATTCTAAATCATGGTACCATTAGACTCGTCTACATGTAGGCATCATTTCATAAAAGGGAAAGGTTATTTCTTATTCATTTCATGTGTAAATAATACATGAACTTCATCCAAAAAGTTGAGGCAGGCTGCCCAAGTTCATAAAGGCTTAATGCAGCCCCCTGGGTCTCGGGGGTCCAGAAAACAATGCCTTTTATACGATGTCCAGAATCTTCAAAGCTCCATCGCTTCACCTTAGGCAGTGGGTGGACCTGGACATCATTTTTTAAAGAATTCTTCTTTTCGTAAGAAAAGTTACCTTGAGAAAAGGCCTTCAAAACTTGCCTGGTTGATCCTTGACTGGAAAAAAGGAAGTCCCTGCTTCAGAAAAGACTTAACCCAGATAGTCTCCTAGCGTTCCACTTTGAACCTCCCAACCATTGAAAGCCGAGGTTGTCACGTTTTTATCTTTGTTCATGTTAAGCCTTGAAATGACAGCCTGGTCCTGTGTTCCCCTCTCCCACTACCCAGGCTGGGAGTGTCCACATTGACACCTACCGGTGACCGCAGGCTGCAATTCTTTGTCGCCTTCTCCACGCCTCTGGCTTTCACTGGGATTAGCTCAGGGCCTTTGTTCCCCTTCAAAGCTGGAACATCACACCCCATGTTGTGGCTTTCCTGTCTCAGACCCCCAACGCTTTCCTCACAATTTACACACCAGGTAAATGTTCCTCCCTACGGAGCAGGGAGCCCAGCCTGTGGGGATGGGGGGAGGGCCAAACCTCCCCCCTTCCTCAACTTCAGAACTCTGCCAATCTGGTCTCTTTCCTTCCCATTCATAATTTTCTATTTCATATGAAGGGAAGATTGAGTACACAAATGGAAATTTAAATCTTCGATTCCTTGGACTCCAACACAAGACAACCCCTCCCCTTTAAAAAAAAAAAATCTGTTACAGTGGCCCCTAATTCTAGGGAGGGCACTCTCAGCAGAAGTTACTTACAGGAACCTAAGACCATTTCTATGGCCTGGGGCAGGGGAAACTGCCTCAGAAAACTTGACTGACACATGCTATGTTGAAGGCAGTGGTGGATCTGAGCACCTGACCTCCCCGCCCCCAACCCCAACCCCTACACACACACACACACAGTGATGCACAAAGCAAAGGGTGAAAAGTGGGGAGCAGCTTGTGTATAGTAATTAAAACAAATTAAATGTCTCTTCCTCTTTCCCTATTTTTAGCGAGGTTGTCACAGAGAGAAGAGTATTGGCGAAGGCCTTCGATGCCCCAGAAAGCCTCTTTGGAGAAGGATGACCCTTTGGAGAGGCCGTCGACACCGGAGGCCGCCCCCTTGGAGAGGCCATCGACATCAGAGGACTCCCCCTTGGAGAGGCCTTCCATACCCCAGAGCGCCCCTTTGGAGAGGCCTTCCATACCCCAGAGCGCCCCTGTGGCAAAGGCGAGGCCAACGACATCCAGAAAACCCCTGTGAAGGATACGGATGCTACTGAGTAGACCACTGGGCTGCCCAGAGCAGGACCACAGAAAGGGGCCCCTCACCATCCTGGCCTGAGGGCTGTCTCCCTGGCAAAGGATACTATCTCCGCGATGTTTCTAAAATTACTGTCTCTCGGGATTATGTCTACTAACAGGAAGAGAACGCGAAATGCTCGGGCTAGGCTCACCTTTCCCAGCCCTTGAAGGAGACTGCTCACTGGTGTTGGAGCGACACAGACTTGAGGGATTGGCAATTTTTTTGTTTGTTTGTTTGCTGGGCTCAGCGGAGTGCCCAGGCACCTTAGGGTGGGAAGGAATGAACTTCAATTAAAAAGTTTGGGGCACTAAACTGTTGAATCCCTCCGGTCTTTCTGTAACACAAGGCAAACTGATAGGCTGTCTCGCCTGTCCACTGATCCCCAGGAAGGCAAACGGTAAAGACTGGAAAGGGATTTAGAATGTTCTCTAAAGAGGTCTTCTCTTGTCTTACATGACATAGGCTCCTGGCCTTATCTTAAAAGCCATAAACAATTCTTCAGTAAGTGGGAAAACTCTTTGGAGTTTTGCTTTCCGGAAGGTTTCAAGATGAAGATTCGGGTATCTATTCTTTCTGGAATGTGGGGTACCCATTTCCTGAGAGGCAGCTTCCCTTTCTTCCGCGCGTGCGTAATGTTCAACTCCGGCAAGTTCCCCCAACTACAAGTTAGGTCCTCTCTGTAGACTAGTTTCAGAATCATAGGTCCTGGGTTACAGATTTCTAAAGCTATTTGTTAAGTCCCAAGAAATATATTTGTGGTAGCTGTCACATAAAGTTGTTACACTCTGGTGCAAAAGAAAGCTGGAGAGGCGATTTATTTGTGCGTAAAAGACACAAGATTTAATTGGAGAGAAACGTGCTATATTCAACGCAAGTACATGGGGTGGCATGGCGCCCTGGAGCATTATTCGAGCTTCATCTACTATGCACTATATGCCACCGTCTCTAAAGGAGTGTTGCCCTAGAAACTTGTTTTAAATCTGCTGCTATATATCAACACCTTGTTTTAGCAGTCCTTGGCTGAATTACAGTTACACAGTTTGGCGCTTCTTTCAAATTTCCTCCCATCAGTTTGGCTAAAGAAAGGAATTTTTCTCCTTTAGAAATGAATTGGCTTAATTAGTAAGTAGATTAATGGCAATTGCTGGTGAGTTGGTTTCCAGCAGAGTTTCACCAGAGAGGGTTAATCGGAGTCAGGTCTGGAATCTTTCCCAGAACTGGCTGCCAGCCATTTCCACCAACCAATCAACCCTACCAGCAAGAGAGGAAATGAAATAGAACTTATATTCTCTGTGCTCTTATCCTAGACAAGAAATCCCTAGAAATCCCTTGGAAGCCGCATCCTGCTTGGGTGCAGGACAGGCTGTTTCATTTCAAAAATTTCACACAAACCTTGAAAGGTTCCACCTTCAAGATTCCTCTGGGTACCAAAGCAGAATTGCAAATGACACAACAGAGTGTCGCCACAAAACACTGAGGGTGCATTGGAAACGCGTGGGGCTCTTAGTCAATTTCAGGTTTTAGAAAAGTTGCAAAAATCTTGCGAGTCTCTCACTAAATCTATCATCTACCAGAAGCCTTTAAAAGGCTTAGTTGTATGTTTTTCAGCCTTTTCACTAATTTTTTCCATAGTGATAAAAATGCATTCATAGTTTAACTTGCAGCTGCATTAGTCTTGCAAAAAAAAAAAAAAAAAAAAAGTCCCTGCTGAGAAATGCATATAATAGGAAAAACAGATCGGCTGGACAGCAGTGTAATTAATGCCAGAAAGGGCTGAGGCCGGTTTCATAGTTTGTCTTTTGAGGATATCAAGACGAGACCTGGTGAAAAATGACGCATGCTTTAGCATTTCAGAAAGCTGGCAACTGGCAATGCTTTTCCTTTTTTCTTTGACTTTCTGCCTCGGAACAAAGAGGTCGGCAGAACTAGCTAGGTTGTAATGAGTTCTATGTCCCTAGCACATTAAGTGCATCATGGAAACATATTGTATCGAAATAGTTTGGAGGAGAATACCAGGGATGAAAGAGAATGGGTGCTTTGATCAGCTCCCTGGGGTCCTGAGCACGCACAGACTGACTTGCAAGGAGTTATTCAGCTCCAGCTAGACACACTTACAACACCATTCAAAGGAATTTGCATATCTGTAATTTATCACATTGGTCCAGAACATTTTTGCAAGGTAAATAAAAGTTGGCTGAATTAAAAAAAATCAATCATCGCAGATATAGAGGAAACTGTGAAACCAGTCTTTCCATTAAAAACATAAGTAAATATGTCCAGAAAACATGACAACTTAGAGGCTGACCTTATTTTTAAAAGTGTCCTTAGAGCAACAGGTTAAAAGCACTGACAAAGACAGCAGTGACTATTTCTTTGTACTTCTACTTTAGGGGAGTGTCTGCAGCTTCCCACTGGAATAAAGGCTTCCCACTGGAATAAATGAGATGCATGTGGCTATAACCAGCCCGTGACATGCAGAGAAAAATTAGTACACACTTTGAGGAGATGTGAAGATGGCTTAATCTCCTTGGCATCTGCAAGTGCTAAGGTTAAATCTCATTTCTTCTCCTATGGATTTCATTGCCAAGTCCTGGTTGCTGAAGCTCAGTAGGATGAAAGACCCTCATCCCTGGTCAACAGGAAAACTTGTTTTCCAATGCCCATGAGAACAAGTGAAAATTTAACAGGCGGGCATTGTTCAGAGTTTTTAAACAACCCAGTTAAACAGCAAACAAGAATCTTCAACTTGACCTTGGAAAAGGCTGTGTGCCTGCAGATAATCTATCAAACAACTCCGGATGACAATGATATATTTCCAAGTATTGTCAGACGAAAAGATTGATAAATTTGCTGCTGCAGAGAGAGAACGTTGGAAACAGGCAACAGGCAATTTAGCGCGCTGCTGCCGCCCCTGCCACCACCTTCTCTGTCCTTGCTGCCCGTCCCCACCCCTCCACCCTGGGCCTTGGGGCCAACTCAGTGGAAGAGGCCAGTAAATCAGCTCTGTAATATTTCTTAAGGAGCACAGAAAAGCTGTGAACAGTACTTCTCATATTAAACGCAATATTTCTTTGCTTTCGT